>NC_069371.1:62615000-63240000 GCF_021730395.1 Mercenaria mercenaria | reverse complement strand
GTCGTCTCGTTTTCCCATACGGTTGAATTTTATTTTCTTAACGGCAACTCGCTGTTGTTTATTTCTGGTTGCCATGTTATCTAAAGATTCTTTATTTTGGAGACTTATGGGAAATTCCACATGCTATGGTTGGAAAAAAAGGCATGCGGTCCTCGGGAACATTTCACACTTATTTTTCATTATAGCACTAATTTTTCCTTCCACATAAATCTGTTACTAAAATTAATCTAGGAGAAAATGCAAAAATAAAAAATCAGAAAATAGAACTTATTTTACACGAAAGGAGCATGCCGTTATTCACTATTCCTTTAATCATAATTCTTTTCATCCTAATACTATAAATTGGTATACATTGGTTTCAGTGCATTTTTTCTAAGTCAGAATTTTACACAAATTCATCCTGCAACTCAGGCCCGGATCCATAAATATTTGATTGGGGCGGAAGTGGGCGGAAGTGGGCACCAGATCAGAACGAAGGCGTTTAGCACCGAGTAGGGGTAGGTACGGGAGTAGTCCAACTTGTGGCGTAATTATCTCTTTCATTTCATTTCACTGTGATATTATGTTGATGGACCAGAAGGGGTGGGGGTAGTGGGCAGAAGGCTGGGTTGTAACTAGAGTCACGGATTAGGACTAGAACGGGAGGTTGACAGGCTTGAAACTTATCCAGTAAATCTACGACAGTGTTTCGAAGAATTTCGGATAGATAACTGAATTATGCATATATAACAATATCTGTATTCACAGTATTTTCAAATGCATTATCCAAAAACGACACAGCAACAGCACTCTTTCGGTCCTGGGTTAAAGTATTTTACTCTCTAATCTCGCCATATCACAAATTTATATTTAGATAATTTCGACTGAAACAGGCCCAATAATAGTGTGTGTGTGTGTGTGTGTGTGTGTGCTGTATTTTCGGATAGGATTTATATCATTACCCTTAGACATTAGTTATTACATGCGAGCTGATTTGTAGGACACGTTCCTGCGAATCTGGGCATGTTACAGTGGCCATTTGCAAAGTGTTCCCGTCATTCAAGCGTTGTTTATATGATTTAGATGGTACAGCCGATTTACTCCTCCACCCCCTCTACCCCAAACACACGCCTTATGATTCATTGCGTTTTTAGCATTTTTATTCACTTTTGCTTGAAAAGTGTAGGCCACGGGCTGTAGGGCCTACGGATTGATGATTACGATTGTAAAACTGTTTCGCGAAGAAAGGGGATTTTTTTCTGTGTTAATGTATCCTGGTTCTAATATTTGCAATTTTTAACGACTGTCAAAGATCATCTTTAGGAGATATGGATCCACATCAAAAAGGACAAACTGACTCACAAAATAACATTTCATTCAATTTTACATCTGGACTGGACAAATGTATATGTCACATTACTTAATTGCAAATTTTCTTGCCGTTAAAAGTGCCAGCATAAATATACCAAGCTTCACAAGCTTACATATGTTATCTCGATTAAAATACGGGTATATCTCGGCCTATATATCATCAAAGAGAGGGCTTTTTTCTTTCTTTCTTTCTTTTTTGGTTTAGAGCATACAGACACAATTTTACAATATTGCGACCTTCCGCTTCTGGAGGCGGAGGAAAACCCCAGACCCACCACCGGGTAGTATTTCATCACGGGTAGAACCACTGATCTTCCGTAAGCAAGCTGGATGTCTTCATCACGTGAAGAATTCTATTGACAAATTTTGGCAAATGGCAGTTCAATCTCTTTGGCCAGAGTTTAATTTTTGAATGGAATGGGTAGATGTGTTTTATAGCCGCTTATATTCAATATAGGGTAAGGTTTTTGTTGCAATTCTGAAATTCTCGACGGTAGAGCTGTGTACAGAGGTTTTAATGATCGCAATTTACTTTACAGCAGCTTTTTTTATCGCTGTTAACGAGCTTTTGTGGAATTGTAAATTTAACTAACTCTTGTCACCACTACATCTATTGTATGTAAACGTACTTACAGCAGGAAAACTGCACGTATCTTTTATATCGTTCAGTCGAGACGCAAACGTAATCATACTATTTTCTTGTTGACAGACATAATTTTGAATCTAAAGTAATAAAGCATATATATTAGTCATCATAACTACAATTTCACAGGTTGTTAGACGGTTTTAGATTTTTAACATTTCATTTCAAAAAAGATGTTTGAGTTAAAGCTGAGAGAAACAATTGACTGGAGCGTGCACGGATGTAATGGAAAGCACCAGTCAGTATCCGCTAAACACGAAATAAACATTGTATTCGGACTGAAAAACTAGTAACGTTATGAACTTGATGGTAACATTGGAAACCCATTTATTAGTATATAAATGAAATTGAATGAAATGGTGTGCGCTTACCTCTACTGGGACCACTGTCCACACCTTCATGGCTGAAACAATGATACGTACTTGACTTGCATTTGACTGCAGTTAGAACAGTTTCTATTACTATTAAGTAAATTAAAGAAATATTTTTTTCAGCAAAAAACTGAAAAGCTGCAATGGAAATGATTACCTTATTTGTGGGAAAATGTTTGTTTAGGGCCCTCCATGCACGTAAATCCTACAATTTCTGCTCGAAGTTTATTTTGTTTTATAATTATTCTATATATTCTTTCATGTCTATAAGGCCTATTCAACGTTAAGTAAAACATACGCCGCCAGCTGTAAACAAACGCAAAATGACGTTTGTATGGACGCCGCCATCTTGGTATTTTGATATTTAACTTCAATAAAATGAAAAGTGATATTTACCTTATAGTATGTAAGATGCAACTATTGATAATTTTACACGCTGTATAAATACATTATAAGAGGTCCAGAATTAGGTGACTTCGAGACTGACTTTATATATTATGTAATAATTCAACTTAAAGACCTAAAGACATTAAAATGAATGCACGAAATGCATTGTAAATAGATGTAATTAACTAATTTTGACAGGAACGACCGTCCATAGCCGACATGCATAATATCAAATATCTTAAATTTACTAAACGCTCCTATTTCACACGCAATAGTTTCGAGCTGACACAAAGAGTTATATAAAAACAAACATGGATATCAGAAGTGCACTGGTTCTTGCCTTAGTTCTAAGACCTGTTCAGTGTAAGGCTAGTTGTCACAATGGAACTAAACTAGACAAGTAAGCATTAAGTATATAGGTTTAAATCTCTTATCAAATTTATAGATACAAAAGCACAAAATAAAATCTTTGGGTCAGTTATGGATTTTAAATACGTTTTTATATTTGATTCTTGTTTACTTTAGCTCTGCAAATCATTTCATAGTTATTCCTAGAGGAAGAAGAGATGGAATTTATGTGTTGATTCGGTTGTTGCTTCGTGCATTTGTGCCAAAGCATAATTCTAAAACCTTTAATGAGTATTCATAATACTCTGCAATCTTTACATAAAGTCATTCTAGAAAACTATTCCATTTATGTTATATGCATGTATTCTATGTCTATAAAATTGAATTGAAAAAGCGATTGAATTATGTTAATAGTTAAAGGGAATTCCTATAGTTTTTTATGCGCATCTTTCTGCGCATCCGACACTTTCTATGGAAAACTGAAGTGAAGTCAACATATGTTGAAACATGTGACAGACAATCTTAAATATGAGGAATCTTGAATGAAATAACATTTTTGATAAGTTTTATCGGTAATCAAATGTTGATACTGGTTTATGTTGTATTGACAAGTATCATGCCTGACAGGTTTCTTGCCATTTTTGTGGTTGTGTTTTCACATCGCATTTTAGTACAAAGACAGTGTTGTTCATATAATGTAAGACAATTGACTAAGTACTGATAAGACAATATCTCCTTTCAGATTATTTAGTATTCAATTATAGAAAGAATTAAGAATTTTAAAAACTTTTTCTAACTTCTAGCAGATATACATGTAATCAATTTGGTCAGGTTCGCGCCATTTTTCGTCCAAACAGGTGTTGTATTCAAGCGGTCTTAACATAAAATTTAGCCTGGTGACCCATACATTTTTAGCTATTTTTATGCTCATAATACAATTATTTATACACAAGAAAAACAGGAAAAACATCTATGAAACAGTTTTTTCAAAATTTGAAAAAATGATATTCATTATGGGTATTTTTCATTGAAAAATGTTCACAAAAGTGAATATGAAACAAGATTTTTTTTTCATTTGTACCTATTATTGTAAGGATATAGTATTACAAATATGACTATGATATCAAATTAGTATATAATAAAATCTGTAAAAAGAATAAACCTTATTGTGGTGTCTTGATGTATATTTTGGTTGTGATTTATAAAACAGCAGAAAATTATGAAAATGTTGAAAAATCGCTGGCAGTTTCAGCAACAGTGGGTGTGTTCAAATCATTTTTTTCACAAAAACAAGCCTGGTGACCCATTGTTTTTATTTGTTCATTGTTTTCAGCACAGATTTTCCTATCATATTATGTGAATTTGAAAAAATTCTATGAAAGGAAAAAAGACTATAGGAAT
Source organism: Mercenaria mercenaria (assembly GCF_021730395.1). Lineage (NCBI taxonomy): Eukaryota > Metazoa > Mollusca > Bivalvia > Venerida > Veneridae > Mercenaria > Mercenaria mercenaria. The sequence continues at coordinate 63,235,500 of NC_069371.1, read as the reverse complement.
TCTCTTTAATGCAAAAACGATTTTTGCACATCAAATTTCTGTTTGTCGAATTTATATTGAGCTGTGTCTGCATAAATAACATGACTTCCTGAAACATTCACCGCGAAAACGAACACTATGATTATTGTATTAAAACAAACCGACACCGTTTGTCACGATGGGATAACATGTCATATGGCCATTTGCCAGCTTTTGATGGTAAAGGAAGACCCGTGGTGCCCCTCCGGGCATTATTACACCGCGGACTGTTTCCGAGTATAACCTCTTACATTCCGTAAGCCAGCTGGCCGACATCCGCAAATGAAGAATTCTGTGCCCCAAGGGAGGCTCGAACCCACATCGGTGACGGGCAAGCATGGCCGTAGCAATATTGAGGCAATCGAGGCATTTGCCTGGGTCATTTTTTTCTGCCTCATCGGCCTCGGTCAATTTTTTTGCCAGTTGCCTCGGTTGATTTTTCGTCTGGCCATTATTTTTGGTCTCCGGGTTTGGTTGTGCCTTAGTTGTATGAATTACCAGCCGTTCTTGAAGAATCTGATCTCGGTTTAGAAAGTATTTTTCGAATAATTTGTTATAAAAAATATGGAACAAACTATAGCATATATCTACGACGTCACAACTGTGTGGTGTATGTGAGATATGTCAGTATCGTACTTCGGTTGGTGCGTGCATTTCAGATATTCCCAAGTACCAGCTAGTAATGTAGAGGTCACTCCAAGGCGCGTAGCTTGGCACACTCAGTTACTCTGCTGATTGTGGAGTAACATTTGCAATCAAAGTCTAAGAATAACAAGAGGTTCATGATGACCCTATATCGCTCACCTGTTAATTATGCTACATGCAATATATTTAAGGTCTGTGCCATGTGGTTCCAGAAGATTTAAAGTCTACTACTACAAGCGTTCTTTGTTTTGAGTTGGTGACCTAGTTTTTGATCCAACATAACCCAGTTTTCAACTTGGCCTAGGGAGCATCAAGATAAACATTCTGACCATGTTTCATGAAAATAGTGTCAAAAATGTGGCCTCTGGAGTGTTAAAAAGCTTATCCTTTGATTTGAGCAGGTGACCTAGTTTTTAACCCACATGACCCAGATTAAAACTTTGCCTAGGTATTATTAAGATAAACATTCTGACCAAGTTTTACGAAGATAGAGTCATACATTTGGCCTCTAGAGTGTTAAAAACTCCTCCTTTTGTTTGAGCGAGTGACCTAGTTTTTTAATCCAAATCACCCAGATTCAAATTTGGCCTTGGAATCATAAAGATAAGCATTCTGACCAAGTTTCATGAAGATAGGGTCATAAATGTGGCCTCTGCAGTGTTAAAAAGCTTTTCCTTTGAGTTGAGTAGTGACCTAGTTTTTGCCCCCACATATGACCCAGTTTCAAACTTGGCCTAGGAATCATCTAGATGAACATTCTGATCAAGTTTCATGAAGTTAGGGTCATAGATATGTCCTTTAGAATGTTAAAAAGCTTTTCCTTTGATTTGAGCGTGTGAAATAGTTTTTGACCCCACATGACCCAGTTTCAAACTTGGCCTAGAAGTCACCAAAATAAACATTCTGATCAAGTTTCATGAAGATATGTTTACAAATATGGCCTCTAGTGTGTTAACAAGCTTCTCCTTTGATTTGAGCAGGTGACCTAGTTTTTGACCCCACATAACCCATTTTTAAAATCAATAAAGGCATCTTTAAGATAAACATTTTAACCAAGTTGTACGAAGATAGGATTATAAATGTGGCCCCAAGTGTGTTAACAAGGTTTTGACTCCATATAACCCAGTTTTAATCTTGGCATAGGAATTATCAAGATAAATATTCTGACTAAGTTTCATGAAGATAGGGTCATAAATGTGGCCTCTATGATGTTAACAAGCTGTTCCTTTGATTTGACCTAGTGACCTAGTTTTTGACCCCACATGAACCAGTTTCGAACTTGGCCTAGAGATCATCAAGATAAACATTCTTTGCAAGTTTGTATCAAATCAGAGCATAAATAATACCTCTATATGGCTGAAAGGGCCAAAATAGAAAATGTTGCCCCTTTCAGGGGCAGTTTCACTAGGACCCATGATGGAATCTAGCCGGTTTTCGAAAAGAACTGAGATCTTATCGTGACTTAGGTTGTATGTAAGTGTGGTTAAAATTGAATGTAAAAATGTCACTTCTATCGTGTTCATAAGGTAAAAATTAACAAATTTTGGCTCTTTCAGGTGTCAATAAGGGGCCGTACCTCCTGAACCTATAGTTGGATCTGACGGATCCATCATGGAATCTAAGATCTATTGTTGTTAAAGATATCTTGCAAGTTTGTATCAAATCAAACCAAAAATGAAGTCTCTATATGACTGCAAATTTTGGCCCTTTGAGGGGTCTGGCCAGTTTTCGAAAGGAACCGAGATATTATGCCAATACAAGTTGAGTGCAAGTTTGATTAAAATCGATTGCAAAATGTGGTCTCAGTCGTGCTCACATGAAATTGTGGACGGACGGCGGCAACGGACGACGGACGGTCACAAAAGCTCACCTTGTCACTACAGGTACCAGGTGAGCTAAAAAAGATAAAAGATCGAAAGAATCAATTAAACGGATCAGACGAGGGTATGAGGCTAATGCCAATGTTTGCGCATATATTACTAAACTGTATTTTTGTAGATTTGTAAATTTCAGTAGAAAATACAAGACGGTAGCTTTGCTTATTCGTTTGATCTTAAAACACCACACACATCCATTTCCTCCCCTCAATAAAAACTGTTACAAATCATTGCGCAGATTATCTACATGTAGACTGCATCTATTTTGGACTCCTACTTACGAGGACATGTTTGAAGAAATATCAGACGTTTGAGCCATTCAATTAAGATGCTCCACTTTTTTATGTAATTTATTAGCTAGTTCAGTAATTGATAAAACATTTCTGTTTCATATGCATATCTGAAACTCTGGGAGACGGTCAAAATAAATGTAGAATTACTTGAATATAGATTTTAAATTTGCCTAATTCAGATTTTGGTACTCCTAGTCCTACAGCTTAGTAAATATTTCACAATTGTCATTCATATAATAATTTCTATTGTAGACGCGCAGTTATATTTCACTGCAAGTGTTGCTCAAATGTAGATGATAATTCTGATTTATATCAAAAAACGTTTTACCATATTACAAAAGTGGATGACAGGTTAACATAATTTGATATCCTTTCATGATCCTTTCATGATTCAGACACGTCAGTAAAGAAAGATTTAGTAATCTTCAAAAGATTTATCGGATATAATACTGAATCCAGTTTAGCGGTCTAAAACGTTTTATGTATCAAAATGACAGTATTTGACATTTGCATCATAATCTAAACACTGCATGTTGCAAAAAGTACCTATAAATGATCCGATGAAATTGCTTTTAAATGTAAATAGCGAAATGAATGACACAAGGTGTCTTTTTGTGTTTTTAGTTGCTTGGATCTCATTACTTGGTATTATGGACATAGTTGCAGTGTCATTGCATTTGTAAAACAAATTGAGAAAAACAAAGCTCTTGGTAACTGCGTTCGAATAATATAAACAGGCAGAAACCTTAATACTGTAAATGTAAAGAAATTAAAAAAAAAAAGACAACCCCCCCCCCCCCCCCAAAAAAAAAAAAAAAACAACAACAAAAAATCAATGTCTTGTATCAACTGGAGATGTATGTTGCTACTATTATTCCAAGAAGAGTGGCGGAATACGTTTCTCGTCAAATTCTTCGATAGAAATTATAGACTTAAATTACTCAAATTTAGAATTTAGCAAAACTCATTCAGTCAGATGGGATGAACCTAATGATAACTTCTTGTTACACATTTATACTTACCATTGCTTCAAAGTTGTACGAGTATTTTATACGAATAAAAATTTATATATTTATCATACTAGAAAAAGTATATTCGTGTAATACACTTTAAGTCTTACAGCTTTAAATATATCCATAATGTCTGTCTCAAACAAAATATGTCATACATTGTAGATACCAGTTTTAACTTTGATCTTCCCTATTCAGGTTCAAATAAGCTCCAGGATTGTAGTATCAGTAAAGGAAGAGGGTGAAAGGTTTTGCCCATAATTATATCAAAACAATATCTTAGAACTTTTCGTTCTGAACAATAGAAAAGTCAATTTGGGAAGTTTCTTGACTGGCTACTTAAGGCAAGTGACTGCTTAAAACCTGTAGGTGTCCGCTAAGGTAGGATGTACTGTATACCTCTATCACAGTTCAACATTAAATCTGTGACAAAAAGTCTCTTTGAATCTTCGTTTCATCTTACACCTCATCCCCTCAGTCTTCAAATTTTATTTATTGAATTTCTGTTTTAATATTTTTATTTTCAAAACAAATCACGATATGCCTGTGCGTATGTTAGTATGCTGAGTTATGTACCTGTCATGTGCATTATAGATATACGCAGGTCATACGACCCAGTCGCTTTTACATGCTCTATTCCCAGAATCTTTACCCTTGGGGAGATTCAACTGACCCACAAAAACGGAAGAGGATTCCCCTTTTCACATCCTCCTGCTGAGTAGCTTCAAATTTAGTTGCGCTACGCCCTGACTCCCCTATATATGTAATAAAATGGGCCTGTTAAAACAAACCAAATATCTATTTCCAAACATTAACAAGGATTGCATTTTTCATTCGTGTACATGTAATAACTGGATCCCGAGTTGATATTCGCACCCCTCCCATCGTCATTTCGTTCTTGGGCACTTATAACCACAGCAATAATTTACGGAACCTGGTGATCGGGAGGTTGGGGGCTGATTACATGCTCCATAAGAAAAGTTTACATACCTACGTTTTCTGGCTATTCTATGTTAAATTTTCTACAATATAAATTCAATTTTTTCCAAACCTAATCTGATCTCAAAGTACGGTTAAGATTCAAAATAAACCGATGAATTCGTTGGCGCCAAAAGCAAAATCATTTGAAACTTAATGATTTATCATTATATTTTATATGTATTTCATTTTTATCAAAATATCATTGATGGACAACGGTGCGGTTTATTTTCACTTATTTTGAAGAATATTAAGCGCCAAGTTGCCGTTGAAGCGTCATATGCAGACGATAGGTAATGCCGCGTGGACACGTGGTATCATGATCAATTGATGGAACTTCATTTATGCTGTTATCATTAATTAATATGTATTTGAATGTTCTTTTCAACCTAATGAAGCTTTATTTTAATTTTACGTCGCAAACAATTTATTAAAACGCTATACATGTAGTGATGAACTGGTCCAAATTTTGCAGGATTATAGATTCTTCCTTCGTGCTATGGGTCCCTCAGTGGCAGTGCCAGTAACATTATACCATCGTATACCATTTATCATTAATTTTCATTTGCTGGTGGTTGGTTCATTCAATCAGACTTTTGTGTCAAAACCAGCTTTTGGGGCATACAATGGCAGTTCTTGTTTACACATGCTATTCTGCCAATAGATGTTAACATGATAAAGCATTAGTTTTCAAGGCACTGTAAGATAAATTCATTATATCCATATTAGTTTAAACATAGGCACCTCACAAAAAAGACATGTCTTCCAATATTCTATTCTACGAAGTGTGTATATTATTGGTTTTAGTGCACTCAAACTCACTTTATTTGTTTACTATAATTTGAATCACATGCCATTGAGTACATGTCGTATGACTGTTTTATCATAATATCAAGGCTAAATTTCTATTGATCTTTAAACTCAACATGTATTCTAATGTTTACAGATTACTGTATACTTCATACTGATAATTGTCTTTAATTTGCACTGTATACCATTAAAAAAAGAACGTTTTTGTTTTTAAAAAATAGTATAAATATATTTCGCATTATTCAGAACGATTTAATATAAAGCCAGAAAAGTATAATTTCAGTAAAAACTTTAAGACTTTGCATTGTATCTTTGAATTGCGTCTTTGATCATACCTTTATTCGTTATGTCTTGTGGGTCTTTATGAATGTAGATCGCCACCCATTTGTCTGTAAATCTTCATATTGTAAAACTGTTCAGAGGAGCCATAATTCCTTGTTACAAGTTGAAATCTAAAATACTTAATGTCTGATATATCCGAAATCCAAGTTGTTAAACAAAAGTGACCATTGGGTTGCCATTGATAGCATTCTGTAGGCTGTTATAGATAATGCTTGAGCGGTGTTTAAAATTTCATTATCATCCATGCACACAGTCTGCTATTAGTCTATTTGGTTAGCAAGGATCTCTTCATAGACGAATGAACTCACCTGACCTTTTACTATGCAATGGTCATGCAGTCGACGGTAAGTCTTTTTTGGAAATGTTTAGCCACTGGAAATAGAAATTTTGTGAAAATTGCATTATATCAGCAAAATGTTATCGCATTTGACAATTTCAGCTCTTTCCTGCAGGAATAGCTTTTAATTAATTTTTCAGTCTCAAATGTGTTTACACAAAGTATCGTTTTACTTCAATATAAAATTCATTATTTTCACCGAAATATTGGAGGTTTATATCAAAAAATGTAATAATGACAAAAATCTTACCTCTTTAGCAACAAAGAACTTATTTGACCTTTGCCCTTTGCTGTGAGCTTATTTTGACCTTCTGATGTTTTCCCTACTTAAAACTATGCCATCGAACGTAATTTCTTGGCCTCTTTTCAGATATACAAAGCTTACTTATAACATATACATGTATAATATCCGTTCAAATTAAATGTAAATATGAATATCTGTTGATACACTTCCTTGTTTTATACACTTGATTACGTTTGCCGGCACTTTAAATCAAAAGGTGAAGTTTGTCCACCGATATGAATTTCCAAGCGGTGTCAAATACATATACGCCACAATAATTTCATTAATTGAAGCGCTTAACTATTGTGTTTCTTTTTAATGAAAAGATCTAAAATATAACACATCTTATGTCGTCAGCAGAAAGTAATTCTATGTAATTTGATATGCTTATTATGCCTGTACTCGCTAAATGTATTATGATTTATTTTACACGTATTCTAGAGAGCTTAGGGGGGTTTTATCATATACAAATGTTATCGTATTCGTATTGTTTTACCATATAAAAGTCCATAAGTCTTTTGTAGAAGGGCATATGCACAAAAATGATGGTTTTTTTGCAATAAAGGACAACGTTGTTTTATATACCTTCGGATATACATTGTATTATATTTAAGCCTAACTATATAGTCATTCGTGTAGGTATGATCTAGTGAATCGACTGCTAGATGAAGATAATTGTAAACCGAAAATGCCACCAAATTACAACACAGGTTAGTGAGCTTTCCAATTAATGTTTATAACAGTAAAAGATAAATATAAGTAAAAATATCGAGTTCTGCTGTTTTTATCAGCATACCTTGAAAAAGTACGACGGTGACTATAATGTTATTTATAATATACTTACTCAAAAAAATGAAACATATAATTAATGTACTCACGTGTTAAGATTCAGGTTATGTGTTTGGTTACCTCGCCCTAAGTGTATTTACATATGAAATTCGATACTTTTGAAACTGTTGCAGTCCGGCAGGTGTATAGAAAAGAGGTAATGTTTTTGTACACAGAGGTGTTTGCCTCTGTATCATTTACTTCTACTCGAACTGAACGTCATTTTAATACATATATATGTAAATAGCTTATTTCCCCAGGAGGTGCTACTTGGAAAAATGTAACAATCATGTAGATCTTACGTAACTGCAAAAAAACTATAATTCAAGTAAAATTGCCGAACTGCTGTTTTTTTAACTGTATCTAGATTTTGTTATCATTTCTGTTTTCTTTTTAGATGGACCTGTAACAGTTTCTGTCCAGATTTCAATTTATGATATGCAAGGCCTGAGGGATGAAACAATGGTGAGTTTCTACATTGCTGAAAGTTGTTGGAACGATATTTATAGGCTACATTGTACCTAGTATATTAACGAGCAGACAGCCTTCCGTGGGACAAGTAACTTAAGATTTTGTATATAACGTACCAATTCAGATGTATTCTCAACATGTAACTTACAACTTCTCGCCAATAAATACAATGGCGGACAAATAGTATTAGACATATTGCGTTACAGTTATTGAATCGTTAAAGAAGGTCTTGTGCTTTATCTACTTAGCTAATAGAGTCGATTTAAATTAAACGAATTTGATGTCATGCTGATTTGAATGATCAAAACGTCTGCACGTGCAGCTCCGCCTTAATTAACCGATTTCTCCTGAAAGTTTAATATTACCTTATGATAATAGCTTTTATCTGATTCGAAACATAGTAGTTATGGCCCTTGAAGTTGAAAAACTGCTTTATAATATTATATTAGCCGAAATTGTTCAGATTGCATGAAACAACTGCATCTCGTTTGAGTTTTAATCTGGTAAAATCGATTAAATAACAACAGAATCATAAACTTGATTTAGCAAAACATCATATGTACCCTTTTATTATAGACCTCACATAGATTCTGTAGAAAATAAATTCCGCATTATACTGTCAATCCTGTAATGATCTAGTGATCGTCCTACTTTCATTAATCAATATTCATAACGTTGCTCAGTTCTATAGATAGCGTACAAAAAAGACTCATTCAGTTCTATTGTAATATCAATTAACATTGCATTTTTCGGTCTCTTCTTAATTACTGAGTATCAAGTAGTTTTACATGTAATAAAATTGAGAATGTGTGCATCGTGTGATCAGTCTTGGCAAAATCCACTCTAGGCGAATACAACATCCCAGACCAAGCTATTGTTATTATATTACCCTTATTGTTTTTTACAACAGAGACATCAATTCTTAAACAATGTTGTCTGCATTTAATCAGAATTCATATAACTCCATTTTGACACGTAGCCAATCGATCGGTCTTGTTCCATTTTGCATATCGGGAAGGACAGTCAGAGGGAAAACTAGAAATTGATACTGATTAAACGACATCTCCTATTAAAGAAACCCTCCATCAGGATTGTTCTAATTAATTTGATTCATCAAAACACATGACTGAAAGAGTGTGTGGTTACTTGTCCATGTACATGTATGTATATAGACTAGTGGAAACTCAAAAACGTTCTGAGCATATTTTTAGAAATCTTTGTGTCCACTTGAAACTGGTTCGCCCATTTAAAGTTAATCGCATACATTCTCGGTTGCTGTTGAAAATAATCATAATCCCACAGTCTGACGTATCTAAGGTATCTCTGACATTGAGAAATAACAAAAGAAGCAAGCTCTTTTTGTTTCAAATATACACAAATATTCTTCCTTTCAATGAGTTAGCCTCCGCGTTTTTGGTGGGGTCAAATTGCAGACGCTCATGTCGAGAAAAATTTATCTCCTAAAATGCATTTAGACATAAATGATTTAGATAATTCAAAGTAACCATGAAAGTGTTAGCGAATTACTTTTAAATTAAATAAATGAAAATAGTTTATAAATTTCTTAAAAAGGATTTGAGGTATAAGAAAAGATTGAATGATATAAACATTATGTAACATACTTTTCGACTTTGCAGTAGATTTGACAATAATTTAACAATAGATGTTTCTAAATGTGTGTGAAATTTAAAAAAATTGAAATTATATTGGCAAAACATTAAATGCTGCGTTAAAAGATTTGTTAAATGTATATACGAGTAGTGAAAACTTTGAAGGTCCTCTTTGGTATAGTTCCAACCAGTCATTCCTTTTTTGTTTTCTTATTTATCAAAACATAAAAAAGCTTAAAATATGCATTTGTCTCGAGAGTTTTATTTTAGTGATCTTATTTTTAGGATTACGAGTGTACCTTATATATCAGACTAAACTGGACAGACGAACGATTAGATTACTCACAAATAGCTTCATATGATTACCTTACACTCACTGGTGAAGATATTCGTAGATACTGGGTACCAGATTTATACTTCCATCATGAAAAAGAAGCAAGTTATCACGAAGTGTTTCGTTCTAACGAATTAGTTTATATTGAACAGAATGGAAGTGTAACGTATTCTGCAAGGTATGATAATACATGTATTAATCTTTATACAAACGAATCATCGGCGGTTTGACAAATCATATTTCCTACTTCATGTCTTTCAGTACTTGGAAGTAAGATAACGTCGTCATTGATTCATTGCCACCTTTGAAAAATCATTAAGCTATGATCTAGATAAAACTGTAAACACTAAGTCGTCGCAAGCGTGAACAGGATGAGCGACTCAAACTAGACTCCACCAAGGCATGCAAAACACTACCAAGGCTGAGGACAGTCACCAACGCACAATCAACTGATATCTCAATTACACTAAGGGCTATTAACTGAAACCCATCGATCAAAGCTATTTTGGCAGTTTGTCTGAAGTATAAATATTGTCTACCACAATACTGACTTGCTTCAAAAACAAAATATATGCAAAACGTCTGAGAAGTTGTGACTGCCAAACCGGACATAGTTGCCCGTTCGTGTGTGTCGGAAAAGAAATGCTCGAAAGAATTCTAGATTTACTAATAGCAATAAAACTATAAATTGGCTGCAAGCTATGATAAAAGATGAACGACCTATATATATATACTGTTTTTTAGATTGACGATTCTTTCCCACTGCCAGCTAGACTTTTATTATTACCCTTTTGACAAACAGAGTTGTGACATCATTGTACAAAGCTGTAAGTCACTTTACTTTATTAATTTTTCTTACATCATAGCACGAATTCATTAATGTTCATTAATGTCAGTCACACGTTGTACATGTTTGGCAATTCTGATGATTATGGATAATCAAAAAAGTAAGTAATATACTAGAGAGCACTTGAGTGCTTTAGTTTGAACAATACAATTAAATGAAAGGTCGGATGATGGAGGAGACAAGTGTGTATTAGAATCTAGGCCTCTAGGTTTTGGAACGTTGCTTTACCCGATGGATATTCTTCCTTGTTTTTTTTTTTATTAATAAGCTATTTGGGAAAACCTTTGTAGCCCTAGTTTTCTGTGTATCAAATAAATACACAAGTCCAGATTTGTTAAATAAACGTTTACTTTGCACTGAATAATAATCGATAATTCATCACCTTTTGTTTTCAATTTGATATAGGACCTGTTGAATTTAAAGTTAGATTATGCCCAAGTTTCATATTTTAAAAAATGAACAATTACTATACAGCATATAAGTAAGTAAAATATATACATGCTTATGTTAACACTAGTTAACACATAATAAATAGTTACAGTATGAATTTATACTTCGACTTAAAATCAAGTCGTTTTTAACAAATGACTGTAACTGTATGACATTATGTTGTGGTGCCACTCTGCATACACAGTTATTTTTATATTATTAGGTTATTTAACATTGTTCTGTACAATACGGAGATATATTTGGACGAGTACCCAGCTGAGAAAACCGTATTGGACGCCTAGCGGCTCGTCCAATACGGTTTTCTCAGCTGGGTACTCGTCCAAATATATCTCCGTATTGTACAATTCAATGTTAAATAACCTTTTTATTCTATATCTTTTTTATTAAAATGATTCACTGAATATTGTATTTCTGCCTTCCTCATTTCAAGACGCATAATCTAACTCTGTACATAGAGCGCCTTCTTCACCCGATTTACATTCGGAACATTTTCACGCGTTTCGGGCTTTGTCGTATGTTTAACATGGGACTTCTTAATACGGAAAAAATAGAGGGGTTTTTTTTGTGCGCACGTGCGTCTAATAAGGTAATATATTGTACGGTCACGTGTTGCAAATGAACGTTCACGATTGGATAGATAAAATAGATATAAAATAATTAGCCATATTAGATACATTGACGAGGATATCTTTTACATTTGAGTCATATTGAATACATTAACATAATATTTGTAAATTCTTAATAGAGACACAAGATTTACCCCATAATCAATAAGTTTTATAAATGTAAACAAATTTTAAACAGTTCTGTAACGTAGTTTGGTAACGTATTTTTTAAAATACAACAAAATTAAAAAGCACATCTTGTAATTGTAATATTTGTGTATTTCTATTTGTTAGTGAAACATTTTAAATTACTATCAAACTAAACGGACACTCAGTTGTGTTTGTGTATTTCTACTCGAATGTCATGCAAATTGTCCTGTACAACATGTCTTATTTTGTCATTCTGCTTCTGTTCATTGTTTTTATTATTTTGTTTTTTGAAGACATGGTTATTCTAGATATTATTCCACATGGACAATGTATAAGAACAAACAAGTCTTTGACTGTATTTAGAAAATACGTGGGGCAAATGATACTAGAAAAGAACCATTAAGCTAAGCCTATGAGAAGGACCGACCCCCTTTACACCTGCCCGACATTTCCATTGACTACAGGCATAATTATATTTTTTCAAGCACTCAAACAGTGTGCCAGTCTAGTACCCGGGCTCTTGGCTCGCGGCCTTCATTCATTCTGTTGCATTAATATGTTTTAACGAACTATTCTGTTCTTCATTTGCTCTTTATTTAACTAGATACATCAAAGGCAGATGACCTCATTTTACAATGGACAAAGAAATCTCCGTTCAAAGTTCAAGGGACAAAATACATTTCTATTATCGATAATTCTACCACAAGTTCCTTCAGTTCACCATACGCTGATCCTCGTATGTATTTATAAATGTATATGATAGACTAGAAACATAAAATGTAACAATACTGAAGCTTATATGATAATATTACAAACAGTGATTTTACGACATAGCCTTACTACAAGACATTACAGAATGCCAAACTTACACAATCAGCTGCGGTAAACTTTTTCAGGATTTGGTTTAAACAATATTTTATTAATCACAATTCATTTACAACAAGTACATATATCAAAAAGGCATACAGGATTGAGTAGGAAGCTGAAAGCTTATTTGAAACTCTCTCCTTTCAGGATTTGTGTCCAATAGTCAAGTAAGTAGTTAAAATAAATGAAAATGAAGATGATGCAGCCTTAGAGCAAGGTGATAGGAAACGGTCGACAAATATTTAGTGAAACTAAGGAAATCTAAGAAAAATGGAAACACTAGATTGTCGGTGAAACAAAATGCTGTTTTTAAGAGTTTTATTTTAAAGAATGTAAAAATATGTAAATAAATTTATTCTATGATGTAATACTTTTGTAAACAGGTTTATTTCATTACAGTTGGAAATTATTCAACTCTGCGCGCAAACCTTCGTTTCAGAAGGGCTCAGAAAAGATATGACGTCATGTACATAGCGCCTCCAGTTGTCTTCTTTCTGGTTTCAATTTTATCCGTCTTACTGCTGGACGTCGATGACCTTAAAGCTGAAATTGATTCACGAGTAGGCCTATGCACTGGAATGTTGATTTCAACAGTAATGTTATGGGGAGGAATTTACGCAAAACTCCCACCGGTGGCAATACTGACCATGCTGGATACATGGATGGTTGTGCATGTTGGTCTGATAGCAACTACCATTGTTTTAAATTTGATAATATATCGTCGGGGATGCTGCAAGGTAAACACTTAAGTCATAAGTGTTTGTTTGTTGTTTTTATAACTGCGAAAATGTGCAACAAGCGAATACAACTTCATTTCCAAAAAGAAAAATAACAGCTTTGATTATTTCGATTTAATTCCACGCGTGAAATCAGTTAACATATAATGTTGGTTTTTTCTTGGGTTTAAGTCACACTGAAACAAATTGAGTTATATGGCGACTTTTTCTAGCTTTTGATGGGAGAAGAAGACCTCAGGTACCATTCTTGGCATTGTTTCGGGCATGAGCGGGCACCTGAGGAATTCTACCCCCAAGTGAGGCTTCAAACCCACATCGGTGAGAGGCAAGTGATTCAAAATCAGCGACCATAACCACTCGCCTTAAGAGGCCCCTAGAATATCTATATATTGTTGATATTTACATATGTTACGGGAACGTATTTGACATCCGTTCTTATATATATTCATTAAGGTTGGGTTAAATGATCATTCAGTTGGATGCTCAATATTGGCACACGTGAAGGACCTTAACTACGCTGGATTCAGAACATAAAATTATGTCGATCCAGTTATTTCTCATGTGTTTTATATGCCGTTATAGACTGATAATAATTGTATTGCAATAACATGATATTTTAAATAATATGTTCCCTTTTTACATTTTACAATGCATACACAATTAAATAATGTATGAATATATGCGCTGTTCTAATAAAAATAGTTAGTACAAAGTGTCATATATTTGAGAGGTAGCTTTCATTTTGTGCTTAATAAAATCGTTATCAATGTATCTTGCTCATTCTGAGAATGATGCTGGCTGCCTCTGTATAGTCATTTATAATTCGGCATAAAATCATAAATTCAAAACATAATTTATTAACTGAAAGTTTGTCCATCTAAATGCGGTACTAAATCGCTGTGAAAACACCACTAATGTGTATCAGTTTGTTTTCTTATTATCCATAATGTCTTACTTCAATGAGACAGCACTCATTGCAATATAAATACATTCAAGATAACATTTACTTTTTGCAATATTTGCTAGAAAACTTTTTTTTTGTAAAGTCAGTATAGTATTATAGCATTTTGCAGACAAATCAGCGTTCGCTCAAGCTATTAACTGTGATATACAGATATATATTTGTCAGTTTGATAATTAGGGTTTGTTTGTTTAAACGTATTATTGATATTCACGTAGCATGTTTCCTTGTAAACATTTAATCTGACTGTAGTTGCTACTCCAGAATCCTTTCGACCCGAGAAAAATGCTATTAAAGGATTATTTTGATTAAAGTGTACTAAAAAAAACTAATTTGTACTAAGAAACTAAAACATACAACTTTCTTTAAAAACATATATGAAAGTGTGATGTATAATACGTTACTGGAACATGAAAAATATCATGTTATCAATTGGACATACTATGGTTATTTATATTATAAGGCAAAAGGTCGAAACTAAACCCCATTTAGGAGCATTCTGTATTAGTATTCTAATTATTCTTTGCTTAACAGTTACTTGCTACTTGTCTAAGAAATATTTGAAAGCAGAATGAATATACAACATTTGAATTCTTCAAGTAGAATAAGCCATAAGTTTCTCATTAGTTTTGCTTATTAGTCCCCTACTGGTTGAAAACCAGTTTCGGGGACTATAGGAATGCGCTTTCCGTCATTCCGTCCGTCCGTCCGCAATTTCGTGTCCGGTCCATAACTCTGTCATCCATGAAGGGATTTTAATATTACTTGGCACGAATGTTCCCCATGATAAGACGACGTGTCATGCGCAAAACCTGGACTCCTAGCTTAAAGGTCAATGTCACAATTGGAGGTCAAAGGTCAACAGGGTTTTTTCCTGTCCGGTCCATAACTCTCCCATCCATGAAGGGATTTTAGTATTACTTGGCACAAATGTTCCCCATGATGAGACGACGTGTCATGCGCAAAACCCGGACCCCTAGCTTAAAGGTCAAGGTCACAATTGGAGGTCAAAGGTCAACAGGGCTTTTTTTCTGTCCGGTCCATAACTCTCCCATCCATGAAGGGATTTTAATATTACTTGGCACAAATGTTCCCCATTAAGGGGCGACGTGTCATGCGCAAAAAACCTTGACCCCTGGATTAAAGGTCAAGGTCACAATTGGAGGTCAGATGTCAACAGGGCTTTTTTCCTGTCCGGTCTATAACTCTCCCATCCATGAAGGGATTTTAATATTTCTTGGCACAAATGTAACTCATAATAAGACGATGTGTCATGCACAACTTTCAGACCCCTAGCTCAAAGGTCAAAGTCACACTTAGCAGTCAAATGTTAACATAGCATGAACAGGGTCTGTTTCGTGTCCGGTCCATAACACTGACATTCATTAAGGGATTTTAATATCTCTTGGCACAAGTGTTCCCCATTATAAGACGACGTGTCATGAGAATATCCCGGACCACTAGCTCAAAGGTCAAGGTCAGAATTGGGGATCAAAGGTCAACATAGTTTTTTTCCTGTCCCGTCAATAACTCTGCCAATCATGAAGGGATTTTAATTTTACTTAGCACAAATGTTTCCCATGATGAGACAACATGTCATGTCCAAAACCCGGACCCTTACCTCAAAGGTCAAGGTCCCAGTTGGAGGTCAAAAGTCAATAAGTTTTTTTTCCTGTCCGATATAGAACTCTGTCATTCATCAAGGGATTACAATATTTCTTGGCATAAATGTTCCCCATGATGGGACGACGTGTCATGCACAAACCCAGTACCCTTGCTTAAAGGTCAAGGTCACACTTTGAGATCAAAGGTCAATAGGATTTTTTCCTGTCCGGTCTATAACTTTGTCCTGCAAAACAGGATTTAGATATCATTTGGTACAAATATTCCCCTGGATGAGACAACATGTCATGCGCAAAACCCAGGCCCAAGGTCTAATGTCAAGGTCACACTTAGAGATCAAAGGTCAGACACAAGAATGGCTTTGTCTGGAGCATTTCTTCTTCATGTATGTAGGGATTTTGATGTTACTTGGCACAAATGTTCACCAACATAAGACGGATTACCATGCGCAAGAACCAGGTCTCTAGGTCTAAGGTCAAGGTCATATTTGGAGGTCAAATGTCAAATTCAAGAATGACTGTACGGAGCATTTCGTCTTCATGCATGGAGGGATTTTGATGTAACTTTGACCAAATGTTCACCACTATGAGGCACCCTTGTTATTAGAATAACGTCCCTTTGTTTTACTATAAATAAATTTTATTGTAACTTTTTTATTACTGACGGTAGAGAAAAATCGAGACCACTTTTCTGTGGTACAACATGCAAATGTTAAGGTGTATTTTGACCTATCTCTACCTGGTAAAGAGTTTCTTATGGACTAATATTATATAGATGTTTTTTTAATTTTTTTTAAGGATTAATTTCCCTTTGTTGTTACTATGAATTCCTTCAATGATAACTTTTTTATAATCGGCGTTGTTATAACATATTGTATAATAGTACAATATTGTTTATACACCATTGACAGATATCATTCATAATGTTATACTGCAGTAGAGAAAATTAGGTGCCTTCCAGTAGTGGACTTTTTATTGCATGGCAATACTTCATTCACTTGTTTTTCTTAGCCAAACACATTGCTCTTTATTTCTAGCAAATTCTACATATGTTTGATAAATTGCCTTTCAAAACTTCCAAAACTTCTGCTTATAAGCTTCAGGACCAATTTATAACCTTTGAGAATGAGTTCTTTAATCCAGTCATAATTACAGCTTTGATCAACACTAAACTGTGTATAAATTTCAAGGGCTTAATCTATTAATATAATATGCTTAGGTGATCTTTAGGCCATTTTACATTTTCAGCCACTTTTTCAAAGTAATAATATAAAATCCTCAGCTTCTTTTTCTTGAAATGGAGAAACAAGTCTAATATGATTTGTAACATGACAATGTGAACTTATATTTGTTCAGACTAATTTGCTCTTTGTTGAAATTTATCTCTCTCATTCTTAACTGAAAATGTCTTTATTGTCGTCTTTTAGCATTTATATTCATCCCTCTATTTCCTTTCTTCTTTTTCTCATTGTATTTTTTCTGTTTAAAACTACATTTTCTCTAGTACTAATCGTTCTTTTTAACTGATTTTTTATATAGTTTTCTGACGTTTAAGTTCGAAATCCTAGTAGTAAAATCCTGACTTTGTTTCAACATTAATAGCACACTATCATCAAAAAGCACATCCAACTGTTTATCCGAAACACTTTGAAATAACAGCCGATGCCAATGTCTGTTACAAGCTAGGCGTAACTAGAAAGAAAAGTCAGCAACAAACTTTACATAAGAACCAAATTAAATTTATTCAAAGAAATGTACAGACTGCAGCTGATAACACTAAAGTAGAATCAATACCTGAAACAACGTCCTTAAATGTGTAACACATAATCACTAAATAAACATACACTGATCCTGACTGAACGCATTTAATAAGGGTATATAATATTTGCCATTACATACTACGCATATGCTATGCTGATTAGTTTTGTTTTGGCGAGGCTGTTATTTTTTTCGAAGGTAGCTGTTTCTGTTTGATCATATTCAGTTTTTTAACAGCTGCATAGTGGCTTGTGTCATAAGGCGAATACAAGTGTGATACTGGTATAATTATTAAAGCTCCGCCAGTGAGTATGTCCTTCAGCATTTGCGACAGAACCTGCAATCCGGGTATTTTGAAGTTGATTTACTCTTATTGTTTGGCGAACAATAATACAAAGACAAGGATCCAAAGGAATATGTATCTTCCCGGAACGCAGCCTCCAAAAGGAATACAATCTGTAAAAAGATCCTTTGGAAGCATAGAATGCAACCAGGAACAATAATAGCAGGCTTGGTTTGATTAAATCTGTTCATGAGAGGTAATGAAATGTGCAACACCTCTCACGCCCCGTAGCACCGGCGTAAGCGGAACTCTATTACACTTCTGCTGAATGGACACCATGATTCCAAAGGACCAGAAAATATAACAGCACTGAATCCAAGTACGGGGAGACTTTTACGTCCGCCACACGGCACTTAGTATTGCTGTTGTGATAGTTAATAAAATCTGTAGAACACCACGCAGCAGCGTGTGCATACGAATGTATTACAATTAGACAGCAATTAGACAGCAAGGTTGAAACGAACACATTCACACAAAGCCTACTTAAAAGAGATTTATGTACCACTGTATAATTATTAAGAATGCATTTGGTCTTGATGGCATTATTTTATCTAACAATACTGTTACATGTATTATTGTCATGATAAAGTTATTGTGGCATTTAAAGCGATTACTGTAAAATAGTTTCAAGCATATTGCAACTGTATATCAAACTTTGCAGCATAGATAAAACATACCTCTTTGTGATATTAACTTTCTGTTCTTTATTTTTATTTAGCTCTACGGGTGCATCTGGAAAGTCATTGCTGTACCGCTTGGTGTGTTTTGTGCCATCTACATAACTTTCTCCATTACTTTTACTTCTCTTTGGAAGGCGGCATAGTTCATTGATTACATCCCTTGGTATACAAACTTCATCAATTATTACATGTATATTATTTGAAATAATGTATACATTTTATTCGTTCAAATTTAATTAATGACTTATGAAAGAGTACTACAGAAAAACATACAAATCAAGGATCAAACAGGTGTTTTAACTCCCTCTTTAATGAACTTTTATTTTAGAATTATAAATTCTTGAAAATATGTACGATGTGTCAAAAACAGGTATGATAGGCTTTCGGCAGAGGTAGCTATGTTTCTACACGGAAGTAATTATTCCATGTGTTACGAAATAAAGCATTTTTACAGTCTTTAAGATATAATTGGAGTAATCTATTTTAATGATTGTGTAAATAGAAGTTGAAGAATAAAATGTAACACATATATAATATATAATTGAACTAATATACACATTTTACGTCATAGAATGCGCCCAAACTGTTAAGATGTGTCCGATTCTATGGTTTTTTCATTTTTTATGATATTCATGTAACATATTTTTCTGCAAACATTCAAACTGACTCTAGTTTTTGCTTCAAAATCCTTTTGACCCAAAACGTAATTTGATTACATTGTATTAAGAAAACTAAAATATACAGTTTGTCTCGGAAACATCTTTAATTACGTAATCTTGTGATTGGAGGTGGGGGTAGAATTCAATTATCCTACAATATTATCTATGTAATCAATTGACAGTGCATTTGTCGATATCGTATTATTAAATGGTGATATTCTTCTATGTGGCTTAGAAACTTGTTAAAGATGTATCTGGAGTGTAAGCTCACCACACAAGCAAGCTCTAATCTGTGTAATTACTCATTTAAATGTAATAAAAATATCAAGATATAGATTTGATACATTCGTTGTCATTTTGGTAAAACTATGCCTGGCTTTGTTCATTGCACATTTTTCATCATAACTATTTTCGCAATTGACAGCATGTTTGTTCAGAATAATATGGGATGAAGGTCATCTGGAGCAAAAAAAAACGGTGTAAAATCATTTTGAATTTTGAAAAAAAAATATCGGTTTTAAGTAGAACACAATTTTGTTAAGTTTCCATCATGAAAAGGACAACGCTCTCCTATTGTCATGTTTTAATGAGTAGAAATAATTTGATTAACAGTCAGTGATATCAAAGATACATTTGTGTCCGTAAAAGCAGTTCCTGAAAAGAAGATATTTCAAACATTCCGCTGTTTATACATTTAAAAAAAAACAGTTACCGATCTTGCCCTAATCTCAGCGTTAACCGAAACGACATGTCAGTCCCAAAATGTGCCGCATAAGGCAGGTTTCGCCATAAGGGAAAGAAAGGGTCACCGCAGTGTACAGCCGGAAACAGGAGCTACATGTATTTCACGATATTGATGGAGAAATCTAAGAAACTATGCCGTCTTTTTTTTAAGAAAAAGTGGACAAATGTGAAAGACAGCAGTCTTAGTAATATGCAACAAGCGTCTCTTCACTCGCTTCTTCCAATGTATACAAGGTAAAACTCTGTGAATTTCCTAAACATGTTAGAGGGAAAGCAGATGGACAAATGTTAGATATATTTAGTACATTTTTTTAACACTGTTGAATATCTGAATAGCATAGTACGTTCATGTTCCCCAATACTTCACTGTGCTTATCAAGTAAGGATCAATTAATATATATTTCATTTTGTCCACGCCTGTCTTACATTGCTGTCAGATTAAGATTTTTGTTGTTCTTGGTTTCTGTTTTATAACATAATTGCGATAGAAAAGCACAAACTGTTTGTACTTTTCTGTTCTTCTTAGATATTATTTCTATATGAACATTAGAATTATTGGTGATAACTACGGCGTTCTATTTTGAACATCGTTTTGCCAGCTCGTAAAACAATGGGTTGACGAGAGAAGATACCTGAGTACTCGAAGAATTCAATGCTGAAAGTGAAACTTGAACCCACATGGGTAAGGGGCAACTGATTTGAAGCCAGCAACCTGAACCACTAGGTCAAAGAGGTCACTTAGTATCAAAAATAATAGTAGGAGGTTTTACAGTTAAATCATGTTCAGAACCATAACCACATTCAATATATGTATCTAAATAATTTTACCTGATATTCATGAGATATTTTTACGACATTGTTAAATTAAACTCAGATCATCTTTCAGCTTTTCTTTCTCTATCCACCAATTTTCAAATACAGTTGGATGGCTTCCTTACATGAACAATTCAATGCCCCAAGTGAAACTCGAACCCACATCGGTAAGGGGCAACTGATTTGGTCAAAGAGGTCACTTAGTATCAAAAATAACATTTTGATTGTTTACAGTCAAATCATGAACAAAACCATTAACACATTGAATACATGTATCTAAAAAAATTTGTTTGCCATTCATGTGATATATCAACGACATTGTTAAATTAAACCCGGGTCATCGTTTAGCTTTTGCATTAATCTTATAAGGGAAAGTTTTTTATTGAACTTAACGTTGTATAATATTTTCAGGTCCTTATGGATAGGATCATGTATTCCATTTAGAGTATGATAGAGTTCAGCTTGGGCCAGTACTAGGGATCGTTAGCGGCGTTACAAATCTCTTTACTTATCAAGAACAGACTCAAGCAAACCAAGTCTGCTATCAATTAGATGTGTGGCATTGTCTGCTTCTAAATGATGTTTGCTATATTTTATTGTCACATGTACGATGGTGAAAATGCGATGGTACGATGGTGATAACACGATGGTACGATGGTGAAAACGCAATGGCACGATGGTACGATGGTGAAAACGCGATAGTACGATGATTCAATGGTGAAAACGCGATGGTACGATTATGAAAACGCGATATTACATCGACATTTTACCATCGTACCATCGCATCATCGCGATTTCATCATCGTGCCATCGCGTTTTCACTATCGTACCATCGTTGTTTCATCATCGTACCATCGCATCATCGCGTTTTCGTCATCGTACCACCGTACATCGCGGTTTAAAATTCAATAAAAAGTCACGATTGTCCAAACGGAACACCGTATTTTATACATATTTTGGAACTTTTTTGCAGATAGGCAAAGCGCGTAGAACGTTTTAATTACCCTAGCTACGAATAACCGGCGCAGATTATTCATCTGTCATGATTTGATTCGACCGCAAATATTCGCACTGATAGTCAACTTGTTTACCCGAAAATACGCACAAGTACAGCAACGACATGCACTGAAAATATAGCGTCATTCGGACGTGGGAGGCGGAAGTAATCAACGCATAATCTAAGTGAATATTGTTGTTCTTAACGCATGTTATGTCGTCATCTGCTCGCAAAGATAACCAGACATGTTAAATTACGTAGAGACTTTAGGAAACACCCGACTGAAAATTATAACCTAATGAAGCAGACACCGCAACAATGTTAGGTCATTTGTGTCTTAATCTTCAAGTGATGCAAACGTTTTGTGAATGGCAAAAAATAACTAGAAAACAGTGAAGGTCGAGGGAGAAAACACAATATCCGTGATTCGACGTAAAAGTCAATCTATGATGCCTTGAATACAAATCAACCTGTCCGTTATGCTTGGCATGGGTGCATGGTGTTTTTCAGTATTCTAACCAAACAACTTATGACTTATGAGGGATCTACTTTCCAGATTTTATGTATTTTAATCAAAATTAAGAAATGAAATTAACAAAATATACATTAATGCAAACTTAAATAAAAGCATCATGACGAAGTCATGATGTTGTTAACGTCGTTGACATATGATCACCGTGCGCCGGATTCGTGTAAGTGACTTGTTTTCGAGGAGGCATACCTTCTGACCCTATGATCATAATTAAATCAAATGTGCAGTGAAGTTAGTAGAGAAATAGCGAATTATGATTGTGTGATTTAGGTTGCTTCATTTAAAAGCTGGAGACAAAGTCTACGTTATTTTTGAACAGCCCTGGTAGTCGCAGGCAACCTCTTGTTCTATAAAACTCCATTTTTTCTCATTCTGCGCGGCGATGATACAGACATGAATCTCGGGGCCTCCGTGGCCGAGTGGTTAATGTCGCTGGCTTCAAATCGCTTGCCCCTCATCGATGTGGGTTCGGGCCTCACTCGGGGCTTTGAATTCTTTATGTGAAGAAGCCATCCAGTTGGCTTGCGGAAGGTCGGTAGGTACCAGCTCGTGATGAAATAATGCACGGAGGGGCACCTGGGGTCTTCCTCCCCCCACCATCAAAGCTGGAAAGTCGCCATATGACCTATAATTGTGTCGGTGCGACGTTAAACCCAACAAAAAAAACAGACATGAATCTCGTTCATGAAAAGACTGCTACACCGCAATTTAAACTATATCATGTCAGATCTCAAATGTACGCGCAACATCTTTTTCTATATTTCACAAATTATGTTATTTTCATGCTGACTGACTTGCTTGTTAATGTGAAATACTTTGAACTAACCAACAGGATACTGATGAGCTTATTCATCGTTCGTCCTTCCTCCGCCTGTGTTAAATTCTTGAAATATACATATTTGTAGAATACCTCCTTACCGCAAACAATTCTGGAAACAGTACAGAAGCAGAGCTCAGATATCTGACTGCAGTTCCGTTAATTGGCAGTTTTACACTAATGACAAGAACTGTCAAGAATGAATTTCTAGCATTATGTATCAGTCTCTCAGTTGTATATTTGCTTTTTTCACTTTACATGATAATTATATTGCTATATCACTGTATGGTAACTACAACGGTAGCCGTGTGTTTGGATTTGTCCAATATGGCCGCTCAAATCAAGAAACAATGGAACTTCATGTAAGTTCTTGAAGATATTTACTACGCCTTGCTATGTTTCGTTACTACACTTTGTTCAGTAATCGCGGTAATGTCTAAAGAAGTATCGCCGGACTGATATGGCGATCGGAATCATATTTAGCATAGATATATCTTATTAACTCATGGAAATTGTCCAGTTTTCGGTCAGATGTTCCAAAATTTCATTTTTATTATCTGTTAAATTGAAATATTTGGACTAAATGGATGTAAATATACTTTATGATAGTCTCTAGTA
The DNA here is from genome assembly GCF_021730395.1 of Mercenaria mercenaria. Taxonomy (NCBI): domain Eukaryota; kingdom Metazoa; phylum Mollusca; class Bivalvia; order Venerida; family Veneridae; genus Mercenaria; species Mercenaria mercenaria. The sequence continues at coordinate 63,211,464 of NC_069371.1, read as the reverse complement.
TAAGTATGCATAAACTGTGATATGTACAAAGCACCTAAGATTCAAAAGGACACAAAACGTAGTGTGTAGTAAAAACATGAATGTAACGGTTTGGATAAGAAATGTACACCGGTTTGGCTGATTTAATCTCCTTGGATCTTTGCGGTTTGGATTAACACTTTTAACTGCTAATTTCGAAATAATGTTTGTTTCTAAGTAATGTTTTCATATTTTACAATGGTACATGTTCAGTTATATCTATTTTAGATTATTTTAAATACATATTCTTACAAAATAGGGATGTATACTTAAAAGAAAAATACTCATAAGTTGATCAATATGAAGGCTGTTACTGTTAACAATTTTGAAATCAATAATGTCTGAAATGAGTATACACATATCCTTGCAGATGACCATGAAAAAAATGTGTTAAAATAGAGTAAATGATCAATGCATGCTGAAGACTGCTTCAGTTCGGTACACATTGACGCACACCTCACAAGTGATATATGCGTTATGACTTGCCTAAATGAACATCCTCTTGGAAGCCATGCTCCATGATCTGCCGGAAATACGTTAAGCGACAGGTTTAATATATAGTGTTTAATTAACACACGTCTTGTACACCTTATAACCTTTCTGTATGTACTAACACGTTTATACCCTAGTGGTGATTTTGTCAATAACAGTTCCAAGGCGACGCCCAAATGTTTGTTTATTTCTTTCTTCTTCTTTACAAAACTAATACATTATAGTATGTCTTTATATTTTGAGAATAGTTAAAATGCTCATTTATACATTCACTGCTGTAGGGTTCTGTTTGAAGACGTTTTGATCTTACATCGTGGTATTTCCTATTGGATATATTTCCCATTTTAAAATTTCTTTTCTTTTTCCAGTCTGGAACACCAGTGGGAGAGGAATGGCCACGAAAAGCAGTGGTCAATACCAATCTTCGTTGGAAATTCAAACGCACATGTTCATGTGGTTTTATCAATTTTGATACCGGTTTGTCGTGCAGGAATGTGAATTAAGTTGCGGTCCAAACCGGTGCATGTACTAATTCCAAACCGTTAACAGTTTTTCATTTACTTGTATCCAAACCGTTACACACTTGATACATGTGATTGACTTTGGATGGTACTTTTTCGCAAACATACTATACTTTTAGTTTAGAGACCGATGTCAAGATATGTGAAAATGTTTCTTCTTTCTTCCTAACAGATTTTTCTGACGATACAATTACAAGAGTTTTGATAAGATCATTTAAAAGTTTCGTTTTCGCTTCTTGATTGCCATAATCTGCACGTTTTTATCACTTACTATCTTGAACTGGCATGATTTCATCTTTTTATATTGAATAACTTGGACCTTAGAATAAAAACTGAAAACATAGTAATTTTTTATGTACAAAGATGTGTTAAATCGTACAAAATATAAAAACTTACGTGATGTTTTTGACATTTTTCGCTGGGAAGAGGCCATATTGGGCAGATCCAAACACACGGCTACCGGTGTAGTTACCATACAGTGCATATTATCTTTTTTTTGCACAAAAAAAACAACACATTCGTTCGTAACGCACTTCCCTTATCAGTTGTATCTCATTACATTAATAAGACGTTTATATCTAGGATTTGACAGATCTGGATATTCATTTCGTGAAACGCAACAAGGAGTTTAAAAAGGAAATTGTTTATAAAGGTATGAATTTTAAATGTTTTAATTATAAAGCAATGATAAAAAGATACATATTATATGTCTATTCGAACCTACTTGTTTTTTTTTGTATCGCCGAAATGAAACTGAAACAACTTTTATCATAAAAGCCAATATTATATGAACAAACATTTATTTAGTGTTGAATAAGGGTAAAAATGTCAATTTTCGACGGGAATCTCAATATTTCTTTCAATTCCAAGGTAAGAGAATTACGGAAATTCAAATTTAGTGTTGAAAATGACTTAATATTGTCTTTACGGTAGATTTCCTGTCGTTATATTGGTCATTAAGTAGCCGCTAACCTGTATCAAGATAACGCGCTAAATCATATAAAATTTTAATGACTTGACGTCACATTTATTGACATCATCGCATGTTGAAAGTTCCCAGGCAATGTTAACGCTTGTTTGTGCTGAAAGCAAATATGTTGATTTCTGACAAAACACCGCAGCGCGCTGTTCTGCATTTTTTGATTAATAAAAAATATGTGCAGACGATAAATAATACATACTGAGAAAGAACAGGAACAATGAACAATAGGTTTTTGAACAGGTGATATGAGCGTTTCACAGATGGCGATAACGCCACAAAGCTTGTAGACTTGTATTGGCACGTTCAGACAAGTATGTTCTATATTTCGAACACTGTGTGATAATTTTCTGTTGGGTACCACAGTTGCCGAAAGTTGCGCCTGTACGGACATACAGGAGAGGGGTGTACCTGGATGTTTTGAACTGTACGCCAGATATGAGCAGCATAGCTATGAACCAAGCTAAAATGCTGCGAATGTGGGGTAGGTGAGGGAAGGGGTCTCCATCTCCAGGCGGATTGGGTGTTTAGGGCCTCCCTTGAAAATGTTGTAAAATGTTCGGCATGAGATCTCTTGCTATATTCCAGCGTTAATATATTTTGTTTGTCACCATTTTACTACATATTACAACGATAATCATTTAAATTCATAGTTTATCACACCGCGCATGCTTACTGGCAGGGATCGGGACAGTGTCTTAAATTACAACTGGAGCTGCCCCGGATACTTGGGGGAATATAACCATTTTTCGTATAGAGTCCTATATAACTTTACCCTGGAATGTGTGTGCTCAATCGCTCTGGCACGATAGTTGGCCCGTACTAGTATTCATTTATAATGTTATCTAAGATTTTAAAATGTTAAATATCTATTTCACAGATTTTTCCTTTAATTACTTCGATACAACTGAATTATGCCAGACTTAATAATTATGTTGAAAATTCAGAGTTATGTGAATTGCTCTATACAATACACGCCAGTGTAAAACAACTTAAAATCAACAGTAACATTAGAAATATAGTTATGTTTCAAAATATTTGCATCACAGAAACACTGTGTCATTCTATGATATATTTTATTGTGCAACTGCCAAGACCGTCGCAGTCATATTTGTGTATCGCCAAATGGACCTAACAATATGTCTGTTAGGATAACTGCACATAAACTCTTACCTTATTCCAACTGCTACACATGTGAACAAGTTTCAAATTATTTATTATACAATATACTCTGCGATGTAAAGATTGCATTTTTATTAGGCAATGAATGGAACGTTAACGCACACATTAAGGATGTACTAGTTTTTTGTTGTGGTTGTTATCGTTTTTGAAATCTTCTTCTAATCAATGTTTACTTTAATGCATGACTTCTGCATCCGAATTTTGACAGGTTTTTGATAAATGTAATTACCCAAATATTGCACATATTTTAAGTTTTCTCACGCGAAACGCAACTTTCTCTAGTTACTGTAAATAACATCTAATATTTACAAACGGAAATTCAAACTGCGTAAATTGCTAAATGGTATTTCGGTGTCTAGATTTGGATATGGATTGATAGATTTAATTGCAACCATGACAAAATCTTCAATACCACGCCAAGAGTGTTACATTTAACTTTTTTCTATCTCGAGACGTCGGCTGATAATTTTTGTTTTGTTGCTTCTCTCCTAGTTTACCAATAAAACACATGTCATTTGGAGATAACAACTTTTCCGATATGCCCAAATTACGTACATCGAGGTTTAATAGACATACATGGTAAAATGTTGGTGTGTTTGTAAAACGAGCGCTCGGTCGTTGCCGTAGAAACTTGCATGCACAATAGATTTGTTTGGTATAACGACGCAATAATACAAATTTAGATCAGACGGGAACCTTCTAGCGTTCAAGGTAGAGGAAGACCCCAGGTGCCCCTCAGTGCATTATTTCATTAGGTAGATCCGCCGACCTTCCGTAAGTCAGCTGGATGGCTTCCTCGCATCATATGCACAAGAGAATCTCTTTTTGACTGAGTATCGCAAAATGATTCCCGTTTCTACGTAAAACGTCCAATTAGTATACATGTATTATAAATCATTGGCTAGAATTTTGTACTAGTAATAAATATTTATACTTTGTTTAGCTAAACGTGCCTTTTGTCGTATTTAAACATGTTTTATAGTACTGTTAATAACCAACTGCATGTTTATGTACACTAAATGTAAACGTGATAATTGTTCATATTTTCAAATGTAAAATTCGGATCTATAGTGCACCTTTGAGATATGGTCTGTAGCTTGTATCCGCTCGTATATTTGTATGTTCGAAACCCCACACGAGGTGTCTATTTTTTTTTTAAACGTGTAAGCCATTAAACTGGCTTTATGATAAATCGATGGCTATATCCAAGTTAATGGCTAAAGTTATGTCCGAAGGAGGCACGCGGGGTCTTCATCCCAACATAAGACACTGTTAAAAGCTGGATAGTTCTTTTGAGACACAAACACGAACTTGTAAAACATTGCAAATTTACTTTAATTGATCATCTTATATTAAGCTTTCTAAACATTTTAGGGTTTACCTGCATATTTTCCATGGCATTAATACACTTTTTTCACTTGCACTGTTCGAATGTTCTACTTAAGTTTGCCACCTGGGCATTTAGGTTCTTGTGAGACATTTCTATGCGTAATTTCTGCTATAGAAAACTTTAACCAAGGGATGCCCAATATACACATATCCGTTCGTTTTGTCCTCGCTGTCAGTTCGTGTACTCGTGCGCGCGAGTGTGCTTAAGTGTTTCTATTTGTGGCAGACCTATTTGGCGGTCTGTATCTCTGGCTGTGTTTGCTGTACTATATACGTGCTCTATGATTCCATGGAATTTACACTTCCCGTTTATGTTTTTTTCTTTATTCACGATTATTAAAAAAAACACACAAGTCAGTCTAATTAAATATTTTAAAAACGAATTTGATAATCTCATTAAGTTGATATACATGTATACGATGTTTATTTAAGAAACAAATAACACTGTTATAACAACAGTGTTATTTTGTTCTTAAATAAACATCGTGAGGTAATGATGTTACGCTTATGTCTAGTTGTTGCAAATGAAGCTACACAGTAAAACTGGTTATAAGTTAAACCATTGAAAGACATGGAACAAAATTCAGATTGTATATAATAAACTTTAGTTAGGAAATGTAAGTAACATGTTTAAAAGTAAGACTATGTAAATATAAATAAAACATTGTGAACCTGCACTTCGTGAGATTTGTACATTTATAAACATGATGATTGTAAAACAGCAAATGATAACTGGCATTATTTAAAAACTGTGTAGTCTGGGTTAAAAAAAAAAACTTCTTTATAGCTTGATAGTTTACTTTAAACAAAGCATTTTAAATAAACATCTTTAGTTATAAAGTAATTGCTGCGCCGCCTATAGCATTCCGGAGAGTTGATACTAGATAAAAACTAAAAAAAAAATTATTGATAATTGTCTCTGTAGATCAATTGGTTAGAGTGTAGAGACGCGCTAGTTTTCCGAGTTCGAATCCCAGTTCTTTCTTATTTTTTATTTTTTTCCACTTCTTTTTCATTTTTTTACTTTTTTTTTTTTTTCATTTTCTGGAAAATAACTCAATAAAATTATTATGCAATATCTGACCACGGACTTGAAAATAGTTCGGTGTCTGTAGTCTATTCTTTCCTATTTCTAGCTTTAGTTTAAGAAGTGTTTCCGTAATAATCTATATATTAAACTGTTTCAATGTTATGTATATATATAACTTATTTATATTTTTTCTTACGCCTATTTTGGGCAGTTGTCTTCAACTCTTGTTCACATTTGTAAAACCCTGTTCTTGCAGCGCTATCAGACGCTTTGGTTTGTTTGTTACTGTCACAGGCTTCTCTAGGTTGTACCGTAAAGCTCAACTGAGCTTGAAGAAACACTCAGGGGAACGCACCTCGGCTATCTTTAGATATATATGGAAATGCAGTTGCCGAAAGACCCTTAACAAAGAAGAGATATATTCAAAACATCAATGTATGTAATTCTTAGTCGGTGATATATTAACTTATACTGTATTGATTTACAGATAAAAATGGCAAATGACTTTCTTGTTTCAAAATGGAGAATGTGGTTTTCCTGGTTTGACCACAACAAAGACGGCAGAATTAGTACGGAAGACTCAGAGAGTGTTGGGTATGTTTACACTGCATTAAAGGCATTTCTGGGAGTTGTTACTGCGCAGCTTTGACTGCAATTGCCGATCTGTTACTTGCAGATTCTTTTTAAGGGTATGATACGAAGATATTAGATAATTGTAGACAGTATCAGACTATTTGAATAAATCGAATGAAAATGTTTCTGCTGGTAAAAACCTAAAAAGCCGGTTTATATCTAATAGAAAAGCGAATTAATGAAAGAGATGCCTGTTTTCAAGTAAAAAGACAAACGCTACAGTATATGATTGTAACTGTTTGTGTGTATGTGTGTCTTTTTTTTTTATTCATATTGCATATATGTTATAGTGATAGCTTTTATCTATATTGTTAATATATGTGTAGAAAATTATATTTAGCAATGACGGCTATCGGAAATGAGCAACATAAAACATATTTGTTTAAACAATTATCCAAAAGTGAGTTATTTGTTTTGTAAAAAGTCTTATATGTAAGTGATTCAGAATGATTATCCGTGCTTTCTACGTTTTTGTTTTGTTGCGTATACTGTAAACAAATTACACCGTAAAAAGTTGCCCGTTGAAACAGAATTTATACAGGATCTGTCTTTAAAACTAAAATAATTGAAGTTACAGTGATGATGATGATGATGATATAGGGAGTCAGTGGCGCAGTGTTTAGCAGGATGGACTACAACGACAGCGGTCTGGGCTCTGTTACCGATCGCGGCTGAAATTCCGACTAGTGTTCAGTGCTTGGTGATTTACTTTAAATTGGTACTGTTTCCAGCCTCCAGCAGCATTGGCCTAGACTGGATGCTGGAGAGGTAAACATGACGCCTTTCGTGGGCTCGGCTGGAAATAAATTGTTCTACCCATTCCAGGTGGAGACTTTCGTCGACTACCCACGTTAAACAAGAAACTCTACCTTTTTGATGATGATGATGATGATGATGATGCTGATGATAATAATGATGAGGATACATTAGACTCGCATTTTCACACATATTTTACACTGGTATCGTAGTACAGTATTAGGAATTACAGCAAAATGTTTTCAATTTCAGACCTATGAAAGTTTATCGGTTTTGCACATGCGGTTTTTGTTGCACGCTTCCCATAGTATATAAACCGAGCTAGATGATAAGGCCACATACAGAGACTTATGGTCTATCTTAGTTTGTTCTTTCTTACAGGAATAAATTTGCCAACCTTCATCATTTAAATGCGCAGCGGAAGAAGGTTGCTGTGGACACGTTCTCTGCATGGTCGAATGAGTATGTAATGTGGGGCAAGTCTGAAATCACGGAAGCCGAGTTTATCGAGTGTCAAAGAAGGGCATTTGAGACCGATAAAGAAGAATTTGGAAGACGAATGCGGGAAAACGAGGAACTAGTATGTAATTTAATGGATATGGATAGCGATGGAATGATTACAGTGGAAGATCATATGATCATATGTAAGTCGACTGAACATAACGACGAGGCTTATTACCGGAAGTGTTTCGATGTTTATAGTCCTGATGATGGGAAAGTTCCGGTGAAAACACTGGTAGAGTTTTGGACACGATATCTTACCTGCGACGATGACACCAAACCAGATGCGCTTGTGCAATTCTTTAAGGCTGACATTTAATCGCTTTCAGGGACTCTATAGTTCATATTGCTGTCAATATAAACATTATGTTTACCGTGAACTTTTATAGCTGAATGAAGTCTAAAGCTTAACATTAATTGGTGTAACCCTGTCACATGTTGTTTTTGAAGAATAGGCAACTTAGTTGTATTTAGAAATCTAAAAAAGCTTCCTGACATAATTGCTGCATAATAAAGAGCCTAACGTGTACATAAAAATGTTATTTGTTTTTATCCCCATATAAATAACATCTAAATTTCATCTCAGATTAAAACTTATTTCAGCTGTAGATTTAAATATTACAATGGTTTCTATAGCTTGCTGAAAACTCTTTTCCCGATCGGATAAACTTATTGTCCTTTAAGTCATGTATTGTTGCAGGTTGCTTGATTTGTTTGCGAAAATATTAAGGTATTAAAGTGGCATCAAAGAACGACTGCATACTGCAAAGTTTATAATAGTTCTTTTATTGCATATAGTTGATAATAAATTATTTGTTTACTGGTAAAATCTATATTAAGAAAACCACCCTACAGTCCGATCAATTCGTAACTGGAAATGCAAAAATACTTTATGGGAAAAGCACCAAAATTGGCACAGATTTTAATCAAAGCATTAGAATTTTTTTCATGGGCCCAATTTGATATATGTCAAGATGGCCGATATGGTGGCCAAAACTCCATATTTACCGAACGGTAAAAAATGCTGTTAATTTCTTTCTTTTTCCGTGGTAACGGCTAAAATTTAGCCTTTAAAACTCAGTTTAATATTATCATAGCAAAGAATTTGGCATTTCTTTTCATACTTTAAAGGTTTTTTTTTTTATGTTTTACTTTATGTAGTTTGTATATATTACTTTTATTCCCTCCACGACAGCATATTACAAAATTGTTAATACTGTTTAGCAGGAGGGGGCTTATGGATCGCTCCCGTACGTTTGGCAATCATTCAGTCATGCGAAGTGGGATACTGCGGTAACTTTTAAAGTACAACATGTTTAGTCATGAAACGTGGTACATGGATAGACAGCAATGTTGAGAATGCCAGCGACATTTAAACTTATGGCTATGGCAACAAATGTTGTTGCTACGGAAAAAACAGTCCGTGAATATGAAAAAAAATGTATTATCCGGCAATTACTTTGAAACTAAGAGAGATTGTTTCTTGAAAAGTTGCACTTAGGCAGAAGAAAAAGTTGAGAACATGATTGTTGTTTTATTTTCTCAATCATTCACAAATGGCGGATTCTTCAATAACTACAAAAGTACAAATTTCAAAAACTGTAAGATGGTAAGTTATTTACAAAATGTGCAGGTCCATTAAATTAGATTTTATATAAACCTTGGTTCCTATGACAATAAATACGACAACTGTCCTTTCGGTTTGGGACAGTCACTAATAAATTCAAGAATAGATGATAGCGATGGGCTAGTAGGATCAAATGAAACAACGTTCATAATTATGCACCCATTGTCACAATTTTTGCATAATACATTGATCAGATAATTATTGATTATGTAAATTTAAATGATAACTGTGTAACAAAGAAGAGTAAGGCTGAAAATATTAAATTTGCTCTCACAGTCAACACATAGTAATTATTCTGTGATATATATCACTCAACAAAGTTAGCTGGCATTTGAAATCAGGTACATGTCAGATACACGTGTCAGTATACACAAGCACAAGATGGCAAGAGATGGTAGACAACATTCGTTAACTTTCATAAGGCAGTTCAGCACTGTTGACAAATTAAATCTTCCTCGAAAGCCTATTTATGTTCCAAGTGAAGCTATTAGCACGAGACTGGTGCTCGAGGCAAGAACTGCAAGAAAAGTTCCAATTTATCAAATATACTTTTAGTCAGCCTCATTTATCTTGACTTAGACTCTTAGGAAAGAAATAGAATACTTGACCCCATATGTGCCCCACTTGATAGGAAACCATTTTTATATGTTCAAGAGTTAAAGCGGACGATTCAGGAATGCATGCTATAGACCTTCTCATGGCGTGAACAGATGCTTGTGAGCCTCATTTACACCAGCTACCTGACATATTTTGTTGTAAAGAAGAGTATCGGAAGGCTCTATTGTAGGTATTTCATCTAAGTATGGCTCAAGATTAGAAGAAAACAAAAACTGAGAATGCTGCTGTGAAATCAAAGATACTGGTCATAGTTTCCGTTTCCCATTTACGGCAACAGATTTATTCGACTAGCGTACAGAAAGCCAATGTCTTGTCAAAACCTGTGAAGGCAAAACCTAAATCAAAGCTTTCATGAAAACAAAATTTATTTATTTATTTTGTTGGATTTAACGTCGCACCTAGACAATTATTGGTCATATGGCGACTTTCCAGCTTTGGTGGCAGAGGAAAACCCCAGGTGCCTCTCCGTGCGTTATTTCATCACGTGCGGGCACCTGGGTAGAACCACCGACCTTTCGTAAGCAAGCAGGATGGCTTCCTCACATGAAGAAAAAAAGAAAGAAAACGAAGTGACTTCAAATGTAAGAGAGACAGATCAAAACGGAAACTTAGGGAAATTGCATTTTATCCGTGACTGTCATAAATTAGAAATGGTGCAATCAATGACAACAAATGCAGGTTGCATCAATACAATCAGATAACAAGCTGCCATTTGATGTTCATTAAAAGCTCTACCAATATTAGAAGCCTGGGTCTATTTGTCTGTCACAAACATATCATAAGGGCTTCTGCAGACGTTGATACCCAAAACAAGCGTATATTGTCACTATTCTTGCATAAAAACATATCATGACGACTAAATGTATTATTTCCATATGTGATGACTTTACGATTCCGGTACAATTTTAAATTACCATTCTGTTGTTCTTGGAAACGGTAAACATGTTTTAAATGTCAATAACCGGGGCCCAGAAATGAACAACACAAAAAAAAACATAATGAAGGGTTTGAAACGATTTTTCAATCTCTTGTCATTACTGTTGCGACAAAGGGTAACAATTTCTTGTTGCAGTAAATAAAAAGTAAAAACCAGCAACTATTAACAATAACAACATTTTATTCATGAATTTAAGTAACAAATCCAGTACCTTCAAAACTGTCAAAGTGCCGTAAAATCCACTAATATGTAAAAAAAAGTCCGAATCCTGTCCAGGTCTTTAAATCAAATCAGAAGAATTCCCCAATATTTCACAACAGTTCAAAAGTAACTTTAGTGTATCAAAAATATAATTCCTCTCTTCAAAGGTCACACACTGTTTATTTGTATTGTGGTAGAAAATTCTTGAAATATGTAGTACAAAATACAAATGAAACATACATAACGCTGAAAAGAAATGAAAGTTTCGATATATCATTTGTATATTAATAACACAGATACTAAATAACATTCACTTTTATAATGTGTAAAGCAATATGTTCATCTCCTTGATAGGGCATCTAGTATAACGCCTTGATATGCTTAATATCCAAGTTATACTCTTGGAGTAAAATACTCCATCTCAACAATCTCTGATTTTTGTGTTTAATTTCATTAATGGAAGTGAGAGGATTATGGTCACTGAAGACAACAATAGGCTACAGGGCCGCACTTAAATATACTTCGAAGTGCTGAATAGGCTAGATACTCTTTTTCAATTGTAAATTATTTTCTCTTTTTTATTTCCTAGAAGTATCAGGCAGGATGATTAATTCTAGAGTTTTCGTCTTGAAGCATACCCTCAACAGCACCAATATCACTAGCATCAATTGCTAACTTAAAAGGTTTTTGAAAATTCGGTGCCGAGAGAACTGGTTCACTCTTGAGTATGGCCTTCATTTTTTTAAATGATTCTTGACATTTATCATTCCGGATAAATTTTGTCCTTTTTTTTTTGAGTCTGCTGTTATTCTGCTTGTTTGCATTCTATGCTTCCAAAGGATCTTTTTACAGATTTTATTAACTGTCACAACAGCAATCTTTAAGTGCCGTTTGGCGGCTGAAAAAAAGTCTCCCCGTACTTGGATTCAGCGTTGTTATATTTTCTGGTCCTTTCGGATCGTGGAGTCCATTCCTTTTCCTGCAGTTATGCTTTCTTTAATTTTCTTACTATCATGTAGTAGTTGCAGTTCAGTTCACCTCATGTCTGATCCTGAGATGATAACTTCCTTTAGCTTTCGTTTAAATTATGCATTTTTGTGCTTGTTTTGATGGTTTCACATTTTTACATTTATTTTCTTATGGCAGTTTTTAGGTCACCGACCTAGAACAGCAGCTGTTACATGGTTTTTAAATCTATTACATGGTCTTAAATGTACTCTATTACATGGCTGTTAAATCTAAAATCTATCAGTATCACATTCAAAATGCTGCCATGTCATTTTTATGTTTCTTTTCATGTGCTAATATGTATGGTTTGTTTTATATACTAGTTCTTTCTGATTGTGCAATGTTATTATAATGTTCTGTCTTTGTGTTTGATGTAATGATTTAGGTTAATTTGCACCAATAATAATTTTAATGTTCATATGTTTTTTAACCATGTCCTTCTTTTACAGCTTGTTTTGCTTTTGTTCCTTATTAATTTGTTAACATATAGTCTGTTCAAAAGCACCTAGAGTGCTTATGTTGTACTGTTACTTGTCTTGCCGACTCAAAATAAAATTTATCTTATCTTATCTTATCAACATATGTGCAACAGAGTTCCGCTTATGCCGGTGTCAGGCGGCGTGAGAGGTGTTGCACATTTCATTACCTCTCCTGAACAGATTCAATCAAACCGAGTCTGCTGTTATTATGCTTGGTTGCATTTTATGCTTCAAAAGGATCTTTTTACAGATTTTATTAGTAAGTAAATTAGTTAAGGGCTCAGCAATAGAGGACAAATTTGGACAAAATTTTCTGTAATATACAGCCAAACCGAGAAAACGCGTACAAAACAAAGACAAATATCAAACAGGGAATGCCAAGTACCAAAAAACGCAGCCTCTCCAAAACGAAACCCAAAATTGTATTTTATAAAGCGTAAATTGTATTTTGCTGGTTGGAACTGGAAAATCAGATTCAACCTTAGCATCAATGGATTTTACTTGACCCTGTCCGACAACATGACCTAAATATGCAACACAAGCTTTACAAAACTCACTTTTTGATAGATTGATAGTCAACTTTGCTTTACTGACTCTCTTGAAGAAATCCCTGATGATCTGTAGATGTGTCATGGTGTATGATGACAGCATCAATGTATCCATCTCATCTTTAAGTCCGGAAATAATAGAATGTATAAGTCTTTGAAATGTTCTAGGCGTATTTGTAATACCAAATGACATAACTTTATAATGAAATAATCCAAACGGTGTAACCATGGCTGAAACATGTTTAGTTATTTCTCTGAGAGGAACTTGGCAAAATCCTTTTAACAAATCAAATTTCGTTACAAATTTTGCTTGTCCAATTTTATCAAAACAATCCTTACATTCCTGTAACCTGAACACAACCGATAATTTGTTTTATCTGATTTTGGAACATGCATACATGGAGAACTCCAGTTACTGTTGCTTGATTCAATGAAATTATTGTCCAACAAATATTTAATATCTTCTTGTAAATGATTTTGTGTTGTAGGGTTCATTCTGTATGGATGTTGTTTGATTAGAGAAGAATCGGTAAGTTCAACGTCATGAAAGATTTTATAACTTCTAGTAGGTACATCAGGAAACAAACGTTCATATTCAGCGATAAGTTGTTTCAGCTGTTCTCTTTGTTGAGGTTCCAAATGAGAAAGTTTTTCATCCAGATGTTGAAGAATGTCTTAATTTTGAAGTTTTTATTTTACCCTTGATAGTGTTTTTATTTTGTTCAAAATCACATTCAGTTGAATTTTTAATTTCCTCACTAACACGTAAACTAATACTAACATGATGTGGGGCAGGACAGAGTAATTTCAATGTATTCTTTTAACATATTTATATGACACAGCTGCTGCTTTTGCTTGCGCCGCCCTGTTATTAAGATCACTCGACTTCTTGTAAACAGTATAAGGAAAATAATATCTAGCTTGTAATGGTTTACAATGGGTAGGTAAAATGCCTAAACTCTATCGCCTTGTTTAAAAGTTCTTTATTCAGCACATTGATCTTACCTTGATTTCTTTTTGTTTTTAGCAGATTGTAAATTTGAACGTCCCAATTCACAAGCCTTTGTAAATTTAGTTCTGAATTCAGAAACATATTGTAGCAGATTTAAAGAACTGTCATCTTTTGAAAGAATTTTTTCTTTAAGTAATTTTAAAGGTCCATGGACAGTGTGACCAAACACTTATTCAAATGGACTGAAGCCAAGTGATTCTTGTACAGCATCTCTGACCGCAAATAACAATAAATGAATACATTTATCCATTTAGTCCTTTTCAGTATCAATACAATATGCTCTAATAATATATTTTCAATGTTTGGTGAAATCTTTCTAAGGCACCTTGACTTTCCGGGTGATAGGTTGAAGATTTTTATTGTTCTAAGCCTAAGCTGTGTAATACTTGTTGAAATATGTTGGACATAAAATTTAAACATTGGTCAGACTGTACAGATTTTGGGAGACCAACAAATGTGAAAGATTTAGTTAAAGCCTTAACAATGGATTAAACTTTAACACTTGTTTTAAGGAATAGCTTCAGGAAATTTTGTTGAAGCACATATAATAGCAAAAGTATACTGGTGCCCTGATTTGTTTTTAAGCAAGTAGCCAACACAGTCGTCTATGATTTTACTAAAAGTTCATCAAATGCAGGTATTAGATGAAAATCTGCCTTAGGTATTTTCTGATTAGGTTTGCCTACCATGTGTGACAAGCACAGAAAATTGGGACACATCAGATTTTAAATTAAGCCAATAAAATGATTCAAGATTTTGTGGTATGTTTCATTTACACCGCAATGACCTGACATGGGTATTTCATGAGCCAGGGAAAATATTTCTTGACGATAAAATTTTGGGACCACAGTCTGATAATTAACTTCCATTCAACATCAGCAGGGACATTTGGTGGCCCCCATTTTCTCATTAACATCCCATTTTAACAAAATAGCAAACAGTGAGTCGCGAAGCTTCTTCTTTACTAACAGCGTTTTAGAATAATAATGAAATTTCCGGAGCATTGTTTTGTTGCTGAATAAGCTGTGACATTGACAGCGAGTAAATGCCTTGGTCATTGAAAATACAATGATCAGAGTTGTCAGGGTCTGTTTCTTGAACAGACAGATTTGAAGAAACAGAATTATCTATCTCAAAACTAGATGTTTCATTGATAATAGTATCAGACAAAGCTCTGTCTGACAAAAGATCACACTCAATGGCTCATTTAGCCATGGAACGGTTAACTGCACAAAAAGGGTAAAGGTCAGGAATATCTTTTTTCAATTGGTTCAAGTTTTTGACCCAAACAAGGATTGTCAGGTCAAATAGATTTACCATAACCTTATCTTCAGCTAGGTCATTTCCTAACAGTAAATGAACACATTTAAATGGTAATTCAGGTCTAATACCCACAGTCATAGGACCAGTAACCAAATCTGGAGGGGTACAAAAACAAAACCACACTCCAACTCTTGTATAAGTACATTTGTTAGAAGAACTATTCTAAGAAAAAGGCAGAACATCTGCACGAAAAAGAGATTAAGAAGCTGCGGTATCTCTTAGGTGTTTAATAAGATTAGACTGGGTAGAATCACCGATAAGTGATATAGAATCAGTGGATATTAATGGTTCATAAACATCCATGATAGAATCAGAATTGGTGTCTTTGACTTCAATAACATTATTATTATCAGTACAAGGCTTGGATTTAGACTTCAAGCAGGTAATGCCCGTAGGTCTTGCCTCATCTCTTCCCAGCTTCCTGTTTAGAGAAAAACATGGGTAGATAATGTGTCCAGGTTTCTTGCAATAACTGCATGTAGGCAGAGACAAGGGTTTTTCAGCAGGTGTATTACCTGTATTTTTTATTATTGAGAAATTCCTGTATTAGAATTATTACCAGAAGAGAACCTAGACTTATTTTGTGGAAAAGGGAGTTTCTTGTTGAAGTAAATTTTATAAGTCAAAGTATAATCAACAGCCAATCTAGCAGCTTCTTCTAAATGTTCAATCTGATTTACATCCAAGATAGTTTTGACCTCAGTGCCAACACACTTTTTAAATTCTTCAGTTAATATTAGTTGCCTCAGCTTATCATAACTACTTCCCATTTTTTATGTGCACCACCTATCAAATAACTGCTCTTTAACTCGTGTAAATTCAAAAATATTGCCTGTAACCATCTGGAATAAGCACATAACCTTTCAAGATTAATTTTTTAACATAACCATAATTTGAGCAGCTGTGTATACATTTGACGGGCTTTGCCAGTTAGTACACTTTGTAAAAGAAGACTCCAATTTTCCTTTGGCCATTTCAGATTTTCAGCTATATTTTTCAAAGTACATGAAATATTTGTCAACTATTTTTTCTTGAAGAATTAGATCTAACCTAATATGTTTGGTGACTTCAAAGTACGAAGAAATTGGAGTTTTTGTACTGCCAATTACCAATTCTAACTTTTAAATTACAAATTCATATTGCATTCTTTTTTCTTCCCTTTCTCGCTCCCTCTTCTCTATTTCTCTCTCCCCCTCTTCTCTTTTTCGCTCCATTTCCCCTCTCTCTCTCTCCTCCCCGTCTCTCTCTCTTTCTTCCTTTTCCCTCCCTTAATTTCTAACTTTTTCATTCTTTCTTCTCTCTCCATTTCTCTTGCTTGAAATTCCTGCTTTAATTGATTTTTTTTTTAATTTTAAATCTGACTGAGTTTTAAAAATGAGTGACTCAGCTGATGAATCAAAATGTCTTCATCCTTGAAATACTGAACAAGAATATTCTTAATTTCTTTTTCAGAAATGTTATAATGCTTGGCAAGCAAAAGTGAATCCGATTTCTTAACTAATAGGAATATCTCCCGGGATGGCTCAGCCACAAACTTATCAAATTCAACTCAGATTTTGATAGCTGCTGGATTGTATACTGTACCGTACCGACAAAATCAAAATCAAGAGATTTTGCTACACCAAATAATCTGTAAAGTTTTACTAAAAGGTCTCAATTTATGAATTCAAAAGTATAAAAGCAAATGGTTTTATCCCGGACGAGCCCCCAATTTCTGATACGTAAAGGAGTATCAATTTATTGTTACTGTAGATAAAAGGAACAGAAAGACAAACCAGCAACTATTAACAATAACAAAATTTTATTCATGAGTTTAAGTAACAATTCTAACACTTTCATATATTTCAGAGAGCCATAAAATCCAATGATATGTAAAACAGTCAAAATCCTGCCCAGGTCAAATCTAAATGCGATCAGAATTAATTCCACAATATTATCAAAAATTATAATGCCTCTCTTCAAAGATAACTTTAAATCCACAAATGTTTAGTAAATCATTCAAATAATTCTTCAAAATATCAAATATCTAAAACTTGTAATATTTGGAAATACTCGAAAATATTTTATTAATATCTATAATATTTACATATGTCTTTGCTAAACTACAATAAAAACACAAACACCGTATGCAAGGCCAGACGAACGTTTAATTGATAAATGTTGCAGCCGGAAGTACAAACTATTAAATCAATTACCATGAATGTCACAGTATAATAAAACAATACACATATCATTATTGTCTTACAAAGGCAAAAGTCTCTTCAATTTCGGTCACAAATTAATTCGAACCAAATGCTGCAAAAATCATGTTTAATTTAAGCCTTGCTAATCTGTATATCCATATGATAGCATACCTCCAAGTCAAATGAAATAAACAAATTTTAATCAATTTTGCGTAAAACAAAAATCAGCTTAAATTTGACTCGCATAGCAACCCGGCTCGCCCAGGAAAAACCAGCTTACTGGAAACCTGTGTCCGTTTGTCAGTGCCAGTTTGCTAATGTTGGACCTCATTTTATTTGCGCGGACGTATGCTACCATGCATAAATCATGTAAAAACACATCCATAATACATGTCCAAATTATTAAAGTTAAGATGAACTTTTCAAACATGTTCATTGTCAACAAATTTGGTGTAGAAATGTGTTTAACACGAAAAAAAAATAAATGTTAGATATTGGTAACATTACAAGGAGAATATACAAGTTATGCATTATTTAAAAAAAATGTAGCAAAAATTTTACAAGCTTCTGCACATTATCTGGTTATTTAAAGGATATGTCAACAAGTTTGTGCCATTGATCACTTTCAGTGTTGTACAATGTTATGAATTTATATACGAAAAAACTAATTATCACTGACACAATATTGCAGGCGAATCCTTTTTAAAAACAAAATGATTTATACGAAGTTCTGTGTGTGAAATCGTCTGGTAGAATGACCACTTACATATTATATTCTACACATTATCATAATGTCTCGGTTCAATAAACACGACTGACCAATTTCACCCTGTTGAATACGTAACACGATAGACAATAATTTCACGCTATTACTATCGAAACGTGTGAAATTTTTAGTCTTTGCTAAACTACAATAAAAACACAAACACCGTATGCAAGGCCAGACGAACGTTTAAAATACCGAAAAGTACGGGCTTGCTCGTGATTGTGCAAACAAAACTGAAACTGATGGAATTATAAACCCAACCGCTTGGACACTTCTAGCCTTCTGTCTAAAGAATCGGCAACATAGCCATCTTTACTGTTATCTGCTTTCCGACGACCGTGTCGTTTCAAACAACGATCATTTACACCTGCGTTAGCAGTGGTAGTTACGCCTCCGGACCTTAAAGAATGTAAGCCCATATTTAAATCTCCGGCAGCTTCTTTCAATCCGTGAATCAATGTTTCTCTTGCCCGTGTGTAACTTAAACATTTGTCTTTGTAAATTAAAAAAACTGCTACCTTTTGACCTTACCCCTGGCAGAAATAAAAATTTCGAACTTTTAACAGTTTGTTTCGATACGCTTAAATACCTCCGTAGCATTACATAAGGACATGCAAAAGACACCCCTTTGGCAATTACTACTTCTTTGCCTGAGCGATATTGGTCAGTCTTGCATCTTTCAATTTTTAATGAAAAATAATCTTCATGAAAAGTAATGTCATTACAACGAAGATTTCTTATCTCGTCATACCTTAAAAATGCGGCATAACCCAGAACAATCATGCAAAGATCTCTAATAACAAATATGTCCTCACTACTTGCATACTTTACACATAGTTCAGTTATTATTTCTGAGGAAACGGGTTCCTTTTTGTTGACTGGTTTAGAATGAAGACGCTTTGAAATTTCCAGCAAGTTTTTTATAAACATATTATCTGTAGGATCCGGTAGATTTCGAAGTGTATGAGCCCATTTAAATGCGTAAACCGTAGATGAAACAACGGCATAGGAACACTTTTTATCTAATAACTCAGTTAAATACATGGAAATAAGAATTGGTGAGGCTGCAACACTATTACCTCCCTTTGATTTGACATAATTCTTCCATTTAATAAAATAAGAATAATTCTTTTTCACAGTACTCTCACTTTTAGAGTTTACAAGAAAATCTGCCATCTTCCGTGCTGTGTCTGTGAAAGAACTGTCTAAAACGCCTGTCTTCTGCACTTCCGTCTCTATGTATTGTGCCAGATTTAAGCCTGAAGAAAACATCACTAATATAGCAATATGCAAATCTTATTCAAATCTTATAGCAATCAGACTAAAACTCAACGGCCTCCCATCGAAAATGCCGTTTCTGCCACAACCCCTTTGTAAGAACTCCGGGCTGAAATTTAAAAACATCTTTAATGAAACTTGCTCGTGTTCCCGAAGGGAACAGGCAAGGCCAGAAAGGTGCTGAATGCCAACAAGGTACAATTAAAGTGCCACTGCATTTGACCTGCTTTATTTTACTTATGCACCACACAATCAATCTTGGAGGTGGAACCAACCATTTGTTTTCGCCTACCCAATTGTGTTCAAAAGCGTCTATTCCGGAAGTTCCAGGACACCAGTATCTGGAATTGAATTTCTTACATTTGGCATTATAATGACATGCAAAGCGATCGTACGTATGAGTTTCCCATTTGTCGTCTAAAACTTTGAAAACCCACTCAACAACTGACCAATCATCACTGTCTGTACACCTGCTGAGAAATTCGGCATCAGTATTATATTTCCTTGGCAACCATCGTGAATGTAACCTTATGTTATTATCAGTGCACAATTTCTCTACCTTTATAGCAATCTGCCCCTTTAATATCAAATGTATAGAGAAAATCATCTTTTGAAAAAATCTGACTCGCTAAATCATGATTTTCATAGCAAAACTTATACTTAAATAGCGATGGATTGATATGCCTGCAATCCAAAACCAATCTTGGCTTACCACGTCTGTTTTATGCCACAGATAAAGGGTTTACTACATATGGCAGATTTGTAACTTCATCTATGCAACTTTTAGATAAAAGGGTTCGAATCTCACTCGAAACAAATTGAATATTTTCTCTGGCGGACCTGTTATTTTTAAGTTCGACGGACTTTGGCAAAGTTTTAAACGGCAACTTGTAGCCTTCCGAAACTACCGTTAAAGTATAGGTTCCTGGCTCAGCCTCTCGCCAGTGCTCAATGCAAGACTTTAATCTCCCACACGGAGACGCTTCTATATCTGAAGTATTCTTATTTTCAGAAATAACATTTTTACTCAAATTATTGTGACATTTGTCATATAGTCCCAATTTCGGGACATCAATCTTTTCAAAATAATCAATATCATGTTTCACAGATGAACAAAAATTTGTACTTATCTGCATATTCTTATCTGTCTGCGCCTCCACGCGGCACGCTGCACGCCAATGTCCTGCTCTCCCGCACTTGAAACATAGACCTGGTTTTCTGTTTGCCGTCTGCTGATTCTGAGGGCGGTTTTCGGTTGCGCTTGCAGATGATGTTTTTATCGTTGTGTATGGTGCGTAACGTCTAGAATTTACTCTACGTTCCTGACGTACTTTACGGTCTGCCTGAATCTGCGCCCGATAAATTTTCTTCTCGTCGACGGAATTTTCCGCTAAAGGATGCGCCTCATATTCTTGGACGACCTTCCATCCGTGCTCTGACGAATCGGCCAACTTTATGCATTTTTGACGGTGTAATAAAATGTCCATACCTTCTGAAATTTTTTCTCTAGCGTTTTGAGCAGCCGAGTTAGAATACGACTGACCAATTTCACCCTGTTGAATACGTAACGCGATAGACAATAATTTCACGCTATTACTATCGAAACGCGTGAATTTTTTTATTATTGTACCCCCCGGCAACAAAGTTGTAAGGGGGGTATACTGGTTTCAGGTTGTCTGTCTGTCTGTCCGTCTGTCCGTAGACGCAATCTTGTGCGCACCATCTCTTCTTATCCCCTTGACAGAATTTAATGAAACTTCACACAAGTGATCAGTACCAACTGTAGTTGTGCATGGGGCATGTTAGGTTCTTTTATAAAAAAAATTGCAGAGTTATGGGACTTTGTTTTTTGTTACTATAGTATATACATAGACACAATCTTGTGCACACCATCTCTCCTCATCCCCTTGACACAATTTAATGAAACTTCACACAAGTGATCAGTAACAACAGAAGTTGTGCATGGGTCATGTTAGGTTCTTTCAGCGACAAAAATTACAGAGTTATGGGACTTTGTTTCTTGTTAACATACTATGTACATACAGTATGCATATGCAATCTTGTGCATGCCTAATCTACCAAACCCTTACACACAATTTAATGAAACTTCACACAAGTGATCAGTACCAACCCTAGTTGTGCATGGTGCATGTTACATTCTTTTAGATAAATATTCTGCATAGTTATGGGACTTTGTTTTTTGTTACTATACTGTATACATACAGTCTATATACATACAGTCCACATAATTATGCAATCTTGTGTGCGTCAAATTGCAATGTACTGTGTCAGTGCATGCGGGGGGTACATTCATCACCTTTAGTGATAGCTCTAGTTTTTATCCAGTTTACAAAGTTGGTCAAGGGTTATTTATATTTCTGGTGGTCGCATCAATTTACTTTAGCGAGATTCGTAACCGTACATAAACTCTCTAAAGCTAAAATTGTATTGTTCGTGCACAGAATGTCTAAAATTAGTTTGTTTGTTTGGGGTTTAACGCCGTTTTTCAGCCCTATTTCAGTAATGTAACGGCGGACAGTTAACCTAACCAGTGTTCATTGATTCTGTTCTCTGCAAGTAACTGTCAACCCTCCAACATGAATCACAGGTGGAGGACGAGTGATTTCAGGCGCAATGTCTTTCATCAAATAGTCACGGAGAACATAGGTCCCAACCGATCTGCGCTATCCCTATTGAGCTAAGTGGGCGGGCTCCTAATATTAGTAACAGCATTTTGTGTTTGTTTGCTGCTATATAACCTGTATATATACTTATGTTTTGTATTGTACTCGCACTGAATGTCTTAAGAGTAACATATATTTTCCATAAAATTTCCGAAATGGGCCGGCCCACGAGGAAACCTACATTTTGCGTTTTCAAGGTCAATAATTTTTAACTATACAATAACATCTCTGACAAATGGAGGATGGGAGACTAGCACTGGTCTTTCCCATGTATGATGTTTCGGTAAACTGTCTTTCTGTGAAAATAGCTGAAATATTGTTGAAATCTGAAAGTAATCCAAAAGAACATAATAAAACTAAAAAATGTGTTTCAGGCTATCGTTGATTATTCTGGTGAACATGATAGATCCATCTTCGATATCGCGTAATGTCGTAAAAGTTCCAAATTTAATAGTATTTTAGTGCCTTATTCAGTTTAATACAGTTAAAATGTAGCTGTGACTCGGATTAAAAACATAGTCTCACATCTGGTGCGCAATATTCTTTTTCCCTCATATTCAAAACTTGTCCCTTTAATAATTTCAATGAAACATTTTACAGACATTAAAATGATTTGCATTCACTGAAATCTAGCAAGTAAAAAAGTATTTGTGATTAAAATCTATCTCAGTTGAAAGGAAACAAAGTAAGGAAAACAATTAATTAAAAAAACAAGGAGGCTTTAAGAATCTAAGCCCAGCAGTATAGTGCATAAAACCATTTTCTGTTGTAAATGCCTGCATGCCGAAAATCCTATTTTATTTTAGAACACTATAAACTAGTCTAACATGTTTTATTACTAAATTAAAGTTGATAGAATGTACAATGTCCTTTCTTTTCTCTAATAACCACGTTTGAAATCATTTTGCTATAGACGTGGTTATAGATACTAATTCTGGTATGCAAGGTATGTGGCCTATGGTCTGCGTATTGGCAGTAAGACTGGACGATTGACTTGCTTCTGTTTATCATATTAAGCTACTGTATAGCTACAGTGCAGTACATAGATTGCATATGATATTTTTCACCTTTATAGCAAACCAGTTCTCACTTTTATAACGAGTTTAAAAAGTCTGATTAAATTGGGACTAAACAAACAAAGTGATAAAATACAACGGCATATCTATTTTTCAATTAATCAAGCTTTATAAACAATTATATCTCATTATTGCTTGATTTTTATAAAAAAAATTAAATACGGAAAATGCATTCAGTCACTTTTTTTTTAAAACGAATGAATAATTCATCTATAAATAAATCATGTTTATTTTGAACTATGATATCTGTTTATTGCTGGATTTTATCACGAAGGTTCATATTTTTTTCATTCATTGAAAATGCAAATGATCGCTTCCGTAAATTCTAATAAAATTCAGCAATATTCAAATTTTTCTGTTTTTATTTTGTTACTTAGATAAAACGATCATTATTAATTAATAATTGAAAACAATAATATTGTCTCTTATTGAGTTTTAAATAATTATTTCATTTTTTTTCAGGAAATAAAGGTGAGAGTTTTCTAAAATGGTGAGAATTGTGTTGATGTAAGAATTATAATTTAATTGGTCATGACATTACGCAACAAGAATGAGCAATTACAATTAGTATATTATTAATTAAAATCATTTTGTGCATAATCTGAAAAAAACTGCTTTTCGATCATTAAAATTTACTATCCTCTGACAGGGACTATATGTCAAGTTTACAGGGGTTTAATGGACCCTTATCAGACTGGTCCAGACAGGATCATGATTTTTGGGGGATTAAAGTGTCTGGCTTTTAGGGAGGGTGGGGGTCACTTATATAGGAGATTTTCTTTGTTTTTAATTCAACCTATATAAAGAATATATATACAGGCCTCCTGGGGAAACCTTTATTACAGAGTACAACTGTACAGTCTTTCTCTTAACCTTCTTTGTGGCAATGGTGTCTAGTGATGATGCCTGTATCTGTCACTTGTGCACCATCAGGAACAATTTAATGGTACTTAAAGATTAAATTCCAGTTGAGACTGACAATCCATACCGAATAGTCACTGGAAAAAAGTCATGAATTTAAAACTTAAATTTTAACACGCTATTCTGATATCAGATTATGTAAATACGAAGTGCCTATTTCCTTTTTTTTTTCAAACATGCTGATACATAACAAATTCAGGATGTTTTCGCTACATTATGGTAATGTATCGGATATCGTTTCGACGGGGATGAAAAATACATGTATGAGAATTTCCTGTATGTTTAGACAAAGTGTTCTTTTACTTCTATTTTATTGAACATTAGATTTAATTATCAAAATTAATAAAAGACAATGACTTTTTCGTTCAGAAGTCTACGAGTACACAGTACTTATACTATGCAACAAAAATTAAATGGACGTTCATTTTATTCAGAATGTTCGATTTCTTTTTCATAATAATATTTTGACCTGCGTTTGTTTCTTATTTTGTTGGAAAACAAGTATAAGAATCGCATGGAGGGGCACAAATTAAAACATTCTTCAAATCCATGTTTCAAGTTGTATTTAATGCATAAACTATTTCAAGAACCTGTTAAAGGCAAGTAAAATGCGACAATCTAGAGGCATCCTACATATAGATATTTATCCTACTTTCTTGCAAAATAAAGGCAAAAATCAAGGGGTCAGATAAATTTTGCTTTATCTGGTCAGTGACTCGATTTCTATAAACGCGCTTTTATTAGGTACGTGAAACCATGTCACAAATGTGTAGTGTATGCATACCGTATTTGCAATTACTACAAAACGTTTTTATAACGGAAACGCTCGGAGAAACAGAAAGTGACTCGTTTGTTCAGAATTTTAGCTTTCTACATACACTTCAATCTAGGAATATATTGCATCTGTAATAGAGTGTTATTGAATAAAATCATCGAGGAAACGGTTTGCCTATTTGTTCTGTCAAGCGGCGATATGGCGTGTATATAAGTCTCGTCAATCGTTTGCTTGGTGAGAATGGGCAATCCGGCATTCAACTGAACTTCGGACAAAACTTCAATTGGCAGTAAATTAAAATTATTCTTTAATGTTCAGCAGAACAGAGAAGTCGGACACAAAGCAAAACAAGGTTAGCCTTTGTTTTTCGGATCTTTTTTTATAATATTTTTATTTCAAAGACCTGTTTGTGTATCGATGGGGCGTATTAATTTCTGTGCAAGACAGACTCAGATCTAGCTGGTGGTAAACTTTGAATTTTAATTAAAGAAGGCATTCTAGATCAGAAGGCAGAGCCTCGACTTTTATATTTTCTCCAACTCACTTAATAAATAAAAATTTATAAAGCAGTAACCTAATATTCTCTATTTATCGGGCCGATTCGTTAAGATATGTCATGAATTAAAAACTACTATAAAGCTCTAGTTATAGAAAATGACATCTAAAAACTGTGATTCCGTGTGTTAAATTTAGCCTGTTCACTATCTATTTATTTTCAAACGTATGTCTTGTATTAACAGATAATTATATCATAATACTATAATTTCTATAGTAAAGGCAATATATACTACACATATAGGTAAGAGAAACATATATATCATTGGCATGTTTTCTTTCTTGCTTTGAGAAAATCCTACTGTAAGTACGAAGTCCGCTGTCCGCAGTTCGCTAAGTAAGTTGAAAATCTCTATTATAAGAATAATCTATGAGAGAATCCTTTGGAAGCATAGAACACAATTGAGAGACAAATATAATACAAGGTTAGACTGTGTCATTTTTCCCTACTATAGCCTGTTCAACATTTATAAATTCAAGTTCTGCATTCAGTCTTAGTATATACTGCAAAAATCAAAAATAAGTTCAATGAAGTTTTAAATTGTCGTAAAAATATCCTAATATGCAGAGATATCTTCAAGTGTGATAAAATTTACAAATATAAATTTGCTATAAGGCATGTTTGTGGAAATGAACATAGAGATATTTTTTTTCAAATCATGCCGTAACATCGGGATGTTTTTTTTTTACATATTACTGACGATCCGATTGTCTTTGTGAACGTTTGCTTCTGTTATATCTTTCTTGACTTGTAGAACATTCTCGCTTTTCTTTGAAGAAGAACTTTCTTCATTAACATTATTTATAGGTTTTTATTTTCTGTAACACGTTCGTTTTCGATGTCTTTAGAACTGTCATATTCGGGACAACTGTTAGCGTCATTCACAGATTCTTTATTTGTCTTAGCATTTTCTCCGGAATTGTGAGACATATCATTTGAACGGAAACTTAGAACAAAGTTCACGATAGTCTCGATTGAGCCCGGTGTCTTTAAAGTATACTTTGTTATCAAGACGTTGCATTGGCATAGTGATTTGTAGCTTGCATTCTTCTTTTATGTGAAATATAACGAGAACTGTCCTCTTGTATCTTGCCTCTGTAATACGAATGAAAAACATCCAATATGTAACAGCCCTATCATGTACCATTATCCGTGATATATATAGGAATCACATAATATAAAAGCCAGGTTTTAATATGTTGTTTTTCGAATTCTAAAGAAGACGTTTTATCTAGCAGCTATGACGAATCCCCGTGTCTCAAAATTGTGTGATGTATCAATTATTTACAACCATTTCAGGGCTAACGAGCTACACTTTTAACTTCCTTTACTTTGGTGGCAAATTGTACGTCAAGTGTCAGTTGGATGAGAATTTGAATTGATTCTTGAAATCTCGTTTGAGGTATGCATACTTTTATTGTTGTGTCATTGCAACCATGGCAATATGCCCAGGCGATAATTGTGTCATATCTTAGTCAATAATTGTAACTTAATAATTCCGGAGGTACCAAAATTGACCTTAGACACTGTTTTGGTTTTCTTTTTCTGCAGTATCTTTTTTTATTTATCAGATTTTCGAATACTCATGAATAATAATGAGAAAACCAACTGACACATCTTTATTCTAAAATTGATAGTGTCGAGAAGTCCTTTGTTTTTGTTACGGTTCTTTTAAGTACGTTACCGTTTCATTTGATTTTATTGAAAAAATATCTTTCTTAATTAGAAATAATTATACAATGCAGAATACAATTATCATTTATTGTTACTAGATAAACTGCTGAATTCTATTATCAAATAACTGTCATAGAATTTTGCGAATTCATATAAACACAGTTATTATATCAATTTTAGTAAACCCGCGAGATAAAGTTTGGTCAATTTTGATTTGCCAATGTTTGTATACGTTAAATCTGATCCTTCGTTTGACCATTCACCTGGTGAAATCTTCTGGTGTACAATATAAAAGGTATGAGCTGTGTAATACTATTCTGTTTTAGGCTTATGTCTGTAACTTAGAATTCTAAGGAAATGTTCATGAATATTAGTAAGAAAAGGTTAATTGTGTTCAGATGAGAAAAATGAGTGAGTGAGTGAGTGAGTTGGGTTTTACGGCGAATCGACACAAAATGGTCATATGCCGCCGAGAAGAAGTCATATTGCAAACGCCAACTGTAAAGCATAAACACTGATGTAAAAATGAGGACATTCGTGACCCTTATGTATATTATGGACAAAGGATTACAACATTTTATCGATTTTATCATAAAGTGCATGTTTTAAAATTATACAAGATAGGCTTTGTAAAAGGAAGCTAGTATCCGACCCGTTGTCGATTAAATTTCAATGTTAAATATATTTTAGAATGTACGTTCAAATTTAATTTTATGATATGAGGATTTGCTTGATTTTACTGGAAATATTTATGGAAGCTCATCCTCTTTATGGAACTAAAGTAGGGGAGACTTAAATAAGAAACCAATCAGAGGCATTGGAGGGGTGGAGTATTTCTGCTCTTATGGTGCACAGCAACTAGGGGTACTTTCTTTTAGTTTCTTTTTAAATATTGCAAGGCCTACTATTCGGGACAAACAGATGAAACAGGTAAAATAAAGCTCTACTATTTCTGTCTTTGAAGTGTAAATTACTTCGTTTAAAATTGCATAAATTTCTTTGCCTCGAAATCATTGTAGGCTTTTTGGAACGTTTTCATTTGTATTTTGATGTCTCCATTCTCTTCCTTGTAGTTGGCTGCACTGTCATAAAATAATAAAATGTAAGCATTTGTTATAAACTTAGCATCAACATGTCTTACTTGGAAGACTGTATCAGGAAATCAAAGAGTTTATTTAATTTTTTTAATCAAGTTCACGACAGTTGTCTTTGACAAATCCGCCAAAACTAACTATATACGGCACTTATTCATATCATTTTTTTTTCTTTTTCTTCCTTAAAATCGACAGGAAGTATTCCATCAATTACATATCACATGAAATATACATTCAGACCGATAAGTATCTGTTTTGAATTCAGTAAGGAAGAGTTTCACAATTTTCATAGGCATGGCAATCTAAGAGCAATTAATTGAAAACTTCACTACTTTAAATACATGTACTAGCATTTTGACTACAGTAACTAGAGACGGCTTTAATATATTTATTAGAGGGTTTTGTATGATACAAGTTCTCTCCAAGCACTTACCCATTTCTTCAGCGAGTTCGCGTTTTCTAGATCTGTCATTCTCAATCCCTAGGAGAGACAAAGTTGTCTTGCTTTAAAACCTATTGTGCAAAAATGAAACAGCATGTGTAATAAGAAATAAAAATGGGCCATTCCACGAGAAAAACGTGTATTAGTGACAAGACATAATTACTGTATAGTAATTAATTTCATTTGCTGAAAAGTCATGGATTCATGTAGAAATTAGAAATTAGAAAAGGAAGTAGTCTTGAAAAATTGAAGATGCTTTCTGCATAATTATTTTCAGGTTTGAGAGGTTAATGAATGTTTTTTTTCCTGAATATTTGTTACCTTAATTTGTGCTGATGTTTTATAACTAATACATGTTTTATTATAGATAATGATAGATACACTGCATATTTATTGTTAAATTAGTGAAAGAATACTTAACATTGATAAATCACATTTATGTTAGCTGATTTTACACAACCTTTCGTTTGTTTAATGACATTAAGACTTACTATTACTTTGCTAGATCCTGATGCCATCAATATCAATGAAAAGGGCTTGGCGTGTTTTGGGTTTTGTCAAATATCAGACATCTATTTCCAAGACAGCTGGTTTGCATTCTGACAGGGATATAGTGTAATTTAAACATTGCCTTATACACCCATTCGCACAAGTTTGAAATGAAATCGAAGAATACTGACATTGTCATCAAGCATAGTCACAACACGTAATTTAAGATTTGGCACCAATTACTTTTCTGTAAAATTGATATGAGGTACAAATAAAATATAACACCGCATTTGCATGAGCTTTGTGTAGTTTTTTTATTACTTTTCAAAATTATGCATGCCCTTGCAAAGTATTTATCTTAAAAAAATGTTTTCATAAAATATGTTTTATATGTAAGATTAACTAGCTTAGCTTGTAAAAAGCTATTATTTGGCGCGTTGTCGATTTAATATTGTGAAAATAGAAAGTTCTATAACATGTTTTGAACTTTTAGAGAGGTCGTTTAAATGTAATTTTATGATATGCGGAAGTGCTTAATTTTACCAGAAATATTTATCGACACTCATCAGTTACAACATGTAATAGTATATCGGATCTTCTGTGTGAATACAAAGTTACTATTTTATACACTTACTAATTTAACGTGAATCTTGAAACAAATTCTACAGATTTAGAAATCAGTCTCAACATCTCGTTCATGCGAGTTTACGGGTTTGAGAGAAGAAATTGTTTTACTAGTATTGCAAAATGCTGAGCATATCTAGGGAGAAACTGGTACAATTTTTCATATCATTGCACCATGGATCGAAGACATTCCCAAGCATTTCTTGGAAACTTAATAACGTTGAAAGACACTTCATTAATTTATTTAATTTTACGCGTTTTATGCTAAAATAACGTTAACGCAATTTCATTTCGTATTACCCGTATACTTGGGACACGTTGGACTCGGCCAACAACCAGTCTCTCGGGATTCTGCAGATGACATACGAACAAAAAAACAACAACAGAAAACATGCGTTTTCCCTAAAGTAAACGTTATGACTGAAACTTTTTTTCAAGAACTATATTTTTAATTTAGGATATGTATGCTGTCTCTTGTTTCCTTTCGTATTTCCTGAACTGTTTATTTATCATTACATTTATATTATTATGATACGCATACAACTTACAATCAATGCCAGTATCAAAAATTATACTCGTGAGTAAAGACATATACACGGATGGTATTTTAAGTGATGTTGTTTTCAAATATATAGTCGTCTTTATCTCGCATTTCTAAAAAAAATACATCCGAAGTTATTATCTAGATACCACATTTGATAACAGTTAAAAAGTATGTATTTATATTTTAGATACAGTTAGTGATTTAAGATAAATGAAATTGTTTTTCATATGTTTATTTTTAAATAGTAACGTTACATTAGGAAGAACGCTAGTATATATTTATTTTATCTTATGTAACCAGTTTGGAAAAACGGATTTAAATGATCGTTTTTAAGTCAGCCTACACGAGTTTCATGATTTCTAAAAAAGAAGTCAATCCGTTCGACTTTACTCTGTTCCGTCATTGTCAAGTCTATTGCTAATGTTCACAAAAACACTGAGTTGTTATTTCGTTTTGTTTTGTTTTTTGTTTTCGTTGTTACTGAATGCAATGAACCAAAAGGTTCTTTGTAAAAAATAAGGAAAAAAAAAACAAAGCTTTTTCTGAAAGGCTGTGTTGATAATAATTGCATGATCTGTTGGTTATAATGAGTTACAATAAAACGCTGTGGACTTAGCAACAAAATAATTCAGAGCAAACACAGTTAAAGTGTTTTTTTGACACTGAGACAATAAACGATGGAGCATAAACTAGTCAAGAAAACTGGAACGCAAAACCTCATCAGAAATAGTATTAGTAGATAAGAACAACAAAAAAGTATTTGTATCAATTAAAGATTTTTACAGATGTATGAGCGAGTGTTAACCAAGTATATTTTATTTAAGAAATGATAAGTTCCCAGGCATGGTTTATCGTAGTAATAACTCGTGTTCTGAGTTTTTATGCGTAAGAATATGTCATGAAGGCCGTAAGAACGAAAACTCGGGTTATACTACAATAAATCACACTTGGGATTTTGTTATTTCGATTCTAACACGACATACTCGTTTCAACAGTGTTAGAAAAAATGGTAACTACTTTTTACGACATGTACCACTACACTTTGTGCTGCGCATCTGGATCATTTTATACATAGATGATGACATCTCTACTTTGCACGCACATGGAGTATCGCATCACAGAATAAAATATACGTTTATTGGTTTTCTCCAATGTGGATATAGGTTTTTCAAATACTTCAAGGTTATCAGACATTAAAAAGTCAATCCAGAGCTGTTTAAGTCAATATTATGTGTGAATGCATAAATTGAACAAGAAACAGTACTACCAGTTATATGTTTAAAAACTTGTAACCAGGATATGTTCTTTACAGCAGTACAGGCAATGTTATTTTGTAGAACGTGCATTAGGGAAATTAAATAGTCCAGGAGTGTTGTTGAAAAAAATCGTTTTGAGTGCGTATGCATAAACAAAACAGAAATAATAAAATCTGTATAAAGATCCTTTGGATGCAAAACTCGGTTTGATTGAGTCTGTCCATGAGAGGTAATGACATGTGCAACACCTCCCGCGCGCCCTAGCACCGGCTTAAGCAGAACTCTTAAGCGGAACTCTATTACACATATGTTGAATGAATTCCATGATCCTGAAGGACCAGAAAATATAACAACACTGAATCCAAGTACGGGGAGACTTTTTTACAGTCGCCACACGGCACTTAAAGAT
Source organism: Mercenaria mercenaria (assembly GCF_021730395.1). Taxonomy (NCBI): domain Eukaryota; kingdom Metazoa; phylum Mollusca; class Bivalvia; order Venerida; family Veneridae; genus Mercenaria; species Mercenaria mercenaria. The sequence goes on along the minus strand of NC_069371.1, from coordinate 63,179,439 downwards.
TGCTGTTGTGATAGTTAATAAAATCTGTAAAAGGATCCTTTGGAAGCAAAAAATGCAACCAAGAGTAATAGCAGACTCGGTCTGATTGAGTCTGTTCATGAGTGGAAATGAAATGTGCAACACCTGAACACGAAAATATAACAACACTAAAGACTTCAAACAATAGGTGCAGAAAGAAAAAAATAATTCAGATTAAGGTCAGGACTTTAGCATGAGCAAATGGAATACAGAGTACAACTGTGTAAAGTTATCAGACATTAACAAGTAAAGTAAGTCCTGATGGAGTATTTCAATTTTGCGTGCAACTGCGTTATTTCAACCGGATTTAGGTATTAGCAAGCACAAAATAAAGTGCACTTTATTCGTGCGGTTCATGTGATAAGACATTAAATTGTTAATTCTTAAGCTAGAGCAGTTGGTGTAAGTCAATTCTATGTGGGAATGCGCGAACGTACTAGAAAATAAGTAAAAGTAAGTGAACAAGATATAAGATAGTTGTGTTCAGGTTTAGTTCTACACAGTAGCATGAACAAGTAGGTAACCAGTTACACTTTATTTGTGCAAAAATCAAGGGTATGCAGAAATCAAATAGTAAAGTTAGAGGTATTGCAGAAAGTAAACGTTTTGTATGAATTCGTAATTTTAAACTAGAAACAGTATTAACAATAATTGGTAAAACATATAAAATTTGTTTGAATATGAACTTTCTACAAGCATGTGCAAATTAGAAATAAAGTAAACTGATCTGTACAAAGTAAAGGAGACCAGACATTAAATAGTGAAGTTATAGCTGTTGTAGAAATATATTAGTGTGTGCGAATGCGTAAATGCAATAGAAATAGCTCGTATTACCAGCAGTTACTGTAGATAAAAGTATTTATATATTGATTTAGTTGTACAAAGTTGCATATACAAGTAGAAAACCAAGAACACTACATTTTGCAAAGTTTCAGATCGGTCAATTTTGTTTGAGCATGCGTAACTTCAACTAAAATAGTTCTACATTTAACATGTTTTACAGATTAAAAAAGACCAAAAAAAAACAAACAACACACTTGTATACAGATTAAGTATAGTTTAAGTTAACACAGTTGCGAGTGAAAGTAAGAAACCAAGTGTGCTTTATTTGTGAAAAGATACAGAGTGATCAGACATTTTATAGTAAAGTAAGAGATGTTAGTATAACTGTTCCCATTATCGGAAAAAAAATAATGTGAAAGTACTTTGTTGAATAGCTTGGAGACGATTAGTAACAGTTTATGCCAATAGATTAAGAAACAAAATTATAAGAAGTACACATTATTACCGTCTTAAAAAGTACAGAATTCATAAACCAGCTGATTACTGGACGCCTAGAAAACCCCTGAAGGACGGGCTAGAGGTCCATTTACCGGACAGCTATTATAACTCATACCCGCTTGAGACAATGACTTAAAATGCTCACAGTTGATTCATCTTATAAAGATTCCGTGATGCAAAACTTGTCTAAAGTTAATGTCATTCATATTAATGTCATAAAATTTATGTAAAAAAAAATAATATGAATTTAATTGAGCTAGTAAAATTGATCATACGTGAGTTGAGGTGCTAAGCATTCTTTACTTAAACAATTAAATTCGCCCGTCACATTTAACCAAATCTGAGCATTGAAATTCCATTAACACCAAAACCAGACTCAAATGCTAGTGATTTTCAGAAATGCCTTCAGTGCTTTTAGATCTCAATCAATTTATCATCAATTGATAAACATCAATCTAAATTTTGCATTAGTTTTTACTAAAAAGGACCGGAAATTTTTCCCAAACGTGTGCCCTTTAAATGTGTTTTATTGTTCAAAGACACCTTTGTTTTTATTACGTTGACCTATAGATAAAGCCATCATTATGACACCATTTTAATAAATATTAGCAGACTAGATGTTATGCAGAGGATACAACAACTGTTATCAACGTTATTTGGAATGGAATTTAAACGGATGTATAGGAAACACTGACTGTGACTATTTCTAGCAGTTTTACATTACGCCTAAGTAAGTTAAACATAATTTGATAATAGTGTTTCATAATATGTTGAAAGCAGCGTGTTATTATTATCGCGAAAGAATGGATTGCTGACCTGGAATTTAAAGAAATGTCATTGAGATTACAGCTGCATGTGATTATTACTTACAATGGTTAGTATGTAATGATTTCTAGATTCTGAACAAATATCTTCAAAAAAGATGTTCAGTGGAAAGATGTCAGGTTTGAGAACTGCTTGTTTGCTTACAATGAATTTGTAGCCCTTGTCTAGGCTAAACAATACTTATTCTCTATAAATAAAGATTGATATGTAGATATATTGCTATACCGATGCCGCAGCAAAATTCCTGTATAAGTAACATGTTTAAAACTTCTCAATGTATCTCTTTGGGATATTTTTATAAACTTAGGTCAAATAATACGCAGTTAGTTAATGTATTGTGAAAACTTTCACCTTTAATCCACATTTACCTGCCGGAAACATAAAAGTCTATTTCATGGTGCATTTTTATGATTGCAATAAAGATCTTACATGAAATAGATACATATTGCATTGGAATTTTTTGCACTGAATATATTGCTGTTATCATTTTCTTACTAAAACTTCAATACTGACTAAGTAACGGTTACTAAGTGAAAGCTTGTGGGAAGAAATGACTGGTTAGCAACAAGTGAAGCGCACTGAATAGTCCACGTTATCTTGATAGACAACAATTCGTTTGATTGACAGATCGGATCCATCCAATACGTATGCAGCTTTATATATAACTTAGGTTTATATATTTAGTAAAAGTTCAGATGCAATGCGCGATCGTTCATAAAGTAAAATAGCACATGATTACGATGATTTCTGTAAGCTTTATGTTCATGAATGAAACAGTAATCAATACAATATATTCGATCTACATAACTGTACAAAAATGAAGGCTGAAACATTATCTAAAACTCTTATCTCAAAACATTAATTAACACTGCCTATGGAAGTGTGTCTATAGATTTGTTTTCTTTGTTCTTAAATTATATATTAAAAATTACTGGCCGAAATTATGTGCTGAGATTTTTTTTTTTCAATAAATACGTTTAATTGATATGTTTGTAATACTTTTTAACTAAATAAAGTGTTCACAGAAAACGTTGTACCCGATTTCATTTAACTATACTGTTATACGTTACTTTTGGCAAATGTAAAACTAAATAGATGTATGAGTCAAAGGTGGAATTTGGGCTAATGATAATAAATTAACATCAACATGAAAAATATGATATCCACTGTGAGAGTAACGATAATTTCTTCATTCATGTTTTAGGAGGAACGAGAGGGTGAATGAGGGGTAAGATGGGGAAAATCTCAAATTAAGTAAACTCAGGTCTTATAGTTCAAAAACGGAACTGTAGTCATGCTAACTTTAATGACTAGGTCAAATACCCTTTGAGATACATGCGACACAAATTGTTAGGACCGTAATGCATAAGAGATACCAACTTCCGTAAAGTAAATATAAAATAAAACTTCAGGTGTCAACTTTACATGCTATATAAGTAAAGTGAACCAACAACAAACACCCGTAAAATGGATTGAAAATTAATTTTTAGTCTGACTTTAAAACATTAGAAATGGAATATTGACAAACGTATACAATTTCAACTTTACAAAGAGAAACTTCAACTTACCTTACAATTTTGCCTAGTTATAAAATTGTCCTAGATTTAAATGAATTCAGTTGTAAACTACCTGTATTAAAACTGCATTGATTAAAAAACTATAATGTGGCGATAAATGTGTGACGTAAATATTAACCGCATTGTTTAATCTTTAATAGAACAAATTATGGGAAGTGGAGGATTAACTTTAGGAAAGCGCATTGAAAGTCTTGAAAGAAAGCTTCCAACAGTCGTACTGAAAGATACAGCAAGTACGTTTTTTTGTATATATTTTCTCTTGTTTAAAATGACATTATGCGCATCTAATACTGCATATAGTGTGTTTTGGGTGAGTGTTCTATAAAAGCAATTTTCGGTTGCTGTGCATTTAGATGTGTTAAATTAACGATAATGCCGCATTAGTATTTGAAGTTGATGCTTTAAAAATAAAGAAATCGGATGGATAAAATAATAGATAATAATAGAATAATTTTTCAATCTTCTGCGCAATGATCTCCCTTTTCTGAAAATGGAAATTTCTGAAGTAGAAGGGAAGCGACTCCTGCTTGCAGTTTGACGTTTTTTTAAAAGACTGTCCCAGTCAAAATAAGAAAAGTCATATTTGGAAACTTATTATTTTGTACTGGTAACAGGAAGAGTTTGGTATTTGGGTTAAAAGCTATAATTTCCTCCATCCTTTTTACATGCACATCTATATAAGCTTGATTTTTACTTGAAAAATGCATATAATTCCACTTTAAACGCAATACCCGATCGCATTTTTGAATCGTTTAGTTTATGCAATCCTTATTAAGATTAAGTATTCATTTGGCCTATGGTTTCTTTTAACTTGATACTTATATATGATTGCAAAGGTTTTTCTAGGATTCGTAGATGATATTTTAAAGTATCACAGCATTATGCATTTTATACGATTGTGTTCCAGAATTCCATTAACAAAAAGTTTTTTTTTTTTTTATGTTAGCATATCTATATGAAGTTTTGATTATGTGTTCTTCCATTTAAGGGTTATTTACACTTGGCAAAATTCTTACCAATGAAAATAAAATTTCGTGCATGTGCAATCTATGTAGGGCAAAAATACATGACCACATCATATCAAATACGTTAAAGTTATATCACAAACAATAGAAGTCTGTATTATAATAGATAAACAATGAAGGACAAAGGAAAATACATGAAGATATTTGCACAACCACAACTGCTTGCTTACATTGAGATACTTTAATTTGGCGCATTTATTATAACTGATGATTTGGGATTCATAATGAACAGGCAATAAACTATTTTTTTTTCAGAAATATTGATCTTTCATCTAGACAAATTTAGGTTAAAGAAAAATGGGAAATTGATAGTTTCCATCAATTTAAAATATGGTCCGACAGAACTTATAACCTGACGCAATTGGCTTACATGATAATATCATTAACAGTCGAACTTAAAAATCAAAAATTAAATTATAGTCCGTTGGCCAATGCCAAAAAATTGAAAATCGTAACCCAGAAATTAGGCAAACGTTGAGCTATGCTATGATGTTATACTAACATTCCGGAAACTATTAAGGGTGGACGTCGGTCTGAGCAACAATTAAATTTAATGACGATTTTATCAATGTTAGTGTGTAATGAATACAATTTAGCATTGCAAAGGTACAACGATAATTTGGATGGTGAAAAAGAAATTAAGAAACGTAGGTGTTGAGGTACCCCACCAACCATAGTAGTACATATACATACGCCGGAAATTTTAAGAGCTTCTAATCCTTCAAAAACCTTTTGAACCCTAATCTTACAATAAAGAGAACAAAATGAATAAATATTTAACTAAAAATTAAATACCTTTGCAACTTAATGCCATTTGGCCAAATCCAAGGTTCGTGTTTCATCTCTGGGCGATCTGAATAATGACAGACGTAGTATTTGCTAGTGGGATAGAAATGATGAACATATTGCAAAAGCTGATACGACCGCAAAAATTTCAAGAAAGTTCCTTATGGGGTACCTCAAAAGGGAATCAGATCCAGCAATATAAGTCTTTATACAAGATGATAGCTGTTTCAAATTTATCCAAAATTATTATACATGCGAGTTAATGCTACCTAAGTTTTCATATTTTGATGACTTCTATGATTCTCTTCTATGCTAGCTTAGGTCTTTTTAATACTAATTATGTACGTAGTAATTAAATCACCCGAAAATTTAGTTTGTTAAGCTACCAACAAAATAGGGTTTTAGATACACAGACTATTCAAATCAATCAAGATGGCCGCCATTTTCCAAATTTCAAAGTACTAATTTCCGTGAATTCGATTAAACATGTACATAATAATAATTCGTTAGGTTCATCAATGATTTTTTTTATTTTACTAATTAATGTGTTGTCCCTATTATTAATGACATATTTCAGGCTGCTTTTTGGAATACTCTTTATTAGTTTAAAATGGTTAAGATAATCATGTTCCTCTTGATCTAAAATTTGGTTTGCTTCAATAATTCCTTAAAAACATTTTTGCCGAATGTCGAAGAACTGGTCTATATATTTCATATTTCTGTTATACCAATTGTTCCTGAAATTGTTTTGTTTTGCATTCATACTGCCGAATTATTCCATATGTAATGGTTTGAATTTTCATTGATAACCGAATTAAAGGTACTGATTAACAATTATATTGTACTAATTCACGGATGCACAGACGATATCATATGGCAATAATGCATGTTTAAAAAATAAATAGACACTATTCTTGTATTGCATCAGAGACTGCATGCCAACCACAAAGGTACATGTATGCACATTTGTATAATCTAGGAACCTCTATTCCGGAAGGTATGCCAAATATTGTGTTGAAGACAGGTGTGTCAAGCACAATGGGTTCAGAAAACACAAAATGCCAAATCCTTAAATTCAAATGAAGTGTGAAGGCATTCACCAGATCGAGATTTTTTAAACAATATAATTATGTGATCAAAGAAATATCATCTAACTTAACCTAGTTTTAAGAAGTTGGTGTTGATAATAAATGATATAAAGTCCTTTTGATTATAAGTTATCTTTATGATAAACACGAATTAATTCAGTGCAGATTAATTATATCAGGATAATAAGGCGGTTAGGTAGATTACGGATTTTTGGACGGTTTGTTACAGATCAACACCTTAATCTTACCTCGAAAGCTATCTAACTTCAAAGTGTAGACAACTTGACAAAATGTTTAGCCGTATAGCAAATACGAAGATGGAATATACATTTTATGCTGTGTCCGTTTGTTCGTGGATATTGTTTGTTTTCCATGTACCTTTCATTTCTTGCGAGGGGAACGAAAGTACAACAACACCAACAAGGTAAGATAAAACATTTTCACTGTTACTAAAAGCAACATACTGCACAGTAGCATTTCAGAAATGATCTCTTCATTTTCAGGTCTGTGTCTCTAAATCGCATCATTTTACAAAATTTATGCAATACTACTTTTTTCAATTGTAAGTGATGTCAAATGGTAAAAAATACAAGTACTTGAATAAGTAATTATAAATCAAAACTTTTGCCAAGGCAAAATTCCAAAACTGCACTGAATACATTTGATTTAAAGTTTTAAATTAAAGGTAATAGAACTTTATAGCCAAATACACCGATGTCTAATTGAATTTCATGACTTCCATCTATTTTGGTCCTTTTAAAGCTAAAACGTTTTCCTTCTATAATTTACAGTCAATAAATAAATAGTACGAAAACAATTCATGAAAATTTAATTTTATGCAACGGTGACTACAAATGATCAAAATATATTTTCAATAAGTTGTTCATTTAAAAGAAACAGGAAAACACAAGCTTAAATGACAATATTTGGTAAACCGGTGAAAGGTAATTGGTAACTACTTCTTATGAACAGGCTCAATCAAACCGAGCCTGCAACATTTTCGTTTATGTTGTGTTTGGCGATCTGTGTTTTTCCACTTTTTTAGTTCACCTGTCACGTAGTGACAAGATAAGCTCTTGTGATCGCCCTTTGTCCGTCGTACGACGGCGTCAATCCACAATTTCTTATGAACACGATAGAGATTACATTTTGCTATTAATTTTAATATAACTTAACATAACTTGTATTGGTATGAAAGATCAATTCTGTTCGAACACTGGTCAGATCCCATCATGGGTTTTAGGGTTATGGCCCTTTAAAGTGTCAAAATTTGTTGTTTTAGTTTTTGCAGCCATATAGAGACTTCTCATGAGCAGACCCAAACAAACCGAGTCTGCCTTTTATTCTGTTTGGTTGCATTCTATGCTTCCAAAGGATTTTTTACATATTTTATTAACTATCACAACAGCAATCTTTAAGTGTCTTAAAGCGGCTGTTAAAAGTCTCCCCGTACTCAGATTCAGTGTTGTTTCATGTTCTGGCCCGTAAGGATCATTGTGTCCATTCAACAGATGTATGTAACAGAGTTCAACTTAAGCCGGTGCTAGGGATCTTCAGACATTTCATTACCTCTCATGAACAGACTCAATTAAAAAGAGTCTGTTATTATTCTGTTTGGTTGCATTCTATGCTTCCAAAGGATTTCGTACAGATTTTATCAATTTGAAGCAAACTTGCAAGATATCTTTAACAATAATACATATTGGATTCCATGATAAATCCTTAAGGTCTAATCCTAGGTTTCGTACTTAAAACCCCTAATTGACCCCTGAAAATGGCAAAATTTGTTAATGTTTACCTTGAGTACATGATGACATTTTATATTTTATTTTAACCATACTTACACACAACTTAATTCACATTAGATCTTGGTTCCTTCGAAACACCGGCTAGATTCAATCATGGGTTCTAAACTTACTGTCCCTGAAAAGGGTAAAATGTTCTATTTGGGCACTTTCAGCCATTTAGAGGTTTCACTTAAGCTTTGATTTGATACAAACTTGCAAAAAATGTTGCTCTTGGTGCTCTCTAGGCCAAGCTCGAAACTAAATCATGCAGGGTCAAAACGTAGGTTACCAGGACAAATTAAAGGAAAACCTTGTTGACTTCCTAGAGGCCACATTTATGACCCTATCGTCATGAAGCGTGGTCGGAATGTTTATGTTGATGATTCCTATGACAAGTTTAAAACTAGGTCACCACTTAAATGAAAGGAAAAGCTTGTTAACGCTCTCGATGCCACATTTATGAACATATCTTCATGAAACTTAATCAAAATTTTTATCCTGAAAATTCCTAGGCCAAGTTTGAAACAGCGTCATATAGAGTCAAAAACTAGGTCACCCGCTCAAATCATAGGAATAGCTTTTCAACACCCTAGAAGCCATATTTATGACCCTTTCTTACTGAAACTTGATTAGAATGTTTACCTTAATGATTTCTATGCCATGTTTGAAACTGGGTCATGTGGGGTCTAAAAGGCGATAACACGATGTGAAGGTAGGATATTTTCATTGCACTTTGCATCATATTTCTGTGTTTTCGCGTCATATTATTTCCACTGTCTTCCCAATTCCACAGTACGAAACAAGAATGCCCCTGATGGAACACGGTATTAAATAGATGAACGTCTTTGTTAAAATGTTCCTATTCCTATTCTGTAGACAAAGAGTACGCACATTTGATTTCGGCAAAAAGTTGAGAGATTGCTCAAAATGTGCATTTTGTACTGAAGCAAAATTAGGAATAATTATCTGTCATCAAAATGCAAACGCACCTGCTTTTAAAATAAGTTTTAAATCTATTTTAATACTAGAGGCTGTGCAAGTAGTGCATTTGAGATTATGATAAATACTAATTCATGCGCATCCATATTTTATTAGTTAATAAGATATGGATACGCAATAAATAAACATCAAGTGCGTACTTGCTAACATAAATGTGCTAACCTTCCTGTAGTAAGGTGTGTAAGAAGGTATGTAGATGTGGTAGGTGAAAGTATTATCTTTATTGGTATTCTTTATGTTCATGGTGATATTCAAATTCCGTGTGTTTGATTACTTTTGGTTAATGATTTGGTTTTCTTTGTATATAAGAAAATGACGTTCTGAATTTTCACTTCAGGGCACTAATTATAGATAAATACAAAGTCCAGTAAACGTTTTATTTTGTATTTTCAGGTCTGATATGATTCACTATTTGCTAAATAGAAATGACTATGATAGCAATTTACCTCCAGGTTTAAAAGATACGTCAGGTATCTTTCATTCTGTACTTTTTGTGTATGAGTCTGTGTACATAACTTTCATTCAAAGCATGACATGTTTCATTGTCATCAAACAAAATCCTAATAAATACATAAGCCTTGAGAATTATGCATAGTTATCTACAATGTTTGTCACTAATTGAAAGTGCATGTAAAATGCAATCATATTATCTATCTACAACGTAACAACTATAACAACTGGACGCAAATACACAGAGCCATGACAGTTACAATAAGATCACCCTAAAGTAACAAAACTCAGATAAAGAAAACTAATGGGTGATGTTCGCCATGTGACAAGTAGCGCCATCAGTACGATTTTTTTGCAAACTAAGTTAAAGGTTAGAAGAGGCTTTTATTCGGATATGGTATATTTGCGACTGTAACAGCATAATATTAATTCGATAAATAACAAACACATATTTCTCGATTCAAATGTAACACTCCTTTGTTGCATATAAGCGTAAACTTAACAAAACCTCTCGAACGACAGCACTGTGCAATTATTCAACAGCCCTGTCAACTGAATGAAAATAAAATAAAAAGGGCCATAATTTTGTAAAAGTCCAAACCAGGGTTATGAATCCTGTATAACGCATATCAAATCACAACAGTATACACGTGTGTAGAATTCAATCCATTCCCATTATTGGTTACTGAGATACCGGCTTACATACAAAATCTTAAGCAAACACTGCTTTGTCGTAAATTCTTGTAAAAGTGGAAAATAGAGTTATGTGCACTGCGTGTCAAATTATGACAGCGAACAAGTGTGTTAAGTTTCAATTCATTCCCATTAGTGGGTACTGAGATACCACCATATATACAAAACCTTAACCTGAAAAGTCCGAAAAATGGGTATAATTATGTGAAATAGCAGAATAGAGTTATCAAACATAAGCAGTTTAAGTCAGTTCATCATAGTGAATAAGTGTGTGAAGTTTTAATCCATTCTAAGAAGTTATTACTGAGATACGAGCTTACGGATACCGACGCACTAGTGTGTCCAATAGCTCTAGATGCCTATTCTTTGTATAAAAATGATACACATATCGCTGTTTTGGTTGAACACTCTTGAATATTATTGATTTTGATATACTTTTTAACACTAAGAGAAACAAATCAATCTGATGTCATTAATGGGGTCACATTTTATATGAAATTTGCGCGTAAGTATAAACAAATGCTTAATTAATATACAGTTCAGCATGTGTTAAGTTACATAATCTGACTAAAGGCAAGTAGAGGTGGCTGGCTGCTTGACAAGACGAAAATGGAACTAAAAGTCGTTTCTAGGTACATGTAGTAAGTTACGTTCTGTATCACTGCAGTCAGGGATTTGCTCATCATGTGACTACAATATTGTAAAATACTATGAAATTGCATCTGTCTACAATTGCTTTAAATTTGATCAAATCTAACATTTTGTACAATTTCAATTATAAGTTGTCAGTGATGAAATAAACAAGATGAAATTAGAAAAAAAAATGCTTTCTTAGGTAGAGTATTTTCGTACAGGCAATTTCAAGTTTTGAGACTATACAGCAGACATACAAGTTGTTTGTGCTTTTCATGTTTACATCCATAACATAGGCAAATAAAGCCGAAAGTCTAAGTATTTCTATAAACTATACATGTATACTATACCTTTTTGTACGTGTAAGACATTAACTTAATCATGTATGTTAAATATTTCAGTAAAACCCACAGATGTGCATGTTCAATTATCAATCTATGATTTGAATTCCGAAAGTGATGTTAATATGGTAAGTATATCTAAAAGTTCGGGACATTACTATTTTAACACAATTTGTCCACATATCAAAATGTTAAATGTAGATAACTGTTTTGGAAGCAAAGCATGTTACGCTATAAGTATCAAAATATGCACATATATAACAATTTCTCAAGCGTACAGGTCCGAGTGTATGACCAATTATTGAAATCTTAACATATATAACACCTATTTCCAGAATGCTCCTCCAGTTAACCACTTATTTGTCTTGCACCTCTTACGACTGTTAGCCATAACAAATCAAAGAACAGCCATTTTATGACACTTTTCAGTTTTCGTATATCGTGTTAGAGATTTAGTTGGGAAGATAAAAAAAAACACAATTACATAAAGCTAGATTATCTTTTTGAACGTTTGTAATTAGCGTCCCCTGCCCCCTTGATCTATTTCAAATGTTTTTATTTTGTGTGTGATAAAATAATTTTACAAACTTGCAACAAACTTGCATTTCCAAGGAAATTTTGCTCATAATGCAATTTGACAAAATTTTATATAATACGACCTGTATCATTCTTTCAGCAATGCATTTTTATGAAATGTATATATATGCTAACATAGTAGTATAGGAAAACAACATTTCAAGAATACCTTTAACAGATTTATTTATATTCTTATAGTTTCTTAGCTGTGGAAGATCAGTCGGCACACATGTGTTGTGCCTTGCAATTATTTCATTATTACCTCTGTTGATATATAAATTAAAATTGTGTACAAATGTTTGATTAAAATAAACCTTATGCGTGATTTTTTTTCGTAGTTAACTACATCCCGACAGTATACGAGGTGTGTCAGATCAATATTGTGAAGTGTGTATTTCTTTATAAGTTGGGCCGATCTGTGATAAAATGTTAGTGTAACAATATGTTGTAACAATCATTTTATATATAAAGATTTCTATAATTAAAATACTCTGACTCTGTTCAAGCTTTTAGAAAAACGAATAAGTTGTGATACATATACACTGAGGGATGTTTTGATTTTGACTCGAAGCTAAAACATATTTGTTACCCTCTGCTTAAACGCTTTTCGTCATTTTTCAGAGTGAATACGAGATCTCACTGTGAAATGAACCTTACAAAATACCCCTTCGACACACAGGCGTGTCCAGTAATCATTCAAAGCCGTTTTTTTTTATTCATAAATAACAAAATCTATATATATTTTCGTCTGCAGATTTGTATATACAAACCGTCAAAAGGATCGCTCTTTTATTTTGTTTGGTATGATTTCGAAGAAACGACAGAACTGTAAATAAATCATATTCAAGTTATTGACCAATAGATACGCAATTGACACAATTTTATATAATACGATCTGTATCATACTTTTAGCAATGTATTTTTATGAAAGTAACATAGTAGGATAGGAAAACAAAATTACAAAAACACCTTAAGCAGATTTATCACAACATTACGTGCTAGGTGAAAGAACATGTCAACAGTAATAGAAAAGCGTTGATGGCGTTTATAGGATTCTGCCGCATGTTTTTTATCTGTGCCTCCTTCTTCTTAGAATCTTGCATGATAATTTTACGCAATACTATTTCAATTGTTATTTCGTCTCGGCTTCTTTGATTTCATGACGGTTTCTGATAATTCCGGTCAGCTTAAAATAAAAATAGTATTGGAGCTTATATTTGATGGGTTGCTTCGAATGTCTATCAACATGTACCTTTAAATTATATGAAATATATTAAAAATGGGAATGGTGTTAAAGAGGGAATGTGGAAAGGGAAAGTCTAACCGAGCCTCTTAAATTCTTTGCTTGGTTGCGTTCCTATGCTTACAAAGGATATTCTTATAGTTTTAAAAATTGTGGAAGATCAGTCGAAGCACAAGTGTTGTGCTTTACATTGGTTCATTGTACCCTCTGTTGATACATTATAACTGAACAATGTGTACAAATGGTTGATTAAAATAAACATTATGCGTGATTTGTTTCGTAGTTATCTACCGATAGTATACGAGGTATGTAAGATCATTATTTTTTAGTGTGTATTTCTTTGAAAGTTAGTCCGATCTGTAGTAAAATGTTAGTGTAATTATGTTGTAACAATCTTTTTATAATATAAAAATTTCTATAATAAAATCATCTAACTCTGTGCAAGCTTTTGAAAAACAATTAAGTTGTTATACATATACACCGAGGGACACAGACGTTTCTGTTACACGAATTTTCGGAAGATTCATATTAGTTTCCAAATTATTAACCTTATCATCTATAGAGTATTTCGATTTCTTTACTTTATACAACACTTTTATGTGATATTTTACTTGTTCCAGTACAGTCTAACGGCCCGGCATAGGTCCAGAAACTCGAAATTTTAAACTCAAAATCATTCTGTATAACACCTATGAAGTACAATATGAAACCAGAATAGTCATGTTTCTTGTTTCTATGACCTTGATCTTATATTGTATATAGCTTATGTCTATTTTCATATTGTTGTTCTAATGTGCCTATGTGATTGTATTTAATGTACTAATTTAAAGAAAAGCATGTTTATGTATTTAAAAACAAACTATTCATAAACAGGTATGTTTATTTACGTTGATATACTACAATGTTGGAAAGGAATTTATTTAAGCTAGCAGGCTAGACTAGCAATCCATGTATTTGTTGTACATGTTATGTGTATTTTTTTTTCCCAAAATATATATAACCATTTAAACTAATGTAACGTCAAAACATTTTTAAACTGGGTACATCTATTTATTTAATTAAAATCGGCAACGTTCTTAAATTAGTTTTGCATAAAGCTTGGAGCTATATTAATTTCGAAAAGGATTAAATCGCTAATGCAAGTTTTGTTTAAACAGGAATATGAATGTACTATGTATATGAGAGTAAACTGGGTGGATTCACGTCTAAGCTATGCGGCTAATAACACAAACTATACAACACTTAAGCTAAGCAGCGCAGATGTGGGAAAAATCTGGATTCCAGACTTATTCTTCCATCATGAAAGACACTCTGAAATTCATGCGTTGCTCAGTGAGAATGTACTAGTTTACATTTACGAAAATGGCAGTGTTCAGTACAGTGTGCGGTAAGAGAATGGTATATATAGAACATCTCTGTAATGTAACTGGTGTTTTGATTTCAATGCTTTTGTAATCTATTATTAGATATCTGTATCTATTCTAATGGCGGAAAGTAGTAATCCTATGTAAATGGCTTTCGCTCGTGCATACAGTTTATTCTCAAATACATCGTTTTATTACACAATATTAAAATAAGTAGAATTAGAAGTTTTTTATTGATCGATTGTTGAATAATTTTGGAAACATATAGATCTTAGACTGACGGTAGCTGTTAAAATGGGAAACATTCTAACGCATCGCAATTTCCATGTTTAAAAAGTACTTTTTTCTTATGACAACGTGACGATTGGAAACATAAGTAGATGTTTTGATTTTGACTGGAAGCTAAAACATATTTCGACGGTGTCGATCGAAAGTCTTGAATAACGAAAACGCCTATGTTTTTCTTTGCCGAATAATGTTCATCATTCTCCCGCGCATATTCTCTCCAAATCTGGGGTCAATAAGTCAATTTGGGGTTAATCACGAAGAAATAAAATACCGAATAATGAGAAACATAGAAAAAACCGATTGATTTCGCTGATTGGAAAAGGCCAAATAGTAAGTTTCAACATTTTCTTACGTTACAAGTGTCTTTTCAATACTTTTCAATACTCGAACATGTAGCTCATCCAAATACCGATTAGCATTGCAAGTATGGATGTTCTGTGTTGTTTACTTTTTTTCAGAAATTGATCTGAAAAAAAATATTATTCAGTATTTTATTTTTTAAGGCGGAAAAAACACTAAAAGTTAGTTTTTTGCCTCTCCTGAAAACCCCCTTTTTATTATTCGGGATTTTCGATCGACACAGTCGATTTGTTACCCACTGCTTAAACGCTTTTTGCATTATTTTCAGGGTGAATACGAGATCTCACTGTGAAATGAACCTTAAACAATATCCCTTCGACACACAGGCGTGTCCAGTAATCATTCAAAGCTGTAAGTTTTTTTATTTATAAATAACAAAATCCATATATATAATTTTGTCTGCAGATTAGTATATATAAACAGTCAAAAGGTCGCTCTTTTTTTGTTTGTTATGATTTCGGAGAAACTACAGATCTGTTAATATATCATATTGACCACCAGACACGCAATACAAATAAAAATGCAATTGATAAGGAAGATATGAAGATATTCAATATACAATTTCAAAGTATATTTCAAATGTAAATGAACAATATTTTTACGCAGGAAATGTTTATGCTGTTCAAGGTAATTGCGTTGTATATCAGCAAATTAAATCTAATTATGAAATTGAATGATAAAGCTTTAACAACTACATGTATAAGAAATTGTAATCAATGTCACATTGATGGCTAAATGTCGTATTCTTATTTCTTTTGTAGATGCCTACACAGCTGATTATATTATTTTTTACTGGCTAGGAGATCCGCCGGTAATAATTGACAACGCCGACCATTTATCGTTGGAGCCAGGCTCAACAAAGAGTGGGTTTTGGTTACCATATAATGCTTTAGGTAGTTATTTGTGTTTAAACACTATATTTATGCGTTCGCTTTCATTTTGCATAGGTGTTCTTCCTGAACGTGTGGAGGAGAGGCAGTATTTAATCGTCTACCCGTATCAAAATTATTGTTCGAAAGTCTTCTCTTACAACTACCAACACCTTTGGCCGAAACTTTCTGAAATGTCTTACTACGAGGCAAACTTGCACATATTGTCTGAACAAGTTTGTGCCACTTCCGATTTTGGACGCGTATGTATACATAAATACAAAGTGTCGTTTATGGCATTAAACTAATCAATACTTATCTAATAAAAGTTAGTCTATGTACAGTGTTGATGGATTCTAGCCCATATACGGAAATGTTTCACTATCAATGGTGATTTTGCATATTGTCAGGAAATGCATTTGCCATAATCGGTAAAGGATTATATCCATATGAAAGTTTATAATATATACAATGCTAGTTTAAGGCATGTTCGAATAACTTATACTTTTTAAGAGATTTGAAACAAACAAAACAACATGAATTGCGTACTTTTCAGCTGGAAATTATTGAACGCTACGATTCTTTACAAACGAGCATCCGAGTCGTTAGATATCATGTATGTGGCACCGACCATTGTTCTTGTTGGCGTTTCAATGTCTTCATTTTTCTTTGGAGATCAACTATCTTCTCGTATAGCAGTCGTCACTGGCTCCTTGACTCAGATAATTTTGCAGTGGGCGGGAGTATACGGGAAACTACCTCCTGTTTCTAGTTTATCACTTCTGGATATTTGGATGTTAAGTAACCTGGTGTTTGTAGGAGCTGTGTTATTTGTTAACGCGATAATATACCACGCTGTCATTAAATCAAACAAGGTAAGGACATCTGTCTGTGGAATACTAAGGCTAACGACCATGTGATATAATAGATACATCCATTCAACTTGTGTAATTTCATTTAGAATTTTTAAAGTATATATATCATTGTGAATCATATTAATATAAATACTAATTTTTCGAGAAGAATAGACTTAGTATTGAAAATATTCTATATTGATATAGAGTTTCTGTCCTGTATATCAGATATGCGGTTATTCAAAGCTTCTATCATATGATTATAATTGCAGGCGAAACAAAAGAAAAGTAAGCAAGATAGTCAAAAGGTAGATATTTTGTTATTTATTTATCTTTTAAATGCTGTATTATTTGTCAGCAAACACATTTGTTACGATTTTTTGTTTTTAACACATCATCGAATTCACCAGCTTTTGCCTTATTTCAGTGTTTACAAAACTAATTAAATACTTACTTGACGGAATTCAAGTAAGTTGTTTTTTTCAAAACTCCTCTTTATAAGGCTGTTATAAACAAAGGGCATGTGAAAATGCTTACAGTTTGTATGATGAAGATAATGAGCATGTACACCGCCTGATAAATGATAGCAGTTATAGAAATAAAAATGTGCATGTGAATAAAATGTCAAACTACCAACAATGTTTTGGCGATGCAGCAAAACCGTTTTACACATTGCACATGTTTTGAAATTGTTACAATTGATTTCATATATGAAAGTGTTTGGAAGAGACTGAAATTTTGACCACCAGACAACCATGTGGAGTAATGGTTGGATTTAAAGGATGTGGATTTAGTAATTAACTGCGTTTTATTTATTTCTTCCTTATAACATATTATAGGATCCACCGTAAACAAAGAACTGTAAAAATGCTCACGGTTTTTACAATTTCAGAAGGGAGAGTATGAACATCTGGTTCGTCTGACATTGATTTGTAAAATCATGGTGACAGGGGTAAGTTTATTTTCCAAATGTAAATAACAAAGTCCAATAGTTTGGCAAAGCAACGAAACCGTTTAAGCATTGAACATACGTACAAAATGTTACAATTGATTTCATAAACTAAAGTGTTTGTTTTAGAAGTGACTGAAACTTTAAGGTTACATGCATGACATAAAGCGGTCAACTTTTAAGTTACTCGCTGGATGAAAAGTTTCAAGCATGATCAAAAGAGCCAATTTTAAAGTTGAAGGTTAAGATGGCATAGGCACACCAAACTACGCTCCTCTTTCTCATTTAGTTGCTTTCTTACATACACGTATGTATAAATGTGTCTAGTTAACTATGTTTAGAGAAAGAAAGGAATAGCGCAACATCCTCACTTACAGCTGGGAAAATATTTATATGACAAAATCACCTTGGGGCTATTTAAGCATTTGACATTGAATCTAACATTGAAAATGACCTGGACGGAACCTTTATTGTGACATATTTTTAGATATTCATAGTACAAATTGTTTTGTATTTTTGTTAAAGTGTTCTTCTTATCTGCACTAAGGGGCATAAACGCCATGCGAGGTCCTACATTGTTTTAGAAAATGAACAAAGTTGAAACAGTATGCCTATGGTGTAAATTCCTTGTATCTTTGTTCAGCAGTCTAGTCAACTTTAGACATTCGAATATATGTTGCTATATGACATGTTCTGCATGCTTTTATGGTCGCATAAGTCTTAAAACAAAAGCTTTATGAAATACTTTCTTCCTCTACCATATGCCTTAGAGAGAAATGTATATTTTGTTAAGGATGTTTACTTGAACATATACATGAGAAAAGAAAAACAACAAATTATCTCTTTTACAGAAACCTGATGAAACCAATGAAAGCGATTTAACCGCTGAAGACTGGGTAAGAATGCATTAGCCATTTATTCAAATGTTTCAATCTGATATCTATTCATGTACGTTTCAAGTCGCTCTATGACGTCATCCCCTTACACATACGATGTTTACTTTATGCGGTGCGGACATTCGAAGGCAGTTTTCTCTGGAAAAGCTTACATTCGTACACTGTTGACAGCTGGTCATCGAAGCTTTCGTTTGCATCGATCCTGTTCATTTCAGTTAAAATCATGATCGTAAATAATTTTTAACGGTGTCCGAATTAGTAAGCACTGTCCGGATTTAGGCACTAAACCAGTACTGTTGTGAATAGTATTAATTAAAAAAAGATGGGAAAAGATGAAACTTACCATATCTTTTCTTCCTGGCGCCTGATTCTTAAGAAAATTTGGAAACTGGTAAATGCGGATAATTAAGATGTTTTCAGTGTTTTTATTTTGTATTTTAAAAGATATTTTAGAATTTAAAAAACAAACGCTTCAGAAAATAAAAGGAAAAAGAAAACATTATAAAAATGACTTTTTTTTTCATTTACCCAAATACCGGTAATTCTCTTAACTTGGTGTAAATTTGCAAACGTGACTTTTCTCTCTTCGGTAGTATTTCTTACTGAAATAACGAAAATTATTTTTTAAAAAAACGTTTCTGAAACAAAATGATACAGAGCATAAAACGATAACATACAGTCAATGAATCTGGCATAACAGCATTATACAAATCTTTACTTGGGGCCAGTTGAATGAAGATAGAAATGCAATATTTTGAGTTCAAACCAAAGAATTTAGACAAATGCACTTTCAAAATGTCCACTTCATACATACCTGTACTTGAAGAGAAAGCCGTGTTTCTTGATGAATAGCGACGGCTTGTAACATACTTGATATGGTTTTCCCAAATCATAATATCAGTTAATTATACAGAAATCTGGCAATTAGTTCAAATAAGGAATATTATTTAAAAAAACACAAGAAATTATAAAAGCAGTGTGACGACCATTGTTTCGAGGAACTGTGACAGCTTGGAAAGTATAAGCACAAAGTCATTGCCAATGTAGATAGAAGCCTGACTCATATTCAGAAGGAGGATATTTGATGTAGTCATGTAGGAATTTTATTTTAAATGTTATTGATTTTTTGTTTTGGGGCGGACAGTTATGGACTAAACAATTTCGTAGAGGAGCACCCAAGGAATATGTATGTGGTCTTAAAACTAAATTGGGTCTTCAGTTTTATGCAGTTTCCACCATTGACAAATAGTTAAAAGTGACCATGTCCTCTGACGGCCATGTGATTTTAGGAATCGGAATAATCGTGCTACAGCAAAACTTTTTTCAGTCGGACCGGTGATGCGGGAGAGAATATCAATTCAAAAGCTGTTTTTCTTTTAGAAGAAGAAGATTAAAGAACTTGCTTATCCTGAGAACACGTCGGACCAAAACAACCCTGAGAACCCGCCGGACATAAACAGTGGAGGCAGACAACTGACGGTGAGTTATTGTACAATGTCATTTCGACTATGCCTCTTCTACTTGGTTTGATAGTTTAACACAGGAATTAAAACACAATTTACAGGTCACACAAAATAAACTTATACGTTTTATGTTGAATTTAAATCCCATGTCACACATTGGAATTGAGCATTTTTCACGTCTTAACTGGTTACCAGTTTCAAGTAGAGTTAATCAAATAACTCTCTGTCATGTTTATAAAATAAATTTTAATTTTGCTCCTTCATATTTAAGTGAACACTTTACCCCTATCAATACTGTTCATGATTATCCCACAAGGTTCAGAGCAAAGGCAAATGCCTCCCTTGATGGTA
Source organism: Mercenaria mercenaria (assembly GCF_021730395.1). NCBI lineage: Eukaryota > Metazoa > Mollusca > Bivalvia > Venerida > Veneridae > Mercenaria > Mercenaria mercenaria. The sequence goes on along the minus strand of NC_069371.1, from coordinate 63,158,723 downwards.
CAGGTTTTTCAATGTCAGATAGTAAGAGATATGCTCTCCCAGTGGTCAAAGGTTTTGGGAAAAAAACATTTGCTTATAATGGTTGTTGTTTATGGAACAGTCTGCCACAAAATGTTAGGGATGCCACAACCATGTATTCATTTAAACGTAAGGTTAAGGAACATTTTTTAAGCTTAATATGATTTTTAGTTAGATTGCATTATAGATAGATTTTTGCATTGTGTTTTTTACTAGTCAATCATTTTTTATACTAGTCAATCATTTTTAAGCATAGGATTTTTATACAAACTTATCTTCGGGCATTTGCTGTGATTATTTTTTTACTGTGATAGATTATTCTTCCTATGTCATACAATACTATATCTTAAGGACCACAATGAAAATAAGAGTTTATTTTAACTCTTTTTTGTGTTATCCTTAACATATAATGTTGATTGACATGGCTATATTAATTCATACATGTTTGTTTATTGTTTGATTGTATGTTTTAATTATAAGTCGCCATGTAAATTGTACATTTCATGTTGAAATAAATCTATCTATCTATCTAGTGATCGCACTTCTTCACCCCGAGCATTTAGTACTTATGTTAGCTAAATTCTTTATACTTTGGGCAAATTCAAAACATTTTTGAGATAATTCTACAAGCCACTCACTTTGTATTGTGATTGTTTGATACCTAACACTGACCAATACCTTAAAATGGCGCCTAACATCAAGATGGCCACAAATATATTCGCTTATTTTACAGGAATTGATTAATACAGTAGGAAGATATAATACACTTTGCCTACGCAAATCAATAATTAAAAAAAAAATGAAAATAAATATATAAAGTAATATTCCAATTCCAATTTCAATATTCCAAATACAAAGGAGACTGCAAATACAATACAGACACAGGGACACGGTATGAAAATGTCACATGCAAAGACTTTGGGCCCGCTAAATTATAAAGACAACTTGAAACGTACGGACAAAGAAGAAGGAACACACATTGTGTCAGTTCATTTCACATTTGCGGCGTAAGCTGTTTCGCCGCTGGCAACCGGTTAGACATTAGTTTGGCTTTCCTGTAATGCCCGGATGCTGTGCGCCGGTCTTGCGAGATAGGCTATGGGGCAAATCATATGCTTCGGCAATATAAATTCTGATGAAAATTTGAACATGTGTGGTGAATACCCGTAAACGTAAAATTATGCCAGAAGAAACAAGAAATGTCTTGGCTCAGAATTGAACAAGATGTACAATGAAAGAAAGAAAAACATTTGGAAATGCATCTTTGAACACATGATTCATTTGTAGATATTTCAAATGAGCAGCAATTTTTAAAGATCAAAAGATATTCCTTTGTCAAATTAGTTCACGTCATATGCCGATTCTGAAATAATTTCGTGTTGGGACATAATTTCCCATCAGTAACCCACTAGAATAATACAAGAAGATTTTACTTTGGCAACAGTTGCATCTAATTAAATTTTGTCCTTTCTTTACTGTCCAGAAGATAGAATATATTTAAGGAATAAAACACCTGATCGCCAGTTATAAAGTAAGTTCTTAAAGTGCAAGCCAGGTACTAAAACCCTGTGTTGCACCAAAGGGAGCAGCTGAATACCTGAAATGAAGAAACAAATGTCTGGAAACTTTGGATTCACTAGTGACCTCCACAAGTCTTATTACTCGACTTAGTGTTCAGATTAAATAAATCTTAAAGCAAACCATCAAAATGAAGTTTTGCAGATTGAGTGAATTTCAATAACTCTTGATTTTTTTTTATTTTTGGTAAAATAATAGGTAAATACTTACATATACATATATGATGGATTAGTGATTTTTCAGTTTAACTTGCACATTGTTGTTGTTTGCATAGCCATTAACGTTTTCCTCCGCAGCTTACCTACTTGTTACTGTTCTCGTCTGCACTTACCAGAGCGAGGTTGCAGTGGGGAACGGACCCTGCTGTCAAAGTAGGTAGGGAATAACTCCGCTTAGCGAAACAATTACACCGCGTGCAGTGCAAAACCGGGTACAGTGTCTCTACACTACTCATTCATCTGTAAGCAAAGTTCGCAACCGGGGTGTGGGGGAAAAGTTTATTTTGATTTGCGATGATAAATTTCTAAAGGCTTTAAAATAATAAAGAATAAATCAATTAGTTTATAACAAAACTATGAAATATCCTTTGTTCAATATTAGCCTTCTGATATTCAATGTCCTTTAAGGCTTAGTAATAAGCAGCGCGCACCAGTTCTGTATAAAATAGGTCAAAATCCATATTATATGTTCCGCCGAAACACTTGCTGATTTATGTACAGAAATAACAAATTAGTAAGAGCGTGCGTTTATTCTTACACCGGCGAGTTCTTTTTTCTTGCCAATCTGCGTATCCCGGGTAGGGTGAAACGAATTGGTCCATTGTTTTGGCAACGCCTTGGACCTGTCCTTAGTACAATTCCGACTAGGGCGATTATTACGATCAATACTCATTACAGGGCAAATTTAATACAAATGATCTCCGCCCGCGATTTTAATGATAACAAGAGACACTGTAATTTTAGAGTAAAAATATGTTTAAAAGCAAACATTTGGAGTCCTATATGTATGTATTTATTGCCTGGCCCACAAGATAAAGAATATACAACTGTGCAAATATTAGATGCAAAGGTACGGAAATTATACAATGTTATATACACATTTAAGATATATTAATTATTGAAGTCCGCATAACTGGTGTCAGGCAATTACATGTAAGCAATTAGATTAGGCATTTCTGTAAATTGCAATATTATTTGAACATAGAAATAAGTGTTTTCACGAGATCACTTGACTTTTAAAATGATTTGCCGTCTACGAATCCTGATTGTACTCCGAATTTCTACAACTATTTCAATATTGTAACAAAGAACGTTTTAATGTCGATTGCAGAAACAGGTAAAACGAAGTAAAGGGTTGTGTTAGCAGGAGTCTATAAGCGTTGTTTTGTATCCGCGTTAGTGTCTAAAATGCATTTCGTAGTAACTGTTGTTTATGTATAAAATGTGGGTACATTTAAGGACGTTTACTTAAACATACAAATAATAAAAAAACAACATATTACCTGCTTTTACAGAATCCTGATGGAGCCAATGAAAGCAGTTTATCCCTTCAAGTAGAGGTAAGAATGCACTAGCCATCTATTTAAATGTTTCTATCTGATATGTATCCGGCAAGTTTTATGTATATTTTAAGTCGCTCTAGATGATGGTATGCTGATGCGTCAGCCTTTTAAACGGAAATTCATAGGTTAAAACGCAGCTTGGTATAACATAATTTTTGAGAAAAGAATGGTAGGATAACTCCGTTTTGAATTTTTATTTCAAGTTTTTAAACTTTGTTTTTGTATGAATATAACATAACGATTTCATGCGTTTGAATAGAATTTCTAGACTGTTTGCTATTAAATAAATTAATTTAATAGATTTTGATAAGTGCAAATAAACATTCCTTTATTTTAATGGATGCATGTGCTCTTTTTCTGTGTACGTGTTAATATTATCTAAAAATGAGAAAAAGACAAACACACACACACACACACACACACACACACACACACACATATATATATATGAGAGAGAGAGAGAGAGGGAGAGAGAGGTTTAATTGAACAAAATGTCATTAGACCCATGAGTTCACATTGTATATAAACAGTGCATAGTATATTATGTTCAAATGTGGTACAATCATATAGCATATTAGAATTTCAGAAGTTGATAATCACTATAAAATTTCATTAACAATGTACATGATGAGGCAAAGTAAGATATATGCCTAAACAAAATATGTCACGATACACAATTTAAAGCAAATTATACTTGCGTATAAATTTCACATACAATATGACATGTTCGTCTCTATTCTGGTAGACCACAGTTTCTGTAATGAATAATTAAAGTAGAGATCAACTTTAAAGAAAGCAAAAATATGTCGTTTCATGACTTTCGAGTACAGTGTAACATATTACGCTGACTTGACTAAAACTTTCTATAATTTATGAAAGGTTATTAAGGTAAACGGTTAACAGAAATGTGCACGTATGAATATATAAATGCCAATTTGTGATAGTTTTTAATATAAAAATCAATATGTAGCATAATGCTCTTTGTCTTGAGGAGAAAAGTGTTAGTTATAATATATAGGTCTACGGAGTTCAAATGCCTTGTATACAAATATTGACAGATTTTTTCTGGATTTAATAGTTTTCAGATGTTAACAACTTTATAAATATTGGTACCAATAATATTTCTTAATATGATTGTGTCTAAGATCTTTATATATCTGACATTCTAACAAGAAGTGGAACTTATCTTCAATAACATTGCATATAATACACTTTCTTTCATTTCTTGGTATTTTGTTTGGTTTATGCCATCTTCCTGTTTCTATAGATAATCGATGTGCTGATAGACGAAGTCTTGTTAATGCAACTCAGTATTTAGCAGTATTTATTTTATCAAGATAGATTTTAAATTCGAAATCCGAAAAAGTTTATAAGTTGATGCTCTTGTTGAACTGTCCAAAGATTCATTCCAAAGTTGCATAAAATTGTCTTTTAATCGTTGTCTTAGATGGGATAAGAATATACCTTCGTTCCCTACACCTTAATTCAGTCAAACATGGTAAAAACCTAATCTTTCTAATACTGTCTGAAATGTGTTTAGTACTGTTTGACTTTAGTATTTTGAACCAAAATTTAATTATCTGGAATATTCTTGGATTTATTAGTGGCACTCTTCCTTGTTTGCCATAGATTAAAGAATTCTGTGTTTGTACCCTTACGCCTAAAACGTTTTTGCAAAAGTGTATGTGCATATTTTCTAATTTCTTTGACTCATTGAAGCCCCAGACTTCACATCAATAGTTCAGAATTGGAACAATAAGTTTATCAAAACGTTCTAACGTATGTGAAACGGAAAAAGCAGTAAACGTGTGAATATATTTTAAAGAATAAAAATCGCTTTAAGAGCTTGACCCGATAATGTTTTTTCATGTTAAAATATACATTAGAATTTGAAAAACAAACACTTTTGATATGAAAAACGGATTTCTTTCATTTGCATAAATACCGGTAATTTTCCTTACTTGCTATAGTTAACTAAAAAGCGACTTTTGACTCCTAAGTAGTCTTTTGCTACTAAAATAACAAAACAAAACAAAATATTAAAAATATTGCGCATAAAACCCAAGCGTATAATCAACTTATCTGGCGTGACTGCATGCTAAAAATCTTTACGCGGGGCTAATTGAACGAAGATAGAAACAACACTGTAACATTATTTTGAAATCGAACAAACGGTTTCAGACAAATATATTTTTAAAATTTCCACCTCACATATACATGTAGAAAAAGCCATTTTTCTTGATGAATTGCGAATACTTGTAACATGCTTGATATCGTTTTACCTAAGAAATATAATAACCAGCTAATTATACGGATATTTCGAAAGCAATTCTAATCAAGATTTAAAAATAAATCAGTAACTATAAAAACCGTATGACAAAATTGTTTTCGACGAAATGCTACGGCTTGACCATTGTTTGCAAATGTAAGACCATACCAAAAGAAAAAACTCGCTGACATATTTGGAAGAGGGCTCAATAGCAATTTATAACAAATCAAAAATATACTTTTTACGCGCAGCTTACGTGGCCAGCGTACGCCGGAGTGTGCGTTTAATCTAAAACCGGCGATAACTATTATTTGCCGCTTATATGACCGGCGTATCCCGGGTTGAGTGAAACGAATTGGCCCGTCGTTTTGGCAACACCTCAGAGCTTTCAGTGGCACAAATTCCATTGGGGAAATTAATATAATGATAAATGCTCACAGAACGTAACGTCATTACTAGGCAAAGTAAATACAAATAATCTCCAGCCGGCAATTTTAATGGTATTGAGAGGCACATTAATACTAGAATAGAAATACCTTATATTTAATGCAAACATTAAGACTCTTAAAATGCATTTATTATATACCTATATAAATTCTGTTAAAAATACAGCTTGTAAAAAAATCGGTATTGTACCTTTTGTATTGTATGTTGTCCGGCTACTTACATTTACTATGCATGAACTGCTAGTTGAAAAAAGCGTTTATAAAGCTTCACTCAGTTCTATTTTAACGACGATTAACATTGAAGATTTCGTTCAAAAGCAAAACATACAAACACAGAGACGGATGTATATAATAAAAGGGTCATTATAATCCACGCGAGCTGAATACAGCATCCGAGATCGAACTTCTATTACAATAACCATATTGTATTTAATGCCGCTTGATAAATAAAATAAAAATGTGCAAATATGAAGGTATGGAAATTATACTTGTTATATACAAATTTAACATTATATTAGTAAATAATATGAAATAAGGCACTGCCTCAATCGGGAATCGATCAGACTTCAATTCGTCCCTTTTAACTAGGGTGTTAACAGGCAAATTGTTGAGAAGCTCAATGACAGACTTAGGGTGATTACATCAGCTCACACTGCTCAGATGAGCTAAAATTCATACAAACTGAAATGGTACTAGATTGCAACTCTGTTAACAAGACTGTAACAGAAAGGCACACATGTAACAATCTATTTGCACCACGGCAGGTTAAGAGCTCAGACTAGGGAGACATATTAGCCTTCTTGTGCTGGCTTGATTTTTCTATTTGTGTTAATTGTAATTCTGAAATTACTCGCTCTTAGTACCATGCTTGGTAAAACAAATCCTAATTTCGCTTTTATATACACATGACAAAGACTTGCATCACACTTTATTTATTGAATAAACTGTCCACATGTTTAAGTTTTATCTATATACACATTTAAAATGATCACAGATCACATAATTTGTTTTATCCATACATGAAATAAAGCTGAACTGTGAGTAACAACTTTTAATAACAGTACTGGATGCTTTTGTCTGGCTTTGAAATAAGTATTGTCAAAATAAAGAAAATGTGACTTGCTGTAATCTGTATTCTAAAATGTACCATTTCTCTTGCAACAAGAATAAATAATTTGTTAGTTTGTTTGTTCTGGGATTAACGCCGTTTTTCAACAGTATTTCAGTCATGTAACGGCGGGCAGTTAACCTAACCAGTGCTCCTGGATTCTGTACCAGTACAAACCTGTTCTCCGCAAGTAACTGCCAACTTCTCCACATGAATTATCAGAGGTGGAGGACGAATGATTTCAGACACAATGTCTTCTATCAAATCGTCACGAAACAAGAGGGCCATGAAGGCCCTGTATCGCTCACCTGACCTATTAACCTAAAGATCATCAAGATCAACATTCTGACCAAGTTTCATTAAAACATGATCATAAATGTAGCCTCTAAAGTGTTAACTAGCTTTTCCTTTGATTTGACCCAGTGACCTAGTGTTTGACCCCACATGACCCAGATTCATACTTGACTTAATGATCATCAAGATTAACATTCTGATTAAGTTTCATGAAGATACAGTCATAAAAGTGGCCTCTAGAGTGTTAACAAGCTTTTCCTTTGATTTGACCTAGTGACCTAGTTTTTAATCCCACCTAACCAAGATTTAAATTTGACCTATAGATCATCAAGATTAACATTCTGACCAAGTTTCATTAAGATATGGTCATAATTGTGGCCACTACAGTGTTAACAAGCTTTTCCTTTGATTTGACCCGGTGATCTAGTTTTTGACCCTAGATAACCAATATCAAACTCGTTCAAGATTTTATTGAGGGTAACATTTCGACCAAGTTTCATTAAGATTGGGTCAAAATTGTGACCTATAGAGTGTTAATAAGCTTTTCCCTTGATTTAATCTGGTGACCTAGTTTTTAACTCCACCTGACCCAGATTTATACTTGACTTAAAGATCATCAAGATTAACATTTTGACCAAGTTTCATTTAGATATGGTTATAAATGTGGCTTCTAGAGTGTAAAATAGCTTTTCCTTTGATTTGACCTAGTGACATAGTTTTTGACCCTATACAAATCAGGTTCAAGCTGGACTATGAGATCATCAAGATTCACATTCTGACCAAGTTTCATGAAGATATACTCTTAAATGTGACCTCTACAGTGTAAACAAGCTTTTCTTTTGATTTGACCTGGTGACCTAGTTTTTAAACCAAGATGACCCAATATTAAACTCACCAAGATTTTATTGAGGGTAACATTCTGACCAAGTTTCATTAAGATTGGGCCAAACTTGTGACCTCCAGAGTGTTGACAAGCTTTTCCTTTGTCCTGACCTGGTGACCTAGTTTTTGATCCCAGATTATCTAATATCAAACTCGTCCAAGATTTTATTGAGGGTAACATTCTGACCAAGTTTCATTAAGATTGGGCCAAAATTGTGAAGTCTAGAGTGTTAACAAGCTTTTCCTTTGATTTGACCTGGTGACCTAGTTTTTAACCCCAGATAATCCATTATTAAACTTATCCAAGATTTTATTAAGGGTAACATTCTGACCAAGTTTCATTAAATTTGGGTTAAAATTGTGACGTCTATAGTGTTAACAAGCTTTTCTTTTGATTTAACCTGGTGACCTAGTTTTTGACCCCAGATGACCCAATATCGAATTCGTCCAAGATTTTATTGAGGGTAACATTCTGACCAAGTTTCATTAAGATTATGTCAAACTTGTGACCTCTAGAGTGTTAAAAGTCAAATTGTTGACGACGGACGGACGACAACGGACACAGGGCAATCACAAAAGCTCACCTTTAGCACTTTGTGCTCAGGTGAGATAAACATTAGAGTTGTCACAGGAGTGATGAATTATACCCCTACAATATAACCTTATTAAAGAACTAAGCCAAAGTCAAAGCAGCACTTTCTTGAGCTTTGACCTAATGATCTCAAATTCAATACAGATCATCTGCTGGTCCAGATCAATCCCCATATGAAGTTTCATGATCTTCCGCCCAAGTGTGCTCGAGTTGTTATATTGAAAAGGTTTAAATGTTCCGGGTTATCCTGACCTTTGGAACTCAAAATCAATACGGGTCATCTGCTGGTCAATACCAACCTTGTACTAAATTTTGTGATCCTCATCCCATGCATACTGAAGTTATTGTCCAAAAACCGTTTTAAAGAACCGTTATTTATTTTGTTGGATTTAACGTCACATCGACACAGGATAGGTCACATGGCGAATTTCCAGCTTTAATTGTGGAGGAAGACCCCAGATGCCCCTCCGTGCATTATTTTAAAGAACCGGGTCAGTGTGACCTTGACCTGTGACCTCAACATCATTAGGGGTCACCTGCTGGTCATAATGAACCGCACTAAAATTTTTCATGATCCTAGGCTCAAGCATTCTCAAATTATAATCTGAAACACATTTCACTGTTTCGCCTTATTGTGACCTTGACCTACGACCTCAAAGTAAAACTTGACCTGTATTTCATGATGTGACACCTGTGTACCAAACTTTATCATCCTAGGCTCAAGGTCTCAAGTTATCATTCGGAAATGGTTCAACTGTTCTGGGTCACTGTGACCTTGACCTTTGATATACTGACCTCAAATTCAAACAACCTGTATTTTATCATGTAACACCCGTGTTAAAAAAGCTATGATCCTAGGTCAAAGCGTTCGCAAGTTGTCATCCAGAAAACATTTACCTGTTCAGGGTCACTGTGACCTTGATCTTTGACCTACTGACCCCAAAGTCAAACCTGACCTGTATTTTCTGATGTACCACCTGTGTACCAAAACATATTTAAATCGGAAAGCTTTCCATGAGTTATCATCTGGAAACCATGAAAACCAACTGACTGAAAGACAGACAAGCTTACTACATGGGGGTATAACAAAACTTTCTTTTTAAAATTTCATGGAAAATATTACTTAAATATAACTATGTTAATTAGTAGACAACCTTTACAAAATAAACCAGAAAACAATTATCTAAGATAAGATTAATGGAACTTTAGTATGTTTTATGAGCATAAAAAACCAATGTGATAATAGTTCTTTATCTCTTAAAGTAACAGAGCTTAGTCAATCACTGCTATTCTCAAAATAAATTTAGTTTCCAAGTAAATCCTGAATTCCTATCTTTAAAAGTTTTTTTTTATTCAAGTTCCCTTGTTCTTCCGTCTTTTCATATTTTCTGGTGTTTCTTTCTTGCTTTTCAAGTATACTGGTTTTGTTGACCTTCCATTTTGTAGCTGCCTGCTCTCAAGAAGTGAACCTGTAAAACACAAATCAAACATTGTAAACTGATAAAAAGAAACCCCAACAAAGAAGACATGTTTTCATACTCAAAGCTTTCAGAAAGCAGGCAAACTAAAACAAATAAATATAAAATTTCTATTACAAATTAGACATTATTCTGAACAATTTGAAATATTTTCAGCTTTTTCATTACAGAGTTGCCCAAAGTTTTTCCTAAACAAGTCTATGTAAACCATATGACCAAATGGCAGGGCCATATTTAACCCAAGGGGGATAATCTGAACTTACTTGCTTTTAATCGAAACAGAATGCCTAAGTCAATTTTGGTAGAGGGTCACCTAGAGATCATTTCCATAAAATATTTTTGAAATCCAGTCAGGGCTTTTCACCAGCAAATTGGATAGAGGCCAAGGCCTTTAAAATTTGGAAATTTGTGTGTGATAATTACATGTAACTGTCCAGTTTGGGAAGAAATTCTATTCATGGAAAGATGGTGTTAGTGTATAAATTCGAACAGTAATAAATATTTTCAATTCAAATTTAATTTTTACTGTAATAGACTAGAATACAGCATTTGTCAGACTTCAAGTTTTACAAATCTAATCTCAGGCCGTTTCTTCGGTGGTATTATTACCTGTTATGCCTTTTTACACCACGGTCGAAAGATTACCTCCAATTTCTTTTGATACTGCCACATGTTTGATAGATTTCCAGTAATATTTCCCGTTATATGACATTTTGTCAGGAAAATAATCAACCGGAAGTAAACATCGAAAGAAGTATTAAATTTATCTCCTCTGAAGCACGGACTAAAATATAAATTCTGGGACACGGAACATAACGGATTAGACTGGTATTTAAATGCGTAACACGCAGTACTGTGGGCAATAGTAAGACAAACAAGAGCTCCGCCAAGAGGGGCAACATACGCCCGAAGGATTACATCATAGGATGGGAGCAAAATTTAAAGAACTGGTGACTGTTGTAGCCCAAAGGAATGGAACAACAAAAGGAAAACTTCAAAAAACAAATCTAAGTCACAAAAAAAAAATATTCAAAGTCCACAAAAAATCCTTTTCAGGTACAGGTATGTAAAATACACCTAAAAATCAGAGGTACCATCCATGTTGTACCACAGAAAAGTGGTCTCAGTTTTTCCCTAAGGCCAATAATAAAAAAGTTTCAAAATAAGCTATTTATAGTAACACAAACGGGAATTAACCTAAAAACAAATTATTGTAAGTGAACAAAAAAGAGATCTGCCAAATAAAAACAAGAGCACTGCAATGCAGAGCAATATCACAAAACAGTCATATATGACCCTTGACCCTTAAGTGTGACCTTGACGTTAAATCAAGTCCAGAACATGCGCTCTGCACATTGTCTCAGTGTGGTGAACATTTCAGCCAAGTTTCTGTGAAATCCTTCCAGCAGTTCAAGAGTTACAGAGCGGACACGAAACAAACTGATATGACATTTGTCCCCGAAGTCTGACCTTTACCTATAAGAAAGTCGTCCGGAACATGCGCTCTGCACGTCGTCTTGGTGTGGTGAACATTTGTTTCAAGTTTCTTTGAAATCCTTCAAGGGGTTCAAGAGTTACAGAGCCGACACGAAACAAACTGATATGACATTTGATGCCTAAGTGTGACCTTGATCTTGAAGTGAGACATCCAAAACATGTGCTCTGCGCGTCGTCTTGGTGTGGTGAACATTTGTGTCAAGTTTCCTTGAAATCCTTCTAGGAGTTCAAGTGTTACAGAGCGGACACGAATTTGCTAACGGACAGAAAGACGGACACCACATAATACGTTCCTTCGGGCGTATAAAAATCGATACCCGAGAACCGCTTCCTCCGGTAATACTAAAATGTAAACAAAATTAAACCATTTGTTGATGTGATTTTTGGGAAATGTTACCTTGCATTTTGGGATGTTTCTCTGCCACAGTCGGGAAAAAATGCAATATTTTTGGACTGGGAAGTGGCCGAATATAGGCCTCTGTCATATAAGGATGAAAAGCCCTGCCGGCTAACAATTTCTGACAAGAAATCATTTTCAGAGTTTTTCTTTTCGGTTGCCATTTCGGTTGCCATGGTAACCAGAGTTATATATGGAATTAAATTCTTTGGGCAATTTTGAAAGAGGACCACCCAATGATTATTCTCGTGAAGTTTGGTGTATATCTGGCAAGTGATTCTGAAAAAGAAGATTTTTCACAAATTGTTGACTTATTACAGACATCAACTCGTGTTGTCATCCTGTGACAGGTGAGCTAATAATATAAAATTCAATGGTTTTGTCCAGAAATGCTTTTTCATTCAGATACCATATCATGGATTTTCACATCAAGAAAATGAAATGGAGTCTTTACTAAGGCCTAAAAAAGGTTCTTTGTTTTCGGTAACATGCTAAAAATCTTGGGTAGGTAGGTCGGAAAAAGTTTTTCTTTGGATATTTTTTTATTACCGGTATTTTTAGGGAGACTTTTTGGAAATTATTTTTGTGTCAAAAAAGAATACAAATAGGGGGGTTATGCCTCTAGAGCATCATTAAGTTGATTTATAACATCACTGACCATGTTTAAAGCATAAAAAGTGCAGTTTTGCAACTTTTTGTCAAAAAAATGTTCTCCAAGGCCATAAAAACATTTAGGGTCGGGCCAAAAATTTAGGGTAGGTCGGGATACCGGAAACAAACATTTTTTTTTACGCCTAATGTTCCTTGATAATGGATTCTGTGCACTGACTCAACCAATCTATCCACACAAATACTAATTATTTTACAGTATACCATGCTTTTTGAATGATTGAAACTGCTTCCCACAACTGCAACTATATAAAGAAATAGAAAGATAGAAATAAATACCTTATGAGCTGCAAGCAAGTGGTTTCAGTCTGTCAACAAGCACATTGGAGCAGTACAACAATACTATGTATAATAGACCAAGGTGCCTGAAAATAGTGAAAAGTGAGCAAATTAAGAAAACATGGACAACCAGCTGTTTTGAAATTTTCTAAGGTCTAAGGGCTAACATCTTTTTCGCAAAAGCTTTTCATGCCAATAAGATGACCCCAATTATACCATTGGCATGGCAGGAGAAATTTGTTAAATAAAACCTTTTTAAATGAAAATAAAACAGTAGCAAATTTTTGTCAAAATGTATAATGAAACAAAGTAAATGCGGTTAAAAATTTCAGTTTTGAAAAAAAGTCACTGTATGAGTGCGTTTGTTTACAGGACTGACCAGCCAGAACGGCACAACATTACTTTAACCCAGAGAATTCCATGTACCTTTTTGACTCGGTAGTCTATGACGTTCACTTTGCTCGATATAATTGAAAGGCAAAACAGACTGGTAAAGCAGCTAGAAGAATGTTCTGCCTTCCTCAGTTTAGTATGAACATAGGAGCCGACAAAATGCTACAATTGTTTATAGGTATCTGACGGCCATGATTCATAAACATATTAAACTTTAAACATATTTGAGTATGCATGCAGTGTACAAAATTCAGATTTCAACTAAAAGTGGAAACTTCACAGGAACCCATTCTGGCAACCAGATAAAAATTGTCCAAGCCTGACACCAGTTTCACATGCCTGAACTTAAAGCACCATAAAATATCTTAATTTTGCACCATAAAACAACTGGTATCATACCCTCAAAATACTTTATCATATTGTTTAGGACATGCTTGATTGGGGATTTCTAGGAGAACAGAAACTGAATGCATCGAAACAGTCTTCCAACAAGTAATGTGAGCGGCTTCAGTTTGCATTTGCAGAGCTTAATTTTAACTTTTTTTCTTGTTGCTAAATCTGAAATTCTACTTGCAAATTTAGACTTTCAATTAAAAATGTTAGAATATCCTAAAAAATCATGCTAGGACATTAATATTGTTTGCACGGTTTTCCTTGGCGTACAATTTTGTGCGTTATAGCTCAAAATGACCCTCAAAGTAATTCGGAACGCATCATTGATGGCGTAACTTAACTACAGGCTGAAACTACAGCAAGATAAATTTTCGTACCTAATATTATAAGTACCGATTCAACCGTATATACGAAGTAGTAAGGTAGTCTGCGTTCCTAGATATAATTATCAGATAGACCTCTACATCTCTTTATAATCAGTAATCCATTCAACAAAAAATGGCTTACCAACAAAAGATGTTGTGTTTTCTGTTATCTGCACGTGGGGAAACACTGTCACTGCCTTTAATTGTCCTCAAGTGAAAGCGAATCTACAAACATTAACAAAAACCGCAACAATTTTGACTATTATTTGTATTTGCAAAAAAAAGGTGTGAAATTTATGTCTTAACTCGCATTCCATGAAACCGACTTGCATACATGTATTTGTATGAAATTCTCTTACTATACATGAACGTATATGTATTTACAATTTGTCAGCAGAGTGATTTGATTGAATATGAAACGCTAGACTAACGACACGTTTGTTGGTGTTCTTTGGTATGAATCGGACGAAGCCGATCTGATTTTGTAGGTCTATACCAACGAACACCGAACAGCTGGTACCTGAATTTTTATTTCTATTTATTTTTTTGCAAGAAATAGTAAACGGTAGCGATGTTGATACGAGTTTAACAAAAACGAGTACTGTAGATGGGATTAAACGGGATTAAATATTACGTTTGGTAAAACTCATTATTCAGTTGAACATATTGATTAGGCTAGCTGTGGATAAAAGTACAATCATATATGCGTTTTGACATAAATATTAGTAAATGTTCATTTATATGTCTGAGCTAGAATACATTTTTTTTGTGTTGAGCATATCTGATTAGAACAAGCCATTGATAAAAGTACATGTATATTCTAGACGTAACTTACAGTAAATGACCATTTTTATGTGTTCGAGTTAGAAAATATATAGGCATAACTATTTTTCTTCATTATCACATTTATTAAATAGAAGTCATCTATTCATCGATTAAAACATAGACCGACCTGAATCTTTTAGAAATAGCGGATACATTTAGAATACATTTTATCTTGTACATGTATTTCTGTTAACAAAACTGCTCATATTTGTCTTGTGTTTCGTTTTCGGACAAAACAAATTGAAACAGCAAGAAGTCACTTCTATTGTCCATAAACAGAAAATATTGTTTATGTCGCATAAAATAATATTGTCTTTCCTTTCGTTTTTAGACAAGACAAGAAAATTAGGCTGTGTTATTTTTTTTAGTTCGTAACATATGCGTCTGTTCAATATAAATCGAACAAAAGTTTCAAAAATGTAGCAGAAATGAAATGTATAATTTTACAAAATATACGAAGTACTATAGATAGCGGGATCCTCCAGAAGCAAATCCAAATTAATTTAGAAATAATTTTGATTTTTTTAATATGAGACTATCGCAGCTATAAGCAAAGTAAAACTTATATATAAATTTATGTTAAGCACCAGTTAATAATAAACTAAGGTGTTTTCTTTTAAACAACACCCTTAAAAACACGAACTAATTAATGAATAATTATACTAAAGATATGTATATGTATACAATGCAAGACATTAATTGTGTCTAGACAGTTGCAGTACCTACTATGTATTTTGTGCAATACAAATATTTTTGTGTTAGAACTAATTAATGAATAACTATGCTTAAGATATGTATATGTATACAATGCAAGACATCAGTTGTGTCTAGACAGTTGCAGTATTTACTATATATTGTGTTCAATACATTTTTGTTTGTTTCAGAACTAATTAATGAATAATTAATCTTAAGATGGCCAGTCCGCACCTACAACACTTGATCAAAAATCATCCGACACTATCCTCTCTTGCTCGCTTTTGGTGTGTGCCTCTTTGTAAAATATCATACAGTGAATGCTCTGCAATGCTATACACCTTCCAGTACGCAAAGTTACTAATATATGTCTTAAACGAACCATGATATCCAATGACTAACATAAGCTTTTCTACCTATAATGTAAAAGGAATTGCATCAAAAGATAAAAGAATAAAAGTATTTGAGTTCCTGAAACAACAACAATTTTCGATAACTTTTCTACAAGAAATTCACTGTATACAAACTGATTCTGAGAATTGGAAAAGGCAATGGAAACATGATTTGTTTATAAGTGGAAACAGTAGTAATAGTAAGAGGGTTGGGATTTTCATAAACGAAAGTCTCCAATATAAACTTATAGCATATAAGGAAATTATTATCGGCAGACTGCAAATGTTAAAAATAGACATAATGGGGAATATATATGTTTTGATTAACGTATATATGGCCCGAACAATGATGATGTCAGTTTCTTTAAAAAACTAGAAGAAGTGATAATAGAAAATAACAGCGAAACATTAATAATAGGCGGAGATTTTAACGTAGTTTTAGATTATAATCTGGATAAAATGAATGGTAGACATGATACAAATAATAATTGCTCTAAAATAGTAAACAATATAATGTTAAACAACGATTTGTTCGATATATGGCGCATAAATAACCGCAATAAAAAGGTTTTACATGGCACTCAAATCACAAACCACCTATATACTGCAGACTGGACTATTTTCTCGTCTCAGAAAATATATTAAATTTAGTTTCAAAATGTAATATTTCAACCAACTACCAATCAGACCACTCTATTGTGCATTTTAAACTAATGCAGAATAAACAAGAAAAAGGTCCAGGTTATTTTAAACTAAACAATAGCATTATTTTACACCCTGAGTATCAACAAGAAATTAGAAATGCAGTAACTGAAATAGCCAACTTGAATTCAGAAGCAAATCCAAACACTCTATGGGCACTTACGGGATGTTTCAATCAAATATTCCATTAAAAACAAGAGAAAAAATGAAGAACAAAAAAGATTAGAAAACACAATTAAAAAACTTGAATATGAAATTAACCTTAATCCCTTAGATGAAAGACTGGCAGTTGAACTAAATAAAAATAAAAACATTTTGAACGAACTATTAGATGAAAAGTTGAAAGGAATTTTAATTAGAGCAAAGGCTGAATGGATAGAAGGATCAGAAAAAAAATACTAAATATTTTGCAAATCCAGAGAAAAAACGCTCTGAAACAAAGATAATAAATAGATTAGAAGAGAATGGAAATGAAATTACTAAGAAAACTGAAATAATTGAATACATAAAAAAATTCTATGAAACTTTATATACGGAGGACAAATTAATACTTAAAAATAATGACTTTTTCCAATCGAACAATGTCAAATTGGATTTTGAACAGAAACAATCTTGTGAAGGTCTTATAAATGAAAATGAGTGCACGCTAGCATTAAAAGATATGAAAAATATGAAGAGTCCAAGATCAGATGGCCTAACCACAGAATTCTACAAAATATTTTGGAATGATATAAAAACGTACAACGTGAACTCTATCAATTATTCTTTTGAACATGGTGATTTAACAGAGTTACAAAAACAAAGCATTATAACACTATTACCCAAAAAAGGAAAACCTACAGTAGACATCAATAACTGGAGACCTATCTCACTATTAAATGTTGATTATAAAATCGCAACTAAGGTTATTGCCAACAGAATAAAAAAGTTTTATTTAAAATAATAAGTAATAACCAAACGGGATTTATAAAAGGACGCTATATCGGCGAAAATGTACGAATTCTATTCGACGTCATAGAACAAGTAAATGAATTTGACGAAGAAGGTATAATTTTCTTCCCAGACTTTCATAAAGCTTTTGACAGCCTAGACCATTCATTTATTTTTAAATGTTTAAAACATTTTGATTTTGGCCACTCAATTTTAAATTGGGTGAAACTTTTCTATACGGATGCTAAGAGTTGCATTACAAATAATGGACATAAGTCAGAGTTCTTTCCTATTAAAAAGGGAGTTCGTCAAGGCTGTCCTTTATCCCCTTATCTATTCATAATATTATTGAAATCCTTTCTACAGCTGTCAGGAATAATACAGATATTAGAGGTATAAAAATGTCAAATACCGAGACAAAACAAATCGTCTCCGCTGACGATGCAAGCTTCCTTTTAGATGGTAGTAGAAAATCCTTTGAAACCCTAATAAATACACTAGATAATTTTGGAAACGTATCTGGTCTAAGACTGAACGTATCCAAATGTGTAGCTTTAAGAATTGGTTCACTCAAATGTTATATTCTGTAGCAACAAAAAGTTCACATGGACATTGTCAAAAATATCAATTTATTTGTATAAAACAAACACAATTTGCCGCCATTTTGTGTATGCTATTTTTGTTCGCGTGACGTCACAATGGCCTCTCTCTATCCGGCTCGCGCGTTTTGTATTTATACTTGAAATGGAATAGAAATAAAAAAAGAGAGAAAAAAAATAAGGTTTAGAAAGAAACCTCCAGTATTGTCACTAACGAAACTTAAGAGTTTCAGTTAGAGGAGTACGTCTCCAAAGCGCAGCAAGTCCAGGTTGCGCAGCAAGTCCAATTCGGAAGAGTAAGTCTTCCAAGTGCAGCAAGTCCAGGTTGCGCAGCAAGTCCAGTAAAAGGTGTAAGTCCAATTCGGAAGAGTAAGTCTTCCAAGTGCAGCAAGTCCAGGTTGCGCCAGAAGTCCAGTAAAAGGAGCAAGTCCAGTTTGGAAGAGTAAGTCTTCCAAGTGCAGCAAGTCCAGGTTGCGCAGCAAGTCCATTAAAAGGAGCAAATCCAATTTGGAAGAATAAGTCTTCCAAGTGCAGCAAGTCCAGGTTGCGCAGCAAGTCCAGTAAAAGGAGCAAGTCCAATTTGGAACGAAACTTAAGAGTTTCAGTTAGAGGAGTACGTCTCCAAAGCGCAGCAAGTCCAGGTTGCGCAGCAAGTCCAATTTGGAAGAGTAAGTCTTCCAAGTGCAGCAAGTCCAGGTTGCGCAGCAAGTCCAGTAACAGGAGCAAGTCTAATTCGGAGGAGTAAGTCTTCCAAGTGCAGCAAGTCCAGGTTGCGCAGCAAGTCTAGAGACCTAGAGCAATTTAAATTAGAGGAGCAAGTCTAAGAAGCGAAGCAAGTCTAAGAAGCGAAGCAAATCTAAGACGTGAAGCAAGTCCAGGAAGTGAAGCACGTCTAAGAAGCGAAGCAAGTCTAAGACGTGAAGCAAGTCTAGGGGTACAGCAAGTCAAGTATATCTAGGAAACCTTCATCGTGTATACTGCTTGGAAGATACCTCAGATATTGTCACCATTATAGTTAACCCAAAACTTGACAAATTGGGGGCTCGTCCGGGATTAACTATAATAATATTGCAGCTATCATAACAAGCATGATGTATTACGATGAATGGTTGAGACTTGGCGAGAGACTTGGATTGTCCGGTGGAGACTTGATCCTTTTCATCAAAGATAAGGAAGAGGAATGTATAGCAAGGGAAGAGAGAGCTCAACGACGTGATGAAGAAAGGAGACAGATGGAGACGAACTTTGAACTGCAAATGAAGGAGAGAGACTTAGAGATTGAGCGTTTGAGGGTCAACAGAGTAGACAGTACTGATACTTGTAAGGCGTACAGACCTAAGATTCCGAAGTTTGATGAAGAGCACGATAGCATTGACGCATATCTGGAAAGGTTTGAGAGATATGCTCAAATTCAAAATTGGGAAGAGGAGAGCTGGGCCATAAGTCTTAGCTCACTTTTAACAGGAATGGGACTGGAGGTGTACACAAGCATGCCACAAGAAGAGGCCTGTAATTACGATTCTCTCAAGAAAGCGATGCTAAGGAGGCATCAGTTGACTGAAGGGGGATTCAGATCTAAATTTCGACAAAGTAAACCAGACCAAGGCGAGTCGGTCTTCCAATTTATGTCAAGAATAAAGAGATACTTCAGTCGTTGGACTGAACTGGCTGGAATAGAAAAGACGTATGAATCCTTATGTGATTTAATGATAAGAGAGCAGTTTATTGAAGGTTGTTCGGCCGAATTAGCGGTGTTTCTGAAAGAGAGAACACCAAAGTCGATAGACGAGATAACACGTCATGCAGAGCAGTACATCGAAGCACATAAGGGGACACCTTCAATATTGTCGAAGAGTGTTGCGCCACAAAGGAAGCACAACTCCACCAGTCATGAGCAGTCCAGTCGAAAGACAGAAAAGAAGAATGGGTTGCGGAAAACCTGCTTTATATGTAATAAAGCAGGTCATTTAGCGCGTGACTGTAGACAAAACAGCAGGAGTAACACTCCAAAGAGTTGCTTTATCTGTAATAAAGCAGGACACTTAGCCAGATATTGTAAGCAGATGAGATCAGCTCCAGCAAAGAATGACCAGAAGTTAGCAGCAGTGTGTGTTCAAACGGAAGTAAAAAACAGTCCATTGAAAAACAATACTGAAGACGGAAAATTGAAGTTGGCAAGTGGGGAGTCAGTCCCAATACTTGCAGGAGTTTGTACCATTGACAGCTTAAAAGGGGAGAGGAACTTGGAGGTACAGAGAGGATTCGTAGGAACAGAAGAAGTGAAAGTGTTAAGGGACACTGGATGCGAATCCGCTGCTCTAAGAAGAGACTTAGTCAAAGAAGAGCAATTTCTAGGCAAAGAAATAGTGATGATCACAATAGATGGGGACGCCAAAGTGGTACCTATGGCGAAGATATGGGTTGATACTCCGTATTACACTGGAGAAATTGAGGCAATGGTACCAAAATCGTTGATCTGTGACTTAGTCATTGGGAATGTTCCTGGTGTACTTGATAGACCTGATCCTGAATGGAAAAGGAAGATTGCTGATACATCAGTAGCTGCGGTTATGACAAGATCACAGAGTAGAAAAGCAGAGCTACCAACGAAAGCACTGAACGTGCCGAAACCCTCCTGTGAAACAGAAGTTAATGTGGAGACATTGAAGGCATCACAGAAGGAAGATAAAGCATTGCAAAAGCTGTGGGATTTAACAAAGACAGAAGACATGCTCGAAACCAAGGATGGTGCAAAATACAAATTTGCAATAAGAAATGGAGTGCTGTATAGAGTTTATCTTCAGACGAAAGGGGCATATGACTACGAGACCAAACAGATTGTCGTACCAGCGAGCAAACGCAAAAGAGTGATGGAACTTGCTCACGAATCGATCGTTGGAGGACATCTTTCAGCAAAGAAAACTGAGGACAGGATCACGTTAAGTTTTTATTGGCCTGGGATTTCAAGTGAAGTTGGACGATTTTGCCGATCTTGTGACAAATGCCAAAAGACCATTCCGAAAGGCCGAGTTAAGAAGGTTCCTTTAGGAGACATGCCAGTGATTGAAGAACCCTTCCACAGAATAGCCATAGATTTAATAGGACCTATTGCAACAGTGTCAGACAGTGGAAACAGATATATATTAACAGTGGTTGATTATGCCACGCGATATCTAGAAGCGGTAGCATTACCACGAATTGACACAGAAAGAGTAGCAGAAGCACTTCTTGACATCTTTTCGAGAGTAGGTCTCCCAAGTGAAGTTTTAAGTGACAGAAGCAGCCAATTTACATCTGACCTGATGAAAGAAGTAAGTCGTCTTATATCAGTGAAGCAACTCTTCACCACACCATACAACCCGAAGTGCAATGGATTTTGTGAGCGTATGAATGGAGTCCTGAAGAGCATGTTAAAGAAGATGTGCCAAGAAAGACCCAAAGATTGGGATAGATACCTTTCGGCAGTATTATTTTCCTATAGAGAAGTACCACAATCAAGTACAGGATGCTCACCCCTTTGAACTTTTATATGAAAGAACAGTGCGGGGACCAATGCAAGTGTTGAAAGAAATATGGACAGCGAAAGAAAATCCTGAGACACAGAACACATATCAATATGTATTTGATTTAAAGCAGCGGTTGGAAGAAACGTGCAAGATAGCAAGAGAAAGTCTAAATAGAGCTCAGAAGACATACAAACATCATTACGATAAGAAAGCTCGCAAACGAGTATTAAAACTTGGCGACAAAGTACTACTCCTGCTTCCGACAGATAAGAATAAGATGATGCTACAATGGAAAGGACCATATGAAGTTGTTGAGGCTATCAACGGAGTTGACTATAGAATAAATGTTGGTGATAGAACGAGAACATATCACATCAATTTGCTAAAGAAGTATGAAGAACGCAAAGACACGATTGCAGATTGAAGTGTGGCAATTATAGAAGATGACAACCATATTCAAGGTGGAGCGGTAGATGATGAAAGTCTTCTAGAGTTTCCAGGATACACAAGTGGTGAAACATTTTGTGATGTCAAGATCTGTGTAAGACTTACTCAGGAACAGAGAAAGCAAGTCTTAGATCTTTTTCAAGAATTTAGTGAGGTGTTCTCCGAACAACCAGGAACAACTCCTCTCATACAGCACCACGTCGAACTGATTGACCAGAAACCTATCCGAGTGAAGCAGTACCCAATACCATACGCTAAGCGTCAAGATGTGGAAGATGAAATTAAGAAGATGCTGGAAGCTGATGTTATAGAACAATCTGTATTCGAGTACAATGCACCTATCGTAATTGTAAAGAAGAAAGACGGAAGCAATAGATTCTGCATTGACTTTCGACGCCTTAATTCTGTGACCAAGTTTGATACCGAACCTATGGCTAGTGTGGATGATATTCTGGCAAGACTGAAAGATGATGAGTTTTTTTACAAAGATCGACTTATGTAAAGGTTACTGGCAGATTCAAGTTGCTGAAAGTTGCCGAAGAATGACAGCATTTTCTACAGACAGAGGGAGTTACCAGTTTAAGAAAATGCCATTTGGAATGGTCAACTTTGGGGCGACCTTCAATCGTATGATGAGGAAGCTGCTAGCAGGATGTAACAACGTTGATAATTATATCTACGATATGATAGGACATACTCCAACTTGGAATGATCATCTTGTTTTGCTACGAGACCTCCTCCAAAGACTTAAAGAAGCATGTCTTACAGTTAAACCATCAAAATGTTTTATCGGGTTTGGCAATATTGGATTTTCAGGACATATGGTTGGAAATGGAATAGTTCAGATGGAAGAGGAGAAACTTAATCGCATAAGGCAAGCAGCAGTTCCAAAAACCAAAGGACAAGTTTTTAGGATTAGCGGGCTATTACAGAAAATTCATACCTTCATTTGCCGAAATAGCAGCACCTCTAACAGACTTGACGAAAAAGGGACAGCCGAATTATGTCAAATGGGAAGCAAGTCAAGATAGTGCTTTTAATACCTTGAAGGATCAACTCACCAGATCGCCTATTCTTCGACTACCAGAGTTTTCTAAACAATTCATTTTAAAGTGTGATGGTTCAAGTACCGGGATCGGAGCAGCGTTACTGCAGCAGTATGAAGAGGGTTTATTTCCAGTTGCCTTTGCCAGCAAGAAGCTGCTCGATCGTGAGAAGAACTACTCAGTTGGAGAAAGAGAGTGCCTTGCCATAGTATTCGGAATAAAAAAAAATCCAGAAGTATCTTTATGGGAAGGAATTCGTCATACAAAGAGACCACAATTCTTTAGCATATATCCAGAAATCCACACCAGATATTGGAAGATTAGTGAGATGGGCATTATTTTTGCAGTCATATAAATTCCGGATTGAGGCAATAAAAGGATCAGACAACATCTTTGCAGATTATCTGAGCAGACAAGATGAAGATGATGAAGACAGTCCCCACATTACAATATCAACAGAGGATATGCAGACAGAATAAATCAGATATTGTTGCCATGATTTTGAAATATGGAATATTTCTTTAGAAGGGGGCTGTTGTCAAAAATATCAATTTATTTGTATAAAACAAACACAATTTGCCGCCATTTTGTGTATGCTATTTTGGTTCGCGTGACGTCACAATGGCGTCTCTCTATCCGGCTCGCGCGTTTTGTATTTATACTTGAAATGGAATAGAAATAAAAAAAGAGAGAAAAAAAATAAAGTTCAGAAAGAAACCTCCAGTATTGTCACTAACGAAACTTAAGAGTTTCAGTTAGAGGAGTACGTCTCCAAAGCGCAGCAAGTCCAGGTTGCGCAGCAAGTCCAATTCGGAAGAGTAAGTCTTCCAAGTGCAGCAAGTCCAGGTTGCGCAGCAAGTCCAGTAAAAGGTGTAAGTCCAATTCGGAAGAGTAAGTCTTCCAAGTGCAGCAAGTCCAGGTTGCGCCAGAAGTCCATTAAAAGGAGCAAGTCCAATTTGGAAGAATAAGTCTTCCAAGTGCAGCAAGTCCAGGTTGCGCAGCAAGTCCAGTAACAGGAGCAAGTCTAATTCGGAGGAGTAAGTCTTCCAAGTGCAGCAAGTCCAGGTTGCGCAGCAAGTCTTGTGAGAGGAGCAATTTTAATTAGAGGAGCAATTCTAAGAAGCGAAGCAAGTCTTAGAAGCGAAGCAAATCTTAGACGTGAAGCAAGTCCAGGAAGTGAAGCACGTCTAAGAAGCGAAGCAAGTCTAAGACGTGAAGCAAGTCTAGGGGTACAGCAAGTCAAGTATATCTAGGAAACCTTCATCGTGTATACTGCTTGGAAGATACTTCAGATATTGTCACCATTATAGTTAACCCAAAACTTGACAGACATCAGAACAAGCAGCAACATTAGGTATGGTATTTTCGAATGATTTAAACCAGGCACATAAATTGAATTTAGAACCAAAAATAGCAGAGTTTAAGCATACACTACTTTCTTGGAGTTAATGGAACTTATCATTAATTGGAAAAATAACAGTACTAAAAACGTTTGCGTTTCCTAAACTAATTTATCCATTAACAGTTTTAAGCAATCCCACACACGAAACAACTTTAGATTTAAAAAGAAGCATGTTTAACTTCCTGTGGGACGCTAAACCAGAAAAAAATAGCGAGAAATATAACTATACAAGATTATGAAAATGGAGGTCTCAAAATGATAGATTTAGATTCCTTTATAATTTCCTTAAAAGCTGGCTGGGTTAAAAGACTACTCCAAGAAAATAATACACAATGAAAAATACTATATAAACATGAACTTCAAAATTTAGGAGGTACATTCTTTTTCAAATTTAATTGCCATTCGACGGATATACAAAATATGAACATAAAATATAAATTTCTTAAAGAAATATTGAATGCTTGGTGCTCGATAAATTATCATACAAATAATGAGATCATTTCACATCAACTACTGTGGTATAATCACCACTTGAAAGATAAAAGAGGAAATGTTTTCTTTTACAGAAAATGGTTTGACAAACGGATATTATTTTCAAAAGACATTTACGACTACAGATTTAAAAAGTTCTATTCCTTCGATTTCGCTAAAAATCTTTACGATATATCAGAATGTGATTTTATGTTATATCATAAAATAATAGGGGGAGTAAAAGCCAACTGGAAACTGAGATTAAAACATGAAGACATAAATACAATAGTACAGCAAGAATATTTGGTTTCAAAAATAAAACAGGATACTCAAGTAAATGAACTTTTCTACCAATTACAAGTGAGGGCGAAATAAATTACTAATACCCGAAGTAAAAAATTGGAAACACTTTTTTTAAACGACAATTTAAATTGGAAAAGTATTTATACTAACCCCATTGTCAGTACAATTGATACCAGATTTAGAACATTTCAATATAAATACTTAATGAGAATAGCACCAACTAATGTATTCCTATACAAATGTAAAATATCTTCGTCAAATATATGTGAATTTTGTTCAATGGCACCAGAAACATTTATACATATGTTTTGGGAATGCCAAACAATACAAACCTTATGGAGTGATATTAAGACATGTCTTTCAAGAAAAAGTATCGCAGATATCCCTTTTAACTTTAAAACTATTTCACTAGGTTTCTATGGAAACATTGGGAAACGCAAACAAAAATATATTAATTTTATTCTAAGTTTAGCAAAATATTTTATTGTTAAAAGCAAATACAGCAAATCTCCACCAAGCTTTGAATTCTTCAGAGTATATCTTCAATACAGAATAAACATAGAATATACAATTGCAAGCATAAAGAATAAAACGGACACGTTTAATGCGAAATGGAAATAATTTCTTGATGTTGCATAAACAGTACCAAATACAGTGAGCAAAACAAATACTCTACTCTGATTACTCTTTGTTTTTTTACATTATATTACAAATAGAGACACCTCCCAACCCCTCCACCCCCCCCCCCCCCCCCCCCGCCCTCTCTCTCTCTCTCTCTCTCCTTTTTCACGACACTCCCTCATCATTTCATCTCATTTATCATCATTTTCCATTATTCATCATATAGAAAAACAGCTTACTAGAACAAAAACAAAATACATGTCCTTTATTTCTATTACTGTCTGTCATTGTTACAACGTTTAGTTCAGAACTATAGATATATATAACTGAATAATCTTCTATTTGTATTGTCAGATAGAATAGTATATGTTGTTAATTGTTTAATTTGTTCTAAAGTGAAATAACAAATTGAAAAACATGAAACCGACTTGCATTTAGCTAGCGCAAAATTTCAGCCCTGTGATTTGTGAAAGTAATTACATCTTCTGCATGATTATGGTTCTGACTATCTCTTAAACTCTTGCATTTATAGAACAGTTTGAATTCAATTCCTTCATAATTCTGACCAACTTATCAAGCATGCTCGTACTATTTTAATTAATCAATAAGTGTTCCTCAACCTGTACAGTGTGCGATGCATTCTAGAAAAAAAGTTTTATATTAAATGGAAATCATACTAAATTAACAAGATTTATGCATTTTACTAGCATGCTTTTTCAATCACATTAGGAAATAAATGGTAGCCTGGTCGAGGTTGTATCTGCGGCAAATCAGTAGCACGAGCTGAAATTCTGTAGTCATTAGCTATTGAACTACCTCTAATTTCGAACACTGTGCATTCACGGTACGGGTAAAAGCATGTATATGCCCGGGACTAACTGACCTATTTTTAAATCAGATGTGCAAAATTACTGATTGAAATGATTTCTTACAGAAAAGCTGATTAACAAGGTCAAATTTGTGTCTAGTCATGAAAAATAATGCAGTATATGCAAAATTCCGAGAACATGAAAAACGTTTTAAAATCTGTATATTTTTTTCTATAAGCCGATCCGATTCCCTATATTTAGGCTGAGCACAGCTTATGGGCAGAATCATTAGGCAGGGTTTTCCCTAGGATTTTTTATTTAGGAGACATGCTAATTTTGCTCAACTTAATTATTGTGTATGCAGTGAGCCTTAAGAAATAGTAATCTAAAAGGCCCATTTCAAACTTATGAATAAATAAAAATGTTAAAACTAAGGAATGTCTATGCTTTTTATGGGTGGGGTGTTTGTTTACATTGGAAAGTTAGTTACTCACGTTTCTAAAAATGTCAACAGGTCCAACCATGCACATGCAGTACTGGAGTGCCGTCCATATTCTATATAAAATTAAAATAATTCCATTAATCAGTCATGCCTGTAAGTAAAATCACAGATTTCTTAATTTTAAAAAGTTAATATAGCCATTATACGGCTAAGTGCCCAAGAAATTAAAGTACCGGAAAGGGATTAAAATTAGAACTGAAAAGCGACACAAAGGTGAATCTAGTCTCTCATTCCCCGACCTGAAGAACTTGTTGGAGAAAGTTTTTGTTTTCTCAAAGTTTCAAAATGTCGGCGCCAGTGTAACTGTATCTACTCTCACCAGGTCTAGGAAAGTGGAATATTTACAGATTATCTGTAAATTTACAAATGATCTATAAATTTACAGATCAAGAGTTTGAAAACTGCTAAAATTATATTTCGACACAAAATCGCAGCTTGAAATTAATTTATTTACTTATGGTATGTATAAATAAAGGTCAATTGTAACTTTCAGTCATTTCTGTTGACTTTGATTTTTCTTAAAATGCCAAAAACGCAAAGTCAACAAAAATGGCTGAAACCAAAAAATGACCTTAATATATGCATGCTGTAAATAAACCAATTAATTCCAAGCTGCGGTTTTGAGAATAAATGTAATTTCATCCGTTTTCATACACACAATCTGAAAATTTACAGATTGAAAAATCTGTAAATTTATAGATTATCTGTAAATGTACAGATAATCTGTAAATATTCCACTTTCCTAGACCTGCTCACTGTAAATCAATGTAAAGATAAAAATGTTCAAAATGTCGCAGTTTAAAATGCTATTCAGTAATGAATAAAGCATGTCTGTATCACAAATTATATCAGTGTAGTCATGTTACCGGCTGATTAGCTTGTGACGCAACAAAATTAACAGCTTACTTTGAATATTCTTTCGTGTCGCAGACATCTTATTGTGCGGATATTGCGTTTGGCCTACTGATCTGACGGACGCTTATTAACATTAACGAAGACCGTGATATCCCGAATTTCATCGGGGTCGTCGCACGCCCATGGTCTAAACCGGAACTCCATATATTTTTATTTGGATAGTATGTGTTGTTTGGATTACCTCGTATGTCACTGTAGTGGGATTCGATCCCGATTTTCGAAGCGACGAAAATCGATAGGATCGATTCCCTAATAAGATTATGGTAACTGGTGTCAGGCAACTTACCAATTAGGTTAGGGATTGGTGTCTATCAATATGTATTTTTGTTTTGTGATAATCGTGACCTCCTAACTGAAGCATGGTCCAGGTTTACATTAAATCTTCGGCACTGAGCGTACAAACGCTATGGATATACTTTATTAAACCTATGTTAAACCTAACCTTAACCTTTAGTATATTGTACAATCAATAAATGCTTACATGCAATTTGGGCGATTTAATGTTGGCGTCAGTGTCCATGAAAAATAAACAGGTTAGTTATGCTCAAAAAGCAACATCAAATCCGATATGATATATAATGCACACTAATATAAGGTCTGAGTATGAGTTAAAAGATTAATTTGCTAGTCTCTGATTAAATTTTCTGAGCAGCAGAAGGTCCGTGTTTAAACAATAAATAAATTTTAGAAAATTTACCTGGAAAATTAGGTATTCCGGTTCCTATCATTAGCAAATGAGATTTCTACCAGCACGGTAGGAGTACCAGATATGGCATCGATGAATGTTTGATTGCCTGATATTACGGAATTCCGTGAGGGCCGTCGCCTTTGAATGTACGATGATAAAAACGGGAAATCACGAAACTGCGATAATGATAATGCGTTATACTGTCGTGTTTTCACTATCGTACTGTTGCGTTTTTACCATTATATTATCGTGATATCGCGTTTTTATGATCGAGGCATCGTGATTTTGTGATGTCATAATCGTACTTTCGCGTTCTTGCCACCGAACAATCGCGTTATCACCACTGTATTGTCGCGTTATCATTATAGTACTGTCGCGTTAACACCATTGTACTGTCGCGTTATCATCATCGTACGGTTTGATAGTGGATATTGATGAAGATCGACACATATTTTTAAATCGCTCCGGGTAAAATAAATGACTAAATATTCGAAATGATAAATAAAACCTAAACTTTGAAAAGAGAGAGAGAGAGAGTGATAAATCTGTCATATAAAATGCATATATGCGTCCAAAATATAGTACCTTTAAAGGTCCAAACTGGCAGGCTGTACAAAAATGTGATCTGTTTTTGTGAAAATTAAAAGGTTGTATGATAATTAGTTAACTGTCGAAGCATAAATACTAGCATTATATGAAAATCTTGTGGTGTTTTTAATATTATAAAAATGGTTCAGATTTGATTATCTTGTAGTTAGTATTATAATAGCATGGTTAGTCACTGAATACATTTTGAGCTCGAAAAAGTACGAAAACTGCACAATGTCGTTTTATAGGAAGCATCTTAATTTTACCAGCTCAAGGTCAACAGTCAAGGTCAAGAGATCGAACCTTGGATTTTATGTCTGCTCCATCAATAAACGTGATTGCTCCCCTTCGCAAGACAAAGTGTAGAATTGAGCGCTGCCTACTGGCTCTCAGGATCAAGGTCATCAGTGAAGTTCACAGGTTTGAACCTTTAGATTTCATGTCTGCTCTTTATTTCATAAATCCTTGGAAGGATAACCATGAAACTTGGGTGATATGCTCGAACGCGACAGTATAATTATGATACATGATAGTACGATAATGATATTACGAAATCACGATACTGTAATAACGAAAACGTGATATCGCGATTGTAAGAACGCGATAGTATATCGCGTTATTTTCACCGTACTAACGCATTATTGCATTTTCGTTTTCGTTGTATCGTGTTATCATCATCGTGTTGTCGCGTTTTCGTTTTGAAATTCTCAGTTCGTGATTTTGCGTTTTTATCATCGCACTATTGAGTATGGCGTTTCAGATCAGCCCTGGCAGAATTCTGTTTGCTATAGCACAAAACATTGATATGCTATATTCCGTTTGTCATAAACATTTTTGCTGCCTTAAATAGAAAGAAACATCTTTTTTTCAAAGTTGTTATATCAGTATTTTATGCACTTTCAAGAAATAATAACCCTAGTAAGGTAACTGGGTACACTTCGAAATTTGGCCCCTGTCAATAGTTGTAATACTTAAAACTTTTTTATTTTGGATGTCTGTAAATTACAGTGAGAGATAATGATACATGTAAAATTCAGATATCAGTTGTAAAACTAACTGCTGCTAGTTTTGTTTGAATCTTTGAGTCATCTTGGCGCGGGAAAGTATAATCATAGAAGGGTTCCATGCTTGTTGATTGATACTCTTGTACAATTTTGCTATTGTGAGAAAAACCGAGATGGCTATGCCGACATTTCATTTATATCGGGGCTATTACACTGAAAAAATGCATAAAAGTTGGACATTGTTCTTGCCACGGGATCATTGCAGGCTGTCCAGAAAAGTGCAAAATTGATGATTTTGGCATATTAATTTTAGTGGATGATGTAAAGCTTTCGTTTTAATAACTTTCTGTATCATTGTATGAGGGTCCTGATGTTATCATTAAATAAAAGAAAAACACATGGACACAAGTTATAAAATAGCCACTCTGAAGTGTAATATTTTGGCATTTGATACACATCCGGAATATTCATATATAGTTCGGGTCGATCGTACTATACCCACCGATAACCTGTACGCGAAATATGCTTCAGAATTGCAGAATTGTTTTATCATAATTACGTGAAAAGGTATTTAGTCAAGAATGTTTAGTTTCTTACATATGACTTATTTTTATATTAAATATTTACACTGAAATTTATTCTCGTCGGAAAAAAATCCTATGGGAAATACTTCCCATGCAATTAATTTAAATGTCTTCCCATGGCCATAATATGAAAAGTCATATTATGATGCGCCTGGTGCAGAAAAAATGTTAAAAGAAAATGGCTTTTCATATATATATATATATTTCCAATCGGAAATTTCCCATAGGAAAATACCACATTTTGTTGCCAATGAATTTCCCATGGGAAACGACCGTATTTCTATTTGAAAATAGAATGAGAGATTAAGATTTTAATGTTGACTACTGCTTTGTTAGTGGCATCAAATCAAATTGAAAAGTATTGCATGCATAAGTATAGAACTACTTTACTCTTGTGAGAGAATTTTAAGATAGCGTGGCAAATTAAAATTGGCGGCCATTGTACAATGATTAATGCTCACAAAAGCTAATACGTAACGTCATTACTAGGCAAAGTAAACACAAATAATTTCCGCCTGGCGATATTAATAGTATCAAGAGACGCTGTAATGCCAGAGCAAAAATACCTTAACAACAAACATTAAATCTGATATATATATACATTTATTATATACCCAAGTATATAAATTCTGTTAAAACTACAGCTTGTATTTCAAAAGTAAATATGAACAGGCAGGTTGTCCGCCTTGTTTCATTTTATATGCATAAACTGATAGTTAAAAGATATCGCTCATAAAGATTCATTCAGTTCTAATCCGATTTTTGCAAATCCACGCACGCGAGCTTAATAAAGCATCCAAGATCGAACTTCTATTACAATAACCCTATTGTATTTAATGCCGCGCGATAAATAAAACACAAAATATGCAAATATAAGGTATAAACGTATTATCATGGAAATTATAATGTTATCTACAAATTTAAAATTATATTAGTAAATAATAAGATTATGGTAATTGGTGTAAGGCAATTACGCAATTAGCTTAGGGATTGGTGTCTATTTTAATCTTGTTTTTTTTTCAAACACAGAAATCAGATTGATCACGAGATCTATCAAGATGTTTTATTGAAATGTTTTGCAGTCTATAAAACCTGATTTGTGTGTGGAATTTTCAGAACTATTTAGTATTGTAACAAAGGAGGTTTTCATTTAGATTGCAGAAAGAGGAAAATGATGTAAAGGGGTATGAGTCTCAAAGCATTAGTGTGTCCATATATGGGTGCCTAAAATGATTTGTATAGTAACTGAATTTTAATAAATTAAAGTGGGCATATTTTATATCATGTTTTATTTTATCTTAATTTTATTAGTACTGTTATTCTTCAATGAAAAGCGGAAATAAATTAGTCTACATATACATTGCAATTGTCTTCCTGTATGTTTGCTTATCTTTCTTACTTTTATATTTCCTTTACCCTAGTTCGTCACAGACTTTTAGACGAATTTGTATTAAATGGGTTGTCAGATATTCGCATTGACTTTTGCATACAGTTGTATACAAAATATTATATTTATTAAAATTAGTAACTAGCATTTTCGGAATGGCTGGCTGTTGCAGTGGATTCGGCCGCGCAATACTCTTGTTTTTTAATACATAGTACCTTGTAATTAAAATTTAATTAGCTTTTGTTTCTCGTCTTCGAATATTTTAAATTGACGCGGAGTTTTAACTACTTCTATTTTCAATAAAATATCTCTACCCGTTCTTCTTATCTGTGCAACATGCTTAGGCAGATTTTATTATTACTTTTCAATTACAATAATCTTGTGGCATCATGGAACACATATCATTGCTGAGCTGACTATGGGAAAACTGTGATAATTGTCTGTAAAATGTACCTTTTTCACAAGAATAATGTGCACAGAACAAAACCGCATTTGTTAAATACATTTCCTTAAGATCCGAGACGGATTCCAATGCATTGTTTAATAATTTGTGCTTGTATAATTACAGTCTGAGGTACCAACGCTTCAATCAGATTATACTTGTACAGTTTTAACCATAATAGCAAGCATGTGTTTTGCATTTTCTTGTATGCTAGGCAGGGTATGTCCGTGTTTTTGCCAGTGCTAGAAAACAAACCTTGTCGAACATCCAAGGGTGTAAGATGATTAATGTGTTGAAGTTTATGAATGAGGTGGACGGATAGGTCGGGGGTTCGATCCCCGGCAGCTTCTCGGGAATTTTCAGAAACGCTTTTCAGTGTTTCCCACCCAACTAGAGGTGTACTGGTCAGGAACCCTGGCAATCCTTGCGTGCTATACACTGGGCACGTTAAAGAACCAGGCTGTCTATTCGCAACGAGCTAGGCTAAGTTAGCCGGAAAAGCCTGTATCTGACTTCTGGTCTCTCTGTCGTGGGGGCTTTGTCTCACTCTGTCCCTCTGGTCAGATCGCTCTGTGTCTGTACTAGTAGAGGATGAATTTTGCGCCCTGTTTGGCTGCATTTGAACTATGTAAAGCGCCTTTAAACGTGAAATTGATCAAGAAAAGGGCGCTATAAAAATCTGGTATAATAATAATAATAATAATAATAATAATGAATGCGTAAAGTCAAATGTTACTATATTAAATAGTGCTTAAAAGAAAGGCATTCGTTTGACTTTATTTTTTCTGTTAATTGAAAATATTGCATGCAAGAAAAAGAATATACCACATGTTGAAGGTGTGGATGGAAATATCTGACTCTTGGGTGACGTAACTGTTTTGCGGTAACTCAAGAGAGAGCCTCGTTACCGTCTAAATAACTACCATCGAGCCAGATGTATCCATCCGCACCTTAAGCCAGTGAAAGAGTCTTACTTACTAACGAGACAAAACCACACTCTAGACTGGAATAATTTATATCTTAAAGTGCAGTAACAGACAGTGACAGTTCAACAGACAGTGACAACCTATATAGAAGTAATGGTTCGAAGAATTTTTATGTGTGTTTTTTAAATAAAACTGATTCATTCTGACACTCCCAAAGCAGTGTTCAATGTTCGTAAAATAATTGCAAAATATACAAGAAAACTAATAAACTTGTTCGTCGTAAGCTATTTCAAGCAAGTGTAAATCTATACTGATAATTTACAATTTGGATGCGCATTCGTCAACTTTACCTTCTGTCCCTATCAATTGTGAGGCCATATTAGCTCATATATTCCCCCATTTCCCTTCTCTTTCTGGTTTGTTTGTGGTGAGAGAGAGAGGATGGAAAAGTAGATGGGTTTATTTTAAAACTTAATGTAAATACGATAATAATATAAAATATTCATTAAAGAGGTCTACGTCCATCAACGTATGTAAATGCATTATCTACACGTGCTGTGGATTGAGTGTGTGTTCATGTTTAACATCTTTTTCAACGTTTGTTTCAGTCATAAAAACGGTGGGTCTACCTGTAGCAGTGAGCAAAATGCTCAACTTTATAGCGCTGTCTTACAATATTACGCCATAGACACGTGACATGATACCCAACCCAGCCACAGTATACAGACTCGGACTGACCAGTCCTATCCTCTTAATGCTGAACTCCAAGCGAGCAAAATAAGAGTAACATTTTTTTTACGGATTGCTGTTTAGCTCACCTGAGCACAAAGTGCTTGTGCTTAGCTATTGTGATTGCGTCCGTCCGTACTTCCGTCCGTCGTCCGTCCGTCCACACTTTCCTCTAAACAATGTCTCCATTTTCTTTATGAACTCTAGGTCAAATTCGAATATTGGTCATCTGGGATCAAAAGCTAGGTCATCTGGTCAAATCAAAGAAAAACCTTGTGTATGCAGCAGGGGCTGTATTTTTCACTTGATGTGCATGAAACTAGGTCAGAATGTTTGTCTCTATGTAATTTCAAATGATTTTTTATTTTGGTCTCGTTGGGTCAAAAGCAAGGTCACCAGGTCTAATCAAAGAATAAGCTTGTTTACACACGGGATACACTTTTGATTTAATCTTCATACATCTTAGTCAGAATATTGCTATCATAAATTTTTGGATGGTTTAAAATGTGGGTCACGTGGGGTCAAAAACTAGGTCATTAAGTCAAATGCAAGGAAAAGATTGTTTACAATCTAGAGGCCACATTTTTGTTCCAATCTTCACGAAACGTTGTCAGAATGTTTTATAAAATCTTGGACGAGTTTTAATCTGGGTAATGTGGTCTCAAAAACTATGTCACTAGGTCAGTTTAAATAAAATGCAATGCTTGTTTACACACAATAGGCCACTTTTTTGGTCCAGTCTTAATATAAAATTGGTTAGAATATTTCTCTCTATAAAATCTCAAACGGTTCAAAAACTGGGTCAGGTTGGGTGAAAAACTAGGTCACTAGTCCAAATTGAAAAAGAATCTACACTCTAGAGGCCACGTTTTGGCTCCAATCTTCCTGAAACTTGATCAGAATGCTTATCTCCTTAACAACCCGGAAGAGTCTGAAACTGTGTCATGTGGTTACAAAAACTGGGTCACTAGGTCAAACACACACACAGTTATGGTGTGTTTTTAGGTGAGCGACTCTCTTCATTTTATCGATATCAGTTATTTTTGTGTTTCATTTTTCACAATCCATACACATTTCTTTCAGATATCAAATCTTTTTTTTTATTATCTTATCAATGATTGTAAGAATGGAAACGAAATTAAACATACCTGAAGCAGTGACAAATGGATAGGGGAAAAGGGTGGTGATTGTATGACCCAGGTTTTAACTCAGAGACAATCAGGATGTGATTTATCTACATCTATTACGATTTGTCTTTGATATCTTAAAATGTTCCTTAATACAATTCGTATTATATAAATATGTTCATGACTGACGTACATGTATATTGACATAAACCTTAGAATTCCACATGCTTATATTGAACAAAGGGATGGTAAATCAGTATTACACAAATTGACATTTTATTTTTTGTTTTTCTTTTTTCAGTCTGAGAGAGTTCACAAGTTTTGTCGTAAACACGCTAACGCTATTGCTTTCATCTGTTCCGCATTGGTCTACATGGTATTTCTCCTTGTATTTATTTTTGTTTTTTGGAAGAAATAAACAACGGAGGAAATGCTGATGTCAGAATCAGGAAGAAATCATACATCTTATACATACAGTAGTGTTAAAACAAACCATTGTGGTAATGTTGTACCAAAAACAGATTGTGTTTTCAAAACACATGAGGATAAATGTAATTATAAAAAACGGTTAAACAATAATTGCGGTAGCAAATAATGACTAGAGCATATATATACATCACAGACATTTGGTTGTACAAATGGCCATACAACTGTAGAATTAAATATGGCATCTGATTCAAGATTATGGCTCAGACATATGTCTTGAAATGTCATGAAGTTCGAAATTCCAATAAAAATAAAGGAAATGGGCCCATAATGACACTCGTCAATTTTCGTAAGATTACGTAATCTCGTTAGGCAAAAAAAAACGGCATTGTTCGTACGTAGTTCCAGTTCCACGCACACATGGCTTTCCGTAAAAAGCCGGAGCATGCCGAACTCGCATATGCAGAATACGTAATTTGCCGATAGTAATTACACGTCCATTTCTTTAATGTGTCGTCAGCTTTTATGCTTTCATACAATTATGAACGTAAACATATTTTTTTACATGTGTGGTTTTTATTTCCACTTCGTGTTATTTATGTCAAACTATAACGTTTTGAGCATATTGAACTATTGCATTTCATGTTCGATTGATTTCAAAGGACTGCATATGTAAGAAATATTTTTAAAAAATATAAATATGTTCAATCACAAATATTTATTTGAGTAACTTATGTTAGAAATTACTTAAATAATTTTAAAGAACAAGCATAACTCTTAGACTAGTTCTGCCCAAAAGTTCTCAAGAAATAGTTCGTTATGGAAAAAAAACAACGTTTTATCTACACCATGGTCCAAACATTTCAAAATTAATATGATCAGAAGTAAAATGTGTTCAGTTTGATTCACATCTAAATTATCACAAACTACCGATAATGTATATAACACGTTTTGCTTTCTAGATCATACAGATCATATATTTTTTCAACTTTTTCCCTTTTTGAAATGTGTGAATGTTTTCTTTGGTATTGAACACTGTGTATGTACATAATGTATTGTTATGATATTTACATCAATATAGTATTACAACAAGCTTTAGTACATGGTAAAGTCAAAACTTTGTTAAGACATTCGTATTTGTTAGATAAATGAATAATTCACTCCGCAAGCATATAACCTCTTCGTGTTGGTTCATGGTTCTGCTATACATTATTTCTTAAATAAATCATTATATTTGATTAGATTCATACAAGCCTGACTAGAACGCTAATTATCAGAGATCTTATCTTATTAGGCAAATGCTCAGCGATAAATAAAAAGCAAGGCCAAAGTCCAACAGGAAAAACTACATTCAAGGAACACAGCCGCCAATACTCATTAAATACATTTTTTATTATATATATATACGTCAATTCTTTATAAGCTGTGGCTTGTATTTCACAACTTAATACGTACAGACAGAAAACAAATTTCGTATTTTTCTGAAAATCTTGTATTGTGCATGTGGCCGTACTATTTTCACTGATAATCATACTGTTTGCTTTTTCAATTTCTGTAAATAGTGCACATAAGAGTTTTATCATCTTTGCTACAAAACAGTAAACGGCTTGGCAAAATTCACGAGAATCAAATGCAATATCTCAGCTGAAGCTGCTACAGTACTGCTGTATAAATTCTGACACAAAAGACAATTGTTGAAATAATGAAAGCCTAGCTGAAGCGACTTCGTAGAAGAAAAAAAATCACAACCTCTCTAAGAAATTGCAGCTTTACAGTATTTTTTTGTATTCAAGATGAACTTTATAAATTCACAGTTGATTAATATATCACTTAGGTTATACACAACCCATGTATAAATATTTATCGTCATGTTTATCTCTATATTTGGATATTTGATTATTATACTTTTGTTTACAATTTAATTTCATTTTTTGTTGCACTGTCTGAAAAATCATGAATTAAGAACTATGTACTTCTTTATTTAAAATTACAACATATATGCCGGGCAAACACTAAATTTATATATTGATTCTTACCTTATTTTGTTACAAAATATTTTGAGTGGTTGGACAGAGTTTTAATCTATTGCCACTAATATCAAATTACATGTACATAAAGGTTTGATTTAATTTTATTCCACATATAAATCAAACTGTGGACTGATTTCTTGGGAGCATAATCAAGATATGGTCAAAACAAAACATGACATCTTGATTTGTAATGAAACTGGCAGCAGTTAAATTGTGTAAATGACAATATACGATTTCTTTTGCATCTGGACAAGACACTTTTATGTGACCGCTCATTGTCTTAATTAGTTTATTTCTTTTACAGTATTTAAGTCTTGATCAACTGTTCAAGAAAATGATTCTTTGTGACGTTTGGTAACGAGAGTAAAACATTATGTCTGGTAATGGTTTACAGCAATACGGTTTCATCCATTTATGTCATGACTAAAATGTGTAACATATTGTCTGCCCAAGCACGCCTGGTAAACTACAGAGCTACCTCTATGCGGTATACGGTAAACTACTCTGTCGCAACGTCCGAGGTAGTGCGCGTCGCGATAAAAGAACATCAACAAAGGTGAGGATTTAACTTTACAGAGAACCTTAAGTTAGATCATTCATTCTTAATTTGTGGTCGTGGTGAAGTATACCAACAAGATGATTTAGCAGTGAATTTGGCCATTTCGTCATAAGAATAACTGTTAAAGGTGGTCAATCACATTTAATCAACATTTAATGACATTTTTTACTTTTTGTATATTCTGGTAGAGAATTATTTAAGGAACAAAAAGACCGATTACATAGAGTTAGATTCCTATTTGAAATGTATATTTTATCATTTTTATAAAATTTTGTAATTACTCCCCTTTAATATGAAAGTATATAAAAAGCTGGGTATTTCTTTTTATTTCGATACAATGTCTAGTTTTACATTTGCATTTGATAGACATATCAACTATTGAACAATCTGAACCAAAATGCAAGTTTTAAAGCTGTGTGTAGCTTCTGAATTCATTTATTTCCAATCTATCTTGGTTGCGCAACCAAGATAGGCAAAGGGAGGTAATAATAATTTTTCAAACTTGCGTTTCTAATGAATTCCATCTAAATACATATTTTTTAATGCAAATATTTTACAAATATATTACAATATGTCTAATATTTATACATTTCCTTAGGCAAAGTATGTTTATCAAATTTATACTTATGATAAAATAACTCTATCTTGGTTGGGCAACCAGGATAGGAAAATGAAATTTTAAAAATACCTCCAGTGAAAATCTAATTTGTATTAAGTGTTAAGTGAACATAAATGAGTGTAAATGATCAGATGCTAAAGTTTCGAACAAATCCGTTACATGGCCAAAATCTGATTATCTACCATTAATTGAATTTTGATTTGATATATCATGCCTTTTCCCATTAAATCTTAAAATTATTTAGTTTTACACGCTTGTATCATCTTAATTTGCGTGAATTATAAGACCGATGGGTTTGGTGCTTTCAAATTGGCTCTTTCAGCCAAATAGACGTTTTATCTATGTTTTGGTTTGATACAAACTTGTACAAAATGTTTATCTTGATGATTCCTATGCCAAGTTTGAAACTGGGTCATGTGGGTCAAAACCTAGGCAACATTCATATCTAAGGAAAACCTTGTTAACACTGTAGAGGCCACATTTATGATCCTATCTTCATGAAACTAGGTCAGAGTGATTATGCTGATGATTCCAATAACAAGTTTAACAGGTGAGCAATATAGGGTCATGTGACCTTCTTGTTTAAATTTTTAGTTAATTTGGAAATGGTTTAAAGAAAGAAATAGCCTTTCTATGCCTTCAGTTGCGCTTAGTGTTGCATGCATATTTTAATATGTTTCTTTAATTTGTTTTTATTAGTAAACATATTCATTTGTAATTTGTGTATAATTATGTGAAATTAACATAGTCTAAATCTGTTTTTCTTTTTTCAAATGTGAATATGTGTCAATTTTATTCAAGAATTTGTAGTGATAGAATTAAAAATAAAATCTATATGTACATATTCGTTCCAAAATATGCAT
Source organism: Mercenaria mercenaria (assembly GCF_021730395.1). Lineage (NCBI taxonomy): Eukaryota > Metazoa > Mollusca > Bivalvia > Venerida > Veneridae > Mercenaria > Mercenaria mercenaria. The sequence continues at coordinate 63,118,369 of NC_069371.1, read as the reverse complement.
ACGTTTCGTATCTTTGCTCCAAAATGCACACATAAATACCAACACACTGCAAATATAGAATATTGCAAAACTGTAGAAAGCGATGATATCCAGTGAGACAACGTGTTTGAGTTTTCTTTAATGGTGTTCAAAACATTTCTTTAACAAATGGTCCTCGTTTGCTAGACGAACAAAAGATTAACCAAAAGCGTCTTCAATACATACCTACATCCGGTCCTGTGCAGTCGCTTACTTGGCGACTGAGTTACACGGCTGCCTACACAAATGTTCCCTTTTTAATAATCAAGTCCTTATTTTGATATACTATCCTGTTACATGTTTTGCGCCAAATGTCACAGGGGTTGAGAAAAAATGTGAAACCAGACTCGAACCAAGAGCTCGTTATACAGTTAAGATGCTCTACTGATTGAGTGGTGCAGAATGAAGTCGTTATAAAAGCGTCATGGCTCTTATATATATTGCTAAAACCGTCCAAAGAAACAAAAGACACTAATACTATCATTTATAAAAGCAGGATCCGTTACTGAATATTATCTATTTCATGCGTACTTATTAAAGCATATTACTCAAATCAGAACGTATTCCTTATCGAGCGTATTATTTTGTTTACTCTGAAAAATATCCAGACCTTAGAGTACTCAAAAAAAGAAAATTCTGACTTTCATGGAGAGTGAAAACATCTTGACTCAAAGTAATTTCCCAGAACCCATCTCCTTCCTCCACCCCTCCTTACCCATTCCAATGGTCAAAATATTTCAAAACGCCCCTTTGTAATTTAGTTTTGAAATATGTACATATGAGCCGAATCATGAAAAACCAACATAGTTTATTTGCGACCAGCATGAATCTAGACCACGCAGATAGGTCAGGATTCATGTTCGCTGTTTTTCTAATTGCAACAGGCTTTGAAAGCGAACAACATAAATCCTGACCAGACTACGCGGATGCGCAGGTTGGTCTGGTCTGGATCCATGCCGGTCGCAAATGCACTATGTTTGTTTTATCATGGCGCGGCAAATATGTACACATTGTTTTAATAATCTTAATATTGCACATATATTTACGCCGACAGTAACATTGTAACATACAACTCAAAAATCAGTTTGTTTGTGGCCTGTTTTATTATGCCATTAAACCAGTCTATTGCATTAAAATTTAAGAAAAAATAAACATTAATTCCACTTGGGTTAAAAGAAATCCAAACCACGATTATACTGAAATATCCAACATGGCATGACATAAACTACGTATTGATTGTTTGAAATATATACAATACATTTAATAATACGTAATTGACATATTGAGGTTTTAATATCCCGGCACAGTTAGATCTTATCAACTAAAAGCATCTGATCTTGATTGTGGTTTACTACAAGATGGCTTTCAATAAAGTTTAAAGGTACATGCACATAAAAAGAGTACTAGAAGTTGTGTATGATGTTTATATTTTCTCTAAAAGGAAAAAAACATATGTCCCTTGTATTATTTAAAATAAAGAATGTCACTTGTGAAAATCTTAAGAAACAAATTGTCTTCTATATTTTTGATATTGTGCAAAGAATCATACGGGTAAACTTAGAACATATGCACACCGGGATTACTTTTAACGAAATGTGTACATTTTTTCCGATATTATATAAAAGAAACTCTTTTTTCCGTATAAGTAGACATAGACTTAGAAACAGTCAGATAGAAAAATGTACCCCTCTTATATGAGGAAATGTAAACTATGTAATATACAAAATTCAATTCGTATTTGATGGTAATGCTTTCGATGACATTTGGATGAATATGCATTTGTCAAGTTAATGATTATTTTTAACCAGTTTTATAAAAGAAATTCGTTTCAAAGTATCACCATCGTTATTGTAAAATGTCATACCAAGGTATATTTAATGAGTATGTGATATTTTGATATGCAATTGACCAAGGCAGCATTAGTATTATTATTCTTTAAGATGCAGGCTTCCAGTCTGAATTCATATTCAAATTGAATTTTGCGAAATTTTCAAAATACCTTCTGTTGTTAGTTTTTGCAATAGAAAGATATTATAAAGTAGTTCAGTTTGTTTCGGAAACTTGTGCTGTTTTTGTGTCATACACATTGAACTACTTATTTCAACATTACTTGGTTTACCATTTCTGACACTTTCATTTCAGTTGCTGTCTCTTTAAAAATACAATTTTTCATGTTGACCTGAAGACATCCTTTGAAATGTTCTTCAAACGTTTGGTATCAGTCGAAGTGTTTTCATTTAAATTTCATCAAAATGTTTAAACAAAACCGGCTTTGACATATATCTATCGAGCCAGTCTAGTATAAGGGGCCTATATAGTAACCCTAACCCTGCTATATTTCTAAAATGGACTAGCCCATCATTCAATTTGGGTAGTACAACTGACTATTCAGAGGGGTTTTCACTGACAATTTACTGACTGCACAGCAAACAGCGCAGGTCATGATCAGCCTGCACTTATCACAAAGCCAAAACCACTTGCCGCCAGCAGGCTTAAGGTTAAAACGACCTTTGAAAGACATCTGCCTAATTCTTAGCAGAAATCAACTCCAGTCATACAAACAAACTGATGGTATCATTTTAAAGATTGGCGTTTTAAATCATTTGTGAAGAAATTTATTTCATTATGCTTTATAAAAGATACGGTTATCCACTAAATCTTAGCCTGTTTTGTGTCGTATTCATTTTCAGCGCGTCTTTATATATGACGTAATAATTGTGACGTATCAACAGTGATTTTATTGAATCAAACAAATCGGGAGGTGTTAAAGTATTCTTGATGTAAAGCGCTATTCATATTTCAACATAGCTTTAACATGGATTTCTAAAATATATCAGAGTTATAGCCACCGTATTTTACGTAATTAATGTTTTTATCAGCCCTTGGTGATGAACGGCCATCGCCTAAACCACTAGTCTAGACCACTGTTCCGTTTTTATTGATAAATACATATAAGGACAAATTATCTTTTCAAAGTTAATCTCTTATTTACCCAAACATGTAATATAAAGTCTGAAATCATGCTCAATTGTTGTTCATTATACTTTAGATATTTTATGATCTATGCAACTTATTCCCAGGTAGGTTGAAAACGGTCTATCCGTGTGCTCATTGTGAGGATTAAAATGATGCAACAACCTGCGTACAGAGAAAATAACGTGAGAAATAAGTGATAATTTCAATAAACATACATAAGTCGACCCGGCAATTTTGGTTAGCGGTTCTATCTGAGGGGAATAAAGCTCACTGCAATTTTTGGAAAGGTAATTATCTGACAAGTCAGCAACTATTAGATATCATTGCAGTGGTGGTAGCTTTTTGTGTCTTAACAACCGTGTAGTAAAACAACCCCAAAATAGACTTTTATCAAACTTGCTTAAGACATAAGAAGACTTTCTATTTCAAACTAGTGGATCTCTCTTATTATTGACTAAATTTGCTTGGTAATCCACAGACATAGACAAATAGCTAAGTTTGTCTGTTTCTTATAATTGTTGTAGAAATGTTGCATTTCTAGAATTTAGTTTTGGCAATTGCAGGCACACATAGTCTTTTTGCTCATTCTCGTATTAAAAATATGTCATGTTTAGATACATCTATTTGAAGAAAATTTAATCATGAACTGTAACAATACTTACTTATGGTCCATATTATAATATCAGGTGTTTTATAATCATTATTATAATTAACGTTTATCCAAAGCAGCAAACCAAAAAAATATCGAATATTAAGGAACAATTTTACTAGTTTGTTCCTGCATACCGGCTACAAGAACATTATCTTATTTTTTATCATATCTCTTAAACGATTTAAATATTCATGATTTTGTCTTTCATACACGGTAATACGTCAGCCATATCAGATAGTAACATCAGCGGGCGGTTAAATTTAATATACATGTATATACAAAAATGTTTAAATTAAGTTAATTAAACTCAACCAATTCCGAGACGATATTTTTAAACATAATAATGACAAAAGCATTTAAACACAATTATTCTTTTCAAAAGAGGCAATCTCCAGAACTTCCCAACTGGGTGAAAGTCTATAATCTCAAAATCACAGTTTAAAAGAAAGAGAGAAGGACAGATTTGCATTTTCTACGAATGATAAAGCTATGATACTTGCATTGCAGGTTTAAAAAACAACATTTAAATGACTTTTTCTCATGAACGACTTGGATCTTCATCAAACTTTGTCTGTAGCATCAATATAAGGTCCTCACAAATATTTGATAGAATTAGGGCACTTGGCCCAATTTTGGACCACTAGAGCAAGAATACAAAAAAAAAAGACACATTTAAATGAATCTCCGCATAAGACACATCTTCTTCTCATCTGCTTGATCGATCCACACCACATTTGTCTGTAGCATCATTATAAGAAATAGAAATCCCTTTAAATAACATCTGCTCAGAAATATCATAGAAAGATATCATGCTGTAGCATGGCACCGATACTAAGACTTTTGTAAGACACATTGAATTGGTGAGCAGCAGTACGCTAAATATAGTGCCAAAACAGACATTTCTTATACATAATTATATACATATGTGAATAGATTTAACGGGTTTAACCCGAATTTGGGACACGGAATCTTTCTTTGCAATCACTATTGGGATGGTCTTAGAAGACCTACGACTTAGATACGGTACGTTTTAACAATATTAAGCCCAATCCCCGTGTCTTCTCATTTCAGATTTCCTTTTCCTTTGGTAAAGTTACATCTTATGTACAACGAAGTGCGTAATCCCATTTTACGAAGCATAGCAAGAAAAAGAAGGGTTTAATTATTGAAGGGGTGAAATCCTAATAAAGCCTCAGCAAGGAGATTCAAAAAGGCAGATGTAGTCATAAAAGAATATATTCAAACTGCCGCTTAAAACTGGTTAAGCCCCAGTAGACGCTTCGGTCGAGTATACAAGGAAGGCCAAACATCCGAGGCTAGCAACTATAGGCCTATATCCTTAGCATGCATTACCTATGAAATGACGGAACATATTTATGTTTCTAACACCACGTCCTACTTTGCCATAAATGATATATTTAGTCATAACCAATATTGTATCAATTTTGAGCTTAGCTGTGAAACAAAGTTACATGAGAGGTCTTCGAAAATCTAGAAATTGGCCAGCAAACTGAAAATAATATGGTTATGCATTTTGCTAAGGCATTCGAATAGGTTGAACACCATACATAAAACATAAACTCTACTGGGAGTCCAACCATTAGCATCAGAGAGCAAAAAGGCATTACTCATCCTGATGCACTCTACTTGTTCTCGCAGCAGTTCCTCAGGGTTCAGCAATAGGCCCCCGTCCCTTCCTGATTTACATTAACCATTTACTGACTCAATTAAAAGTAACAGTAGATTGTTTGCATATAACCCGACTGTGTGTCTTATGCGGCTCTCCTCACTTATTACACAAATTTTGCAAAATGATCTCCATTCTCTGGAACATAGGAAAAAGGACCGGTCAATGAAGTTCAACAAAATAATTATAGGGTACAAGGAACTACTTGACAAAAAAAACAAGTATTTACAATTACACCGTTATTTCATAGCATAATTATAACATTACAAAATGAACAAAATACTCCGGCGTCACTTTCAGTACAGATCAGTTGGTCAAAGCACACAAATATCTTTACGGCAAAAGTAAATAATTCACCCAAATATTAGCAAGAAAATGTTGAAACAACAATCAGAAAAGTCCAAGAAACAGCATATAACACTTTTTTATGTCCAGCCAAAACTTAATTGCTGCACTACCATAAGACATTTGTCCCAAAAAGGCCCATACAATTCAACGGGTATAACTATAAGCAGATCGATACGTATACAAAAACTATAATCAAACAAGCAGATTCATCTTAAAGAACAGAACTTGCAATCCTTTGAAAACCGCAGTTTCCAGATCTCTCTCTCATAATATTCTTTAAATGAAGTATTATATTTTTGAAACTTATAATAATAATATCATACCCATAAGAAATCTAAGATATTTGATCCAGCAATGTCACACACATTATTCCAACAACCATACGTTCTTTGAATGACACCGTTTCACAAACAAGATGACCAAATTAGCCACAATTCGATCTCCTGTGTATCAAATTACGACATGGAAATATGACGCCACCGTCTCAGGAGCCCCGATATTTTTTCCTGTCAAATTCAATCCGTGCTTGTATAATAACTATACACGCATCATCCTGTAGCTGGGCACATACATTTTGCACCGATACTTATACTTTTGAAATGACACATTGAATTTGGGAGCAGCAGTACGCTAAATATAGTGCCGAAACGGACAATTCTTAATCATATACGTAAAATTATGTGCATTGAAGATATCGCTTTTTACCGTTTCGGGAATTCGAATTCGGGACACTTTTTTTTTTTGCAAAACAACACTGTGATGGTCCTAGACGATTTACTTACGATACGATATAACAATATTAAGCCCCATCCCCGGGTCCTATTCTCTCAGATTTCATTTCTCTTTGGTTTATTTACATCTTATGCACAACGAAGTGCGTAATCCCATTTTAAGGAACATAGTAGGAAATAGCATGGTTTAGTTGTTGAAGGGGTGAAATCTTGATAAAGCATCTGCAAGACTTCTCAAGGAAATTCGCAAAGAACATCTGACAGTGTAATCATAAAACGATATATTCAAACAATCGCTTAAAACTGTGCAAGCTCCAGTAGATGGAAGAATGCCGTCGCTTCGATCGTGTATACAATGAAGCCAAAACTCTGAGACTAGCAAATATAGGCCTATATCCTTAGCATGCATTGCCTATGAAATGATGGGATATACTTAAGCTTCTAACACCACGTCCTACTTTGATAAAAATGATCTATTGAGTCATTACCAATATTGTTTCAGTATAATACATAAACCTCAGTGGGAGTCCATCCATTAGCGTCAGGGAGCATAAAGTCAATACTAAAAGGCATATCTCAAAATGCCGTTGTCAACGGCTGTCCTGATGCACTCTACATTTCCTCACTGCATTTTTTCAGGGTTCAACAACAGGTCTAGTCTCTCCTGATTTACCTTAACCATTTACCGACTCAATTAAAAGTAACAGAAGATTATTTGCATTTTACCCCATTGTGTGTCTTATGCGGAAATCCTAATTTGTTACACAAATTCTGCAAAATGATTTCCATTCCCTGGAAGCATAGGAAAAGGACCGGTCAATGAAGTTCAAGCAGATAATTATAGGGTACAAGAGACTACTTGAAAGGAAGAAAAAGACAAATCGTCTGCTTGGTGCAAAAAGTCACCTAACTGACATTTTTATCAAAATTGACTTTTAGGCAATTTTGACTAATAAATATCCCATTTCATTATTCTAAATAAGTTTTGTCGTAAATTTCACATCTTAAAGTATTCTTTTTGAAAAATAATAAAAATTGCTAACTACATATACCAATTTGATAAGTGCAACAACTGTACTAAGTGTACATAGTATAGTTTTTGCTTTTATTTCTTGATATAGTTATTGAAAGTTGTTAATGCAAAAAATAGACTAAGTGCACATAGTCTACTTTTTGCATTTAAATAAATATTCTTGTTTTAAATAGTTGGTGTAATAAGTGTACTATATGCAGAAAATACATTTACAATAATTATTGAGGAACAATTTAGTGACCCTGAAAACAGTCCAGCAAATTCATATTCTTCCCCTAATCATAATGAACACGACAAAAATGATAAACCTCGAAAATCACGTAAGCGCAAATGTGATGAAAATTCATGGAAACAAATTGTCATTAAAAGTAATAAAAGTTGAAAGAAAACTCTGATAAAAAATATGTTACCACAATTGGGATAATGAAATGAAGTAAAATTTTGAAGGGGGGTTGTGGAGCTGGGTGTAACCAAATGCCACACAGAAAGAGAAAACAATTTTCAAAATTTTTGTGGAACGGGGAGTTATGAGAAACAGAACACGAGTGGTAATATCCTCAGCATTAGGAAAAAAATGTACTGGCAGAATTACCACGCAGATTCACATGGCAAGCATGCAAAACGGCCAAATAAAATGACCTGAGAAATTATAACTGATATTCAAGGTTATAAACAATTTTCCTAGGGTTTAGTCACATTACTGGGGATAAACATCAACAAAAGAATATCTTGAGACTAATTTAAACCTCACAAAAATGTATGTCTGTGCTAAAAAATGCCAGGATGAGAACCTTGTTCCCAAGTCTGTCTGCACATATAGGTATATCTTTAATACAAAATTTAATATATCATTTCAAAAACCCCTTAAAGACCAGTGTGACATTTGTTTTTCACAGAAAAGTGGTAGGGATAATGACAAAGAGCAGTATGGACGTCATTTTAAAAATAAAGTCTTAGCCAGAGAACATAAAAATTGTAACAAAATTACTGTCAGAATCTAATGCTGAACATAATAGCTTGCTTTGACCTACAACAGTTAGATCCCCTTTCGAAATCATTTCAGTCACAGTTTTATTATGTAAGAAAATTAAACAATTACAATTTGACTGTTTACAGTTTAGGTCACATGCACTGGCCAGAACCGAAACAGATTTTATTTGCTATGTTGTGGTACAGTGACAGTCTGAAACATCTTAGATTTCTAAAGCTTAAACACAAAATTTTAGAATGTGGCCACATCCAAAATTGAATGACTCAGTTCATTCAGAATCAACAAAACTATTTCTCTATACACTACTTCTTAATCTGCAACCACTGTTCAAATGGCTCGTAGAAGGAAAACATACTATGTTATTGAAATGACATTAAATGATTTCCTAGACTTTAACCACATTGCTTCCAAAATTAAAAATCTTGATATAGACATAAATGAGGAAAAAATAAAATGGATGCATATAATTTGATAGACCTAGATTTTGAAAAGCCAGACAGTGTTGTGTAATAAAATATGACTTTGATGGTAATGAACATGTGGTCAAGTTGAATCCAAGTACAAAAGCTAAACAGCCCGCCCTCTAAGCTCAGTAGGGGGAGCGTTGGTCTACAGATCGCGGGGTCGCGAGTTCGATCCCCGGGGGGCGTATGTTCTCCATGACGATTTGATAAAAGACATTGTGTCTGGAATCATTCGTCCTCCACCTCTGGTATTTCATGTGGGGGAGTTGGCAGTTACTTTCGGAGAACAGGTTTTGTACTGGTACAGAATCCAGGAAAACTGGTTAAGTTAACTGCCCGCCGTTACATAACTGAAATACTGTTGAAAGCGTTAAACCCAAAACAAACATACAAACAAACAAAAGCTAAACTGCCTAAACCGAAGTACTTGTGCAATGAAGACTTTCACCCAAAGTTATTACCTGACAAGTATAAAGATTTGTTGGGACTCTGTAAGAGGAATATTATTCACCGGCCTACCAGGGCAAAATGTTACCCCATAAATAAACAATACTGTACTACATGTTCGAGAATTGCATTTGGTTGTTCTGTGGCCATGTTGATTTCACACTAAAGTTGTTTGCGCTTATGTGAGTGCAGGCAGTCTTGTATGATCAGATTTACTTGGTGATGGGTAAATAAAAAGCAATATGTGAATTTGCTGACTTGCTTCACTTAATTCTGCTTCATATGACATAGAATTCAACAATGGAATAAGTTGTTAAAGTTTGTAATGAATTAATCACAGTAATGAGTTAAGAGAATGAAAACAATCATGTGTAAAAAGGACAGTATGTATTATTGTGTGAGATGTCTTAACTTTTATTTTGTGTTTTAATATTTATTAATTCTGAAACTGCGAACAAATTAATATAAAATTTATTATTAAAAATTGTTTATTCACACGTATAAAGTATTATTTTCACTACATTTTAATTGCTGTTGTATTTTTAAAAAAACATAAAGTAAATTATTGCAATACTATTGCTATTCTATTACACATTAAGCAAATATTGCAAAAGAAACAACTAAGGTCTGAACTTTAAAAAATGTCAAAATTAAATTATAACAATGCCATCAGGAAAATATTAAAAATTGTATTTCCAGAACTTAATACAGAATATTGCTCCCAAATCAAAAAAGTTGAATGCAAAAACTTGGTTAAGTGCACTTAACTGAGTTTTTGCGTTAAAAAATTTCAGCGCATAACTAGTGTAACTGCATTATACTTTAATTTATTATTTATGCTCTATGTTATGATAATTTCCAAAAAATACTAAAAAGTATGAGCATATTATACCCTTTTTGAATTAAATAGGTAGATATTTAAAGGAATATCGACAAAGAAAAAATCAGTTTTTTTGCTTCTCCTGAACATTTTTTAAAATGTCAGTTAGACTACTTTTTGCGCCAAGCAGATGAAATATCAACAATCGCTGTTTACAAATCCCTCTTTTAATATTGTATAAAAAGGTATTATATTTTTGAAGCTTATCATAATAATACCATACCCATAAAGAATCTAATATATTTGCCACAAGAAATCTAATATATTTGATCCCGCAATGTCACACTCAATGTGCAAGCTTTATTCCAACAAACATACGTTCTTTGAATGACACCGTTTCATTAACAAGAGGACCAAATTAGCCCTAATTCGATCTCCTGTGTATTAAATTACGACATAAAAATATGACGCCACTGTCTCGGGAGACCCGATCTTTTTTCCTGGTTAATTCAATTCCGTGCTTGTATAATAACTATACACACACGGGGTTCTCCTGGGTCAAGCAGATAATTACAGGGTACAAGAGACTACTTGAAAGGAAGAAAAAGACAAGTATTTACAATCACAGTTTCAAATCCCTCTTATAACATTCTATAAAAAGGTATTATCATAATAATACCATACCAATAAGGAATCTAATATATTTGCCACAAGAGATCTAATTTATTTGATCCCACAATGTCACACTCAGTATGCAAGCTTTATTCCAACAAACATACGTTCTTTGAATAACACCGTTTCACAAACAAGAGGACCAAATTAGCCCTAATTCGATCCAAACAACCAAGAAACCCAAATTTTCGAAATGCTAAAAAGGCCATCAGTTTGATAAACAAGTGTGAACATTTTCAAAGCTGTAGCACTTACTGTTATTGAGAAAAGGTTGACATATTAAACAGAACGTTAAACCAATGTCGACGCCGGCACGGACGCTGACAACTAGGTGACGGCTTTATCTCGTATATTTTTTCACTAACATCAGACGAGCTAAAGTATTTTACAAAAAAATCATTGGCCTCGGTGGTGGGGTGTTGGTTGGGGGAGAGATTGCCTTGTCCAAAATGACTATTGTAAATTTAGAATAACGAAAATAATATTATGTTATATAAAGACATACAAACCATCAAAGACAGAAATAAAAACTGAAAACGAATAGGGAAAACAAAAAGAAAATCCTAATGAGGATTCGAACTCACTAAAGAAGTTGCTTATATCCTTTTGTTACGTGCATTTCACGCGCCTGAGCTGTGTTGCAGTATACTAACTGGATAGTTAAAACGAAACAAAAACTAATATTTACTTGTAACTATATGTGCAAGCATTAAAAAATTACTGTTAGTTTATGAGTTATAATGAATGGACTCGTCCTCTCTTTTTCGGCGGGAATCACGCTATCATTTGGGCTTAGCATCAGCAACACATTATGTTTAGGTTATGGCTTTTATCTTTGTGCATTGTTTATTTTCTATTCTGTAAATGATTGTCCTACAGCTGTACAGTTTTCATATTTGATACATTCGTGAAATTGATTAATTATCTTATTACTGTGGTATCAGTAATAAGGATATTTGTTTCCTTCATTCATATAATTGTGGAGTATTTATGAATGTGTGTGTTATAACATTGCTGACCTATGAAATAATTCATACTTATAATTATCACAGTATGATAACCACATGCACATGGGCTTTTCATACAATACAAATTTCATGTCCTAATTTCTGACAAACATATTTACAGGTGAATAGCAAGTTCCGGATTTTTATATTACACATATCGCAAGGATATCCGATAATTTTAAGCACGTGGTTTTGTTCCATCTATTAATTCATTTTTTGATTAAACACACTTAACAATCCAGACTATTCATCAATAACATTAACAGAAGTGTATAGGTAAGTAAGTTATCATTCTCGAAATAAAGCCTTATGGTGTTTATACGAGACCTCGTAGACCTGCGATGTGATTTTAAAATATAGCAAGCTACGCTCTCTCGGTTCACAAATCATCTTACACATCTAAAATCACCTTGGATATTTTTTCCTCGAACAATAACTTTAACATAACCTATAAGCTGATACTCTCGTCCCCGCGGAGCTGTTCAAAACTGTAATCTCACGGCTGTGCATGAAATGAATATTCCTATTATTTCGGATGTCCGTGATAACTACGGCGTTTCGTTTTGCCAGCTGGAAAAACAATGGGTTGACAGGAGATGATGCAATGGTACGAAATCATAATGCAAAGGCGAGATCATACGGCGCCAAGGCGATAAATTTATATTGTAATTCGCAACATCTATTTGCGTTATCTCCTGGAACAATAAGGGTGATAATTCCATGCAAATAGGCAAAACCTCTATACGATTGAATGACAGCACGATGCGGAAGTAGGTTATTTGCGGTGTATGTGCATATCGGATTCCTCTCTGTGGTAAATGAGAAAACGGATTTCTCTCTGTTCGCGCACACCTTTTTTGTACTAAAGGGAGCTCGGAAAATCGAAAATTTCGCCCTGAGCACATGTTTGTGCATAAAAACGTACGAACCAGGGAAAGACAAAGTTATATACCATTACTTTTGTTTTATCTCTTCACACAAGTCGAAACTAAGATGGAATGTAGACAGGGATACTGGCTCGGGTGAACATTGTATGACGTTTATTGATCTTAAATGTGACTTTCCTTGAATATATCATGTATCTAGTAACTTAGATGTAAAGTCGTTGATCCCATCTTACTTGTAAATATACTTTTTGTGGTAATTTTAATCAAATTTGCTTCAAATTGCCCTACTTTCGATTTCGTTAATGCAAGGGATCCTTTTCAGTTAAAGAATACAAAATGTTGAATGGGTTGTTTGTTAATCAGGTCACTTTCAAAAGTATATGTAGACAACTGCCTTTACACAACTTCCAAGTTTCTATGGAACTGTTCTAGTACTGCAAGTAGAATACATATATGTTTAGTTTAGTTTATAATTAGTAATTTTAGCTTGATTGCGATAAACGTTCCGAGCGGATTCTAACCACGCTTGAGTCCGCTTTCTGCAAAAAAAATGCAAAATAAATGTCATATGAGAAGATGTGGACGTGAGCCGAGTGGGACTCGAACCCATAATCCACGAGTTTATCGTCCGACACCTTAACCAATTGACCACCACTCTCCATTCCATATTTCGTTTGAGTTTGAGAGCTCAGATCTTATAGATTGCACACAAATAAACCTTCCAGTGGACATTATCACGAATTACACCACAACGTACAATGTTATCATTTGTTTTGTCAGTTGCAATGATTTTTACAGAGATCCGTAGGAGCTCACGATTTGCTATATATACTGTAATATATAGGTTTGTAGCATATTTCTTTTCAAATAATTCATTTACGTCAACCACTAACTTGTGAAACAACGTTACGAGATGATTAGTATTTTAAAATGTTGCCTAATTGGATTTGAAAACAACTTCTCTTGTTTGACGACTGTTCCGTCGGAAATAACCTCAAAACAATTACAAGTTCCTTCATAAGAAAATCGTGTGTACTTGTAGCTGTTTATTTGGCATAGAAAGTATGCATGGAACATGTTGTTTAATCTTTGACGTGTTTGTGCAGTCCTTTTTGTCAAAACACTAACTTTGAGGCTTCCAAAATGACAAATGTTACCAGTCGGAGTGGTATTCTTAATCGCAAGTTATAATTACATCTATTTTTATCTTCCACTGAATCTGAAACAGCTTTACTAGTTCAGGTGGTGATTCTTTTCATTGTTATTCATGTATTATCACCTTTGCTTCATTTTCTATCAAGTTTATTCAGACACATAAATATATTATGTGTATCAAAACATTCCTGTTATATAAGCTGAATCTTATTTATCCTTGAAAATAAACAAACTTTCAGACATGTATATCGTGCCTTGTTGCAGTTCAGAAAAAATAACATTTTACAGACTGATTGCAATTGACAGGAGAAATCTAAGCCGTCTCGAAATACGAAGTTTTTCAGTCGAAAATAAATAAACAATACATTGACAATTATCATAAATACCTGAAGTAAAATTAAACTTTAACTAAATTGCAAACTGTAAGCATAATACAATTGAAAATAAGTGTATGAGACGGCTATCAAAATACAGCTTAACAATAGTATGTTTTAACGGAAGATCGGATTCTATTACTGTCACGCGAGGATAAGTTGCCGTGTCATTCTAATATATTGTGCACGATTTTTGAAATCGGCGAGTCGCATTAATACCGTATAATATTTAATAGCTCGATGTCAGAAATGAACTTCAGAGACTGAAAAAGCATCAGTTATTATAGTGGATGTATCTAAGTACAATTTATAACTTGAAAAGAACCTATAAAACTTTCCATTACAAAATGACTTTGAAATTGTAGGTTTGACTGTTAGGTACGTAAAATAAAAAAATGGAAACTCCGAAGGTCATTCAACAGGGCAAAAATAAAAATGTTGCAGTCTTGGTTTGATTGAGCCTGTTCGTGGACGTTAGTTTAGATGCAGTTACACATGTTCGTACAAAAATACAATTTAGAGACATCCGCGTTTGTGTTCATACGGCGGTGCTCATGAACCCTTCCTTGGCTTATGGCCCTCAGTTTGAAAAATAAAGGCTTAGGGCAGATCTATCAATTTAATGTTATACTATTACATAACTTGTATTGTTCAAATTTATACGAGTATTCTATACGAAATCATTGTAAAATAATGAAACCATGCAATCTGTCATGCTTCTAAAAATTGTATGTTAGACAACAAACTCAAAATTATTTGAACTTTCCTATACAATTTCGAGCAATATTCTAAACATATTCACACTTTCAATCAGAACAATCATTTCAATTTTGTCACAAATTGACATACGGGCCTTATTGTATCTGTAGTGTAGATGCAGGTATTGCATCATCTTTTTGTAAATTTTTGAGTTATTGAGGTAAATGTCAGATTTCACGCATAAAATATCTCTCATGTTTTTCGGTATTTCATAACTTAAATTTCCATGTAAATTTCATTAAATTCGGTTCAGTAATAAGAAAAGTGATATTTTATAAACTTCAGTAATTCATGTTTTTATCCCCAAAACCACTATAACGGGCCTCAAATTGTCAATTTCAATCCGCGCCAAAGTAGTCAGATTTCCCGGCTATATCATAATTCCCGTGGAGATGCAAATAGTTGGTGTCCACGGCTTAGCCGTGAGTCCCATGAAAGTTAGTATTTGGCGGGACATTATCCTACAAATAGACTGGACTAGATATGCCTTGTCCGACATTAGACGAATCTATGTCAGATTGATTTTTCTTGCTAGAAATTTATGCTCGATCGAGGTAAGAAATTTATTTGTTAGATTTTTGTATGATTTTTGCATTACGATTTTTATTTGGTAAATTTTTGTTCATTCTACAGAATTCTGTAACATTTACTTTTCGGCATGTGATTTTGGCTGGTTTCGGTATGTAAGGATAATTTATTAAATTTTTCAGACTTTTGTAAATTATTTCGAAAGAGGAGTCCAAAATGTTTCGTTTCTATAAGCTGTAAGATTTGTACAGAAATTTGTGTAACATGATAATTGTAAAGTACTGTTTCAAAAACATATGTCAAACATTTCGTTGTTATCAAACGCCGATACTGCATTGAACTGTAATGTTTAAATCTATATGGCAAGTCTAGTACCATGTGTGTAATATATTATTGTAATTTGAAATATTGTGCCATTCTATAGCATATACATACAATGTCCGTGTTGTTGTATGGCATTAGATATTATATGGATGCCAACTATGATATAACGTTTGATTTACATTGAATTTTGTTAATTTGTAGTTTTAAATAATAGCTGCAGTTTATCATTTCCATTACTATATTTTTTCATCATAAACTTGTCATATCTTTGTCATACTTTAACTTTAGTCTTTTAAGTAATTAATTTTTGTAATAAGGGAAGTAATAAGTGTCGTATTTTAATCACGTGACGTCTGAACTTAGTAGCACATATATTTTATATAAGTAGCACGTATTATTTATGGGAGCCTACGGAGGTATGGTGTACCCAAAGGAGCAGTTTTATGCCCTAACTTATTTGTTTTGCTATGGTGCTTACCATATGTTATATATTTTAGCTTCTTCCGCCAGACGATTTTACCTGGTGATGTCATAACCCGGAAGTACAATGCCCGAGGTTCACTTGTCTTCACTCGCCTGGATGTGATATTCCCAGCGCAGAGCTTTCGTCCAATGGTTGTGCCGTAAACCGCAAAGACGCTGATTTTTGTTATCCTCTGAAGTCAGCTCAGGGATGCAATCACCTACCATCATAGGGAGCCAAAACGGAGTCAACGTATTCACGGTTTAGAGGGACTTTATTGGAAGATATGTTATATTTTTTTGTGCTACTTAAAGTTCGAAATTAACTGAAACACCTGTGCCACGTCACATTACAAAGAAACTGTCAGTGATAGAACTTTGTATCTAAATATACTTAACTCTGATTTTTTTCTTTCTTATAATCCGTTGTTTTTTTTCTATTAATCATCTATTCATTGTTAATAATCATTTTATGTAAATAAATTTGTAAATATTGTAAAGGGTGTTGATTTGTTCTGATAGTTATTGTCGCCGGTACGTCCATCATTGTCACAAATTTCTGAGCAAATGAGTCGAAATAGATGCATTGTATATCTTTTATTCGACTTTCGGTTTATTTCATTTTTATTATCTTGAATCAAAAAAGCGTTCTCTGAAATCACACCAGCCTTGAAGATTTATCCAGGAATTATATTTTATTTTAATTCATTTTTGTCAAAATTCATTATACAACCGTGAGTTATATCGTACGCCCAGGTCCTAGTTAAAAATCTTTAAGTCATGTTTTCATTGCCACTTCGGTAAAACTAAATTGCAAAGAAGGTTTACTGAGATTATGATCGGTTTGTTATCAAGCATTAAAATCAGTTCGCCAGAAGTCATTCAACTACAATGCTATAAAGTTGTGAGTCAGTTTATCATAAATTATGAATACTTTCATAGAAAAAAATTATACCTGAGATAAATTTATAACACACAAACTTACATATTGCTATACAATTTGTCTGCGAGAACATGCCTCTGTCAATTTTAAGTTCTGGATATGGGCCTTTTATTGCAGACATTTCGATGTCTCATATCTTTGTGTAAATCTATACTTCTTGTTTTTCTATATTCAGTAAAATATTTCACCTTACTCTACAGGCTTTAAAATGTTTAAACAT
The DNA here is from genome assembly GCF_021730395.1 of Mercenaria mercenaria. Lineage (NCBI taxonomy): Eukaryota > Metazoa > Mollusca > Bivalvia > Venerida > Veneridae > Mercenaria > Mercenaria mercenaria. The sequence continues at coordinate 63,100,871 of NC_069371.1, read as the reverse complement.
TGCCGGTAAAGTTATCAAAAAGTAAAGTAAAACATTATTCATAGAATATACCTGTAAGAAAGAGATGGATATATACTGTTCTATTTTGTTTGTAATTCTTACGGCTTTATTCATAGAACAGTTACTGAGAACGCTAAAAATCAGTAACTATGATCAGCGTTATGTTGTCGTTACCGGATGTGACACTGGCTTTGGAAATTTGCTCGCTAAAAAGGCTAGACACCATGCAGTTTCGTGTATTTGCTGGCTGTTTAACCAGTAAGGCAGTTACTCAGTTGACTGAAGAATGTTCTCAAAATATGACAGCTCTACAAGTTCATGTTTCAAAAGATGCAAGTATTGTTTATCTACTAGAAACAGTTAAACGAAAACTACCTACTGATAAAGGTAAATATTACCACCATGTTTTCTTCTTTTTAACTACGAGATAAAATGTCTGTTTATTGTGTATGTAGGTTTCAGTTATATATGAATGTTTTAGTTAACCGAAACAGTTATTTCCCGGCCAAATTAACATGATCTCCGCGCATAAGAAACACTCTCCACTTACGGACAAATAACTTCATTAAAATCTTTAGGATTCAAACCTATGTGGTGAAATAATCAATTCCATTTGCTAAACCATACCCTACAAAATTTCTATAATGACCTTGTCCATCTTACAATTTTGACAGTATCATTACCTGTTAAAAGGGGTGCTTGCCCAAAGGATACTGACAAAATGGTGGAACAGTACATATCTACACTGGTCGCAAAGGCAGAATCAATTGTATTTAGCATGATAAGGGCTAAGTTGTAATTATTTACATTACACTAACATGAAACAGTGAGGTCCGTCTGCCTTGCCTGTAATCAAATATCAAGAAATAAAAAATAACGGTCATGGACAGGATTGACTTTACTTTACCTAAAAAGCAAATACTCGTAGTAGACTTTTAATCAGAAAGTCATTTATCAAGTGTTAACTATGAAATTCTCATACAAAAAAAATGTTTGCGGTTATTGGTCCGTCTTATATTGTGATATGAAATTAAAGTTTTATAAAATGTTGTAGAATTCGTCACAGACATTTAAAAAACTTACACAATACTAGTACCATCTTAATTTGCATAGAAATCATAAAATTCATAGCAGACATCAAACTTTTAAAGTTATACTAGATCAGAAAATGTGAAACGTAATTCGCCATACTTAAGTCACACATGTATTAATGACAACAAATTTTATTTTAAGTTTGAAATCGGAAAGACGTTTCATTTACCATCTAAAATAAAATGAAAAAATACATTTACAGTAGAATAGGGTTGATATGCAGAATACAATATTTGGAAATACACCCGAAGGCAAGGAGAAATAATAAGTTCAGAATACCTTAAGGCAGTTTTGCGAGTTCGGATCGAATTTTTTCTATAATATAGAATTTGATTAAACTCTGATTTTTAAAATAATATACAAAGAACATTCAGCAAATAAAACAAGAGCTGTCGGAGGACAGCAACGCTCGACTATTTAACAGCCTTGTCGCTTGAATGAATAAGAAAGTCGAAAAAGGGGCATAATTTAGTAAAAACGTAAAATAGGGTTATGGAACCTGCATAGCGCTTATCAGCTCATGACAGTGGACAAGTGTATGAAGTTTCAATCCATTCCCATTAGCGGGTACTGAGATACCAGCTTACATATAAGAATTTAACCCAAAAACTCCTAAGTTCAAAAAGGGGCATAATTTTGTAAAATGCAAAGTTGAGTTATTGACCCTTTGCGCTGCATGTCATATCATGACAGTGAACTAGTGTGTGAAGTTTCAATCCTTTCCCATTAGTGGATACTGAGATACCAGCTTACATACAAAAACTTAACCAAAAATTTCTTTGCTGAAAAAGGGGCATAATTTTGTAAAAAAGCAAAATAAAGTTATGGGACCTGCTTTGTGCATGTCAGATCATGACAGTGAACAAGTGTGTGAAGTTTCAATCCATTCCCATTAGTGAGTACTGAGATACCAGCTTACATACAAAACCTTAACCAAAAAATTCTAAGTCGAAAAAGGGGCATAATTTTGTAAAAAAGCTAAATAGAGTTATGGAACCTGTGCAGTGTAAGTCAGTTTATCACAGTAAATAAGTGTGTGAAGTTTCAATCCATTCCCACAAGTGGTTACTGAGATACCAGCTTACATACAAAACCTTAACCAAAAATTTTTAAGTCAAAAAAGGGGCATTATTTTGTAAAAAAGCAAAACAGAGTTATGGAACCTGTGCAATGTAAGTCAGTTTATCACAGTGAATAAGTGTGTGAAGTTTCAATCCATTCCCACAAGTGGTTGCTGAGATACCAGCTTACATACAAAAACTTAACCAAATCGGGACGCCGACGCCGACGCGGACGCCGACGCATGGGCGAGTCCAATAGCTCTACTATTCTATGAATAGTCGAGCTAAAAATTGGTCCTTTGCATGCTTTTTTGTCAGACTGATCTTAAAAATTCAGACCTCACGCAATATACAGGAATATGGGCTGTAGTTAATAATGCTGGAATACTTGGACCGGCAGGACATTGTACTTGGCAAACCAAACAACATTATGAAAATATTTCCGCTGTCAATTTTTATGGGGTCTCCAAAGTAACTAACGCCTTTTGCTCGCTTATAATGAAAGAAGTGGTCGTGTTGTGAATATGTCAAGCGTGTATGGGCGGGGTGCTTTTGGTCCATGTGCTTACAGCTTTTCAAAGTATTGTGTGGAAGCATTTTCTGATGTACTCAGGTAATGATATAGATTAAGACAAGTACAACAGTTATTTGCTTTAAAGTATTTTCGTAAACGTTACTCCTGTATGTAGCAGAATTAGATTATCAAATTATGTGTATGTTTTATACAAATAGCATCATTTCGGGGAAATGTTTCTATGTAAAGGATCAAAATGGCTTTATTCCAGATGTGTCTGAAACCGTTTTGTTATGAATAGAATTATAGTGCTATAAATATCTTATTATTCCCTATTTTCAATGTGTGTTATTTCAAACATCTGTGAGTGAATTGTTTTTTGGGGTTTTTTTTAATTTTATTTTCTTTTTTCCGCTATTTATTATTTTGACGTACAACTTAAAATGTTAGGCCTACTTTTAAAGCCATTATACATTCGAAAAATTTCTCTGTCTGTTTAAACATAATATCAGCCGAACTATCGAAAGATTGGTGTTTCAAAATCATCCCACATATTTACGTTATAGCTATTTTCAAAACAAAGTAAAGATACTATAAATTTTATTGGAAATATAAACAAATCATTAAAATGTCCTACAGGCGAGAACTTTACAGAACTGGAGTGAAGGTATGCATAATTGAACCTGGGACATTCAAAATTGGAATGATAGACCCTGACTCTTATTTGAAAAGACTAGAGGAAAACATCAGCAGTTTGTCAGCAGATATAAAGCAGAAATTAAAAGAAGATTACTTGAGCATGAGTAAATTGTAAATCTACATGTATCTCCTTAAATTAAACTAATTACAAGAACATTTCGAGAATATATATTCAGACTTGAGTACATTTTATATTAGACAGCTTTTATAATGGATTTAGAGCAATAATAAAAACTGAAATATTTTTTTTAAAAAAACGCATGGATCTTGAGTAACTTTTAATTTACCATTTTTTTATTATAGCCAACGATTTCAACTGAATATATTAATGTCTTTAATAACAGAGGTAATTTAAAAATGACAGTGAATCCTTTGCTTCTAGAACCTCAATACGGAAATTAACGTATTATATGCAAGTTTCAGTATTGTTGGATTATATAGGATCTTTCATTTCAAAATATTAAGCCGGATTTAGACGTTAGTGCAGCTATAATAATGAAATGTAGCATAGAAAAGCTATATTTAAATATATCAAATGACTTCAGTCCAAAACCATTCCTCTTTGGAATTTCCTTTATAAGAGTGTTAAATTAATTTCGCAATATCTCAAAGTTTCAGGTAGGGCCAGTTTTGTAAAAGCAACGTCTAAAGCTTCGACTAACCTACGTACATGCCATTACCGCTAAATATCCCAGAAAAAGGTAAAATATATTTTCCATTATGATCAGTCTATACTACAAGAGGAACCTCTTGCTCTCTAAGTGACTTCCAGACTGTGGTCTCTGTTCATGTCCGTTAAAAGTGAGTCATATTTATATATAGAAACGTATCTTAGCCTGGTTCAGATGTTAAAATCGTTCTCAAGTTATCTGCCGGCTGCTAGTCAATGCAATTTTCATCGGTAATATGTCTCAGTGCTGTTATATTTTCGGGCTCTTTCGGAACATACAGTCCGGTCATGTGGATCTATTTTATAGAATTCTTCCAAATCCCGTGACGTATGGGGTGTTGCATATACTGTTACTTAGCTAGACTGCGTTTGGTCGGCTTTATGTTTTGAATTTAGATTTAATTTAGACAGTCGATGAATGAAATGCATTGTCCACTTACCAAGTGTGCTCTTATTTATTTCAGTGTTATTTTCATATTATATTTTTGAAAACTTTTCCCCATTTAAACATAACCGACGCATAGAAGTATCTTGTTTTGTTTATATAAGACCTTGTATAGAAATTATAAAATACACAAAAATTAAGATGTCCGAATTTCCACTGTACTTACTTTGATAATGAAAATTCTTTTAGTTAATAACTAAAGCATAGTGGTGATTAACAAATGAATTAACTAATAAAGCAATAATTTGGCACTATATAAAACTGAACAATTCAGATTGTAGGGTCCAGTTTCACTTTAAGGTCTCAATTAAAGTCTGAAATTATCAATGCATTCTTAGAAGTGTAGACACCTTTAAATTGGTTTTGAATATTATAAGAGTAACAACATTTGTTGCATGAGAATATATTAAAATTCAATGTACTTATCTGAAATAAAATATTTTTTCTTTTTATAAATTACAGGTACTTGCTCGGAAAAGATGCAAGGTTTTTCTTTTGGATATTATACTTGCTTCCAGAATGTTTATGTGACTACATCATGGATAAATTGATTGGAAATGATACATATAAAGAGCAGATGACTTTCTATAGTAGCCATCAATAAAAGCCACACATGTAAAAAATGTTTAAGTTCATAATTGTATGAAAGCAAAAATGCTGACGAAACATTAAAGAAGTCGACGTGAAATTACTATCGGCAAATATGCGAGTTCGGCATTCTCCGTTTTTTTCGGAAAGCCATGTGTGCTTGGAACTGGAGCTCTGTACGGAGAATGCCGAATTGCCTAACGAGATTACGTAATCAAACGAAAATTGACAAGTGTCATTACGGGCCGATTTCCTTTATTTCCATTGGAATTTCGAACTTTATAACATTTCAAGACATATGTCTGAGCCAGTAATTTTGAATCAGATGCCATTTTTAACTACAGTTTAAGGTCATTTGTATAACCAAATGTATGTGATGTAAATTTATACTCTACTCATTATTTGCTACCGCAATTATTGTTTAACTGTTTATTATAATTGCATTTATCCTCAAATATTTAAAAAAATATTTCGGGTACTAACATTAACACAATGGTTTATTTAACAACTACTGTATGTATAAAATGTATGATTTCTTCCTGATTCTGACATCAACATTTTCTTCGGGGTTTATATCTTCCAAAAACCAAAAATAAATACAAGGAGAAACACCATGTAACCAAATGCGGAAAAGGTGAAAGCAATAGCGTTGGCGTGTTTACATTTCTTGCGAATCCTCACAGACTGAAAAGAGAAATACAACAAAAAAAGTCAATTTGTTTAATACTGATTCACCGTCACTTGTTTAATATAAGCATGTTTGAATTTTAAGGTTTATGTCAATATACATGTACGTCAGTGATGAACATATTTATTTAATACGAATTGTATTTAGAAACATTTTAAGATATCACAGATAAATCGTAATACATGTACATCAAACACATCCTGATCGTCTCTGAGTTAAAACCTGGGTATGTTTAATTTCGTTTCCATTCTTACAAGCATTGATAAGATAATAAAAATAATTGATATCTGAAAGGAATGTGTATGGATTGTAAAAACCGCAGCACATAAATAACTGATATTGATCAAGTTAAACAAAATGGACAAGATGGCTCTAAGTCGCTCACCTAAGAAGCACACCATAACAGTGTGTATGTTTCATCTAATAACCCAGTTTTTAAAATCACAAGACTCGGTTTCAAACTCTTCCGAGTTTTTAAGGTGATAAATATTCTGATAAAGTTTCATGACAACTGGGGCAAAAATGTGGCCTCTGGAGTGTAAACAAGATTTTGTTTTTCAATTTGGACTAGTGACCTAGTTTTTGATCCAGTCTGTCCCAAGATTTTAATCGTCCGAGATTTAATAGAGACAAATATACTTACCAATTTCCATTGAGATTGGGCTATAATTGTGGCCTCTTGAGTGTAAACAAGCATTTTATTAGAATTGATCTAGTGACCTATATTTTTGACCCAACATACCTCAGATTAAAACTCGTCCAATATTTTATAAAGTAACATTCTAACAACGTTTCGTGAAGATTGGAACAGAAACGTGGTCTTTATAGTGTAAACAAGCTTTTCCTTTTATTTGACCGGCTAGTGAGCTATTTATTGACCCCGAGTGACCTAAATTTAAAATCATCCAATAATTTATGACATCAAAACATTCTGACCAAGATGTATGAAGATTTAATAAAAAATGTATCCCATAGAGTGTAGACAAGCTTGTTCTTTGATTACACCTGGTGATCTAGTTTTCATCCCAACGTGATCCAAATGAAAATTCATTAGAGTTTACATAGAGAAAAACATTCAGACCAAGTTTCATGCACATCAAATGAAAAATGCAGCCCCTACTACATACACAAGGTTTTTCTTTGATTTGACCAGGTGACCTAGGTTTTAATCTCAGGCGACTATTATTCGAATTTAATCTAGCTTTCATAAAGAAGACTGAGATATTGTTTAGAGGTTAGTGTGGACGGAGGGAGGGACGGACGGACAGACACAACAGCTTATTCCGAGCACTTTGTGCTCAGGTGAGCTAAAAGCAATCCCAAAATAATGGTACTAGTATCTTCCTCGCTTTGCGCTCATCATTTAGAGGATAGGACTGGTAAGTTCGTGTCGTGTCAGTATACTGTGACTGGGTGGGGTATCATGTCACGTGTCTACGGCGTAATATTCCAGTGAGCAGCGCTATAATTTTAGGCATCGTGCTCACTGCTACAAGTATACACCATCGTTTATATGACTTAAAAACAAAATGTTGCAAAAGACGTTAAACACGAACACACGCTCAATCCTAAGTACGTTTAGATCATGCATTTACATACGTTGATAGACGTGGACCTCTTTACTAAATATTTTGCATGATTATCTTATTTACTTTAAGTTTAAAAATAAAACCATCTACTTTCCAATCCCCTCTCTCTACAACAAACAAACCAGAAAGAGAAGGGAAAGTGTGTGTGTGGGGGGGGGGGGGGGGGGGGGGGGGGGAGGGGTGCGTATGAGTTAAAATGGCCTCACAATTGATAGGGACAGAAAGTAAATTTAACGAATACGCATCTAAATTGTAAATTATTAGTATAGATTTTCACTTGCTTGAATGGCTAACAGCGAAAATGTTTAATAGTTTCTACGAGTTGTATTATATTGCTATTATATTACGAACATTGAACATTGTATTGGGAGTGTCAGAATGAATCAGGTTTATGAAATCAACACAATAATTTCTTCGAACCATTATTTCTATATAGATGGTCACTGTCTGTTGAGCCGTTAGTGCACCTTATGATATAAAATTATTCCAGTCTAGAGGGTGGTTTTGTCTCGCTAGTAAGTAAGACTCATTCACTGGCTTAAGGTGCGAATGGATACATCCGGCTCGATGATAGCTGTTAAGACGGTAATGAGGCTCTCTCTCTCGAGTTACCGCAAACCAGTTACGTCACCCAAAAGTCAGATATTTCCATCCACACCTTCAGCTTGTAGTAGATTTTTTTTCTTGCATGCAATATTTTCAATTAACAGAGCAAATAAGGTCAAACGAATGTCCTTCTTTTAAGCACTATTAATGGTAGTAACATTTGAATTTTTGCATTCATTCATAACTGCAGCACCTTAGTCATCTAACACCCCTGTATGTTCGACGAGGTTTCCTAGCACCAGCAAAAACACGTGCATATCCTGTCTAGCATGCAAGAGAATGAATGCAAAACACATGCTTGATTTTATGGTTAAAACTGTACAAGTATAATCTGATGGAAGCGTTGGTTCATCAGACTGTAATTATGCAAGCACAAAATATTAAACAAAGCATTGGAATCCGTCTCGGACCTTAAAAATGTCTTTAACAAATGCGGTTTTGTTCTGAGCACATTATTCTTATGAAAAAGATACATTTTACAAACACTTATAAAGTTGTCCCATAGTCAGCGCAGCAAAGATTCCACAAGATTATTGCAACTGAAATGAAATAATAAAATCTGATTACGCATGTTGCACAGATAAGAAGAACGGGTAGAGATCTCTTATTGAAAATAGAGGTAGTTAAAACTCAATTTCAATTTAAAATGTTCGAGGAAAAGAAACAAAAGCTAATTCAATTCTAATTACAAGGTACTATGCATTAAAAACGGAGAGTATTGCGTGGCCGATTCTACAGCAATAGCCAGCCTTTCCGTAAATGCTAGATACTAATTTCAATAAATATTATATTTTGTATACAGCTGTATGCAAAAGTCAATGCAAATATCTGACCACCCATTTAATACAAAGTCGTCTAAAAGTCTGTGACGAACTAGGGTAAAGGAAATATAAATGTAATATAACAAATAACAAAACATTACAATTTCCATGATAATACCTTTATACCTTATTTTTGCATATTTGTATTTTATTCATCGCGCGGCATTCAAAACAATAGGGTTATTGTAATAGAAGTTCCATCTTTGACGCTGTATTAAGATCACGTGGATTTGCCAGATCGGATCACGATGTGCGCAAGCACCGAGAGTGATCCAACATTGCAAAATCTACGAGAGCCGAATACAAAATCCCAGATCTAGCTACTATTATAATGAGCTTTGTATTATTACAGATCCATCGTTTTGTTATTTGTTTTGTTTTCGAAAGAAATCTTCAATGTTTATCAACGTTAAAATAGAACAGAGTGAGGCTTTATGAGCGCTATTTTGTAACTATCAGGTCATGCATATAAAATGGAATGTCAGATAGGATCTCACGAAGCGTGCAAGCGCCGAGTGTAATCCGATATTGCATACATTGTATTTTTACGAGAGCCGAATATAAAAGCCCAATATCTAGCTACTATTATAATGACCCTTTTATTATATACTTCCGTCTCTGTGTTTGTTGTTTTGTTTTTGAACGAAATCTTCAATGTTAAATGATGTTAAAATATAACTGAGTGAAGCTTCATGAGCGCTATTTTCAACTATCGGGTTATGCATATTAAATGTAAGTAGGTGGACAACATACAATACAAAAGGTACAATACTGATTTTTTCTGTCTGTTCTTATTTACTTGTGAAATACAAGCTTTATTTTAACAGATTTAATATAGGTATATAATAAATGCATAATATGAGTCTTAATGTTTGCTTTAAATATAACTAAAGGTATTTTACTCTAGCATTAAAGTGTCTCTCAATATCATTAAAAGCACCGGTTGGAGATTATTTGTATTTACTTTGCCTAGTAATGACGTTGCGTTTTGTGAGCATTTATCCTTATATTAATTTTCCCAGTGGAAATTGTGCCACTGAAAGATCTGAGGTGTTGCCAAAACGACCAGCCAATTCGTTTCACACAACCCGGGATACGCCGGTCGTGTAAAAACAGTTATCGCCGGTTTTAGATTAAACGCTAGTTCCGGCGTACGCTAGTCACGTAAGCTGTGCGTAAAAAGTATATTTCTGATTTGTTACGAATTGCTATTGAGCCCTGTTCCATATATGTTAACGACATTTTTCTTGTGGTATGATCTTACATTTGCAAACAATGGTCATCCGTAGCATTTCGTAGAAAACAATTTTGTCATGATACGGCTTTGATAGTTACTGATCTTTTTCAAATCCTGATTGAATTGCTTTCCAAATTTCCGTATAATTAGCTGGTTGTTATGTTTCTTAGGTAAACTTTATCAAGTAGGTTACAAGTAACCGCAATTCATCAAGAAACAAGGCCTTTTCTACATGTATATGTGAGGAAGTAAATTTAAAAATATTATTTATCGGAAGCCGCTTGTTCGATTTCAAAATGATGTTACAGTATTGTTTCTATCTTCATTCAATTAGCCCCGCGTACGGACGTTTAGCATGCAGTCACGCCAGATAAGTTGATTATACGTTTGCGTGTTATGCTCATAGACAATATTTTTGGCATTTTGGTTTGTTATTTTAGTAGCAAAAGATTACTTAAGAGTCAAAAGTCGCTTTCTAGTTAACTATAGCAAATAAGAAAATTTACTGGTACCAATGCGGAACAGACGAAGGCAATGGCGTTGGTGTGTTTACGACAATGCACATGAAAGTCCTGAAAACAGAAGTACAACAAATAAAAAGTCAATGTGTGTAATGCTGATTTAGAACCCCTTTATTCACTGTAAACATGTTTGAATTCATAGTTTTCTTGATATACATGTTCGTCAGTCATGTATATAGTTATGTTAAATTAATACGAATTGTATTTAGAAACATTCTTAAGATATCAAAGACTAAATAACATTAACAAGTAAGGAAATTTACCGGTATTTAGGAAAATGAAAGACATTAGTTTTTCATGTCCAAAGTGTTTGTTTTTTAAATTCTAATGTATACTTTAACATGAAAAAAAGACAATGAGAACATTTTATTCATATTTACCAGGCAGTAGGAAGAAAATATATGATAAGTATATATCGTCTTTTTCTCATTTTTAGATAATATTAATACGTACACAGAAAAAGAGCACATGTATCCATTAAAATAAACGAATGTTTATTTGCACTTATCAAAATTTATTTAAATCAATTTATTTAATAGCAAACAGTCAAGAAATTCTATTCAAACGCATGAAATCGTTAAGGATTATGTAATATTCATACAATAAACAAAATTTAAGAACTTGAAATAAAAATTGAAAACGGAGTTAACCTACCATTCGTTTCTCGAAAATGCTGTTATACCAAGCTGCGTTTTAACCTATGAATTTCCGTTAAAAAGGCTGACGTATCAGCCTACTTTCTTCTAGAGCGACTTAAAACATACATGAAACTTGCCGAATAGATATCAAACAGAAACATTTGAATAAATGGCTAGTACATTCTTACCTCTACTTGAACGGATGGATCGCTTCCATTAGTTCTATCAGGATTCTGTAAAAATAGATAATATGTTTTTTTTCTTATTTGTATGTTCAAGTAAACGTCCTTAAATATGCCCACTTTTTATACATAAACAACATTTACTACGAAAAGCACTTTAGACACTAACGCGGATACAAAACAACTCTTATAGACTCCTGCTATCACACCCCTTTACTTCATTTTTAACTTTTTTACCTGTTTCTGCAATCGACATTAAACCGTTCTTTGTTATAATATTGAAATAGTTGTACAAATTCGGAGAACAAACAGGATTTGTAGACTGAAAATCATTTTAAAAGTATTAAGTGATCTCGTGAAAACTCTTATTTCTATGTTCAAATAACATTGCAATTTACAGAAATCCCTAACCTAATTGCTTTCATGTAATTGCCTGACACCTTTATCCGGACTTCAATAAATAATATATGTTAAATGTGTGTATAACTTGTATCATTTCCGTACATTTGCATCTAATATTTGCACAGTTGTATTTTCTTATCTTTTAGACCAGGCAATAAATACATGCATATAGGACTCTAAATGTTTACTTTTAACGTATTTTACACTAATATTACAGTGTCCCTTGTTATCATTAAAATCGCGGGCGGAGATTATTTGTATCATCATTGCCCTGTAATGAGTATTGATCGTAATAATCGCCCAAATCGGAATTGTACCAAGGACAAGCTAGGTCCAAGGCGTTGCCAAAACAATGGACCAATTCGTTTCACCCTACCCGAGTTGCGCATGTTGGCAAGAAAAAAGAACTCGCTGGTGTTAGAATAAACGCACGCTCCGGCTTACGCCGGCCATATGACAAAGTAAAAGTCACAAATTTATAATTTGTTATTTCTGTTTTGTCTTGTTCCACATAAATCAGCAAGTTTTTCGGCGGAACGTATAACATAGATTTTGACCTATATTATGCAGAAATGGTGCTCGGCCTTATTACTAAGCCTTAAGGGACAATGAATATCAAAAGGCAAATACTGAACGAAGGATATGTTACCATAAACTATATTGATTTATTCTTTATTATTTTAAAGTCTTTGGAAATTTATCATCGTTAATCGAAATAAACTTCTCCCTCCATACCCCGGTTGCGAACTTCGCTTACAGATGTATGAGAAGTGTAGTGTCATCGTACCCGGTTTTGCAATGCACGCGGTTTCACACAACCGACACACGTATGCTCTTTGTGAAAATAAATTAGAAAATTTAACCATTCTTTGTAATTGTTTTACTAAACGGAGTTATTCCCTACCTACTTTGACAGCAGGGGTCGTTCCCCACTTGAACCTCGCTCTGGTAAGTGCAGACGAAGACAGTAACAAGTAGGTAAACTGCGAAGAAAGTTAATGACTATGCAAACAACAACAATGTGCAAATCAAACTGAAAAATCGCTATTCCATCATATATGTATACGTAAGTATTTACATATTACTTTACCCAAATAAAAAAGTTATTGAAGTTCACTCGATCTGCAAATGTTCAACTAACTAGATCTTGATGGTTTGTTTTAAGATTTATTTAATCTGAACACTTAATCGAGTAATTAGACTTGTGGAGGTCACTAGTGATTCAAAAGCTTCTAGGGACTTGTTTTCATTTCATGTATTCAGCTGCTCCCTTTGGTGCAAAACAGGCTTTTAGGATCTGGCTTGCACTTTAAGAACTTACTTTATAACTGGCGTTCAGGTGTTTTATTCCTTACATATATTCTATCTTCTGGACAGTAAAGTAAGAACAAAATTTAACTAAATGCAACAGTTGCCAAAGTAAATTTTTTTTGTATTATGCTAGTGGGTTACTTATGGGAAATTTTGTCCCAACACGGAATTTTTTCAGAATCGGCTTATGACGTTAACTAATTTTGACAAAGGAATACCTGTTGATCATTTAAACTTGCTGCTCATTTGAAATATCTGCAAATGAATCATGTGTTCAAAGATGCATTTCCAATACTTTTTTTCCTCATTGTACATCCTGTTTTGAGCCAAACAGTATAAACTCTACGCCGTTTATCTTTTTTAAAGACCTTTCTTGTTTCTTCTGGAATGATTTTACCTTTACGGGTATTCACCTCATATTTTCAAATTTTCATCCAAATTCATATTGCCGAAGCATATGATTTGCCCCATAGCTCATCTCGCATTACCGGCGCACAGCATCCGGGCATTACAGGAAAGCCAAACTAATGTCTAACCGGTTGCCAGCGGCGAAACAGCTTACGCCGCAAATGTGAAATGAATTGACACAATGTGTGTTCCTTCTTCTTTGTCTGTACGTTTCAAGTTGTCTTTATGATTTAGCGGGCCCACAGTCTTTGCATGTGACATTTTCATACCGTGCTCCTGTGTCTGTATTGTATTAATTTTGCAGTCGTCTTTGTATTTGATCATTGGAATCTTACTTTATATATTTATTTTCAATTTTCTTTTGATAATAATTCATTTGCGTAGGCAAAGTGTATTATATTTTCCTACTGTATTAAATAATTCTTGCAAAATAAGCGAATATATTTGTGGCCATCTTGATTTTAAGCGCCATTTTAAGGTTTCGGCCAGTGTTAGGTATCAAACAATCACAATACAAAGTGAGTTGATTGTTGAATTTTCCCAATGTATAAAGAATTTTTAGCTAAAGTAAGTACTCAGTGCTCGGGGTGAAGTTCTGCGACCACTCACCGTCAGTTGTCTGCCTCCGTCGTTTTGGTCCGGCGGGTTCTCAGGGTTGTGTTGGTTCGACGGGTGCTCAGGGTTGTTTTGGTCCGACGGGTTCTCAGGGTTGTTTTGGTCCGGCGGAATCTCAGGGTAAACAAGTTCTTTAATTTTCTTCTTCTAAAAGAAAAATAAAGCTCTTAAATTGATATACTCTCCTGCATCACCGGTCCGACAGGCAGGCTTCTATCTATATTCGTAATGATTCTGTGCTAATACTTTCCAAGCTGTCGCAGTTCTTCGAAACAATGGTCGTTACAATGCTTTTGTAATGTCTGTTTTTTTAAAATAATATTTCTTATTTGAACTGATTGCCAGATTTCTTTATAATTTAGCTGATATGATTATTAGGGAAGACTATACAAAGTATGTTACCAGCCGTCGCTATTTACCAAGAAACACAGCTTTTTCTTCATGTACATGTATGTATAAAGTGGACATTTAGAAAGTGCATTTTTCTAAATTCTTGGTTCGAATTCAAAATAGTTTTAAAATATTGCATTTCTATCTTCATTCAACTGGCCCCAAGTAAAGATTTGTGTAATGCTGTTACGCCAGATTCATTGATTGTATCTTATCGTTTTATGCTCTGTATCATTTTGTTTCAGAAACGTTTTTTAAATAATTTTCGTTATTTCAGTAAGAAATACTACCGAAGAGCGAAAAGTCACGTTAGCAAATTTACACCAAGTTAAGAGAATTACCGGTATTTGGGCAAATAAAAAAATCCTTCCTTTTTTAAACTTATGTTGTTTTTTTCTGAAGCGTTTGTTTTTCAAATTCTAAAGTATCTTTTAAAATACAAAAGAAAGATACTGAAAACATCTTAATCATTGGCATTTACCAGTTTCCAAATTTTCTTAAGAATCAGGCGCCAGAAAGAATAGATTATATAAATTTCATCTTTTCCCATCTTTTTTAAATAATATTATTCAAAACAGTAGATATTTTAAGAATAATGCGATGGTATCATCAAATTGTCTTTTAACATAGCAGATAACGGTCTTAAAAATGCTGGGAAGAGCCAGACTTCTATCAACAAAATTTTTGTTTTCGTAATTAAGAAGTGTTAAAAGAAAAATTAAAATAAAACAAGGACAAATGTCCAACGTGAAACACGTACACAGAGACAGAGCACATGTATCCATTAAAAGAAACAAATGCTTATTTGCACTTAATAACATAAACTTATTTAATAGGAAGCAGTCTAGCAATTATTCTCAAACGTATGAAAGCGATAAAGATTATGTAATATTTATACAATAAATAAAGTTTAAAATCTTGTAATTGAAATATAAACTGAGTTAACGTACATTTCTTTTCTCGAAAAGCAGAGTGCTATATATTATCTATTTTTTATTGAAAAGGAGAGCGTTATATACTATCATCATTTTTTCTCGAAAACGAGAGTGTTATATACTCTCAAAATTCCTTTCTCGAAAAGGAGAGTGCTATATACTATCAACATCCCTTTCTCGAAAAAGAGAGCGCTATATACTGTCAAAATTCCTTTTTCGAAAAGGAGAGCGCTATATACTATCAAAATTCCTTTCTCTAAAAGGAGAGTGCTATATACTATCAAAATTCCTTTCTCGAAACGGAGAGCGCTATATGCTATCAAAAAAGAAAGCGCTATATATTTCCAAAATACCTTTCTCGAAAAGGAGAGTGCTATATACAATCAAAAAGCTATACCAAGCTGCGTTTTAGCCTACATATTTCCATTGAAAAGGCTGGCGTAGCATACATAAATATATATCAGATTGAAACATTTGAATAAATGGCTATTTAATGCATTCTCACCCAATCTTCAGCGGTCAAATCGCTTTCAGTGGATGGATCAGATTTCTGTAAAAACAGGTAACATGTTTTTTTTCTTTTCTCATGTACATTGTATATGTTCAAGTAAACGTCATTAACAAAATATACGTTTCTTTAAGGCATATGGTAATGGAAGAAAGTATTTCATAAAGTATATGTTTTAAGAGTTATGCCACCATAAAAGGATGCAGAACATGCCATACAGCAAAATGTATTGGAATGTCTAAAGTTGACCAGACTGCCCGACAAAGATACAAGGAATTTACACCATACGCATACTGTTTCAACTTTGTTCAGTGTCTAAAACAATGTAGAACCTCGCATGCCGCTTATGCCCCTGGGGCATATAAGAAGAACACTTTCAACAAAAATATAAAACAATTTTGTACGATGAATATCTAAAATATGTCACAATAAAGGTTCCGTCTAGGTCATTTTCAATGTTAGATTCAATGTCAAATGCTTAAATAGCCTCAAAGGGGTTTTGTGATATAAATATTTTCTCAGCTGTAAGGGAACAGGTTCCACTTTTCCTTTCTTTCTCTAAACATAGTTAACTTGACAAATTTATACATACAGGTATGTAATAAAGCAACTAAATGAGAAAGAGGAGCGTTGTTAGGTGTCTGTAAGATATGCCATTTTAACCTTTTACTTTAAAGTTGACTCTTTTGATCATGCTTGAAACTTTTCGTCAAGCGAGTAACTTAAAAGGTGACCGCTTTATGTTATGCATGTAACCTTAAAGTTTCAGTCTCTTCTATACCAAACACTTTCGTTTATGAAATCAATTGTAATATTTTGTAGGTATGTTCAATGCTTAAACGGTTTTGTTGCTTTGCCAAACTAATGAACTTTGTTATTTTCATTTGAAAAATATAACTTACCCCTGTCGCTATGATTTTACAGATCAATGTCAGACGGACCAGATGTTCATACTCCCTTTTCTGAAATTATAAAAACCGTGAACATTTTTACATGTTCTTTGTTTGCGATGGATCCTATAATATGTTATCAGGAAGAAATAAATGAATCACAATTAATTGCTAAATCCACGTTCTTCTTTAAATCCAACCATTATTCCACATGGATGCCTGGTAGTCAAATTTTTGTCTCTTCCAAACACTTTCATATATGAAATCAATTGTAACAATTTGAAGACATGTGCAAGGTGTAAAACGGTTTTGCTGCATCGCCAAAACATTGTCGGTAGATAGTTTGACATTTACGGTGGTATGTTTAGGGCATAAGTTATTTTTTTAAGATTAAATTATCTCGTGCGCACGACATCTTATCTCGTGCGATCAACATCTTATCTCGTGCGCACAACATCTTATCTTGAGCGATCAACATCTTATCACGAGCGATCAACATATTATCTTGAGCGATCAACATCTTATCTCGAGCAATCAACATCTTATCTTGAGCGATCAACATATTATTCTGAGCGATCAACATCTTATCTCGTGCGCACGACAACTTATGTCGAGCGATCAACATATTATCTTGAGCGATCAACATCTTATCTCGAGCGATCAACATATTATCTTGAGCGATCAACATTTTGTCATGAGCGATCAACATCTTATCTCGAGCGATCAACATATTATCTTGAGCAATCAACATATTATCTTGAGCGATCAATATCTTATTTCGTGCGCACGACATCTTATCTTGAGCGATCAACATCTTATCTCGAGCGATCAGAATATTATCTTGAGCGATGAACATAATATCTTGAGCGATCAACATATTATCTTGAGCGATCAACATATTATCTTGAGCGATCAACATCTTATCTCGAGCGATCAACATATTATCTTGAGCGATCAACATCTTATCTTGTGCGATCGACATCTTATTTATATATATTAAGGCCCTAGTTGTGTGCATTTAGGTCATCTGTAAAACATACGGACAAGTTGTTAATTAGGGCCCGCCTATTCCGCTTTTATTTGAACTTTCCACAAGTGCATGTACAAGTTTATCACATCATTTGGGAGAGCAGTGCATATAATTGGTCATCCTATCTTCAAAATCAAATGAACATAACTAATGATGCATACTGCATGTTAGAATAGCAACAAATTTCAGTTCGACTGATAAATTTGCGCAGAAAAGTTGCATGCATGAATTAAGGGAAAACAAGGAAATTCTTTAATATATGGGCAAAGCCTACATACTAATGTTTTTGTCAACGACTTAAATTTATTCTTTGCATCATCACTGATTTTTTGCTGCCTTTTTATCCGTTTGCGTATTTAAATTTCTAACCCTGCAAACATGTGAAACGGTTATAAGTATAATCGAAACAAAAACGGTGGCAGCAGCCGTATGTTTTTACTAATGATCTGAATTCACACAAAGGTCCTTAATATATATTGATAAGATGACCGAGAAAAGATGTTGATCGCTCGAGGTAATATGTTGATCGCTCAAGATAATATGTTGATCGCTCAATATAAGATGTCGTGCGCACGAAATAAGATGTTGATCGCTCGAGATAAGATGTTGATCGCTCAAGATATTATGTTCATCACTCAAGATAATACGTTGATCGCTCGAGATAAGATGTTGATCGTTCAAGATAATATGCTGATCGCTCATCAAGATAATATGTTGATCGCTCGAGATAAGATGTTGATCGCTCAAGATAATATGTTGATCGCTCAAGATAATATGTTGATCGCTCAAGATGATATTTTGACCGCTCGAGATAAGATGTCGTGCGCACGAGATGATATGTTGATCGCTCGAGATATGATATTGATCGCTCAAGATAATATGTTGATCGCTCGAGATAAGATGTTGATCGTTCAAGATAAGATGTTGATCGCACGAGATAAGATGTTGATCGCTCAAGATAATATGTTGATCGCTCGAGATAAGATGTTGATCGCTCAAGATAATGTGTTGATCGCTCAAGATAATATGTTGATCGCTCGAGATAAGATGTTGATCGCTCAATATAAAATGTCATGCGCACGAAATAAGATGTTGATCGCTCGAGATAACATTTTGATCGCTCAAGATAATATGTTGATCGCTCGGGATAAGATGTTGATCGCTCAAGATAATATGAGCCGTGTCATTAGAAAACCAACATAGTGGGTTTGCGACCAGCATGGATCAAGACCAGCCTGCGCATCTGCGCAGTCTGGTCAGGATTCATGCTGTTCGCTTTCAAAGCCTATTGCAATTAGAGAAACTGTTAGCGAACAGCATGGATCCTGACCAGTCTGCGCGGATGCGCAGGCCGGTCTGGATCCATACTGGTCGCAAACCCACTATTTTGGTTTTCTCATGGCACGGCTCATATGTTGATCGCTCGAGATAAGATGTTGATCGCTCAATATAATATGTCGATCGCTCAAGATAATATGTTGATCGCTCCAGATAAGATGTTGATCGCTCAAGATAAGATGTCGTGCGCACGAGATAAGATGTTGATCGCTCAAGATAATTAATTCCTAAAAAAAATAATTGCATGTCCTAAACATACCACAGTAGACATTTTATTCGCATGCACATTTTTATTTCTATTACTGCTACCATTGTCAGGCGGTGTACATGCTCATTATATTTATCATACAAACTGTTTTATTTTTCACAGTCATGCCCTATGTTTATAATACCTTTATAAAGAAAAGTTTTGGAAAAAGCTTATTTGAATTCCGTCAAAAGTATTTAAATACTTTTGTAAACACTGAAATAAGGCAAAAGCTGGTGAATTCGATGAATGTGTTGAAAATCAAAATATCGTAACAAATGTGTTCGCTGACAAATAATGCAGCATTTAAAAGATAAATAAATAACAAAATATATACCTTTTCACTATCTTGCTTACTTTTCTCTTGTTTCGCCTGCAATTATAATTATATGACAGAAACTTTGAATAACTGTATATCAAGTATACAGGACAGAAACTCTATATCAATATAGAATATCTTCAATACTAAGTCTATTCTTCTCGAAAAAATAGTATTTATATTAATATGATTCACAATGATATATATACTTTAAAAATTCTAAATGAAATTACACAAGTTGAATGGATTATTACATCACATGGATGTTAACCGTAATATTCCGCAGACAAATGTCCTTACCTTGTTTGTTTTAATGACAGCGTGGTATATAATCGCGTTAACAAATAACACAAACCCTACAAACACCAGGTTACATAACATCCAAATATCCAGAAGTGATAAACTAGAAACAGGAGGTAGTTTCCCGTGTACTCCTGCCCACTGCAAAATTATTTGAGTTAAAGAGCCAGTGACTACTGCTATACGTGAAGTTAGTTGGTCTCCAAAGAAAAATGAAGATATTGAAACGCCAACAAAAACAATGGTCGGTGCCACATACATGATATCTAGAGACTGGGATGCTCGTTTGTAAAGAATCGTAGCGAACAATGTTGAGTAATTTCCAGCTGAAAAATGCATAATTAATGATGTTTGGTTTTCTTTTTGTTTCAAATCTGTTTAAACGTAAACGTTATTCGAACATGCCTTAAGGACATGTATTGTATATTTTATAAACTTTCATATGGATATGACCCTTTACCATTACAGTAAATGCATTTTCTAAAAATAAGCAAAAACACCATTGATAGTAATACATTTCCGTGAATATAGGCTAGAATCCTTCAAAACTGAACATAGACTAACTTTTATTAGATAGGTATTAATAGATTTATTCAATACACGGAACTTTGCGTCGGAAGTAGCACAAACATGTCAAGACAATATGGCAAGTTCGTCTCACTAATGATTTTGATACGGGTAGAAGATTAAATACTGTCTGCCTCCTCCAAAGTTTTGGGAGAAAAGCTATGCAAAATGAAGGCGAAGGAATAAATTTAGTTTAAAGATAAATAACCACCTAAAGCCTTATATGGAGACCCAAATCCACTCTTTGTTGAGCCTGGCTCCAACGACAAATGGTCAGCGTTGTCAATAATTACGGCCGGATCTCCTTGCCAGTGAAGAATAATATAGTCAGCTGTGTAGGCATCTACATCAGAAGTAAAATGACAATGATTAGTTCAAATTTATTATTCAGTTTAATATCTAGATTTGGTTTGCTGAAATACGGGTTACCTTGAACAACATATACATTATTTCCCATTACGTTTTATACGCCCGAAGGGACATATTAAGTTATTCGCCCGGTGTCCGTCCGCCCGTCCGTTTACAATTTCGTGTCCGCTCTGTAACTCTTGAACCCCTTAAGGATTTCAAAGAAACTTGAAACAAATGTTTACCACACCGAGACGACGTGCAGAACGCATGTTTCGGGTGATTCACTTCAAGGTAAAGGTCACACTTTGGGGCCAAAAGTCATATCAGTTTGTTTCGTGTCCGCTCTGTAACTCTTGAACTGCAGAAAGGATTTCAAAGAAACTTGGCAGAAATGTTCACCACCTCGAGACGACGTGTAGAACGCATGCTCCGGATGACTCGCTTCAACGTCAATGTCACAGTTAAGGGTCAAAGGTCATAAATGACTTTGCTTTGTGTATATTGCTCTGCATTGCAGTGCTCTTGGCAAATTCCTTTTTTGATCACTTTCAATACATTTTTTAATTACTTCCCTTTTATGTTACTATAAATAGCTTATTTTGAAACTTTTTATTATTGGCCGTAGGAAAAAACTGACACCACTTTTCTCAACATGAATTGTACCTCCAATTTTTAGGTGTATTTTTACATACCTATACCCGGTAAAGAGTTTTTGTTGACTTTGAACTTTTTTGAAGTTCTCTTTGTTTAAACATTCTTTTGGGCTTCAGCAGCAAAGTTCTTTAAAGTTTGGCCCAATCCTCTGATGTAACCCTAATGCATATATTGCCCCGCTTGGCGGAGCTCTTGTTAAAAGCTACATTAATTGTGAGTTAGTCAGGACGTTGAATTCTTCATTTTGGAAAACCATTCAGCTGCTTACAAAAGTTCGGTGGTTCTACCAAGGCTTCGTGCATTACTTCATCGCGGGCGGACACATGGTTCGAACCATGTTGTTCCGCAAGCCAGCTTGATATCTCCTCACATGAAGACTCCAACGACCCAAGTAAGACTCTTACTCTTATCGATAAGGTGAAAGTGATCAGAAGTCACTCGGCCACGGAGGCCCATAATTATATATATATATATATATATATATATATATATATATATATATATATATATATATATATATATATATATATATAAAACACTTACAGCTTTGAATGAGTACTGGACACGATTGTGTGTCGAATGGGTATTTCGAAAGGTTCATTTGACAGTGTGCTCTCATATTAACCCTGCAAGATGATCAAAAGCGTTTGAACAGTGGGTCAAATATATGTTAAGCTTTGAATCAAAGTCAAAACATCTGCAATTGCTTCTTTTGTTTGCAAACGTCAAGTTACCATAAGAAAAAAATGCATTTAAATTTACACATGGGAATTGTGATGCATTAGAATATTTCCCATTTTAACAGCTACCGTTAGATTTCTAAGTTCTAAATGTTTGCAAAATTATTCAACAATCGATTATGATAATAATAATAATTGTAAAAAAAGAAGAAAACAATCTATCTGATGTAGAGAATGAAATGTATGTATGTGCGAAAGCCATTTATATAGGAATTTACTATTTTCCGCCGTAGAAAAGATATAGATACATATCTTAGCAAAGATTACAAGAGCATTGACATCAAAACGCCAGTTACATTGCAAGCACGTTGTAGCACGTTCTCTTACCGCACACTGTACTGGATACTGCCATCTTCGTAAATGTCAACTAGTACATTCTCACGGAGCAATGTATGAACTTCAGCGTGTCTTTCATGATGGAAGAATAAATCTGGAATCCAGACTTTTCTCACATCTGCGCTGCTTAGTTTAAGTGTTTTATAGTTTGTGTTATTAGCCGCGTAGTTCAGACGTGAATCTGTCCAATTCATTCTCATATACATAGTCCATTCATATTCCTGTTAAAACAAAAACTTGCATAAGCGATTTCATCCTTTTCAAAAGATATATAGTTTCAAACTTAATGCAAAACTGATTTAACAACATTACTGATTTCAATTCTGTTTAAAGATGTTTTTGACATTACATTATGTCAACTTAAATAAACATAACTGTATAAGAATAGTCTGTTTTTAAATACATAAACATAACTTTCTTCAAAATAAGTACACTAAATCAATCACATACGCACACTAGGATAACAATATGAATATAAAATTATATATAAGCTATGTATAATATAAGGTCAAGGTCATAGAAGCAAAAGAAAAGACTATTTTGGTTTCATATTGTACCTCGTGTGTGTTATACAGAATGCTTTAGAGTTTAAAATTTTCCAATATGGCGTAAAAAAAAAAATGTTTGTTTCCGGTATCCCCACCTACCCTAATTTTTTGGCCCGACCCTAAATGTTTTTATGGCCTTGGAGAATATTTTTTTCAACTTTTTAACAAAAAGTTGCAAAACTGCACTTTTTATGCTTTAAACATGGTCAGTGATGTTAGAAATCAACTTACTGATGCTCTAAAGGCATAACCCCCTTATTTATATTCATTTTTTGACACAAAAATAATTTTCTAAAAGTCACCCTTAATAAAAAAAAATCTAAAAAAAAAAGTTTTCCGACCTACCTACCCTAAATTTTTGAGCATGTTACCGGAAACAAAGAATTCTTTTTAGGCCTTACTGTGTCTACGCCGGGTCGTTAGGCTGTACTGGATCAAATAAATATCACATAAAAGTGTTGTATAAAGTAAATAAAACAAAATTCTCAATAGATGGATGACAAGTTACTAATTTGGAAACTTATATGAATTTTCCGACGGTTCGGTTAAAAGAACGTCACACTGTGTTCCTTGATGTATATTTATCACAACTGATTCGCTTTTCAAAAGATTGCACAGAGCTGGAGGATTTTAATTATAGGAATCTTACATTACAAAAAGGATTGTTACAACATAGCTACCAGGAGCGTTCAATATGTAATTTAACTCCTTATGTAGTTCCGTAACCGCTTGTTATTTTTAAATGCGGTTTTCGGCACATTTTAGAGCAATTTATTTGGAATACAATGCTATATATATATATGATAACAATTGGTAGATTCAAAGTAAGAATATAATCATTTAAGTGGGGTTTACTCGGGTATACGGGACAATTTAATGTCCAAAACATTGAGATTTTAATATGCAATGCTCAAACTCATTGCAAATTGCTGTACCTCGTAGAAAAATGATAGAGTTTTGTGATTTTAAAGTTATTCTATTTTTCTGAGACCCTGAATGCCCAGGACAAACCTAAATTATAATAATTTTTGCTAGGGTCCAGTATACCGGAGTACACCTAACTCAAATAATTATACTTTTACTTTGAATCTACCACTTTTTATCATTTATATAGCATTGTATTCCCAATAAATTGCTCTATAATATGGCGAAAACCGCTTCTAAAAAACAGCGGATAGGGAACTACATAGGAGTAACATTACATATTGAACGCCCCTCGTACACAAACATTTTACCAGAGATCGCCAAAACTTTTTGAGAAATATACATATCACGGTAATGATCTTGCAGACATTGTGTACTATCGGGTTTTAGTTAACAACGGAAAAAAAAGCATGGATAATGTTCATTTTAATAAAGCATTTGTACACGTGGTTTAATAATGTATCGATAGAGGGTATAATGAAACAATTGTAAAGCACAACACACGTTTGGCGACTGACCTTCTACAGTAACTGTTATTAAAACTATAAGAATATCCTTTGTAAGCATATACTGCAACCAAGCAAAGAATAACAGGCTTGGTTAGACTTTCCCTTTCCCCACCCCCGTCCCCATTTTTAATATATTTCATATAATTTAAAAGTACATATTGATAGATATTTGAAGCAATCCATCTAATATAAGCTCCAGCACTATTTCATGGTCATGAAATCAAAGAAGGCAAGAGCGAAATAATAACAACTGAAATAGTATTATATAACTGGATAATTGTAAAGATTCTAAGAAAAAGGAAGCACAGATAACATAGCATGCGACAGAATCCTACAAACGACATTAACACTTGATTAATTATTTCTGGTGATATGTTCTTTGACATAGCATGTAATTATAAGGTTGTGATACAAAAATATCTGCCAAAGTTGTACTAGAAATTTTCTTATCCCATCCTACTATGTTAGCATAATACATGTATTAAAATTATAAAACATGCATTGCCAAAAGAATGATACAAATATGAGAACAATGATCGTTTTATTATATTAAATTTCGGTAAAAATTTGATTTGACAACTGCATATTTAGCCAAATTTTATTGGAATTGCAAGTTTTAAAATTATTTTACCTCTATTAGAATAAAGACATTTGAGGTAGGGAGAAGGGGCAATGACGCTAATTAAAAACCTTAAAAGAGATAATGAAACATATTATAAAATGGTTCCCTTTGATTTGTGTGAATACTACTAGGTATATTCATATTTTCTTATTGGATAGAATGTTGTTGGCAGATAATTCTGTGAAATAATGTTATCATAATGAGAAATTTACATATGTCATTAAGATATATACGTCTTTTACTTGTCGCCATATTTATATTTATTGTTGTATTGCCTCATAGGTCTCAGACCTTCTGAATAGAAAAAAAAATAAAACATAAAACAAACAATAATTG
Source organism: Mercenaria mercenaria (assembly GCF_021730395.1). Classification (NCBI taxonomy): domain Eukaryota; kingdom Metazoa; phylum Mollusca; class Bivalvia; order Venerida; family Veneridae; genus Mercenaria; species Mercenaria mercenaria. The sequence goes on along the minus strand of NC_069371.1, from coordinate 63,075,240 downwards.
TTCATGCACACGTACCTGTACGCTTAACAAATGGTTATATATGTGTACATTTCGATACTCATCGAGTAACTTACTTTACTTGATAAACAGTTATCTACATTTAACAGTTTGATATGTATGGCTAAATTGTGTTAAAACAGTAATGTCCGTTAAGATATACTTACCATATTAACATCACTTTCGGAATTCAAATCATAGACTGATAATTGAACATGCACATCTGTGGGAATTACTGAAATATTTAACGCATAAAATATACAATGTAGATGTATAGTTTATAGAAATATTTAAGCTTCCGGCTTCATTTACCTATATTATGTCATGCATGTCAACATGAATAGCATAAACAACTTGTATGTCTGCTGCATAGTCTCATAACGTGCCTGTAAGACAATCCTCTACCTTAGAAGGAAACTTTTCTAATCTTGTTTATCAATCTTGTTACCTTATCACTGGCAAATTCTAACTGAATCTGTACAAAATGTTAGCATTGATCAAGTTTAAAGCAGTTGTCATTGAATACAATTCCATATAGCCGAACTATTCAAAATAGGGTAATCACATGATGAGTAATTATTATAATACCTGACTGCAAAGATACAAAATGTATGCAAATGGATTATAGTTTTATCCACCTTTGTGATAACCTTTATGAAACAGCCACCTCCCCAAAGCAGCCACTAAACTTATTCCCCAAAACGACTTTAAGTTCCAATTTCGACTTTTAAAGCGGCCAGCCACTTCTTTTAAGTAGGTACTTGCCTTAGGCAGCCACCTGCCTTAAACAACCAGATTGTGTAACTTAACACATGTTGAACTGTACTTTTATATTAAATATGAATTCAGTTACAACTGGACATACGTCAATAGTTAACATACGGCGCGCAAAATTCATATAAAATGTCAATAATGACATAATTTTGATTTGTTTCTCTTAGCATTAAAATATATCAAACTCGATAAAGTTCAAGAATACTCAACCAAGACAGCGACTTGTTTATCATTTTTAACATGACTGTTGGAATAATGGGCAGAGCTACTGGACTCCCCATGCGCCGGAGTCCGTAAGCTGGTTTCTCAGTAACGACATGCTGGAATGAATTTGAACTTCAAACACTTATTTAGTGTGATGAACTGACTTACATTGCACAGGTTCGATTTTTACACAACTAAACCCATTTTTTATATCTTTCAGGTTAATATTTTGTATATTAGCTGGATTCTCAGAGTCCACTAATGAAAATAAATTGAAGCTGTCATGATTGACCTGCAGTGCGCAGATCCCATAGATATAACTTTATTGTACACTTTAACAAAAGCGTGCCCCTTTCACAACTAAGCAGTTTTTGGTTAAGTTTTTGTTTGCAAGCTGGTATATCAGTACCCACTGATGGGAATGTATTGAATCTTTACATACTTATCCACTGACATGATCTGATATCCGTTATGCAACATACATTAATCTGTTTCTGTTTTTTTCTTTTATTCTATATTTATTCTGTTACATGTAACAGGGTTTTTGAATAGTCGAACGTTGCTACATTTATTTTCAATCATTGACAAACATTTCAGATAAGTATATATAATGCTCAAGGCTTATGCATTTATTAGGATTTGATGACTGTGAAAAATGCATGCTTAAAAGTTCATGATTAGAAGGAAAGTTATGTACACACTCTCATACACAAAAGGTATAGAACAAAACATGTTATCTGACGTATTTTTTAAACCTGGGGGTAAATTGCAGTCATAGTCATGTCTATTTAGCAAATAGTGAATCAAATCAGACCTGAAAAAAATGAAACACGGAGATCAACCAAATTCATCAAAGGGTTTACTGGTATTAATTGACCAGCATGTTTGTAATCATTTATAAATAGTGCCCTGAAGTGAATTCAGAACGTTTTCTTTTTTTCTTATCAACAAAGAAAAGCAAATCATTAACAAACAAGCGTCCAAAAGTAATGAAGCACATGAAATTTGAATATCACCATTAGCATAAAGAATACCAATAAAGAAAATATTTTCATCTACCACACCATATTACACACCTTGCTACCGGAAGGTATGCATATTTATGTTAGCCAGACTGAGTACATACTTTTTATTTAATTATTACTTAAACTGATAAAATATAGGAACAGGAACTGGTATTTATTTTAATCTCAAATGTACTACTTGCCATGTCTCTAGCATTAGATATATTTTAGAGCTTGTTTTAAAAGCTGGTGCATATGCATTGTGCTGACAGATAAAAAAATATTCTTAATTTTGCTTCAAGGCAAAATGCACATTTTTGAGAAATCTCCCAACATTTTTGCCGAAATCAAATGTACGCACTCTTTCTCTACAAAATAGAAATACTTTATTAAAGACCTTCATCCATGTAATACTGTGTTCCTTCAAGGTCATTCGTCCTTCGCACTGTGGAATTGGGAAGGCAGTGGTAAAATACGATGCAAAAACGCAGAAATATGATGCAAAATGCGATGACAATATCTTGCCTTCACATCGTGTTATAGTGTTTTCGGATAATGTTTGATCCCACATGACACAGTTTCAAACATGGTCTAGAAGTCATTGGGTCATAAATATGACTTTTAGGGTGTTAACACAAGCTATGCCTTTGACTTGAGCGGGAGACCTAGTTTTTTTTACCCCATATGGCGCATTTTCAAACTTGGTATAGGAACTATCATGATAAACATTTCAATTAAGTTTCATGAAAATATTGTCATAAAATTCTACTGTGGTCTAGAGAGAGTTAATAAGCTTTTCCTTTCATTTAAGTGGTAACCTAGTTTTAAACTTGTCATAGGATTCATCAACATAAACATTCGGACCTAGCTTCATGACGATAGGGTCATAAATGTGACCTCTTAGATGTCAACAAGATTGTCATTTAATTTGACCTGGTGACCTTTTTTTTGACTCCGCACGATTTAGTTTCGAGCTTGGCCTAGATATCATCAAGATAAACATTCCTTGCAAGTTTATAACAAATCAAAGCATAAAAGAAGCCTCTAAATGTCTAAAAGTGCCCAAATAGAAAATGCAACCCTTTTCATGTACTCTAGAGCCGATGATTGAATCTAGCCGGTTTTCGAAAGGAATCGAGATCTAAATATGACTTAAGTTGTGTGTTAGTATGGTTAAAATCAAATATTAAAGGTCACTTTTATCATGAACACAAGAAAAACATTATCAAATTTGGTCATTTTCAAGGGTCAATTAGGGGATTTAACTCAGAGGAAACCTAGGATTAGATCTGAAGGATTTATCAGGAAAGTATATACTTCCTTAGGATTTTTACAGATTTTATTAACAATCACAACAGGACTATTTAAGTGCCGTATGGCGGCTGTTAAAAAATCTCTTAGATTCAGTGCCGTTATAAATTCTGGTTCTCTGGGATCATTGAGTCCATACGATATATATGTGTAAAAGAGTTCAGCTTAAGCCGGTGCTAGGCGTAAGACATTTCATTACCTCTCATGAACAGACTCAGTCAAACCGAGTCTGCTATTATTCTGTTTGGTTGCATGCTAGGCTTCCAATTATTTTTTAATAAAAAAACAACTTTTACTGATTTAAAACAAACTCTGAAGATATATCTTTAACAGCAATATATCTTGGATTTCCTGATAAATCCTTCAGATCTAATCCTAGGTTTCCGAGTTAATGCCCCTAACTGACCCTTGAAAATGACCAAATTTGATAATGTTTTTCTTGTGTTCATGATAAAAGTTGAAAGTTGTGTGCAGGTTTGATTAAAATCAATTACAAAATATGGTCTCTATCGTGTTCACATGAAATTATTGACGGATGCCGCCGACGGACGACGGACCATAACAAAAGATGAGTTAAAAATGTTGAAAACCACAGGTCACCCAACACGACATATACAAAAATGTTGCAGAATCGTTTTAATTGAGCCTGTACGTAAGAAGTAGTTACAACAAAATCTTGTTTTTCTGTTTGTATTTCTTTTAAATGTACAACTTATTAATTAAATATATTTTGATCATAAGTGATCAAAATCGTTGCATATTTTTTTTTCAAGAAATGTTTTCTTATTATTTATTGTACTGACTGTAAATTCTAGAAGGAATACGTCTCAGCTTTAAAATAAGGATACCAAATGAATGAAATTCGTGAAGTTCAATAAGACATCGGTGGATTGGCTATGAAGTTATTATCTTTAATTCAAAACATTAATTAAATGTTTTCAGTTCAGTTTTGGGGAAAAATATGTGCTTGCCTTGATAAATATTTAGCTCTATAATTACCAATTCAAGTAATAGCGTTTTTTCACCATTTAACATCACTCATAATTGAAGAAAGTAGTCTTGCATTTATTTTGTAAACAAAAATGCGCTTTAGAGGGACAGACTTGAGAATGGTTAGATTATTTCTGAAATGGTTGAGTTTTGAGCAATATGTTGCCTTAATTTCAGGTGAAAAAGTTTTATCTTACCTTGTTGGTGTTGTTGTACTTTCGTTGCCCTTGCAAGAAATACTAGGTCCATATAAAACAAACAATATACACGTACAAACGGACACAGCATAACATGTAGAGCCCATCTTCATATTTGCTATACGGTGAAATATTTTTTTCAAGTTGTCTACACCTTGAAATTAAATATCCTTCCCGATAAGATTAAGGCAGTTGACCAATAATAAACCGTACAAAATTCGGTAATCTACGTACTATCCGTATTATCTGGGTTTTACCGAAGCCCTTTGTGCTACAATTGCAACCGAAAAACATCGAAAACGTTACATTAAAATACGTTATCTCATGGACAATGGAAAGTGATAGTACGGGTATGTAATATATTGACCTTAATTGTTTGATATAATTTACCTGCACTAAATTTGTCTTTATCATAAAAATAACTTATAAGATAAGATAAGAAATTTATTTATTATAGTGACATGTGTGAAAACAATGATATGATACATACAAACAAGAAACATGAAATTTACATCCGGCCCAATGGACCTATATGTCACCTTGTTTACAACGTACATGTATTTACAATTTTCAAAATAATTTGCACATGAATATCTAAGAATGGCGATTACAAAATGTGTAACAATCGTAGAATAAAACAATGAAATGAAGCTCCCATATGAATTTGAAGACTTAATTAAATGAATTTTAGTTAACTGTCAGTGATATGGATTAATAATAATATAATCAAGAGGACTTTACAGCATGAACTTTAAATGAGTCGGTACTTAAAAACTACGTTAAGTTAGATATTAGATATATATATATGTGTGTGTGTGTGTGTGTTTGTGTGTGTGTGTGTGAGCCGCGCCATGGGAAAACTTGGATCCTGTTTTGCAGGCTGGTCTAGATCCATGCTGGTCGCAAAGGCACTATGTTGATTTTCACTTAGCGCGACTCAATTATATAATTATACAGTTATATGGATAGAAGAATGTTAACAAGGTTGGCGATCATCGGATTTTGCATACATTTATCAGACAATGGAATTAGACGTATTAGGCGTGAAACATTAAAATTATCACAAAGATGTGTTCAAGTGGGGATTATATCGTTCAGTTATCAAGGCATATGTGTACTTAGAACACATGTATTTAGTCCACAACTTCACTGTGTCTATTTGATAACAAAAATTAAATTATAATCTAAGTTTACTAAAATGGTGCTTAACCTACACCTCCAAAAATATTTTTGTTGTGAGATCATTTAATCTACGTGCAAGATAAAGGATTTCACAGGAAACGGGATGAAAGTCAAAGTTTCAAGACGTTTCTGACATCGTGAAAACTGGTGATTTTTGAAAGGATGGAACAGAAAGTTTTTGTTTTTTTTTGTGTTTCTGATCTAAACCAATTCATAACCTGTTTAAGAGGAAATGGGTCAGATTGCCTGTATGTATATAGGACAAAACATTTACTATGGACAGAATTTCTATAAACTTTGTGTACTTACAGGGAAACAAGTTTTAATCAGTAATATGTATCAAAAATCATTGTAACTCAGGCTTGATCTTGAATTATCTGTTCTTGAAAGAAGATTTTTGTCAGTATTTTCCGACTTTCAAGGGCAGATAGATCATAACCAAGGCTGGTTTCTTATGGTTTGTTTTATTTCATATTTCTGTTTTTGATTTGATTCTCTTGTCAGTAAAAAAGAAATTAAAGAAGAACTTCTTTCTTTAAAAACATCTTTGCCAATGTCAATGTAGAGTCTATTGAAATGTCTATAACTATGAACACAACAAAATGATACCGCGCAGTCCTTGTCTTCTTTAAACTTTGTATACTAACGGCAATTGAAGTCTGAATCAGAAATAAAAATTGAAATACACAGTTCTATAGCCTTGATCTAAAATTATCTGACCTTGAAAGTTGGATATTTTAGTATTTTCTGATTTTCAAGAGCAGATAATTCAAGATCAAGCCTGGGTGTCTACGGTTTTTAATACTTTTATTCCCTTTTAAACTTGATTCTCAGTCTGTACGCAAAGTATAAAGAAATTCTGCCCGTAGGAAAACTTTTGCCTATATACGTATAGGCAGCTGTCCAATTTCCCCTTAAATGAGCCTTTATGTTTTGTCATTGAGCATTTTATGGCTGGTTTTAATCAACTATAAACAAAACATGGTGACCAAAATACGATTGCAGGATTCCAGTCTGCACTGTAAGTAATTAAGCTAATTTACAAATTGTGTCGATAATAGCAATTAAGTAAAGGGTAGTCGACTTTGCTTTTGCCTGATATCGATCACCAACAAGCAGTGTAACTAATATAATATTCATTGTAGCGAATACAGTACAGACAAGAATACAGAAATATCATGTAACACATCATGTACAGTATAAGATTTCAGATTCATGTTTAACATCATCTAAAGCTAGACCTATTCTACTTTCATTAGCAAAGCAAAACTCTTTTCTGTACCAGTATATTACTAAATGTAAATACATTTAACTGATAAAACCGACATAATCAAGAAAATTGTTTACAAAAAGAAACAAGATTCTCAACAGAAAATCCCAATTTTATTTTTCGTCGGTAAGTATACGAAAGAGTATAGCTATAATTTATTGCTATACTTTAGTAGTTATAAACATCTATATAAATAAAGGATTTTAAAGGCATTGCTTCCATTGCAGTAATATGTAAAATAATCTGGAAAACGTCATGGAAATAACTGACAAGTTTTTCATTGCAGAAATTGTGATATCAGGATGCAATGCACCCGACGTTGCGTAGGTAAACTGCGTACACTGTGTTTAAAGCGTTTTAAAACATAATCAAATATTAAAAAGAAAATTTGTTTTGTCAGACCAGGAACATCAAAAATTTTACATTTTTACTCGTTCAATCAGTGAAATATTTTTCGTCTTACACTGAAACAAACGATCAAAATCTTTACATTTGCCATACCCAAAGAATGTTTACAATGCACTTTAGCAGATCATAACAACCAACGATGAAATATATTCATATATTATACAAATACTTAAGTTAAAATTCTATATATCACACAGTTATAAAATGGTAACAAGGCTATCATTACAGCCGCGCAGATGTTCCCCATTGTTCAGGGTCACATAAATGTATGTTATGTGAATAAAGTCTGCACGTCACTTTAGGGACGATTATTTGCAATTTACACCTTCTCTTCTTATTTTCTAAATAATTCTGTACTTTAAATTTCCTTTCATTTTCAGCTGCCAAACAAAGTGCTTTTGCAACTAGGTTTTAATTTCTAATATACAGTTCCAACCAGCTTCTTCTATAAATGTCATTCTATAGTGCGCATGGCATGCAATGTACAGTATTGTACTTTTTGTCTATTCTAAGGGCCATAACTCTGTAATTAGCAATAAGATTCTCAAAAATAATGCCAAGTTTGCAAGGTCACATCATGATAAAGACACATGCAAGGTTTCATAAATTTACATTTTAGCTAGGCACGCCATTAGGTAAAAATGTGTTTTACTATGACAGAGGCCACATCTTTAAATAGGGGGTGGAGCCAGAGGAGGAGTTAAAGGTTTGTTTAATTATAAAGACAAATTTTCATCAATTTATACCCAATACTTTTATAGCCAGACGCGTCACAAGGTGAAACTGTGCATTTCTGACTATTTCAGGGGCCTTAACTCTGGAAAATGGGGGAGGGGTGGCGGAGTCGTGCAAGTTCATATCATAAGTCCATGTCACGATAAAAGCTCGTGCAAGCTTTAATTAATTTACATGAAACCTTTTTTGAGCAAGGCGCATCAAAAGGTGAAAATGTGTAATTTTGCCTCTTTCAGGGGCCATTACTCTGGAAATAGGGTTGGCGGCAGACAAAACATAGAAGATGCGCAAGGTCATATCTTGATAAAGACTCTTGCGAGGTTTCATCAATTTATATTAAATATATGGACAAGTCCACATCTATATGCCCTAACCATTCTTGGGTGGGGGAACAAAAATGAGCAACTAGCTAAACTGGTAATTTTGTAAAAACAATTTGGAGAAAAATCTTTTATCGTTTTATTTGATTTTGAATTTACTAGATTAATGGAAAATTTTGAAATAATATCTCGGAACCATGGAAATAATGCATATGTTATATTAGCTTTTCTCTAACGAATGTATATGTATTTGAAATGATACCTTATACAGTAATGTGAAAATAATTTCAAACATCTTGTTGATAAAAGTATTTAATTTAATACTTATAAATACGCGGACATTTGAACTCATTTATAAGAATGCAGAGCTGTCTGCAAAATTGTCAAACTGTCCAGCTTACACAATACAATACATCATATAATGACATTCTTTTTGAGGCCTTTATCACCGACTTCTGTTTCAAATTCCTTTGATGATCCCTCATGTCCGACAGTGTATTGATCTATTTCTCTATCTCCTGTACCGAATTTAATTCAAGGAGCTTATCAATATGTGTTTGATAGGGATCATTCTGCACGTTCTTTCGATACCTTTCAGATACCTTTCCCACCATTTTTGGTATTCATCCTTTATCCGACCTGCTTGCGAGTATTTTGGAAGAACTGCTTCCATGCTTAAGATTACTAAAAAACCTTTTGGTTCATTTCTGCATTTAACAAATAAACAAAATCAAGATTGGCTACATTCTCTGTCAAATCTAATGCCGAACAACTATTCGACGGCCAGTCCATGTACAGCATCTTCAACCTTCCTTCTTTCATCTTGAAAGTAAAATGGTGAACATTTTAAAAACCAGAGTAAGAGACACTTGATCCTGAAATCCAGACACTTTAAAAATGGTTAACAACTGGCAAAGGATTCATGCACTCTATACCTGCATGATGCAGTTTCGGTAAAGATGGATTATCTTTGAACTTTAATCTCTTTCCAACTCTACTGAAAACAGCATCAATATCCTCGTGTGTGTGCCCCACCATTAGAAAATTCAGCTTGATATGAAACAACAAATAAATCCTCAGTTTCGTTATGCATTTTATTCTGACAAAAATGTACTTTTAGCGTATCAAGAACGCAATGACTTTATTTGTACTCAGTAGGGAGAGCGTTGGTCTACGGATCGCGGGATCGCAAGTGCGATACCTTGGCGACGTGTATATTCTCCGTGACGATGTGATAAAAGACATTGTGTCTGAAATGTGCGTCCTCCACCTCTGATAATTTACGTGGAGAAGTTGGCAGTTTCTTGCAAAGAACAGGCTTGTACTAAGAAAAATCCAGGAACACTGGATAGGTTAACTTCCCACCGTTACATGACTGAAATACTGTTGAAAAAAACGCTGTTAAACCCAAAACAAACAGAAAAAAATGATATGTACTATCTACAATTACAGGGATCCCAAAAGTTAACATTCCAATCTGCATTACAAGCAGTGGAAGATTATTATTTTCTTGCATAATGTATAAATCAATAATGCAACAAACATGAAATTTGGAAATTCCACAAAAACCAGGAATTCAAACCTTTGACTATTCAACAACCTTGTCAATTGAATTAATATTCGAATAAGGGGCACAGGTTTGTAATTTTGTAAAGAAGATTATGGAACCTGTACAATGCATACTAGCTTATAACAATGGACAAACCTGAGATGTTTCAATCAATTTAAGCCTCGATACAAGTCTTTACCAAAAACCTGCCAAGTCAAAGGCAGATTTATGGAACCTGTGCACTGCATGTCATGTCATGACAGTGATAGAGTCATAATTTTGTAAAAATGTAAAGTTATGGAAACTGTGCACTGCATTTCAGATAGTGTGAAATTTAAATCCGGTCCCATTAGTGGGTACTGAGATACCAGTCAACATACAAAAACTATGTGGTGTTGGTAATTGACCTACAAAAAGTAAAATAAGTTTCAAAGCTATATGCTTTTAAATGATAGCCATAAGAACTTGCAAGAAAAACTTTAACCAGGATTTTCTAAGTCCAAAAGGGGACATAATTTGGCAAATATGCATGCCAGAGTTATGGGACTTGATGCTATCACCTAGTTTCATAAGCTCGAAGACGCATGTGAAGTTTCAAGTTAACATTTCTGCATTACTTTTGGAGATTGTGACTTGCATGTAAAACTTTAACCAGGATTTTCCAAGTCCGAATGGGGCATAGTTTGACCAAAATACATGTTAGAGTTTTGGGACTTGACCCACTGAGGTTGATAGTTGACTTAGAAAAAAAAAGTAAGTTTCAAATCTATATGCCTTTAAATGATAGCCATATGTACTTGCGTGCAGATCTTTAATTGAGGTAATAAACTGTGATACAGATGCCGGCGCCGACTCCGACGCCAGGGTGAGTAGAATAGCTTCAAATTGTCGAGCTAAAACATTATCAGCTGGAGAAATAAAACGATCCTACATCCTTAAAAAGTTAAGGCCTTTAAATGTAATGGCTTATTGTGTTACCCTATTAAATATACCAATGTACAAAAGGTGCTCTAGGAACATCCACACATATTTCTTCTTGTTATCTTTCCCACTATTGTCTGACTGTAGATAGAAAGTCTCTTGCATATTGTCATGTTCCTGTAAATAAAATGATACGCTGAATTTAGTTTCCATTATAAACATATAGGGAAAAGTTACCACAACCCATGGTGGCACGTCTTTTATTTTCAGAATAATTCGAACAATGTAGATGGTCACCAGAAATATATTTCTGTTTAATTATTTTGCTATCCGGCCATCAATTTCTAATTCACTATACAGCACAAAATGTGACCTGATCTTAACGCTGTAGGTCTGAAAAATGCACCGGACAAATTGTCTTGATACAGTTGACCTTCGTGCCTATTAAGTGTATAAATATGTAATGCTGTTGTATTCTACTAAGAAATCACTCGTTCTCAAGAGATATCTTACCTTTCTAATATCAAGAAGGACGTGCATTAAGCAGTTTGCTGAAATATTGCAACCACACTTCAAAGCGTCTGTTTATGAGTACACATAAGTGTTTTCCTTGTCCCAAAGCAAGATGATGTTGCATTGTACTAAACATGCTTAAAGAGGCATCTGCCAGCATGAAAAAAAAAATGCTAATTGTTTTTCTTTTTTTCAATTTTATAATTAAAAAGAGGTCAGAATAGTTCTAAGATTTGGAGTGGACTTAGGCCATCTAACCTTGTTTCTGACCAGTGTGGTGAACATTCTTTCAGAAATTTACTTTAAAACAGTTTTCTTTTATAATAAGTTTATTTTAATATATTTTGCTGTGTCAATCAAAAAGGCTTTACCATTGCACAAACTTACAGATATATAGATTTTAGCTGAACGTCTTTTCATATTGCACTTTTTAACAAGTTGAATAAAATATTAAAAGTCAGGCTCTCCAGAGTATTTTGTTAATTTTATGCTTAAACACAATTTTCTTGTCCTAATAAATGTTACTGTCATTTTGAAACTAAACGCAAATCATGTATAAATACCATAGAATACAGCTATTTTTGGTGTCTCTTTAACTGACTATTCAACACAGCTATATGCCCACTGAAAGTGGCATGAAATAATCGTGCATCAAACACTTCGGAATCAATAACTTTTCAATGCAGTGAAGTTTTAGTCCTCGTTTTGTCCTCGTTTGTTACATAAAATATCAAGTCAGGCCCTTCCTAGGTGTTTATCGGGGATATAGTCCCCTGGATAAAAATTATCGATTATTTTATCTCAAAGAAGGTAATCCGGCCTATTTCCAACGCGACAGTTCAAGAACCCTGATAGATAAACCCGACCTAATTGTGCGTTGTCTAATAAATCTTGAGCATCAATATCAAATACAATTGTTTCAATTAAATTGGCGGCCAGAGACTTATTTGGCCAGACATTCAAACCACAAAAATATACAGCCTTAACCAAATAATGGTATCAAAATGGTTACCCTCCTTATAACAGTAACGTACATATATAGAAAGTATCCATCAATTTGATATCAGAATACTCTGTCCATGTCTCATTCAAAATAATTAAATCATTATCGGAAAAAGTGGTACTGAAATCTGGATCAGAATATTTAGTGTCAGTAATCCGTTGCTATTCTGTATTAGAACACTCAATCCAGTTGGCCCATCCTGTGTATACCCTCAATTTTCTTGGAGTTAACAATGCTTTGAGCAATTTTCAGTATGTTGGCGAGGATTTCACGTAGTTTCTTATTGAAATCTTCATTTTGTTCCTCTATTATGCCTCCGAAATCAAGATTGCTGCGCATTGACTGGAATTTTAAGTATGTTAACTGGTCTCTAAGATCTCCATTTCTCCGTTCAAGTTTCTGAATGCGGGACTGATATTTTCCTGTTATGAATTCTGTCCTGTCAATACGTTCATCAATTTTATGAAACTTTCAGCACTGGCGTTCTTATGATCATGGATCAGCGTAAACAACGTTTTAATATTCTTTTCAAAAGAAGACACCTTTTTATCTAATGAGTCGAGCTTGTTCAATCGAGTTTCAACGTTTCCTATTTTTGCTTCAAGTGACTTTAGAAACTCTATAATATCACTATTTGAGGGTAGCTTAGGTTGTCCTCTTGTGGTAGAACTGGCTGCGGCGGTAGCACTATACTTGTTTCCAGACATGTTGAAAGACACAGCTTCAGGAATATTTTCTGTAGTATTATTATTCTTAAAATCATCAAATACAGACAATGACTCATAAAAAGAAATATATTTGTTTCACTTTATATTTGACTTACAGATGCATGTCCATCAAAGTCCGACTCAGAACCACCAGAAGAACGTCTTGTTTTGAACATTTTACTGAGCTTAATATATTCATCCCCAATACAACTTCCATTTTTACGCCTTTTCACCTTTTTTTGATGAACTCATTATTAGTCAAACAATATATTCCAGTATAGAGTTTGTCCGTAAACAACATGTATTCCATAATATTCCACACCAAGTCACGTGACTATGAATAAGTATCCTAGAATACTGGAGTTTATCATACAATTCTGTGTTGTATTTTAAAAGATAATAAATTTGCGATGGCCTAGCTATAAAACAAATAAGCGATTTTCAACTCTTAGTTGAGTGTTGTCGTAGAAAATGTTTCTTTACTTCCGTTCTAAAAGACATTTATTTTACGCTTTTCAGTGAAATAATGATAATATGAATGACTGGAAAATCAGATATTCTTTGCAAAATTTACATAAGTAGGATTAAGATGTATATAGATGTAAATGCCGCTATTAACATGAAAATATACACTTTACAATAATAAAAATAAAAAAAAAAATAAAAAACTGTAAAAGAATTCTAGAAGCTCCTTAAAATTACTTGACATTATCTAAACTGAAATACCGTGGCGTCACGAAAACATGACGTCATGACGTAATACACGTCACGTTGCGCGAATGAATTTGGTATACTTTAGTCAAAAATATACAACATTTTGAATGTGCAAAAATAAAAAATATATATCTTTCCCGTATGTGTGGACAAGTTTCAAATGACCCAAACTTAATTTTAAACACATGCTTCCTCTTTTTTTTGTGACTATATTTTATTAAGTGTTTGTCTTTGTTTGAAATCAGAATGTAAAGTTTACGATTTGTAATGCGTCGTTTCAGATAATGTATCCCTTTTCATACAAATTATTTATAAAGCAACCTATCTTTAAGGTATTTCCGCAAATTGAAATTAGAAATTCATGTGAAAAATCAGAATCCCCGAAACAGCTTTCGAAATGCAAGGACACAAAAAATATATGATAAAAGTTGAAATAACATATCTGTAGGTAAACTTGCGAGCACGAAAGCTACGCTGAACCCTATCTCCACAGTGCTTTGGAAGAAAATGAGTGAAAATGTTTGGTGCAAAATTTTGGTATCGTATGCAACCTAAACTGCTATTATAATATATTTATTTTCAAATCAAAGAAATGCCAAAATAGTGCATACGAGCGTTACTTTTTTCAAGAAAATATCTTTAACATTCTAATGCGCAAAACACGTGCACAGATTTTATAAAATATGTCGCCGTTATGTTTATTTCAAGGAATTAAATATTATATAATTGTTCTTCTACCTCAGATTTCCTTACTGAAATATATATGTGTCCTTATTCATGGTTACAGATATCCATTTAGTATAGTTTTGCACTATCCGATCTCCTAAATCTGTTACCGTTTCTTTACATTTAAAGAATAAACGCAATGTGTAATGATAGTTTTTCGCTTAACACACCTCTCTTGGACAAGAAAGCCGTTTCATTTAAAATTTGTAAGCCTCCGCTGGCAAAATATTATTGAAAGATCGTAACTTTTTTTCTAAAATAAAGTTCAATTTTAATCATTTCCAAAAACTGGAAATATTTCACATTGTGTTGAACATATAAATAAAACAAAAATTCCAAAAATAAACCATTTTAGAACTTTTCCGTGAACTATACGTTTCAGCCGAATAATGCATTTCAAGATGACACAAAACTGATTTCTCTTTGTAAACAATGTCAAAGTTCACCTGAGTGAATTTGCCGAAAAAGTACAAGTGCTTACTTGTTTCAGTTTTACATCCTGTAGAATACAACAAACTTGCAACTTTTAATGCATATATGTTCTACAGTTATTCCAATATCAAAAACCGTCCGATCTTTTCCGTGAAAAATAAAACGAAGCAATTTTAACTATTTGTTTACAGGTCAACCATGTGAAATTAAAGGCATGTACTATCACGAGACTCCCGTGCATTTTGAACCTCGTGGTGAATAAACTGAATTTACTTTAAAGTATGGTGTCTCGGTCGAGCCAGTTATTTCTTAATTTCAGAGAACATACATTAAAGAAGTATTTATGAGATTATGTATGTGTCCGAATATTTCAAAATCTATATCAACGACGATAGAAAACAAGTGTGCACTCGGCAAATAGCAAGTCTATTATTTTCAGGTGTATACTGGATACTGATCCCAATGTTCGTAATTTTCAGATGAAGAACTTGTGATCCATGGTTTCGTAGACAGTCTTAGTACTGCAGTTATAATAAGTCAGTGTCCATTTCTATGCCGGATTTGCAATACACATTCATTATCATTTTAAATCTATAAAAGTGTGAAAAAATATCACTCTTTAACGAAGAACCAAGATACAAAATGTTACTTTTGAGATATTTCTGATTTTAATCATCAGGTTTTCGCGCGAAAAATTCAACCGATTGCATTTTGTTTGTTTCGTAGTTGTCTACAATAATAGACATATTTGGCTGTACATTTTTTCTGCGGTTTATTCTCACTGTGTTTTTTAAAAAAAACATCCTGCATAAATTTCTCTTGTATAAAACATCGATACATCAAAATTGGTTAGTTTACGACTCATGAAACATCTAATAACGAATCATTATACACATTTAACTTGTCCCGGACCATCGTTAAAGAGGTTCTTCGGGATAGTAGATGTAGTTTATGTAAACGTTTATAATGACATATCGAGAAAATTATTTACCTGGTTGACAGTTTCGGTCGATATCACCGACCTTCCTCAGAACTGTGACGACTTCCGGTCACGGACTAGTTCACTGCTGGACAGGTCAGAGTGAACTAATTATCCGTAAATGGTGCTGAGGGAGCAGGCCACTGGTCCCTGTTTATCACTGGTTTACTGCTCGCGATCCAGATTCAGTAAGACAATTATCCTATGCATTAACTGAAACTTTGAACTAACTTTCGCCATTCATGAATTTTTAATAAAGTATTTGGAAAGGATTTATAAATGTAACCAAAAAATATTACTCTACATAGCCCAATTCTTTTGTCACCAGATAATAAGAAATTTAGAAAAGGATGGTATTTTTTTACGTTGCTGAACATGACCAAATTATTTGTGAAAATTCAAATGTCCTAAAGATGACGTCATAAAACAGTTTGCTCAAGCTTTCATGGTTGACTGATTCGGGTGTTGAACCTAGACAAAAATTATCTTCTGGTATTGTTCTTTAAGAAATGTATTATCTTAAGTCTTTGCTAAAGTTTGCAATGTTCAGCCATATTTTATGATTTACAAGCCGGGGAAAATTTTCATTTAAGAGAGGGGGAAAGTATTAATGCTTGAACAAAATGTACTGAACCGAAGAGCTAACCGCCATTGTGCTATTTTGCAACGACTGAACATGCATTTATTTAGGGGGACAGTTAGACCGATCTTCTAATATCAACATGTCAAAGTTTCAATTTTATTAGATTACGCAAAAATAACTTTTATTCACTTTACTACCAAAGCCCGTTTTCAAATAATTTTGTTTTTGTTATCATTTTCTTTCCTCATAACATTTTCGATAGTTGAAAGTTCTAGGTGTTTTCGTTTAGTTATGTGACTTTTCATAAATGGGTTGAAGTCGTAATGATTAGCGAATTGATATGACTGCAAAGATCTACTATGATTTTTCTTAATAGTGAAAACTTATATTATTCTAGGCTCGTAGACTAAATTTCGAAACTGTACGTTCAATAACTTTTAAATTACTGGCATTTCTTGCTGGCAACATATTGAACATTCATTCTGCCACAGCTCGTACTATTTTCCTGTTAAACAGAAAATGCTTAAGCTGTCTGTTCTAATGCAACACATAACACTGTCACATGATGTGGTGTGACAGTTCTTACGTCATGGCGTCCTACCGCTCCTATAAATTAAAACCATATAAACACTGAAACAACATAAAACAGGCAAATATTTGGTGGGTGTCTTAAAAGATGAAGACAGAATCCCTTGATAAATTGCTAAAATCGAACAAATACAACTCTGAGACATTCTTTTGAATAAAATTATTGTCTTTCAGATGCGTATTATTATATCACTTAAGCTGTGCCCTCGAGTTAAATTTTGTATTTTTTCGCATTTCGCATCAGAACTCCAAGCAATGATTATATTCAACGAAAAATTTCTGTTGGGCTGATTCTAATTCATAAAAATTGTTCGTCGTCTAGTGAAAATCAGCAATTGAGCCAAAGTAAGTTTCAACAATCACTGTTAACTTCAAAGCAGATTATTTTCAATCATTGATAAATATAATTAACACTTAACATATTGGTGAACAATAATTAAAGGAATTACATAGACCATAGCAAAGTACTAAATGCGATATTGACTATAACGCTCTGCGAAAATAAAGCTTTATTTTTCACATTTCTTCAGAAGGTTATCGTTACACATAATAATAATATGTACTATATGGAGTCTACATTAATCATACATATCATATTTGTGGTCATTCTACTTTGTAGGTCTCGTGTCCATTGATCAATAATTGTTACAAGTGAAGCTGCCGCTTGGTATAACAGCTATCAAATCTCGTATTCTGACCATATGTTCAATGCACACGCAACCCCTTGGGTGTAATAGAAATTCCATTTTCCGATGTATATCACTTACCTGTTAATAATTTATGATACCTACAAATATTCTGTGAACAAAATGTCGAGTATTTTAAAGATAGCGTGCCTCGTGAGATCAATGTCCAAGTTGAATACAATAATCCGGATAAAGCTATTGTCTGATAACTCTATAGCCTTAAGGTGTCGGGGAAATATTTGATCTACCAGTTTCATGCTTTTGTCGTCTGTACTTCCCATTAATCTATTTAATATTTGCACAAGGTTTGCCGGAAACAACACCACTTTCTGTTTTATCACTTCCGAAATAAAGCTAATTTAAACATATCTATCATCTTAACGTTTGCTTCTATCTTTTTCAGCGTAGCCTTATCAAGCCCGTTTTCATGACCTATAGTGACCTATGGCACGTGACCAAGTTAGCCAATCAGATTTCTTGATATTGTATTACAGTGATTTTGCTTATACGGAAGATGTTTTATATTATATATAACAGTCTTGCTTATTGTCAGAGGTCTTTCGCATTGATGTATTCACAACTAGTCTACCTTGATTTACAAACATCCCTGACATATCCCAGTTTTTGATACGACGTTCTCATTTCTACACGAATCCTTTTCACAATAACACATCTTAAAAGTATTGTTATTCAAGGGCAAACATTTACCAGATTCATACATAACTTATTATCAAACTTCACTGCCATAGCAATCTTTTTTTTTTTAAAAAAAAAAAAGATGTTTCTTGTTTCGATATGTATGTTTGAAAACATTTGGCAAAGGAGGATATAACAGGACAAATTTTACCATAAAAAAAAAGAATGATATATAATTATTATGCTTCGGCATCTCGGTGTCGCGCTTCGCCATCAGGAACACATGCACATAATTATGTCCTAAATGTCTAACGATTGCAGCTTCAAATTATGAAAATTATGTAATAAGTTTAATACGTTTATATATTTTTATTCATTATATTTTATCATATTACCGGCATTATCTCACAGAAATAGTGATATATATATATATATGTGTTATCTATAGCAACCATCAATACACTGTAACTTAATTACGTTACGTGAAAATACTTAATTTAGGAAAATAAACAGCCTCAAAAAGTTAATGAAAAGATTTATTATTTACAGATATTGGAAAAAAGTCAATGCACATTCCAGAAGAGAGGAATTCATTCATTCCTTTACGTATATAAGCTTAATGGTCCCATTCAGCAGAAAGTATCTTTATCAGTGTTCCCTGATATCCAGAGGCAGTGGCAAGTAATAATTTCAACTAAAGAGACTGCAAGTAGTGATCAACAGCTGGCCAACTTTCCAACAATTCCTCAAGTATCCCATGAATGCAGATTACTATGAATAAGAGAAGCAATGTGGGCGGTTGCAGTACGGTCTGGACAGGGCACGGCAGCTACTCTTGCTACTCAGAACGAGGCGCCAGCAACAAAGTGCCAAACACCCCGGTGTAAACAAAAAGTAAAAATTAAATGCATTCAGTTCCTAATGATAAACGAACAATGGTTTGTTATACTGTTATAATTACATTCGCTCTATTCTTTTCAATTGAAAATTATGACGTTCATTTCATATGAAGGAAAGTAGTGAAAGTTACGTCAATGCTGCTTAGTTATAACAGACCTGCTGCTTGGACGACCTCTGCGTATACTCATGGAAAACGTTCCTTAGATGATGCCGCAGTTATTCCGACTGGTGAACAGAATGGTCGGTAAGCTGATTTTAATTGAGAAATGAATTTCTTTCGGTGTTCATGCGAAATGAACGACATAATAGGATCGGCAAATCCATAAATAACGATTCATGTTTAATTTTGCCGATCCTGTTCTGTCTTTTATTTCGTATGAACACCGGAAAAAAAGTTCCATTTCTTATATTTACATTATAGTTCCTTCCCATTTATTAACAAGATTATATCATAATTTTCAAACATTTTGTTGCATTTAACATTAAAATCAGTTTTCCATTTAAACCAATGGAAAGAAATAATTTGATTATGAATCAAGTTTTTAAGTTTCTGATTTTTCTTATCAGCATTATGCATGTGTATCATTCAAATCCCGACTCAATTAAAAATGTAGTTCTGATTCTTCCTGTCTACTACAGTGTCTAAGTTACTTAGTCTTAAGTTAATGGGCAGTACAGGCGTCAATGTATTCTTTCGACACGATAATAGAGTCTGACTTATTGAATAGTAGCTTGATCCGGGATATTGTATTTGACTTGGATATTAATTTTAACACACGAGGCAAACAATCTGTCAATCCGTGTTTATTTGTGAAATACAAGGCATGTTTTTCACGGAACATTTGTAGGTGTCATGCAGGTGCCATGAACGAAAGAGAAACACCTGAGGGGTTGCGTGTGTATTGAAAGTGTGGCCAGTATGTGAGATGTAATTGCTGATGTAACAAATTAGATAACGGCAGTTTCACACATTAATGACAATTTCTAACAATTACTGATCAAAGGACACGAGACCTGCGAATTAGAAAAGCCATAAATTACTTTCTATATAGTCTTCAGAATAAATGTGGATTTTATTGGCTACACACTAGTCAGGATATGCTTCTGAAGAAATGGAAAATCTGAAAATATTTCCAAAAATAAGCTGCTTTATAACAAAACTTTTGCAGAACATTATATTACTGATTATATCGCATTTAGTACTTTGCTATGGTCTGGGTAAGTGCTTTTATAATTATGGAAGAAATTATGTTAATAATGTTTATTAATAATTGAAAATGATTAACTTCGACGTCTACTGTTATTGTTTAAATCCTTATTTCGCCTCTATTTTGGATCACGTACAGACGGTCATTGTTTAAGAAAAATAATAAGCTCAACAGTGATTTATCATTAAATAAAAGCTTTGTTTAAGGTTTAGATGCGAAGAAATTATAATACGAACGCACAGCTTAAGTGATTCAATAAAACGCATCTGAATGAAAATGATTTTATTAAAAAAAAGTCTCTGTAGGAGCTGTATTTTTTTTTTTTCGATTTTAACACAAAATCAAGGAATTTGTCCACATCCTTGAATATATCCGCCAAATGTTTGCCTTTTCTATGCGTTGTTCTTTTTTCAGGGGATGGGGCCTATGACGTAATAACTGTCACGTCACGCACAATGCTATGATATTTTAAGTCTTCTCTGTTTAACAGGAAAATAGATCGTGCTGTGTAAGAATGAATGTTCAATATGATGTCAGCACGACAATATAATTGAGCCGCGCCATTGGAAAACCAACATAGTGGCTTTGCGATCAGCATGGATCCAGACCAGCCTGCGCATCCGCACAGACTGGTCAGGATCCATGCTGTTCGCTAACGGTTTCTCTAATTGCAATAGGCTTTGAAAGCGAACAGCATGGATCCTGACCAGACTGCGCGGATGCGTAGGCTGGTCTGGATCCATGCTGGTCGCAAAGCCAGAAAGTTCGTTATCTCATGGCGCGGCTCATATCAACTATACTGACCAAAACATCTAACCCGCTATTTGTTATGTTTCCAGTATTTTAAAAGTTACTGAACGTTGAATTTTGAAATTTAGTCTACGCTTAGCTATAGAACAATATGTTGTTGATAACTTCTCAAAATTAGAAAAAAAAGAGAAATCAAATTATACTGTCTTATAAATTCGCTCAGTTTACGATTTCAACCCATATTTGAAAAAAATCAAAAATACACGAAAAAAATCTAGAATTCTCAAACTAGCGAAAAAGGAAAAAAAAGCATTTGCACATTTGTCATTTTGGTAAACTTATCGCTGTATATAACTGACATGTTGCAATATGGCATGTAGCATGTAAGAGATCACTGCAGGTTGAACACGTTTGGCATCACATAAGAAAATGCTTGCCTCACGAAATTGTTCATTGCATGATCGCTTAAGCATTTACTTGTTCATTACTATTTAATTTCGTAAGCTATTATATCCGACTTTAGGCTCACCTTGCACGGGTTTGGTATGTGAAAATGGAGGAACAGTCATTTCTTCTCCCGACGGTGATAGCTGTTATTGTCAATGTCCACCAGAAGTTACAGGTCTTCTTTGTGACTATGGTGAGTATTATATTTAACAGTTTAAAATTTTTAGAATGTAGTTAATGAACAATATAGATTATGAAAAAGGTCGGAAAAGTATAAAGCAAAATAATTACGGATGTGTCGAAAGCTTAGTCTCGTTGTATAGAAACGAGTTCGATACACGAAGGGCTGATTCTTCATTTTTTGACAAGGCAACATATCCCAACAGTAATGTCGGGATACTTAAAGTATGTTTTTAAATATTCATGTAAAACTATTATGCAGAATCCCGAGGGATTGATTGGCACCCGAGTCCAGAAAGGAGTGAAAACTCAAGTGTATTCCGACGGATTCTGAAGAACTCATAAAAGGGAAATGCGTGATCGCTACTCTAATAAGCTAAATGTCGTTTTCTATCAAACTTTGATTTTATTATGCGTTCCTGGGTCTTAGGTCGTTTATGCCATGGATTGCTCGTATAAAACGTTGTTTTACCAGCACCTGCGCTCTTTGTTAACACGTATTCATTAAAACCGACAGGTTTACCCCATAATTTGAAACAATCTTGATTGTATGATCTTACGAATCAATAGCAGTTTCGTGAATTTGGTTTTTATTTTGCAAGGTCGAGAGTGCAAATTATACATTCAGAAGTGAAACTAGTACCTTTTTTTTTTTTTTTTAACTTTTTTAGAAATTTTATTAAAGAAACTTTATCTAAGATATTTCATGAGTCAAAATGAATTTATCTGTATAAAATTCTGGTCATTAAAAACCTTTGAGGAAGTAAATATTGAAAGTTAACATGTTTACACGTGAACATTGCTTTTATCCTGACTTTTCCATTTATTGAAGACAAACCGAAGACGAAAAAAGATGTTATGTGAGTTTATAAAGTTCTTTTTATCACATTTGAGGTTCTTTAGAGAGACGTATTTAGCATAAATAGTATTGTCTTATGTTAAATAAATCAGATAAAAAACAAATCAGATAAAAAACAGTGACCTACATTTTTCTCCCACTTGAATTTCATGAAAACCATTATGATGATACCTGTAAAATACAGCTATACTATATAAATATCATATAATAGCGTGTGTGACATTGATTTTGTCAACCCGAGGGCAGAATGTCACCCGAGACGAAAGCCGAGTGGTGACATTCTGTTTCGAGGGTTGACAATATCAGTGTTACACACGTTCCATATGATAGTTATTTTATTATACCGAACAAAATTTAGTACATAAAAATGTTTTAAAATGTTTTAATTCATTAAATTTAACCGTTTCATCCTTAGCGCGGTAATCGCCTATGTACACATTGAATAGTGACGTCACTACTATATGTGTACAAGAGAGGTAATCATATGGCTAAAAATTTTGGCAGTTAATTGCCCTTTTATGACATTTAAACTATCAGCGCGTTCACATGACCTGACAGTCACTTTCGCTTAGTCACATGTCTTTCCCGGGTAATGGGATTTTATTATCGTAGACAAAAGAGAGGTATTTTAATACAAGATGACAGGTGTAAAATTTAGGCCATCTCTGAATAAATGCTTTTTCACAACTTAATCCGTAACCTTACTCAGATATTTTTCGGCGTGCCGTATAAGCCCGATTTTATGACCTCGTATGACCTTATGCTGCCTGAATAATGTACCAGTCGGATTGCTTGGTAAGGTATTCTCGGTATTTTCAGCCATAATGAGAGATTTTGTAAGAGTGGCGCTGATTGGAGTAAAGGCTGAAAATGCTTCACTCTGAGTCATGTGTGACACTGAGTGAAATGACAACGCGTTCGTCATCTATAACCTCTATAAGTACAGCACCATCGGGTTGTATGCGTACCACTTGAACAGGTGTGCGTAACCAAATATTCATCTGCTCATCCCAACATATTTCTAAATTGTTAACTTTTCTTGTTAAGTTATTTCTGTTTTGTTAAGTTTCCTTTCCTTAAGTTTTATTTTTACAAAAAGGCTATTTGTTTTATACAGTCATTAACTCTTACCCTGCATTACAGCAACAATTTCTAACCAGTGCAAATCATTACTAACCTGCAACAACATGTCCGATACTGTTAAATTTTAGACTCTATTATAGTAAATTTTTAATTAATCTTTCTGGTGGAAACAGTACTGTACATATTCTGAATGACAGACAAATTTGATAATAAGCTGAAGTAGGGTAAGGGTTCATGTTGCTTCCAACAATTCCAGAAATAAAGTATAGAACGTATTTCAACATTGTTTGCTTACTGTTACCATCTTTTAAGCACTGAAGGCTCAAAGTGAGCTTTTGTGATTGTTTGGTGTCCGTCGTGTGTCCTTCCACAATTTCTAAACACAGTCTTCTTCAGAACTACTGTCCTCATTTATACAAAACTTCACAGAGGCCACTTTCAACATTGCCAAAAGATTTAAAATACAGGTTTCTGCCCATATATAACTTGTGTTTCAGTTACATCACGCCGACCATCTTTTTTAAAGATATTTCTTGTTTCAGTATACGTTTAAATAACTGCCTTATAATGAAGACCAAAGTGTATTTTGATCTTAACTTAATACACCAGGTACTGTGCATACACCTAAACTTCGAATCAAACTGTTCAGATATTAAACACATTGTCTTGGCCTAACATGTCACTTTTAGTTTGTATCTTGATTATTATATTTCTCTCTTTTCATGCAAATCGTGTATAATTACCATAATGGAAATACAAAAAGAATACATATATATTTTAATTCAACGTGAAGAGAAAGATAATTGAAAATATAATGCCAGAATTATTTTCAGATGTGCAGGAAAGTGTATTTCCGGCAGGGCCTTATGCAATGCCTATGTCAAAAGATGGCTGCCCGGAAGGACCGTCAAACGGCTGGGGAGTCGGTTATATAAACATCACCACAACACTCTCGATGTACGATCCGAAGTCATATCCGAACAGCTGTCAGAAATTTGTAAATAATTTAATGACACAATTTAGTGTCCAAAATGGAACCCCTACTACAGATATTTTAGGGCCGTTTGACCAATATACATTACAACTGAACTTTTGTTTCAAGAAAATTGGATATAAAGGTGCAAATGGAAGTTGGCCTAAGGGGAGTTATGGAGTTTTCGGCACAAGTGAAGGATGTCCGGAAGGTAGGTTTAATTATTTATACCATATGTAATAGAATATTAATGATCGGTTATGAAACAAAGTACAATTATTTCGACCATTGCCAATATTGATTAGTCATTTTCATATATTATATGCATATTAAGGATATTGATTATTGATATATTATTGAATGCGTGTAGACAGATAAAGATGGCATCCGCTAAATTGTGAGAATGAGAAATATAGGATGATACCGAAAGTCTGTAATGTTGAGATATATATTCCGATGAAAAATACATAACCGACTAAAGAACATATAACTGGTGCTGACGGTACGGCTTCACAATACGTCCTTTGTTTTTAAGCGCATGGCACTGTTACTGAAATACATAACATAAAACTACATTCTTTACTACAGTGTTTTCATCGTACATCTATAAACAGCATACATCAAAATAATATATAATACATGTACTATATAATTCATATACGGATCATAATTAAGAAACTCGGACGTTATATACATATATGTAGGGTCGTCTGAATGCAATTTGGTTAGAATTCTATCTCATTTTCAGATTATCAAAGAACCGTCTTACGTGGATGATGAAATGCCTTACCTACTCGATATCATTATTGTTGATAATAAAATTTGTCATAAAATCTATAGCGTTTAAAACTTTGGTTTCTGCGTATATGTTACAGGATTGTCAGCGCATGCGTTAACTCTATGTTTGCCACCTGTGTTACGCTTCAGCACCGATGGGCATGTACCATACAATGATATACGTGAAACAGAGAACGGTTCAGGTATGTATGATTTAAGGTAGTTGACCTGCACTGGCAGTCGACAATTTCTGGATAATTACGTAATCACATTAATCCATTCGGCATTCTTCGGTCCTGGATGTAGCTGAACGTGCACACGGCTTTCCGTAAATTCCGGAGAATGTCGAAATAACATACGGAAATAACGTAAATTGTCGAATATTTTTGAGGGTCTAGCTATTTCCGCAAATCTCTGAAGTTCCAAAAATTTTCTTAAAATCATTGAAACTATTCTGACGACTGAAATTGTTTTAATGCTGCATATATAACAAACTGTGATGTTGAGTAAATTCCGTGTATTATAATTCGCTAAAATTCCTTCTCTTAATTTTAAAACGTCTGAAAATTTGTATATAATTGCCACTACATTAAATTGATTCGTAGATTGTAGCTCAAAAACAGTTACTCTTACAGTTTACTTTTCTACGGTGGCATAGAGGGGACATAGGAAATATTTTATTTATCACGTGTTAGCTAACACGTGCGAACGTGTTAATTAACACGTGCGCACGTGATAACTATCACGTTCGCACTTGTTAACTACCACGTGCGCACGTGATAAATAAAATATTTTCTATGTGAACGTGATAGCTATCACGTGCGAACGTGATAAATAAAATATTTCCTATGCGAACGTGATAGCTATCAAGTGCGAACGTGATAGTTAACACGTGCAAACGTGATAGTTATCACGTGCGCACGCGTTAATTAACACGTTCGCACGTGTTAGCTAACACGTGCGCACGTGATAAATAAAATATTTCCTATGTCCCTATTATGCCACCGTACTTTTCCCTGAGACAATGCGATAAATATATTCAGCAGCTTTATTTGTAATATTTTTACCCAAAATCTTTCAAAACGCATACTGAAGAATTGGGTAAAAATCGATTCTATTATCTTTCCTTGTTTATCGAGATCAACACTATACATAGTTGTCTCTCTTAGATTGTCTAGCTGAATATCGATCACTATCAGACATTTTAGCGAGTGTTGCAAACCGTTATGGTTCGGCTATCTCCGCTTATCATATCACGGGAGGTGCCGATCATAAATAACTAGGATACTGTAAAAACGTTGGAAGGGGGAATTTATTTTACACCAGTTTTAAGTACCGGTAAAACAACAACAACAAATATAGTCATCTTTATATTTACAAGGTTACATACTATATAACAATTTGGTTTAATTCTGTTTTTCATTAATGTAAAATACAGAACGGAAAAATAGGAGACATTACGTTATTTTATTCTTTTATTTTGCATGGTATATCAAAAAATATGATCAATCATTTTCAATTATTATAAATAAATGTGAAATACGTTTTTTTTCTTCTTTTGTTACATTCAATGGAATTTTAATTGAAATGAAAATTTAACTAATTAATCAATTATTTGTATTTAATCCTATTTAATGTGCCAAAACTAATTTTGCTATGTAATGAACATTTGAAAAACATATTGTCATACACTAATAAAATAAAAACCAGGAAAACAAACTAACAAATATACTTTACAATGTAAAAGGTATCTATTTATGACACCAGGGCCTGTTTAATGATATACACTCATGTTACGTTTAGCAAATTATTGTATCATGTAACAAGAAACGTACATATGTTTACGTTACTTAATAAAGAATCTTGAATCTCTCTTGAAAATCCTGTTTAATAGGAAGTGTGGCCTATTTGCCCCCGAGCCAGTCATTACGTAATAAAGTATGTGCGAATTATGACTTCCCAAAGTTTCTCAAAGGTTACTGACTGACTGATTTAATAAATGTCAGATTTTTAAAGTCTTTTAAGAAAGATTTAAGATAATGTGACACTGATGTAGTAGAAAGGTTATTCATAATTATTATCACGTATATTATTACTATATGAACTAGGAATTACATATTTTTCATTTCTTAAAAATTAGCGCGTGCTATATCTGCTTGAGATTATCTGTGCGTACATTCAATTCTATTCAATTTCGATTTATTGCATAAAGCTTATAAATGCAATACTTATAGCAAGTGAAAGTATGGAGCACTAAGAGTACATATTAATTTTCAGAAGAGACAGTAAACTAATATGTCAATAAACGACAATTTTTCACAATGTTGTCGGAAAACTTATAATATTTTCGCTCTAAGGCGAACCTTTAACATGTGATCTATGTTTCTATACTTAAGTATCGAACAATTAACCTGTATTCAGGAAAAAATACTATAAATCAAATACAAGTAAATACTAAATCACTGTCACATTATCCTATATATCTTTCATCATTTGTTGTTGATTAGAAAATGAAAAAAATATATATATTTATAGTGTATTTAAGTGTCGTTCATTAAACATGTTACAATTTTCAAAATGCTCTTAATATAGACGCAATCACCGAGAAGATTATTATCTGTGTAATAAAAAGACCTGATCACCCCTAGTCCCCTAATAAAAAGGTGTTGATACGCAATAAACTTGCAAAAAGCTGTTAATTGGTAATAAACAACTATCAAAAAGTGCTTTAATATGATTGTTTCAGAGGCTCCGAAATCAATTTACTGAAAATGTTGCATTATATCAATTCTTTGTAACATATATGTGGTTAAAACTTAATCTGAGGGGTATAAATATAATTATGCGAATCTTTAAAATACGAGACAGTGGCTATATCCTTTTTAGAAAGAAATATATTTAGTTGCAAAGTGCATATTGTCTTCTGAATTTTTAGCAAGCAGTAAAATATAGATCATTTATATACTCTAGCTTCTTTTCTAATTGTGTAAATTTCACTCATGAAATTGTTATGATTTTCCTTTCTTCTCTCTCTCTCTACCTTTCTTTCTTTTTTTCTTTTATATTGATGCATGCAGTAAGAATTACCAATACAACAATACAGTACAATATTTCCTTATTTCGTCAAGGATATATGTCGGTAACTACAGACTATATAATAGATATAAAAGATTGAACACCTATCAATAATAATTCGACGCCGCCCTGAAGGCGGTGTCGAGTATTTCAGGGCGGCGTCGAGTATATGGGATACACTTTAAGGTGTGGCAGGGGAGTGCAGATTTGCGAATTCCACATTGACGTGTGGGTACCAGTGTTGAAATATCCATAGAAATCTCGTTTTTGCTTATTTTTCTTTGAAACTACTATGGACTATTGCAGATACTATAGACTACATAAAGACGACTCTCCGGTCCTATGCACCTGTCGCTTTCCATGCCAGATGTAGTGAAAATTGGCCAAATCACCCAAATTTTATAGACCAAAATTAGCCTAACCGGGCCTCACTTTGAACTCTGCCATTCATCCATTTTGTATTTTTAAATCCAATTTCGTAGCATATATGTATAGTGCGAACATAGATGCATACCCAGGTGTGTGAAAGTGTCTCCCAACCGGCACTTTTATTTCCCTAATTTTCACTTGAAAAAAAGTGGATGGATAACAGCCGAGCGTCTGTCGACTTTTTGTTCTGATGTTTATGTTTTAGCCTCAACCGAAGTACGGAGCTAGGAATTTTTAAAACACCCGCCATGTAGAATCATAACCGTTTCCTCATTCCCCAGATATATTAAAGAATTAATAATGATAAATAACCAGTAAGATAGATATGCCTTTATATCTACCCTGTCCTGTTTATACAGAAAATCGACCGGGGCCAAACTACGAAACCGCTCCCCTGCCACCTTTTTATTTCGGACCCTGTAAAGATGGTAATAAATAGTTTCGGAGTGATAAACTGAACACAGTGAATAGTTTGTAAAAGGATCAACGATATTGCACAATACATTTTAGGGAATAAACAAAAAAATGGCAAAAAGAAAACATAAAAAATGTATGTAATGCAACTTATTATGTGATTTAAAACAATGCTATCTGTCTTTCCTCTCCTTATTTGTAGAGCAGAACATATTTTTTTATTTACAGTTTCGTCAAAAATGTTGATCCGATTTATTGATAAGGGAGGTTACTCTGTAAGTCAAGTTTTCTATTTCTATTCTTAGCATGACCTACTTACCTATCTCATTTTCTATAAATAGAACACACCGCAGATATACCATACTAACGCTTGAATCGCCTGGACAAGGGAGCGTTCGTGTATTTTACAATAATCTTGCAGTAAACTTCGAAGAGAATATTAAGGTATTAGGCCCCTAATAGTAATGTTTAAAAAATGGCATTTGCTGGGTATATTCTTACAGTTGACCGTGCTTCGCACTTATTTGCAATTTTTTAAAAACTTTTACCGTGCCGTTTTGTATAAATTTTGTGTAATTTATGGTATTTCCTAAAGCTCAAGTAGAGACAAATTTCAAAGTTGTGGCCTTTATCCAAAACGTTTTCAGAGAATTTATTATTCCATTATTTTTTATGAAGAAACATCTAACTATATGGTAAACAATCGTAAAACTTAAAATAAAAACTGTCAATATCATTTTTCTAGGTGCCTCAAGTAAACGGATTTAATCAGACAAGAATTCCAACTCCAATATTGAAAAATTATGGTCGAATCCTGCGGGTCTGTTTTGAATTTTGCTCACTTCATTCAAAATAACCTTGGGCAGAAGTAAAACCTACCTACATTTCTTCCACAATATGTAATCTAAAGAATGAAGACAAAATAGAGAACTTTTACCGCATGTAACTCAGTATTTTTAAAGATGTCTAACTCTACCCCTTTTGTTTTACAGGTAAAAACAGCAAGAAATCGCATATCAAATGAATTTTTTTCCATTTTAGTACAATAAATCAATAACAAGTCTTAAAAGAAGTACAAACTTACTAGAAAAAAAAGAAAAACAAGGAAAAAAAAATTTGGTCCCAGTAGGGCTTGAACCTACGCCCCCCTGAAAATTGCTGTCAAAGTAGGTTTATGGTAGGAATTGAATACTCTTCAAAAAGGAGGTACTCTATTATGGGCCTAATACCTTAAAAAAATATGGAAAATTACAATTTGCCTGCATAAAATTCCTTGGAAAAAAATACGTATTTACAAAGTAAATACAGGAATCAATAAGCATAGATATGTTGAAATGAACGAAGGAAGTGCCGCTGTTAACTTATTTTTAACATTTTGTCTTATTTTCAGTTTGTTGATAGGTACAGTGATGTAATTTCAGAATGCGCACACTTTTGCAAATTCCTATTTCTATTTTTTTTTTTTTTTTTTGTTTTTTCTTTCTTTTTTTTTTTTTGCTTATGTGTCATATAGAGTCCCATATGTCCCCGTGAGGGAGCCCAGCCGTATACAAAGATATAGATCTACTCATTGTTTACAGATATACACTGTCAACTAAGGTGTGCAATAAGGCTAAAGAGCATTGGCTGAATTTGTCAGTGACAAGTTAATACTTCTTTAAATGTGGTTAATCGAAATATCAAAGCCATGGACCATAACTTATCAAAGCACCAGTGACTTTAAAATAAATTCCTTGTTGAATTTATATGTTCATTGATCTATATGACTAGTCAGTTGCTCTGGTTTTATTGTATCTTGTTACTTGCTTCTTTTTTCTTTTTTGTTTTTTAATTTAATAGATAGTTTTTGTATTTGTCCCATTCCTGACAAAAAAAAAATAAAAATAAAATAAAAAAACATTTTCATTGAAATATTTTCTACACTTTGGCATGGTTATTATGCTTGCTAAATTTCTTGTAATATTAGATTTGAATCTAGACACTAACATACTCTTAGTAACCTTACAGTTCAACGAGGACTTCAAGTTTATCGTTCGTCCGAAAAAAAAAAGAATTCTATGATATTCAAAAGTATATAAGAAAGATCATGCTTTGTGAATAGGGGCAATATAGAGATTATTTATGTTATATTCATTCTTTTCTGGACAAAATTTTTGGTTGTTTTTGGCAACGGAAACAGTAAATTGCTGTGTATAATCTGCATTCTGAAATCTATAATGTAGGTGACTAAGTCCATAAAACTTCATCAGTAAATAGAAAACACTCATTACATTACATGATAATAAAAATAATGGTTTCTGTGAGCCACAACTTTTCACAGGAGGTGACCTTAGTTAGTGAAATAATACTTTAATTTTGTATGTAAAGGGACCACCTACTCGCAATGTTAATGTCATTGCAGGTAGAGGATTTGTATTGCATGGTATAACTTTCTATTATGTTTTATTCTTCATGTTTAAACAGTTTATAACATATATTGTTTTATGTGCTAATGTTGATAACTTGTAGTCAGTCAGACTAATAAAGTAATGATTAGGTGATTTCTCATATTGCAATAAATGTACTTCAGACACAACACTTGGCGGCGTCTTTGATGCTTGCATCAATAAATTCCCTTGTACTCTTTTGTAACCATCAGCTCTCTGTATCATAGGCACTTCGGTCGAGTTCGTGAGTTTCCGCGCGCGTTCGGAAATACCACGGACACGAGCAATAAAGAAATTTTACAAAAAATCACCAACTTTTAAACGTCCAGGGAAGCAAGAAGACATTTAAATAATTTCAAAATAAAAACATATATAAAAATTTTTTTGTCTGTAGAATACTTCAATAGGATAATAAATATTCTCAAATTATGAATAAAGTGGCTACAGGGGAAAGAATAAGATACGTATCACAGGTTTTTGCTTATTTTATTCAGTAACTATATGCCGTAAACTGAGACTGATAGTGGTGTTTTTAATCGCCAAGGGAAGCATTAATTCTTCTTTTAGATATATAATTTTTATATCTTTGTAAAGAGAAAAGAATGACGAACACTTCAATAGGATAATAAATATTGTGTGTTCATTCTAATAAAAACAATATTTGTTCAAACCTTTTTTCCTTCTTTGTTTCTATTGGAAAATATCAACCAGATAAAAATCGATATCGCACAGCCAGGTGATTTCAAGGGGGTAATTTTACCGATTAGGCGGCAAATTTTACCGAATTGTTGATGATACATTCACTAACTTTAACAATACCACCCATTTGTGTTTATAGAATGTATTATGTCTCTCTTATAATGAAAAATAATGTTGAAATTAACTTGGTTCTGAAATCAAACAGGTTTCTTGTGACTATTACAGGGGTCAGAATTCATCTTCGATACATTCAGTAACAGTTAGGTTTATATGTTATTTCACGCTTTCATGATGACGTAAACACGAAGATATTTGAGAACAGATTTAAAAGCCATTTACAATTGTTACATACACATTCAAGAAATGTTTAGCACGAAAGTTGTGTATTACAAGTTTAGACTGACTTTTACTTCTGAAACTTACTTTAAGAATTACGCTTGTCCTTTGTAAACGGGTAGTGAAACATTGACTTTCATTTACAGAGCTTAGGTTGCAATACTGTAAACAGGAGCCGACGCAGACAGAAAACGATTCTGAATCAATCCATTCTGATAATCCATATTTGACGATTAAGGTATGTACAAAGAAATAAGATATCTATCGACGCTTTCTCGTTCCTTTAATTTTATACTTAGGCAATTTTTAGCATTAATTAGTTATATAGACTAAATGGCAATTTGTGTATTAGTATCTTTGCGCAGCTGTCTGCGCAGGTCGTTATTGTAACAACTAAATCCGGCTGTCCTTTATTTCACATATGATCTACTAACTTACTAATGTTATTTCGACATTTTCTAGAATGTTAGATTAACAGAGACTTGTAATAATATACAATATATTAAAAATCTGTATTGCTACTTTTGAAAAAAAAGACCATTAACTATTACATATGAAGCTACTCTTCAGTTTATGCAGCCATCTGAACACAAGACTGTTAAACTTGTCATTTCAGGACCCGGAGACGCCTACAAATGAATGTCCTAACAAAGATGGTTGTAAAATGTCTGTCGAAGAGTTTCCTATACCGATGCCTGCAAGGATCCGTGCTCTTAATGCAACAACAACAGAAAATAGTTCCACATATTTCCAGCTTAGTTATTGCCATTGTACTCCGGACAGTTATCAATTTACTTATTACCACGTCGAAGGTGGGTATACTTCAAAAAATTTAGCAACATCAAATATCACTTATAGATTGTCAGCAAAGCTGAGAAAGCTACTGCTTATAAGATATTATTCTGATTAAATGTAATTAAAACAGCTATACGA
Source organism: Mercenaria mercenaria (assembly GCF_021730395.1). NCBI lineage: Eukaryota > Metazoa > Mollusca > Bivalvia > Venerida > Veneridae > Mercenaria > Mercenaria mercenaria. The sequence goes on along the minus strand of NC_069371.1, from coordinate 63,041,322 downwards.
AACAAATGTTTACTCAAGTTACACATTCTGCTTTATGACAATGTATGTTATGAACATTGCATTTTAAGAGAGGGTGATATGAAAAATGCTCACCCAGTCATATATGAATAGCGTCCTATCGAAATACATTGATTAAAAATAATACATTTATCAAACTTATAGACATGTAAGAATTATAAAACACCAGTAAAACATAGTATTCACAATTAGTCATTGAGGATTTTGAAAACAGATCGCCTGGTTTTGTCGAAAAATCAATAACGCTGTGCTGTTACAGAAATGTTAAACATTTTTATAGGCGTTTCGCTACAGTTTCTGTACATGAGATTGAAGAAATATTTACTAGTAACATAATTTCTTCAAACTTTGGATATTGAAAGCATATCATCTAAGAAACATATATTGTATGCTGCCGGACTATTTTCGTAAATATGCATGACCCGACACATTTCTATAAATAGCGCACATAAAAACTTCACTAAGTTCCATTTAATATCGATAAACATTAAAGATTTCGTTCAAGAACAAACAAGAGTCAAAATGGTAAAGGTATATAATAAAAGGGTCATTATAATCTCGTGGATTTTGCAAGATCGGATCCATGACACTCGGCGCTTGTGCGCCTCGTGAGATCCGATCTGGCAAAATCCACTCGAGCCGAATACTGCATCCCAGATCAATCTATTGTTATAATAACCCTATTGTATTGTCCCCCAAGGCATTCTATCATAAAAAAGCGCGACAAAATAACTGTATTTCCATGATGGTAATTATAAATGTACACGATTTGCACGAAAAATATGAGATGTACAAAATTTTAGTTTCAAATTGACAGTGACATATATTAGGCCAAGACGATGTGTTTTATGTCTAAAATCTTATTAAATTAATGTAGCCGTATGTACATAAATCAGTGTATTTGGGTAAATTTCAATCACATTTTGTTTCTGCAGTGTAAGGTAGTTATTCATTTATATTCTTAAAACTATGCGGAAAAGAGATAACCTGAAAACGTTTGCAGACGAAGTTGTGAAAACACTTTTATTCGGGGAGGGCCTGAATTGTCCTCCCGAAAACTTGTAGTATAGCTGTATATTACCTGTATTATAAGAATGATTTTCATGAAGTTTTTGTGAGTTACAAAAATGTTGAATTCCCTATGCTAAGATTGTAAAAATCACGTTATAATATATTTTGCATCTATTTATAAATTATAGCCTCTTTTCGGAGGATTCTTCCGAAAAAAATCCGAAGATGCGCGACGGGTTCGTAAGCAGTCGGAAAACATACTTTCGGTTTGAAATAGGATTTTTTTTTTTGTTTATTTGTTGGGTATTCTTGAAGATATTCATGACTATTTGGTCAGATCCGATGCAGTGGGTTATATTTTCAGTAAATAGGGAGTTTCACTCGCAGCGGCTTCAAACTTTGATTTTCGTATAATACTCGTTCGGGTTCTAGTAGTGGACCTTTAACAGGAGAGAAAACATGTGTTAACAGAGAGATTCTCAGCACATTAAAGCGCCTTTTTATATATGCGCGATCCGTGGGAAGGCTTAATCCATTACGGCCCTAAAATGGATAATTCAAAAGGTAATGACGTTAACGTGAAAAAGAACACAGAAATTCCTGCACATTTCATGGAAATTTTATGACGTTGAAAGATAATTTATTTGTTTATTAGTTTAATACGCATTTTATGCTAGAACAGCGTTAACGCATGTTCAATTCGTGTTGTAATACTTCAGCATGATATGGGGAACCGGGCTCGAGCACCAACCAGTCCCTCAGCATTCTGCAGATGTTATAACGCGAAAGAACATCCGTACACTCCATACCTGTATATAATAGGATTATACAGATTTAATAATAATAAATATAATAATACTCTTCTCAAATGCGCTCATTTGATTGGTCGCACGCGCGGATCCGCAAATAGCAATATTGACCTGCAAAAGTGATAATGACTCTTGAGATATCACTTCTTATATGTATGAAATATGGGCCAGTCAAATGAATGCATTTGAGAAAGGCGTATAATATAACAATTACAGACTTATGTTTCGGTCAATATGTGTTTTTACGGACCTGGAAAAAATAGATTCAGACCTCGGACTGCGTCCACGGTCAATATCATTTTGCGGTCCGAGGTCAATATCATTTCTCCAGGTCTGTAAAAACACATATTGACCTCAACATGAGTCAATAACTGTATAATAACACATTCCTATTTATTTACTTTCAGAGCTGTGGTACAGTAAGTAAATAATGTTTGATACAACTGTTTTTTTTTTATTTCTGACATGAAGTCTGTTGTGATTAAGAGACGGATAAGGTATGTTTAATTTGTTTAATTCAATGATTCAGAATTCTTAAAATTTAATTTTTGAAACTATTACATATTATCAAAGATATTGTTCCTTTTTTTTGTTGGGTTCAACGTCAGTTGACACAATTGTAGTTCACCAGTTAATAGAACCACCGACTTTCCGTAAGCCAGCTGGATGGCTTCCTAACATGAAGAATTAAACGCCACAAGCGAGACTCGAACCCACACCGGTGAGGGGAAAGTGATTTGGATTCAGCGATTTACCAAACAGTTACATGTATTTCAGCTGTTATATATAGACATACGCATTTTGATATACATCCCTGAATGCTATATTATAAGATCGTGAAGTACATTTCTACAAGTTTGTCCTATCTGCTAGTTGACATAGATATTATTTGATATCTTAATTACTTTAACTGTAACAAGCATTGTTAATTTACTTTTAACTGTAATCGTCACTACAATTAGTCTATTGTATTTAAAGTAATTATGAACAATGACTCGAGCGAAGAAATGCGCTTCAGCAAGTGTTCATAATATACAGCTTATTAAATATTATGTTACAGATAATTCACATTTATTACAGCAACCAATACATTAGATATACCACGGAATTTGCTGACATCGAAGCGCAAACGAACCAGTGTGAACACTTTACAAGAGGTAGGTTATAAAAAATGATTTTTATTAAACGTATGATTATGTTAAATACACCACACCATACTATTGTTCACTGCGTGGAAAGGGGGCAAAATGATTTTTCCATTATTATCTTTTCACCAAGGCTTGCAGCTAACCTTCTGTACCGGAAACTGCATTTTACCCATTATTCCCTGCTAGAGGGAACAATGCTACAGAACACTGACAGAGATCTGTTTTAAAATTAAGGCATCGCTACAGTGGCGGCCATTTTACTGAAAAACTTACAGGCAATTTTTCATAAAATTAAAAGATGGCTTATTGGCAAAAATAAAGTCATTAATGGTGAACATATTCCAGTAAAAGGATGTACATGTCACTACATGCATGTATTATGCCTTTATTCGATATTTTTCTCTGGCCAAAATGACAAAATTTTGCAACTTCACGTTTAGTCAAACTCAATATAAATTCAATATATGGAGAAAATAATTACAGCCAATGGTAAAGCAGGCCGTGAAGAACAAAGTCTTTTTAAAATTTTACCTGGTTACTGAATTATACATAAAAAATCCAAACACCATCAATTTATCCAGTTTGTTTTAGGATATCCTTTAATTGAAGCCATATTATAACACCATTTGTATTTCGAACTGATCTGTTCACACATAAGTTATATGTATATAACTGGTGATATTATAGTTTGTTTACTGGTCTAGCTGTGGTCAGTAATGCATGTACAAATAACATTTTAAATTAAATTTAAATGGGGTTGTCTTTTTGTGTCTAATGCAATAACAGGAAAAATTTCGACAAAAATTCCGTTAGATTTTGCAGTAAACATATTGTACTTTAAAAAGAAGGTACTGTAAATTTTGCCTTTGTAATATACGAGGGATGTTGCGGAGGTATGAGCGGGGGCATTGTCATGTAGAAGACGGACATGTTTAAAACCAGTGGCAGGGCGTCGTTTCTGATAAAACTTTTTCAGTTTCTTCAGTACTAGGTCTTTGTAGTACTTTCCGGTGATGCTTTTGCCCTTTTTCACCGGCACTTTTATTGCGACTCCTTCACCAGAGAAGAAGATTGCATACAAAACCTTCTTTGCACTCAAAGAACGTTTGGCAATTATTGGGCGTTTGCTGTGTTTAGTGGCCCAGATCTTATTGCTAACCTTTCTGACGGGCTCAAAATAATGGACCCAGGTTTCATCACCTGTGACGACATTGACAAACTGCTTTTTGTCATATTTTGGCCACATTAGAAGCAGCTTTTTGGCCACTTTAACCCGTTGCCTCTTTTGCTCATCAGTCAACAGATGTGGCACCCATCTAGCAGAAATCTTTCTGACTTTCAAATGCTTCTTCAAAATAAAGTGAACCGTTGATAGTGATATGCCTACCTTTCGTGCAATATCACGAACTGTAAATCTGGCATCTCCTTCAATGATTTCCTTTATTTTGGAAACGATTTCTTTACGAGATGCAGATTTTGGCCTACCTGATTTCGGTGCATTTTTGATGGACTCTACACCAGACTCAAATTTCTTTTTCCACCGCCGAACTGTGTCATAAGACACACAAGAAGGTCCATAAGCAGTAGAAAGTTCAGTCATCAGCTGCTTCAAAGAACAACCAAGTTTTGAGCGAGCTTTGATGTAAGCCCGTATTTCATCTTTCTTGTCGACGCTTCTACCAACCATTTTTACTACAGTGGTCAATGATTGCGTGTATTCAAATGGCAAATTTTATGTCTTACACTTAGTCTAACATGTACATTTATACACCGTTGTGTAGGTATTGAATAACCCTGTACAGGTAGGTATTGGTTTTTATCGTGCCCCACGTGGATATTGAGCTAGAGGACAATAAGCAATTCATATATCGAACACTCCTCGTATGTTAAAATGGAGTTTGAATGTGTGTAAGATTTGAATATATTGGGGGTAAACTTTCTTTCTCAACGAGACTCGAACATTTTACAAGCGGCGTAAATACTATAATTCATTATCATGATTCTATGAAGATGATAATTTGACCAACTGTTAAGGCTTTAGTGCAGTTTTCAAGAGAAATATACTCGGCCTGAAAGTATGAACTGATATTGAGTTGTGACTGTGGCGGTGCCTTAGTCTTTGAACTAATATATATGCAGGGAGAGAGGGTAATACCTCTTTGGTCATACCAAAGAAGTCATAAAAATAACAGATAGCATTCATATATGTATTTCTAATTCTTTTTTCTATTTTATTTTCAGGGCCCCAAGTATTTATATGTGAAACGTTTCCAACATGGCTCATGATTGATGCAAGAAAAACATTTCCCGTTTCAATGGTGAAGATGGTTAGCATGTCAAATGAAGATCAGGAAGAATTTGGTAAAAATGTTTTTAAAACTGACAGTGGGCTTTATACCCGAAATTTGGCGTGAATTCTGTAGGTCGTATCTTATTCTCAACACAAGGAAGTCTCCTTGGTTTTACTTAGATTTATTAATGATTTATCAGTTCGGTAGAAGGCTATTGATGTTTAACACAACCTAGCAGTGGTGGTAAAATGTTGTCTACCCTTTGACATAGTGCTGCTATTATAATTTATGACGTGTACATGTCGTAGATGTAACACACGAATTGAATGTGCATTTTTCTAATCAATCTTTCAGTTGAATTCTCCCATATTTATGTTGCCAATCAACGACGGAATTTTATGCACGACGGAGCTATGCTGTGTACACACAAACGAATAATTTACTACGGAATGGCTCTTGACATCTGTATCAAGTAAGCCTGTTTTTGTAAACCTCTGTGTAAAGAATGGAGAAAAGAAAGGTTTATTTCTGTTTATTGGCATTATTTCCAGAGTCTTTTAGTGGAGTTGATGTAGTGGCAGTTTCTTTTTATTTTCTGTCATGTAAAATCAAAATGTATATAAAGCAAAAGAATAATACACAATACTCTTTTCGTCCCGTCGTGAAGAGATGCTGGTCATAGTAGCTATTACAGAATCAGACAGCAAACAGGAAATTATCAAGTTGAACCTCGTTTTGGATTTTTCTTGGCTCTTTGGAATTTCCATGTCACTCGGAGCCTATAAATGATATGTACCTAACTTACGGGAAATTAGTGTATTATGACTACATTTGAGAAATATGTCCATCGATTATTTGTCGTTATAGCATGCGCGTGCGATTTTTGACTCCATAATGATATTAGAATTGAACGCGGTGCATAAGTAATTATTGCCGCTTCACGGCCTTTTAAATCATTAACAAAACTAATATTTCAGTTAATCTAGTTCATTGTATCAGTGACGTGTTCTGCACAGCGTAAACAGAAATTCTAATATGGCAAGGAAATTTGACGTCACGTTGACATAGAATTTGGCGACATACTGGTTAGGAGAAAGAGTGCCACCACATTTGATCTACAACTTTATATACATGTAAAAGAATTAAAACGGTATCACAGACCAATGTTACACTTAATCTATACAAACTGTATTAATATTTGAAACTGCATAAATTGAGTGCTTCATCTTTTAAACTCATTAATCTTTTTGTTTTTAAAGGCCTCATCTCGGAAGATTTGTTACTCTGGTAATTGATCCATATTCATTCAATGGGACTTATGGACAGTGGACTTTCTCACAGCCGTATATATCCATTTTACGCAAGGGAGCTACAGAAGGTAAATATTTTGCTCATTTGTAAAGAAAAATGCACTTTCCATCAATGATGTAATCGGAAATCTTTGTAAACCTGTTGTCTGAAACATGTGACCCAGTATATACAGATTTTTAGCGTAACCAACGATGCTACAATTTTACATTTTTGACATATCCGAGAGTAAGTAATTATATAAAATTCTAATAAGCTTTTATATATTAAAACACTCTTACGCTAGAATGACGTCACGTTAACTTACGGTGACGTCAATGTTTTTGTTGAAACCAAGAAAGAGCGCTACTTAACTGTTTCTACTGTTTCAAATTAAGGATATATTAGAATCTGAATAATTTATACCAGAACCGTATTTAAACACTATTTATACACTCTTGCGGTAATACGTCAGACATAATTTCACTCGTGCTGCGCCCTCCCGAAGTTATTACGCCCGACGTATAACCGCCCATCGTGCATAAATGTAGGGATAATACACGTTGGTTTTTTTTGTGTATTAACGTCTGCAGAAAGCCGAAGGTCGAGGTCACAAACATATCCCAAGGGCTTCGGCAGACGTTAATACACAAAACAAACGTGTATTGTCGCTATTCTTGCATAAAAATATATTTCACGACGATTTATGTATTGTTTTCATATGTGATGACTTGACGATTCCGGTACATTTTTTATTTACCATTCCAGTTCTTGGAAACGGTAAACATGTTTTAAATATCCGTATCCAGGGCCCGAAAATAAACAACACTATCAAAAGCATATCCTGAAGGTTTTTAAGCGCTTTTTTATCTCTCATTATAACAAACATAAAATTACCAATACTTGTTCATATCATTTCACAATTTGGTGGACTCTATCACAATTTCAAGAATAATAACTTTACATTCGAGTTGTATTGAGTACGGACACGCAGTTGGAGTACGGATGAGTACGAACGTAGTGTCAAGTTTCCAAGCTGTTTATATAAATTCTTCGAAAAATTAGATAAAAACATACTGACTTATACTTACCAAAATCATAAATATGATACCTAAAAACAAAGAATCGCACAGGTAAACACGCGATTCTTTAACATTCACGGTTGTCTACAAAATCTGAATTGACGCAGAGTTCTAAAAGGGGAGTAAACAAGGAAAGAAACGAGTACGAACAATGTTGGGGGCAGCGCATTTGGCGTTAGTTACTGATTACAGTAAAACATTCTATGGTTTAGATTGCATCTTTAATGCTTCAAGAAGAGCTTTTTTTTTTTAAAGAAAAAAGACGCAGATACCAGATGTCAATCTGCGCAGAATTACATATACGTCCCTGGGAAAGCATTTCAAAAATAAAAACCGGGTATTAACAGCACGTGAATTGCCTTGTTTGCACACGATTTTTCTCCCGTTAATACATGGGCGGATCCAGTGAAAAAAGTAGTTTTTATGCAAGAATAAGTGTTAAAACACTATTTTGCTATAAATCATTTCTTAAATATCATACTGTTCATGCAGACTCAATACCAAAAAGATGCCAGCAAGAGATGGGTATGCAAGACTTTGGAATTTGGAATACTCAGATTGCTGCGTCGTCATGGCAACCTCAACATCCACCAAGTCAAGCTCGTCCCCAGTATTCCGGCTGGTGCGCGGAGAGTTCGGATGTTGAACCTTATATACAGGTCATATAAATATGTTTTCATAATTATTTACTTAATATAAATAATATCTTACTAAGAATCAGTTTTGTTGCCGAATGATTGTTTTCAGTTTGATAGAGTGGCTTGTATCAAGAGCTTAAATTATCAAAGTCTTAAAGTACTAGAAGAAAAGCATTGAATTGCCTTTCTAATACATATAAGTTTCTGCCAAAAATCGTCAGCAATTATGTTTAAAACTTACGAACTTGATATTTACTTTCTTGGTAAATACGTAGATATCTTCTCTTTTTTTTTTGGATGTGTTTGTTTAAAATCTGGATTTATACAAGCAAATACCATGTAACAATTCATATGTTCAAAACGACATGCGTTGTTTCCAGATTGATTTGGTCTTCATAACAATTGTTGATGGCATAGTTTTAACCAACGGGTACAAGATTGTCAAATCTTACGTCAATAACGTCTACGCGAAGGATTTAGTCATACTTGGAGCATTCTCTGTCAAACTGTATTATGGATTTAACACAGAAAGAATGAATGGCACAAGGGTATGTTTATAACACATGTCTTAATTAATATTTTATGTTGGATTTAACGTCGCACGGACATATGATAGGTCATATGGCGACTTTCCAGCTTTAATGGTGGAGGAAGACCCCAGGTGCCCCTCCGTGCATTATTTCATCACGAGCGGGCACCTGGGTAGAACCACCGACCTTCCGTAAGCCAGCTGGATGGCTTCCTCACATGAAGAATTCAACGCCCCGAGTGAGGCTTGAACCCACATCGATGAGGGGCAAGTGATTTGAAGTCAGCGACCTTAACCACTCTCCCACGGAGGCAATAGCTGATACTTTCGCTTGCAGACGAAATACATGCATAATTTAAGCGGTACCATATCATGAAAACAAAATCTGGGAAAAGATTATTTGGACGTATAGAATGTAATCAAGCAACCGTAATGGCAGACTCAGTTTTACTGATTCTGTTCATGACAGGTAATGAAATAACACCCCTCACACCTCTCCCGCCTCACATCTCCCCCCCCCCCCCCCCCTTCTCCATCCCCATCCCAGCAAGCGGAATTCTATTATAATAGTAAGAATGAATGAACTTTATAATCTCAAAGACCAGAAAACGCCACTGAGTCAAAAGATTCTATAGTACTAAACTTTCTACGAGAAAATTAGCTTAGTCATGCACAATAGGAAAATAGTGTATTCCGTAAACATCTAGTTTGATTAAGGTAACCTCTGTAGGTTTGTCTTACGTTCGGCAATGGAAGGATGTAATGTCAATTGCCCCATATAGATGTATCTTATATGAAAGTTAAAGAATACAAAATACTTACCTTTAATTAGTAAAAAAGATACTACTAAAGGAATGATCTGAATGGAAAGGAAAACATCACGCGTCACTTGAATTTTTTTGTGCGTTATTATTTCCTTGTTTTACTGTTTACAAACCAAACATTATTTTTGAGTGCGGCAAACTGTCTTATGTGGTATATTACAATAATATTTAACCTGACTTGCATGGGGCCTGATGTTGGCGGTCTTGAGTTTTGGAGTTAGAGGTCTGGTGGGCTAGCGGCCCAGCTACCTGGCGGTCCGACAGACTCATGTATGTATTGCAAAATTATGACTAAAAACATACGATACGAAAATTGTGAATATAAAAATTAAAACTCCATAAAGCACAAAAAAAATGTTATTTAACTTAAATTTTCAACGTAGCCTATAAGAGTACACTTACAACAACAAAGCATTTGAGAAACAATCAAGTTTGTTGTAAGTTTAGTCTCAATTAAGTACATCTAATAACGTGTATGACATGTATAATGTCTCTGAAATACAAGATTCGTAAAATAAAGAAACGAATGTGCATTTAAATTCTTTTGAATGTAAAGAATATTCAGAAAAAATATTTTGCTTTCATATCAACAGGATCTTATTTACGATGCATCGCAAGCGTTAGGGGAGCCTCAGACGTTCATTTTCAGTGACCCGTTTCTGACAAGGTATCTTCGAATGTATCCAACCGCTTTCCCTGGAACGAATTTTACGTGTATGAAGTTTGAAATTCTGGGCTGTAGAAAATCAGGTAAACATTTTAATATGCTCCATGAGATGTGATCTTATAGTTTGTCTCGTATGTTAGTCAGTGTGTCTATCAGTTTAAAAAGTATTGAAATACATCGATAACGGGACAGATATCAGAGGGAGTGCAGAACACAAGAAATATAACTCTTCGTTAAACGGTTTTCACATTATCTTCCCTTTTCAGTAAGGTTTTCTTGTCCAAAGCATCTTTCTTTTGGTACTGAAGATATTTCATTATAACTTGGAATATTGATAGATAACGCTAAGAGGAACTGCAGCAATAGCTATGGTATGATCCCGAATATAGGGGGGAATAAAATGGCTTCCACAAACAAGTGTGATAGCTTACAAACAGGGAAACTTCGACACTGATCAGGCTCGAACGATTCGAAATAAATGAAAGTAATAAATAATGGAATATAGATATTTAAAATTGTTGTTTACAAAACAAACAGACAGTTTTCGCAAATACAATATATTTTCTGTTTTCATAAATTTTACCTTCATGATTTAACCTCTGTCATGATATACAGTAAAGTAACTGATGTATTATTACAAAATTTGTTGCTTTTACTTTTCAAAAAAAAAAAAATGGTTTGAGGAACTTTTTGAATTTGTTCTGTCCTCATGTTCATTTTGCTCGCTTGTATGCTTTGCAGTCATTATTTTGTTTGTTTGATTTGATTTGGTTTTAACGCCGTTTTTCAACAGTATTTCAGTCATGTAACGGCGGGCAGTTAACCTAACCAGTGTTCCTGTATTCTGTACCAGTAAAAACCTGTTCTCCGCAAGTAACTGCCAACTTCCCCACATGAGTCAGAGGTGGAGGACTAATGATATCAGACACAATGTCGTTTTATCAAATAGTCACGGAGAACATATGCCCCGCCCGAGGATCGAACTCGCGACCCCGAGATCCGTAGACCAACGCTCTTACCTAATGAGTTATTATTTTGTAGATTTGGTATCGATAGAATGTGAAAACAGAGCAGACACAGTAATTTCAAGTGCAGAAAAGATCGTTAGTCCTTTCATCGAGAATCCAAATTTATATTCAAACTTGTCGAGATTGGAGTGCGAAGCGAAATGTTTGAATAACGTAACAGAATGCATATCAACACAGTACCAAGACGATGGTTCGTGTGTATTGCATAAGGCGGATGAAAATAAGAACTATGTGACAAATAAGATGCCCGATGGCAATGAAGTTTCAGCAATGGCTATCTGTCAAAAAGGTTTGTATAACAAACATAAATAAGATATTTTAGAAATGTTTTTATATTTTGTTATCTTATGTGTTATGATTGTTCCCAAAGCCCGTGCTCATAATAGTGCGATAGGGCATCAGTGTGAGCAGGATAACTTTTCTTATTTGATTGAATACCTTGAAAAAAAAGCCAATAGTGAGGCTTTGAAATTATTCCACCTAAACGGCCAAAATATCTACAGGTTGTTTGAAAAGTAAGGAAAACCGTCGATCAGAATTTAAACACTTCACTTTCCCCTAAACAACTGTGAACTGTAAAGTAAACATTTTAAACCCACCTGTTTAATATGTTTGCTACAAGCCTAATCAGACTTGAGTGTTTGAGACTGTAAAAATGTCTATGGCATGTGGTGTAAAAACTATTTATTTCATACTTCTCATATAAAAAAGCTTTGATATTTAAATTAACATATAAGAAAATCAAGTAATTGTGCATTTTCTACCCACTTCAGTTACACGATGAAGAAATATTAATGTCATTTAAAGGGCAAACCGTTTCGATTTATGGAACGCCGTTGCCTTATACACTTCTATCGCCCCAATCGTATGCTTAAATCAAGAATGCATATTGGCAACCAATCGACCACATCGGAAACGCTTCTAGTGCGATTTAAACCTTCGACATTCTGTTCAGGTTACATAATAGATATTCCTTTTAAAATCGGTTGGCCAATGTACATGGTAATGTTAAGTTAGTTCTTAGTCCATTCTCAACAAGTGTTAATATCATATACCAAAGTTGTCAAGACATTAATAAGTCGTTGGCCAGACAACAGCTTACATTTAATTTAGTTGTACATTGAAAAATGGATGATTTCATCAATCTCATAACGCATTTCTTTCTTTCTTTTTTTTTTTTTTTTTTTTTTTGGTTTGTTTAAGATTTGGAATACAGCTGGAACAATTTGTATAAGGAAATGACTGTTACACAAGACGGATTTTTGACAAATATTGGCTATCCATTGACTTATGAGTACAACATGGTCTACAGATGGAAACTGGATCTGCCCTCGAAATATGTTACACTGCAGTTTATGGACATTTCTCTACGTGTGTTCGAGGTATTTGAAATATGGACAGGTTTATTGATTATTTTTTAACATTTTGTGTGTTTGAGGTATTTCAGATATGAACAGGTTTATTGATTTTTCTAACATTATGTGTATTCGAGGGATTTTAAATACGAACAGGTTTATTGATTTTTCGAACATGTGTGTTAGAGGTATTTCAGATATGAACAGGTTTACTGATTTTTCTAACATCTCATTACGTGTGCTCAAGGTATTTCAAATACGAACAGGTTTATTGATATTTTAGCGTATCTGTGGTTATGTATTGGCTAATAATTCATAAACAACGAATCTTAACAAGTGAGACTAGTATTTTCTTTGGTCTGATACCTTCATAAAGAATTGGATACTGTTTTACAAGCAGTAGAGTGCCGGTTCCTGTCAGTATGTAGATCACTTGTGTCACTGCAGAAGTATGTGCATCAGGTCTTTCATACTTCAACAATGCATTGCACAATGCATATGCATGTGTCTATAAATGTTGATATATGCTTATGTATTAGTTTCGATGTAAGTTTAAAATAAAAATATACGCATTTAAATGTGAATATACGCCTCCAAATATAAATGTACACCCATCAAAGCAAATGTACGCAAATAAATGGAAGTGTACGCGTATATAAATGGACGCCTATCAGTGTTAATGTTCAAACGAATTAAAGGGTACTGCAGTAACTGTTTATTTTGTTTCGTAGAGCAGTGTAAATTATGTATTGTTTTATGCTCCGTCTAGGCCTTACATAAGGCTTAACTAGTGTGACTTTCATGAAATAATACTGTTTTCCAGAATTTCAAAAATTTGTCAAAACACTTACTTTTGTTCTGTTTATGATATTGTTTAATGTGTTTTTATTCAGTTTACTACCTTAAAATTTACTAAATACACAATTCTCGTGCGTAGGAACACCAGCGAACATTTCTCAATAACATAATATGCCGAGATTCCATTATCGTGATGACAATAAATGAGATCTACAGGTGGGGTCCATTTCGCAAACTCTCAGAGCGCAATGGTACAGAATACATGAGCATGAACAGCGATTACAATGGTAAAATGCCCAGATTTTCTATCGCAAATTGGAGACGTGAAATATTTGGATATTCTTATTTCCTGGTGTTTTACGCATGCTCTGCCGGAAATCTGCTGTCACCGGGAAGAGGATTTCGTGTCCATGTTACAGGGACAGGTAATTTTTAATTTGTGTATGACACCATTTACAGCAGTTCAGTTAGCTAACGCCGTTTTAAATAAATAATGCTGATAGTTAACACAGCTTACTGTAGGGTAATACACGTTTTTTTTTGTTATGTATCAACGTCTGCAGAAGCCCGTGGGATTGTTTTTGACCGAGACCGAAGGTCACAAACATATCCCAAGGACATCTGCAGGCGTTAATACACAAAACAAACTTGTATTATCGCTTTTCTTGCATAGAAAATATTACACAACGGCTAAATGTATTGTTTCCATATGTGATGAATTTACGATTCCGGTATACTTTTTAATTACCATTCTGTTGTTCTTGGAAACGGTAAACATGTTTTAAATATCCGTTTCTAGGGTCCATAATAAACAACACTACCAAAAGCATACCTTGAAGGTCTTTAAACGACTTTTTTATCTCTCGTTATTACAAACATGAAATTACAAATAATTCATCATATAACTTCACAATTTGGTAAACCGGAGCACAATTTCAAGAATAATAACTTTTCATTCGAGTTTTATTGAGTACGGACACATTTTGAGTACGGATGAGTACGGACGTAGTGTCAAGCTTTCAAGCTGTTTAAATAAATTCTTCCAGAAATTAGATACAAACATACCGACTGATTCTTACCAAAATCATAGATATGATTCCTGAAAACAAACAATGGCACAAGTTACACGCGATTCTTAAATATTCACGGGTATCTACAAAAACTGAAACGACTCTGAGTTCTAAAAGGGGAGTAAACAAGGAAAGAAGCGAGTACGAACATTGTTGGGGGCAGTGCATTTGGCGTTGGTAACTGATACAACAAAACATTCTATGGTTTAGATTGCATCTTTTATGCTACAAAAAGATGTTATTATGGAAGAAACAAGACGCAGATACCAGATGTCAATCTGCGGAGAAATGCATGTACGTACCTGGGAAAGCATTTCCAAGATAAAAATCATGTATTCACAGTACTTGAATTGCCTAGTTTGCACACGATTTTTCTTCCGTGAATACATGGGCGGATCTAGTGAAAAAAAAATTTATGCAAGAATACAGTATTAAGGTATTGGATCCGTAATAGATTACCTCCTTTTTGAAGAGTATTCAATTCCTACCATCAACCTATTTTGACTGCAATTTCCAGGGGACGTAGGTTCAAGCCCCGCTGGGACCAAAAGTTTTTTCTCCAGATTTTCCTTTTTTCTAGTAAGTTTTTACTTCTTTCAAAACTGGATGTATTGTACAAAAGGAGAAAATTTTCATTTTATAAGCGATTTTTTGCTGTTCAAAGTGAATTTACCTCTGAATCAGGCGGGGTAGAGTTAGACATCTTTAAAAATACTGAGTTACATGCGGAAATATAGGTTAGTATTTGAAAAACCTAGTTTTACGTTCGAAAAACCTAGTTTATCGATCGTTAATCCTAGTTTTTCGACCGTGAACCGGGGTTCACGTAATTATTGAACAATTGGCTTGCCATATTTGCTTGATATATTCTGAAAGGTAACCGTGTTTTGCACTATTTTGTAATTTTTAAACAACTTTTACCGTGCCGTTATTTTATAAATTTTGTATAACTTATAGTATCTCCTCAAGCTCAAGTACAGACAAATTTCAAAGTGATAGCCACTATCCAAAACGTTTGCAGAGAACTCATTTAACCATTTATTTTAATAAAAGAAACATCAAACTAATGGTAAACAATTATAAAACACAAAATGAAAATGTCAATATCATTTTTTCTATGGTGCCTCAAGTAAAACGGATTTAATGAGACAGAATTCATACTTCAACATTGAAAAAATAAGGTTGAATGCTATGTTTCTGTTTTGAATTTTGCTTACTCCATTTAAAAATAACCTTAGGACAGACGTAAAACCTACCTAAATTTCTTCCACAATATATAATCTAAGAGTAAAAGCAAAATAGAGAACTTTCACCGCGTGTAACTCAATATTTTTAAAGATGTGTAACTCTACCCCTTCTGTTTAAGTAGTAAATTCACTTTGAACACCAAGCAATCGCTTATAAGATTCATCTTTTTTCCATTCTTGTACAAGAAATCAAAAATAAGACTTGAAACAAGTAAAAACTTACTAGAAAAAAGGAAAATAAGGAAAAAAAAATTTGGTCCCAGTAGGGCTTGAACCTACGCCCCCTAAGAATTGCAGTAAAGGTATGTTTATGGTAGGAATTGAATACTCTTCAAAAAGGAGGTTCTCTATTAGTGATATAATACCTTCAGAGCGCATTATTCTCCTGCTAAAGAGTGAGTGCATATTGCCCGATGCAAAGATAGTAACCTTTTTATTACATACCTATCTACATCGTATAAATGTAATGTAAATATGAGCCGTGTCATGAGAAAACAAACATAGTGCGTTTGCGACAAGCATGGATCCAGACCAGCCTGCGCATCCGCGCAGTCTGGTCAGGATCCATGCTGTTCGCTTTCAAAGCCTATTGGAATTAGAGAAACTGTTGGCGAACAGCATGGACCCTGACCAGACTGCGCGGATGCGCAGTCTGGTCTGGATCCATGCTGGTCGCAAAGCCACTATGTTGGTTTTCTCATGGCACGGCTCACATTATGATCTTCTAAACAGCCTGAATAAAACTGACATTACAGAACCAAATAAAAGAATTAATGCAATGACATACATTAAATTAATTCACGTACCAGATATGAAATTCAGGCGCCAGTGTATAGAAAGTAGTGTCGTTTCCGGTACAGTTGTAACTTTTGTGGGGTGGGGGGATAGAAACTAGTATATATATAATGTAATAAGTAATGATTACGTATATAATTACGTTTCTTTCAGTCAGGGTATAGCTGTAGCAAGCGCACTGAGTAAGGATTGATCGAAGACAAAACTTTGTTGTCTCACTAATGCAGTCATTTACATACATGTATTTAATTTATCAAACTTGAACATGTTCATTTACGATCTTCCAGTGTTTTAAGAAAAGTAATTAAGAACCCATTAAGAACCCTTTTGTGCACGAATGTTTTGTCGGTATGGAAAGATTTATGAGAAATTACATAAAATTAATCAAACAAAGGTTACTTAATTTTTTTCGAGTTTAATCATGTGTACAATTCTAGCCAATATCATTTATTTTTCAGTTATTATTATCATGACCGCATAGGTCTTATTATAACGGACCGTTGATAATTTTAAGAAAGCGGTGCATCATTTTTTTCTCAATCTAAGCTAACAGTTTCACTACTTTTAAACCAGTTTTCATGAATCGGGGTGTGATATTTCGTAACGTATTAAACAACGTCATTTTAATTTAGACCTTTATTATGCATTACGAAGCGGATGTAGGTTTAAGGTGGTTGATATTTTTGTTTTGTTTTCAGAACAGCCATTTTGCCAATTTGAAGAAAGAGATCAGGATTGTCTTTTGCCGGACATGGATGTTATATCACCAAAATTTCTAGGACAATTTGAAAATTTAAAAGCTTGGACTGGTGAATATAATCACAGACCGTCTTCATACTCGTGGGCATTATATCCAGAATATTTATCAGTGCTTGGGTACACAGCTGATGAGGCAGACATTATGACATTAGAGTTCACAGAATTTGACATAAGCTGTTCCTCTGGTAAACATTTTGACATAAGATTTCACAGAATTTGACATAAGCTGTTCCTCTGGTAAACATTTTGACTTTAGAGTTCACAGAATTTGACATAAGCTGTTCCTCTGGCAAACATTTTGACTTTAGAGTTCACAAAATTTGACATAAGCTGTTCATCTGGTAAACATTTTGACTTTAGAGTTCACAGAATTTGACATAAGCTGTTCCTCTGGTAAACATTTTGACTTTAGAGTTCACAGAATTTGATGAGGATGCGCAGGCTGGTCTGGATGCATGCTGGTCGCAACCGCACTATGTTGGTTTTCCCATGGCGCGGCTCATTTCAAGTTTTGATGCCCCAGCACTGATTCAGTTTAATGTTGTTCATATTTCGAAACTTTTCAACCGATGATGTCAACATTATACATGTATTTTGCTATTTCATTCTAAACATTTATACTTCAGGATCAAAATTTGAAATATATGGTATCTACTACAAGAAACGGATATTTTGTAACAAAAACAGACCTTTTGGAAAATACTATACAGTTATAAGTTGGTTAATGATCTACTACAGACCAAACTTCATGCAATCCGGGTTTGATCAAGTATTACCGGAGGGATTTCGTTTAGCGTATAGAAGTATCCCATTACGCCAGACCTTACCTAGAAGCCTTTTTGTGGATGAAGGTGAGATCAAATGGATCAGTTATTTACCTCGAGTTTCTAATTCAATGAATTATAAAAATTGTTTATCAGACTTTGAAATATAAGCGTACTTAAAATCTGGCGCTATTCAAATGACTACAAATCAGGATTTCATAAATGTTACGAACTTTTGTGATATATTCAATTGCTTGGGATAAACTATTTCTTATTCATAGAATCTTGGACGTTTCTACACACCAGTACCTGATATCTGTGCACAAGCTGGGATTTGTGTAGTTTAATGACTCATCAAATGAGCCGCGCCATGAGAAAAAAACAACAACATTATAATGGCTTTGCGACCAGCATAGATCGAGACCAGCATGCGCATCTGTGAAGACTGGTCAGGATCCATGCTATTCGCTAACGGTTTCTTTAATTCCAATATGCTTTGAAAGCGAACAGCATGTATCCTGACCAGACTGCGCGGATGCGCAGGCTAGTCTGGATCCATGCTGGTCGCAAACGCACTATGTTGGTTTTCTCATGGCGCGGCTCATGCTATAGCTCTGTTTAGGTAAAAGCCGTCTAAATTTAATTTAGAACGCTTTTACCTAAACATTGTTATTACAGGTGCTCCATCATAATGTAATAAAACACACACATACACACGCACGCACGCACGCACACACGCACGCACACACGCACGCACACAGACAGACAGACACACACACACACACACACACACACACACACAATAATACTTGTTACTGAAATCTAAATGGATACACTGCTAATACATATGGAAAAAAGCGGATACCGCCAGGAACAAAAATAGTAACGCTTTTTAATAAAAATGTACATGGATTATATATCAAGTAATTTTAATTAAACCTCTGATGATCTGTGATCACACACAATAAAGAAGGCATATCTTTATTTATTGGATGGTGAATGATGCATGTTCTCAACAACTTCATTTACAAATGCAACAGTTTTATGTTAATGAAAATTCATTTATTTTGCAGATAGCGCATATAACGATATTGCAAGAGGATATGGTACGTATTATTTCAACACTTTTCATGCTAAATTTCTATAATGATCTTTTCCATTATTCAGTTTGGTCAGCACCACTTATTAATCAAAGAGGTGTTCACTGAAAATTTACTGACTGAATAGCGAACAGTGCAGACCATGATCAGCCTAAAGTGATGTGCAGGCTGATCTTGGTCTGCGCTGGTCGCTAACGCCTTACCGATTGCCGCAAGGAGACTAAAGGTTAACATATATGCTTGGTTGATAACACAGATGTGTCAATGATATCTTTAGCTGAATGTTGTAGTTTAACATCAGCTGTTACAATGGCATGTGGATAGAAATATATTCACCCTCATGAAGAAATGGGAAGTTTATGAAAAATGACGACATTCCTTAGGGATGAAATGGATGAAACATTTCACCATTAACGATCCAAAAAGGCTCTAAATTTTATATTAAAAACAGATGATGCTGCTGTCCAGAAACTACACATAGTTGAATAGTTAGAATATGCTACTTTCAATGAAAACATGAAATTATTTTATTGTAATATCTACCATGTTAATCAACAGATAAAATAGACAAACTTCTGATAAAAAAATGAGAAAAAAGCTATCAGAATTGGATTTTACAAGAAAATACTATATCTCATAACAAAAATGTGGCAGTCAAATTTTAATCAAAGGCATTATGACCATTTAAATACTCAATAAGTCGTTTTTTTTCTGTATAACCGTGAAATGTGGATGATGTCACGGCACTGATTTTGATCCACTTGCTTCTCGTCGCTGTAGGACCGAAACTTCGCTTTACTTTACATGGAGCTATCTAGCTGGCTGACAGAAGGTCGGTGGTTCTTAGTTCCTGTGCGTAATTATGATAATTTCATATATTACATATAGTTTTATTGACAAGACGTACATGTAAGACCCAACAAAACAAAACAAAGATTTTGTAAAGACATTGACAGTTGTTTTGCATTCCTATATTAAATTATTAATATTTAATGTGTTATGTTCTCCGACCATTTTTTTTTTTGAACAAAATTAAGTCAGTGTATCATAGTTTTCACCAAAAGGGGTGCCGAATGTTCAAGGACTGTATAGTTTTCATCCTGTTTTATACCATTAACGTGTCGGCTTTAAGGCCTTTATCAGAATCATAAATCTTTATTAATTCCCTACACAATGGCGTTCTCTCAATTCAGTAACGAATGAATTTCCTATATTAATTTGTTATATTGAGAGAGAAGTACTCGAGATATCTCATCTTGGCTAAGTTCAGTTCGGAGCTCTAGAGGATGGTAGGCTGTTGTGTAAATACTAATTACCCCCAACTGTAAAGTATCTGACCAGTCAAAAACTAGGCCCTGGAAATATGTTAAAAAAATTCCCTTCACATTGAGCGCTGTGAAGAAAATAAAGGAACCAGTAAAGCCTGCCTCGTAGCGGAGTTTGAGGAGTTCAGCTCTTCAGCAAAAAAGGTACGATTGTTTTACTAACTTACACCGTTCAAGTGGGTTATCGATTATAGAGTCGGTCTCTACTCAACCTTAGGGGCCGTCGTGAACTTTGCACTTAATAAATCACCTGAGGCGGATTATAATTCATTTAGACAGACTTGACATTTAGAAATAGTACCAAAAATTTTAAATTATGAAAAAATGACAGAAGTTGAATGCAGTTTGCTTAAATGCTTAAATATAACATTTAAGAACATGTATAATAGCAGTATAAGTATCGATTTGGACATTTTATACCATATTATTTAGGAACCTCCATAATAATGATACTATTTATAATTAATTAAAATGTACTTGCAGATAGTCCTACTTATCAAGCCATTTATAAACATTTTATCCCCAATTATAACTGGATTATTGTAGGAAGAGACGTAAAACTCTGTCAGATATATGCATATTGTATGACAAGAGAAAATGTTTTAAGTCTGATAAAATAAAATTAGATCAACTATTTTAGCAGAACTTTAGACATAACATTATTTTGTACCATATCAAACGTCATATTAATACAAGAAAGGAATACCATGAAAATTAATATTACAATTAGATGAGTTATCATCAAGCTTTTAACCATTCGTTTGCTTCATTGATCCTTCTAACTTGTGTCAAACAGGTGTGTAAGACAAATGCATGGTAGGAATATTATTTTTGTCACTGATTGATCTCTTGTACTTTACCCATGACATTGTCATTTATTGATCACATTTTGTGCTTTTGAACTATATTTCAAACATGTAACTCTCGAACGGAAAATATGACAAAAACACATTTTCTTTTTTTTCTATAATTTTCTAATATGGGGTATTGTCAAACAAGCGTACACTCTTACTTATTTATGATATACATGGTTATAGTGAGCGCTAGTCTTTTAAAAAGAAATGTAATAAACACATTACGAACCTGTCCATTCTATAATTTTGTCGTATAAACACATTGATTTCTACCTTATGTTTCTGATATTTACATCTTTTCAACAATCGCTTCAGTTTGCGCTAGAGAGCAGCAGAAGTGTTACACTATCACGGAAATATACGGTAAATGGGAATATTCATGGGAAGGTGTGCAGAAAATGTGTCATCAGTCAGATTCATCAATGGTCAATATCAAAACGCGAGAGGAGATGTACCTGATTCAAAATATCCTTATAAAGCATTTCAATGGCCGGGGATCATACCAGACGAATTATATTTTCATAGGTAAATAAATTGTATAACGTTTCACCGGCCGTGTTTCTATATTTTGAAAGGGTACATAAAAGCTCTTAAAATATTTATATTATTCATTGTTTGTTCCAAATAATTTTATTGCACATTTGTAAAACATGTGGTTCGACAAGTTCAATAGGTAAGTTAATTATCATCAGCTGTTTAGCTCTGTGTGAAAATGCCTTCACATTTAAAATATACAAAACGTGTTTTTATGTACGCCCAAAAATCCAGTTTAATGGTAGTCGCAAATAAATCTAATAAACTAGAATAAATGACCATTGTCTTCCCATTTTTCATGGTTCTTCATTGGCAAAGCTTTCCTTTCGGCCTTGTCTTTTTTATACCATGTTTTACTTCCGGCCATGTTTTCCCATCGGCCAAGTATTCGATTTCGATGCGCTTTTCCAATTATATCGTTATTGCGTGTATGGTATATACCTATGGAAGCGTCCTGGTGCCAGCAGAGAGATTTAAATTTGTCATACGTACGACTTACTATCTCCTACGTAGGACATAGTATCTCCTACGTAGGACTTAGTATCTCCTACGTAGGACTTAATATCTCCTACGTAGGAGTTAGTATCTCCTACGTAGGACATAGTATCTCCTACGTAGTACTTAATATCTCCTACGTAGGAGTTAGTATCTCCTACGTAGGACATAGTATCTCCTACGTAGGAGTTAGTATCTCCTACGTAGGAGTTAGTATCTCCTACGTAGGACATAGTATCTCCTACGTAGGAGTTAGTATCTCCTACGTAGGACATAGTATCTCCTACGTAGGAGTTAGTATCTCCTACGTAGGACATAGTATCTCCTACGTAGGACTTAATATCTCCTACGTAGGACTTAGTATCTCCTACGTAGGACATAGTATCTCCTACGTAGGACATATTAAGTACTACGTAGGACTTAGTATCTCCTACGTAGGAGTTAGTATCTCCTACGTAGTACTTAGTATCTCTTACGTAGGAGTTAGTAACTCGTACATATGTCACTGACTAAAAGACACTCAAGCATGCGCAGTAGAACAATATACTCTTGTGTACTATTATTTAGTAAGGATTATCTGATTATCTGATACCGGTAGATTACATATTTGTAAATAATTAAACATCTCCCTTCTTTCAATGTCTCACACAAACTTCGTAAGTATGAATTAAAGACACATTTGACCAAGTTCTGAATTTGTCAGATGAAGTAGTCAACAAATTTGTTTTAATGGATATTTTTGAACATCTTATTTTGTTGTTGTTGTTTCTTGTTGTTTTTTTTGTTGTTGTTGTTTTTTTTTTGTATTTTTTTTGGGGGGGGGGGGGGCTATGTAGTTTGGGTATAGTCACACTGCGCTACCCACAAGGTGCACTTCTAGGTATTGCTCCAGGCATGGGCAGATATCAGGTTACAACCGCCGACATTCCATAAGCCAACCGGGCAGTATATGAGCATGAAGAATTAAACATGTCATGTGAGGTTTCGAACCTTTACCATTCGGCTATAGAGGCTTCTCTTGAAATTATGTAGAGAGTTCAAAAGTATGATTAAAGTATATCATGAAAGTTACTAAATATAATTATCGCAAGTTATTGTTTTGACCGATTGTGTGATTTGATTAATAAACTTTCTCTCAATAAAGGCACTGACCTACAAATTTTGGCTAAAAATGGTCTTTCTTTAAAATTGAAGTTCGGTCATACATACTATGGACATTAAAATTCAAGTTTTTATTTCTAAACTATCCTTAATCTACTCAATCAAGGAAAACAGATGCCAGAGCCGGGAATCGAACCCGGGCCGCCACGGCAATGAAAATTTTCCTGCTGTCTTTAACAATATACACCACGGAGGAATATGTATACAATGACCCTTGAATGTAGATATTTAATAATTAGGCAGTTTACCTCAGTAAAACGTTACAAACGCTTTTCAATTTCCAGTTAAAAGATAGTCAAGACAACTAGTTCTCATGTGTTTCAACAACATATAATCTGTCAGTAATTTATTCAAAGCTTTCTTAAGCGGTATTAGCATTAATTTCTTGATACTGGTACCTAAAATTTCTCTTTTTTTCTGTTGTCGTATGATCTCAAAGACAGTGCCTTTAGTAATCAATATTTATTAGGTGTTATCATCATTTGAGCTGCGCCATGAGAAAACCAACATAGTGGCTTTGCGACCAGCATGGATCCAGACCAGCCTGAGCATCCGCGCAGTCTGGTCAGGATCCACGCCGTTCGCTTTTAAAGCCTATTGCAATTAGAGAGACCATTAGTGGACAGCATGGATCCTGACCAGACTGTGCGGATGCACAGGCTGGTCTGGATCCATGTTGGTCACAAAGCCACTATGTTGGTTTTCTCATGGCACGGCTCAATTTTCTTTTTCTACATTCAGGTCAAGCATTAACTAGTTACAGGAAATTACTGTAACTGCATCTAAAGCATGATTTAACATGATAATAAACTATTGATACTTTTTTGTTTCAAACACTCATTTCTACTTTATTTGCATATTAAAGATGATACATTTATGAAGTTTATCAAGATACAAAGTTCATTAACACCTCTCCCATTCATCTGGTAATAAAAGGTAGAGACCGTACCATAGCTCTTCGCATACTTTGATTTTTCAAACTAAAGTGATTTTTACAAGTGCGCCGGTTACGATAAAAATGTAAACAACGGACTCTGTCTATGAAACTTTGAAATGAATGAATGACAGTCGATCTCAGTCATAATACCGATTGACAGTGAATGCTAATGACTCCATGTGTTGCAGAAAGGTATTTAGTTTGTAACTTTAATTTCCCATCAATTGAAATCCTCTCAAAACTGGTAAAATAATTACTTATATTTGGACAAATCTCATCGTCTTTGCCGTTCGGCAGCTGCAAAAAGGGCAAATATAAAAGATTCAGTGTAAGTAATATTCCACTGGTACTGCCAGTTAGTAAGTTCATACTCTGAACAACACGTCAGAGAAATTTGGGCAGATTTGACCAATTATGACGTTGGCAGCATTAGATTATATTTTTTCTTTACACAAAAATTGCCGTTAGGTAACAAAGCGAATACGCCGATAATCCGGAGTTCACCGATTATTGTTCCAGTTCACGCAATGTAATCCAGCAATTAAACTGCATAGCTATTAGCTACTGCTGTTATAGGGAAGTGGTAGAGTGTCTGCCTTAGGGGTGAGAGGTCCTGGGTTCAAGTCCCAGTTAGAGCTTAACTCTATTTAGATTCTGCTAAAGCATAGTTTTGCTGTTAATAGACTGTTCCAGATGTTCTAAATTTTTAGCACACAGTATCATCGATCAGTATTAAGCAATCCAGATCAAAGTTGAATGTTAAATCAAATGCACCCAATTAGAAAATATTGACTATATTATGTCCCTTTGATGTTTATGCTCTCCATGTTCAAGAAGAGTTACATTTCCTTGATCACAAAATTTTCGTTATCATGAAAATATTAAATGCTCATAACTCCGCACTTCTGGTTAAAATATTGTCTATATTTCTGTTTTTGAGAAATATATGGACATTTCTCTTCATTTCAAAGCTTTTTAACTTCAAACCTATGATTTGAAAAACTTAGGTACTATCTCTATAAAAGGTACTTCATTATACAGACTGTGAAGGTCATAAAGGATATTCTATGATCCAGGGCACTGGAGTCAATCAAGGGTTATGTTACATCATGAACACATTTGCAATGATCTCTAATGATTATAGCTGGGATGAAAACTGCCTAGCTCAGATCGCATTTGTCCAGTCGTTAGAGTCAGAGGTAAGAGGTATTAATTTTATTTCAGAAGGTGGTATCAGAGAGGAAAGTGATTTACATTTAATGACTCTAACGACTGATGCGAGTCTGTAGTGTTCCGAAAAACTAATGTCAAATCAACTTGTGGTCCGACGGTTTTGCTTTCTTTTACATGGTGTGTGTATCTTCTATATAATGTATATGTTGTGAAAAAGAGGAAGAATAGAATACAAATGTAGTATTTAAATAAAGTGAAGCATTTTTTGACAGTAAAATCTTTTAATTACCGAATATCACGGAATTTGTAGGTTTCAGTCTTTAAATCTGGTTATCCTTTGTTTTGTTAAGTGTATGCCTAGAGAGAAGAAATTAAGGACGAGTAACTTGGTAAACATGATTTATTCCCCTTTATCGCTCTTCACAGTAGAGGCTATTTTTTTTAATATAAGAGCTAATTTCATGCGAAATAACATTTACAATTTTGTTTTATCAGAGTGACTAGATAAAAGAATAATTGACTAGTTGCAACTAACGAAATGTTATAGAACATTGATAATCATGTCAAGCAATCAGGTCTATATAAATTCATTCTTTGTTATTGGTTAGAAACAGTGGTTAAGAGATAATTTCACTGATTGCAATGAAAGGTTATTTATTTAAGCACCTTCTCAAGACAACGCATAAAATACAAGAATGTAAACAGTTTAGAAAATAAATCAAATATTGCAATAAATGCCATTTATCAGCACAGAATTAAAAAGTCAACCAGCAATGTTCAATTAACACATGTACCGGAAACGCGAGTAGGACCACAGAACGCTGTAGCGCCCCAAAATAGGAACCCTTACGTATGAGTTACTAAGTCCTACGTAGGAGATACTATGTCCTACGTAGGAGCTACTAAGTCCTACGTAGGAGATACTATGTCCTACGTAGGAGATATTAAGTACTACGTAGGAGATACTAAGTCCTACGTAGGAGATAATAACTCCTACGTAGTACTTAATATCTCCTACGTAGGAGATACTAAGTCCTACGTAGGAGATACTAAGTCCTACGTAGGAGATACGTAGGAGATACTAAGTCCTACGTAGGAGATACTATGTCCTACGTAGGAGATATTAAGTACTACGTAGGAGATACTATGTCCTACGTAGGAGATACTAAGTACTACGTAGGAGATACTATGTCCTACGTAGGAGATATTAAGTCCTACGTAGGAGATACTAACTCCTACGTAGGAGATAGTAAGTCGTACGTAAGACAAATTTAAATCTCTCTGCTGGCACCAGGACGCTTCCATATATACCATTAAGTAGCTAAAGTCCGCTAATTTTACATTACTTAAACCCACATGTAATATTGTATGGTTTGGAATGTGAAACGATTCATTTTTATACTGAAGATTAAAAGAGCCTCTAATAACGTTGTATCACCATATGTATTACTTGCCGAGTATGTGTCAATTAAATTGATGGTGATTGTGCATGTGCAATTAAATATTTCTTTGAAATAACCGACAATATCCCCTTTGTACTCTCTGTTAGCATGGATTGTACAAGCATATGTGGTTTAACACTGACTAGTATTATATAAATAGAAAAATATTTATTAATAAAGTGGCATAAAAAGGAAAGAACCATACCAATTGTTAGGAAGATTTTGACAAAATGATGACTTGACTTAAGTCCGACTTTACCAAGATCGTATCTTTGAATTTGTCTGCAAATATGTTAGCGATAATTATGGAGACAAGTATTCCATGGTGTGATTTATTTTCTGTTAACCCAGATATTGTCGCCAGGCTTTATGTTCTTTTTATTTAGAATTGAAAATGACACACCTGGAAAAGTATTCGCGAAATATTGTCAGCCTATCAAACATGTAAGTCTTTAAATAAATAACAATAATAATACTTTGGACTTTTGCCTTTATTGTATACTGGTACGGATGATAAACCCGGACAGATGATAAAGTCGACCACCTTGGAAATATTTTATCGCAATCAGTCATTTATAAAATTGAATACACCATCTAATAGTTTCCATTTACAACACCAACTGGTGTAAATAAAAACAAAATTAAAATTTGGTAAAGATTCTGTATAAATAAATGACTTATATTTATCTGTATAAAAATTATCAATCCAAAATTAATGGGGAAGAGGATGTTTTTTTGCGTATGCTCACTGTCGCCATATGAAGGCCTGACATTGGGTCACGTTTTATTACTTGATCAGGAATGACTTTTGCAGCTTTTTGGGGAAAGCTTCTATATAAAACTACGAAGAAAATTTTGTAAATGACAAAGTGTTCGAATTTATCATCAGTCAACCTGCTTACAGTCTCCATTTTACTGACCCCTTTCAGGGCCTCACTTCATGTGAGTTTGCCAACTTAATACAAATTTGAATTATGTAAAGTTTTAAACAAATGTTAAGCTTTATTTTGATACCAACCATTGATTACAAATTGCAGAAATAAAAAAAGTTACAGGTAAAACAAACTCATTTTTCTGTTCGGGTTTATCATCAGTACCAGTATCCAATTATACAAATACCTAATGCATGTTTTCCTATTCGAATAATGATTATAGTTAAACAAATTCCTCCTGTGTTTTTAAGGACTAAGCCGATATGTTGATTCACATGGTGTACTGCACGAGCACTGGACAGATGGAACACCTTTGGCTTTCACAGCATGGTATATTTTCTTGCTCTTTTCTGAAAATATGAAATTGATCATTAATGTTTGATATAAAATCACTTACTTTAACTTATGCAGATAGGTGCTCTTATAAAAGAGCTAAGAGAAACCAAACAACTGTTTAGAGTGGCTTTAAAGATTTATTCAAAACGTTTGAATGATGTAACTACATTTTGATGTGTTTTTTATCATGAAGAATTTCATTTCGTCTGTGACTGAAACACAACTGTTAAACAGTACGGCAACTTGCTTTTAAAATAGGAATTTCAACGGAGATTTGAATTCACTGTAATGACAGTTTCATTTTATGTAGGGATCATGGAGAACCATCTAACACATTATTGGATCAATGTACAATGATGGGAATACAAGATGCAAACAAAAACGATACCTGGAAAACAGTTGCATGTGACTTCAGTAATTTTCATAATGGTATATATTTGTATGCCGTATGCGAAAAAGCGATGAAATCTGAGGCTTCAGTAACAATAATGGAAGGTTTGTCTGTCTTTTCTTGAAAAGGATATTTTTAACCGCATTTTGTAAATGGATTTAGTAGCTTTAGTGCAGCAACTTGAACACCGATTATATATTGTCCTTTTTAACAAAATATTTTGATATTGATAGTACATGAATGTTAAGAATCAAAGTGAAGCAAATTCATATGCAGTATTTAATCAGTGTTAAATGTTTATGTAGGTAGTAGTATGTTCAAACGTTTTTGTTCTAGAGTGAAAATGTACTTGCAATTTCACGCTAGACTAGCCACTAGACTGATAATATATTTCTACATTTTTCCTTTTTGATAATTCTAATTTCATAGAGACAAAAGCCAGTCTATTTTAGAAATTTTCACATCATATGATATTGGACATAGAATATAGACTGGCTCAGTTCACTACATTTAATCATAAAAATGTAAAAAAGATATATCATAGTTTAGGAGCTAGTCTAGTTTAACGCTATTATGTTTTTATTTGTATACTCAGAGTCACTGAAAAGTTACCATTTAATATATACCTCTTTACTATTTTATACAATATCGACATCACTTTTTCATGGCATGTGCGTGCTCTATTACTCGTAGACCCTGTCTGATCATGTCTCCTAACCCATTTTAATGACTGTCAGGTGAGAACAGCACATACTACGTGCAATTTCGCGACATGAAAGTTCCGCGTCAACCATGCTAATGGCCTGATGCCTTTGATCGTGCCTTAAACGTGGCATTCTTAGCAAGAATATTCCGTTTTTAACGTACTTCTTTTAGTCTTTCGACTAACTTTCAAGCGCGATGAATTATTTGCGAAAGAAAATTCGTACATGTCGACATTGCTGGAAAAAGTCATTTTGCACGTGCAGCCCGTGCCTCAAACGGAGTTAATCGAATTTGACAAATCTTTACACCAGTGACGTTTCAGCTGCGTCAAAAATGTAGTCGTGTTATGCATTTAACACAGTCCAATGCGATTTTTAAAATATAAGGGTCATTAGGGTGGTAACTTTTCAGTGACGCTGAGTATATATAGAGTCACAAACCTGTGTAATATTTGTTTTGTCAGGTCTCTCACTAGATACAGATTACAGGGAAGACCGTTTATTTGAGGAAAGAGATCGTGTAACTATGTTCCATTGTACAAGTGGAGAATGGACATCGAGTCGTGCACAGTGTAACGGTATCGTCGAGTGTGTAGATGCCTCAGATGAAATGTATTGTAGCAGTCAAGGTATTTATAGTACGAGTTATAATTTTATTGTTTGATCTACATTTAATAAGCAATATCTTTATATTTATATATATATATATATATATATATATATATACTGGTTTTAAAGGAACTGTGTCTAAGCAATATGAGCAGCAATTTGAAGGTTCTAAGTAATACAGGTCAAAAGGAAGCCGTGTGTACGGATGTACCTGTTATATTTGAACGTAAATTACGAGCACCATTTGTATAGTGGCATAATTTATTTCTGCCACGAGATAGCTAAGTAGCTATCACGATAATTTGTAAACATTCCAATAATTGTGTGTATTTTTTCTGAAAACATTTCAGCAATAAATAATATTTTCTAGATATTTTTATTCATTTCCTGAAAATATTTAGCGCAAAATTTCGCGTTAACGATTGGAACTGACACGAGATGCTTGGTAATTATCATAATGATATGAGCTGCACCATAGGAAAACCAACATAGTGGCTTTGCGACCAGCATGGATCCAAACCAGCTTGTGACAATATTATATTGTGTGATATACTGTACAGTACAGATGTTGATCATGGATTTTGAATGAATTTGCTGGTTTTATTAAACCGCAAACATAGTGGAGATGAAAACTCATCCATCCAAAGTCCCTGTACAATATGTTATGATGAGATTATAAGCTTTGCACCGAGAATTAAACACTGAGTTATTAAACATAATAATTTCACATGAGCACAGTACTTACTTTAAGTAGCTCCTTCCAGAGCATAAAGGTGACCCAGTTCAACGACATACTTAACAAAATTAATACAATTTCGAGACATTCTTTAAACAAAATTTGCCAAATTTGTGCGATATACTTTTCCAATTCGACGGCATACCTAATAGAAATTTAAGGTAATATATTACAATTATTATGAATACATGACACGATATTTGTACCAGAGTGCGACAGGTGTATCGCATTTCCATAACATAAACGGTTTACACCTTCTTTCGAGCATATATTTATATGTAAATTACCTCAGTGTTCACTATCTGTTTGATGTTATGTAAAAAAAAAGAAGAAAAAAAACAATAATACAACAAATTGTAGATATTTGTTTGTTTCGGGGCATAAATCGAAATATCTTTCACTGATTGAATACCATACGTAATATTGTACTTTATTAATACTGTATTATACTTGGCGAGCCACGGGTAAAGAGATAGGGTATGGTATTTGCAAGTGAAAATCGATTATAGCTGTAAAACAAACACACTTTCCTTTTAGATAAGGTTTTAACTATATTTTACACATTTCGTTTAATTTCGTACCAATGAAAAATATATTTGATATTTTTCATTGCATTAATACATTATTGAATTCCGTCTAATATTCTTATTACCTACTGTGTATTTATAGCAATGTGTTGTTTTTTTTGTGTAGGTGAGAAATGTTCACAGGCAGAATTCACATGTCCAGACGGCAGATGTGTCCATATAAGTCAAGTTTGTGACTTTGTAAATGATTGTGTAGATGGTGCGGATGAATTCTGTGGTACTTAAAAGTTTTGAATTATACGACAAATGTTCAAATCTGAATGGATATAAATCTGGATGGATATTGTCAATTTAAAAAGAAATACTATCAAACTCAAATCAATAGTAAAAGCCAATTAAAAGAAATTTAGTGGTCATGTTTGTTACGTAAATATATCTTAATTTACACATGAACCTGTCAAAGTTTTCTTCAACAAGTCTTAGACCTAACCTGCCGTGTTGAGCGACCTGTGAAGTTTCCACTTTTTTCTATTCTAAAACTTATATTCCTTAAGTCTATGTATTTCGAACAATGAAATGAACTAAAATGAAAGGGAAAACATTTCGGAGCTATGTAAATCTAAACGCATTTTTACATTGACCATACTTTTGGCGGGTACGAGTGTAAGGTCGCAATATTTAACATTTTAACTGATTTTAATTTTGTTTCTTTTTAAGTAGAATTTTATTAAAAGCATTAGCGACAGTTACAAATACGATATATTTCCTTTATTTAATTGAAATTCGAATCTGTACTTAACACAAATATATGGCTAAGGTATTAGACCCCTAATAGTGATGTTGAAAAAATGGCATTTGCTTGGTATGTTCTTAAAATTGACTGTGTTTCGCACTGTGTTGCAATTTTTAAACAACTTTTACCGTGCCTTTTTTTTTATTTTTATTTTTTTTTTTATAAATTTTATATAATTTATGGTATTTCCTCAAGTTCGAGTAGAGACAAATTCCAAAGTGATGGTGACAATCAAAAAAGTTTGCAGATAATTTATTTTACCATTAATTTTGATAAAAGAAACACTAAACTATTGGTAAACAATTATAAAACAAAATAAAACTGTCAATTTTATTTTTTTGGTGTGCCTCAAGTAAACGGATTTATTGAGACAGAATTCTAACTCCAACATTGAAAAATAAGGTCGGATCCTGCGGGTCTGTTTTGATTTTTGCTCACTTCATTCAAAAATAACCTTGGGACAGAAGTAAAACCTACCTACATTTCTTCCACAATATGTATTCTAAAGAGTGAAGGCAAAATAGAGAAATTTTACCGCATGTAACTCAGTATGTTTCAAAATATCTAACTCTACCCCTTGTGTTTTAAAGGTGAATTCACTTTGAACAGCAAGAAATCGCTTATCAAATGAATGTTTCCACTATTGTACAATGAATCAATAAGTCTTGAAAGAAGTTAAAACGTACCAGAAAAAAGGAAAATAAGGGAAAAAATGGTCCCAATGAGGCTTGAATTTAAGGTCCCATGAAGTTGCTTATGGTAGGAATTGAATACTTTTCAAAAAGGAGGCGCATTATACGGGTCTAATACCTTAAAAAGTATATCATATAAATTCTAAAGCTTCCTATCATTTTACATATATGTGAACTCCTAAAAGAAAGCATAGACTGAAATTTTCTTGTTAGATACTATGTGTTTTAACAGGATTGTAAAAACGTCGTTATTTGTCATTATTTAATCATTGTTTAAATTGTTGAATACAGAGTTTCCTAGCTGCAGCAATGAACAGTTCACTTGCTCAAATGGACAATGTATCTCATCAAGTGAACGGTGCGATTCAGTTAAAAACTGTTTAGATGGAAGCGATGAGATAAACTGCGGTAAGTCTGGTGGTTATAAAGATTTGAGTGTCCTCCCTTAATTAACCAGTTATATATCATTTGTTAACTTGTCTCGATAAATATTTAAATGATAACAGAGTAATACCAATTTTTGCATATTTTATTTGTCACAGATTGTCAGTCTCTTAATAATGATATACTCGAACTATTTATTTCCTTATCGGAACGTGAATATAATATTTATATTCCAGTTAAATGCAACTCGAGTACAGCTTTCAAATGCGGTGATAGACTGTGTATATCCAAGCGTCTGGTATGTGACATGCACGTTGATTGCCCAGATGGCGCTGATGAAATGTCATGTGACCATACATACAGCACGTGTCACGACTTGTACAACGACGGGTATACCCAAAATGGATACTACGAAATAGGTAATGATTCAAACCATCTTTATTTGTCCTGGAAAGACTTCAAACCTTCTTTTTTGTACACAAAGTACTTCAAACCAAATGTCCTGACAATACTTGACGCAACTTCATTTTAGCATTCAATCAATTGAGCAATGACTTTTCTTTCTACATTTTTGTTGGAGTACAGATATTGTGTTGCATTAATTACCACATGTTAGAAGTATTCTCTGAAGTTAGAACTTTGCATTTATAACTAACGTGGCTGTATCTGAGTCTTCTTTAAATGATAAAGTACATGTACAGTTTGTACGAAAATAAGTGTAATCGATCGCAAATTTATACAGTAAAACTTAACGTCATTTGTATCATCTAGAGATGTTTCAATTTGTCAGGTGAAGAGCAAACTTACACCATATACTGCGACTTTGATAACTACAGGCAAAATAGTGTAATGAAGATGACACTTCTCAACACAGACTGGCAGCAGGTTTCTGAAAACAAGTTTGGTATTGAAACCGTTGGAATTTCCAAAGTTGTATACAATAGCAGATATGATATATGCACTCAAAAGGTAATTACAAAATAAATCTAAAGCATTGTACGATCAAAAAAGAATTCGGAGACTTTATCACAGTAAGTCGTTTATGAAAACAGAATCCGGGGACTTTATCACTGGGAGTCATTTATGAAGTTTAGGCTGATTGTAATCACAGAAATGTTCGCGGCTTTTAAGTAATAGAAACTTTCTAGAGTAAACGCTTTTGAATAACATATTGGGGTTCGTATCTAAAAATGATAAAGTGTATTGTTTTTACGTTTGGTATTTTCAAAGAAAAGAGGTGGTATTCTTATCCGTAAAACTTGCATTGCTTTTAAGAGGTAGAAGGTACATTCCAATTCTGTTTTTTTTTCATTTATAGTTTTCTATGATACCACACAGAGAAAGACTCGACGCAATGCAGCTAGACAATAAAACAGTTCCATCAGAAGATGTAGAACTTTCGTATGATGAAATTTTGTCCGCTACAACGACAGTGTAAGTAATTGAATATGCATTTTTCATGAATTAACAGTGGTCGTTAGTTAAAACTCATATTTTGATCATTTTCTTGAAACGGATTACTTTGCTGAACGGTGGTTGTCGTAAAGCATTTTTAAGAAATCGTTTAGAGATACGGTTTTGAAATAAAGTTCTGACAGAACTAACGTTTTCAGATATATTTTTGATGTGAAGTCAGCATTAGAAAGTTTAGAGATCTAGTTTTTAGATAGAGGTTTGAGGTATTTTGTGACATAATATTAGCATAAATTGCTGTTTGCAAGCGACTGAATAATATCAGTTACTGTAACGCTTTGTTCTGAAATCCGGTACAGTAATAGTATATATTATAATGTTTTTTAGTATTCTCTTATAATAGGTAATGTAAAGCATCATGCGAAGTCTGAAACAAGTTTTATCAAGAAATTATTCCTATTTTTAAAACGTTTGATGACAGCCTTGGTAAAGATAGAGTGTCAGTTTGGAGTGCAGGACATTCTAGGTTCACTCCCCGACTGCGTCATACCAAATATGTGAATAATGATATTAATAGCTTCATCGCTTAGCCCTCAGCATTAAAAGACTAGAACTAGGACCGGTGAGCCCATTGTCAGTATGATGTGATTGGATAGTGTATCATGTCAGGTGTCTATGACTTGATCTTCCAGTGAGGGAGGCAGCACTATAAAGCTAACATTGCATTGGCTGTAAACATCGTCATTTATATGGCTGAAAAATTGTTGAAAAAACGCTAACCTCGAACACACACTCAAACGTTTGACAGTTACAAAGATAACAGTTTGGCGTTTATGGGAATTTACGGCGTCACCTGCGACAAAATACATTAAAAAATAATATTGAAAGCTTTAGCTATTAATGCAAGTTTACTATATAGACAAGACTTTGTTTGCATGAATCAAAACTACACTTCACACATTCGTTACATTTCGAATTCGTCCCAAAATCTGTGCCACTCTGCTCACAAATCAGTTAACACAGATCGTTACAAGTAACCTACACCACTAGATGTGAAATGTGCAGAAAAAGGAAAAAGGAAAAAAGACACCAGTGTTATAACATTATTTAGAAACTTGCCGGTCAAATCTTGCTTTGATCAGTAACAGTTAATGTCATGAAAAAAATGAGTACTCACGACATGGTATCATGAAAATGGAAGGCATTGTGATTATTTTTCTGTACACTTATACTTAAATTGAAAGGGTAAATAGACCTAGATAAACACCTTAGACCTAATATCTACAATCTGTAAATTGCTATTTATGTAACGGCGATATGTTAACCACCAAATGCGAATGTTATTTTGTATTTTCAGCAAATATCAGGGATCATTCCAGCTTGAAAAGATTCCGTTCAGCAATGCAGATAGCTCTAATTTTGACAACTTCTATCTTGCTACGCTTAAAAGTTTTAACTCTTTTGAAAACAGAGTAAAAATTGGTCATGTCGAATGCCGTGGCAACTCATGTAAGTAACACCGGAATGAAAAAAAAAATATTGTGAACTTCCGTTTGAAACACTAAATAAATAACGTTTGCCCGTAAGTATCTCATTATCCCCAGTAAAATACTGTATAAAACTACAAACTAGTAGATAACTACTTTAATGTAGTACATGGAAGACTAGATCTGGGAAGCAGCATATTCTATAATATCTTATAATAAGATGCACTGTGAATAACTGCTTGAACCGTTAACGCTTAGCCTAACATAAAACCTTGAAAAACAACAACAACAAAGAAAAAATTGTATTTACATGAAAATTAAACAGCATATAAAACATGTAAATTACCCTACAAATCAATTATCTCTATATTGATATGTAAATTGAATTTTGGAAAAGGACAACATATTGAGGCCACACTTTTGGACAGTTCAGTGCCTTTGAAAACTCACTATTTTCAAAGAACTGTTCATTTTGATGCATTTTTAATGACACTGAAATTTCACATAACTAGGGAGAATGTAGTTTTAAGCAATTATTTATTTCTATTTCTTTACAAATGGTATTCATTGTAAGAGGGATAACTTTTTCAGAATATTTTAAGTATCCATCGTACGTGACAGTACGGCAGAACATCTAATGGTCAGATAGATTGTTGTTAAAGATGTTGATCGTTTATCGAACATTTCTGTGTTTTGATTATACAATGTATATACCTAAACCTTAAACTATGCACAAATAATTAACGCTTGAAACACTAAATCAGTATTACGTGTTTTCGAATGTCTCCACTTGCACAGGGAAATATCGCTTGTTATATTCAGTGGTTCACGAGTATCTTGCTATGCTTTCTGAATTACTTATTGAAATAGTAATGTACCCTTTACTGAAATAGAAATATAAATGGAGAACATGTCGAAATTGTAGATTCTTTTTGCTATCTTGGAGTGAAATTTAATTACACAGGTACTATGTTAAATGCTGTTAAAACGCTAAATGACCAGGCTCTTAAAGCATATAATAACTTGTTGTCAGTATTTAATCGAATTAAGATGGACATTAAAACAAAATTGTCTTTGTTCGATTCTCTTGTAACTCCAATAATTCTGTATGGTTCAGAAGTATGGGGAATATATAACTACAAAGAAATCGACAAAATTCATCTCAGGTTCTGTAAAATCATTCTAGGAGTTCGTCCTCAGACTTCCAATGCGGCTGTTCTTGGTGAGCTTGGTCGTTTCCCTCTTTCTGTTATATGTAAAAAGAGCGATCTGTAAAGTATTGGTTAAATATAATGAAAACTCCCCAGTCACTTGTACACAAAATTTTTATAGAACAGTGTGATTTGTTAAATAACAATATTGAATCTACTTGGGCTTCAGCTGTTAAAAGACAACTGGATATCTTAGGATATAGTTATTTGTGGAATAATCAGAACTATGATATTAATTATATGCCAATGTTAAAACAAAGATTACGTGACCAGTATGTACAAGATTGGAATGATGTGATAAGTAACCAGTCCAAATTGTTTTATTATAGAAAGTTTAAAACGGTGTACAAATTTGAAAAATATTTAGATGTAGTAGGTAACGATTTACATAGAAAAGAAATGTCTCGTTTTAGGCTTTGTTCTCATAATCTTGAAATTGAAAGTGGAAGATTTTCTGGAGTTGAAAGAAACTTTCGTGTTTGTAAACTTTGTACACAAAATGTAGAATCTGAATATCATTTTCTGTTATGCTGTCCAATTTATAGAAATCTTCGTCAAAAGTATGGTATTGTTCAGTCATTTCCATGTATAAATACATTTACAAGGACATTATCTTCAAGTAATAATAAAAATTTAAGAAATACAGCCAAATATATATATTATGCTATGCAATTAAGAAAGGAAAAACTTACAGATATTGCTGCTTCTTAATGATTAATATATATATTTAGAACCTATAGTTGTTTTTTACTGTATATTTTGTGATATCTTGGCCATCCTTTTTATTTCTGTAAATGGCCAAAGGTATATTGTATATGCCGATATGCCAATAAATCTGAAACTGTTGAAACTGAAACTGAAATCGCTAAAACAACTTTATACTAATTATACCAAATATTGACGCCATGATAAATAAATATAGAAAAAAAACTAAATTATTTCTCCCCAGCCTGTCATTTTTATATCGTAACTATTGCTTCACGGTCGAAATGGCCGGAAATTGTGTATTATGTTTACATAAAGAGAAAAATTCAAAAATATCCTTCTCCGAAACCGTTGTAAATCATAGGAATGATCACCTTGTCTCTTTGAAATGAAATTGGCCCATCAAAAATACATGTATCACGTCCTTTTGGCTTATTTTTTTCTAGGTTTCTCATCTGAAATTATTTTTTTGAATAATGATGGTGAAATTGATCCCTTAACCAACTAGATGGGGTTTTCTAACTTAAAAACTGTAAAACCGATTATCAGAATTCAAAATATTTTTATTTCAGTAATCATATGGTGGTTATTTGGATGCGGCCATAACCAAAACATTCCGGTCTTCGGCCTTCTGGGATCTCTATGTAGACAACATTGCATGGGTTTTATG
Organism: Mercenaria mercenaria; assembly: GCF_021730395.1. Classification (NCBI taxonomy): domain Eukaryota; kingdom Metazoa; phylum Mollusca; class Bivalvia; order Venerida; family Veneridae; genus Mercenaria; species Mercenaria mercenaria. Next base: position 63,002,591 of record NC_069371.1, on the reverse strand, counting down.
TCTTTGAAATATTCACTTCCAGAATGGAAGAAAACTATAACCCCCTAATACACACTCGATTCTCAGCCTCCGTTGGCTCCTGTCTTTCGTTTGTTTTACAGCAGACAGTAAATACAATACACGTGTATATTTCAGTACCTAACTACTGGAATTTTCATAACTTTGGCTTCTTATTCCACTGTAATTTAGTGTACATATGGTATCTGAGACACATGCAGGTCAACTATTTTTGTTTAAAACCTCCTACAGGTTTTCTTATTAGACGTTATTTTAAACGTATTCAATAATTCTTTCTGATTTTGTTAAAAAGCCCTGTCAGACACGGAGAAGTTTAGAAGTCCACCACTTTTTTGCCGGTACGGAGTTAGGCCAGTGAATGAATCTAAGCGTTGTTTGTATAACAAAGACCATAATGGTATTACAGATGGATGTCGATCACTAGCACATCTTCAAAACTGTAGTAAGTTCACAATAGCTTCATTGATGTTTAGCCTTAAAATTTACTATTACAAATTTTAATGAAACTTAGGTTCCTAGCGCATTTGCCACTTGGTGTTCTTGATCAAAAGAATCAGCGGTATTTGTTCGTTATTTAAGTGTGATGATTTATTGAATGTTATAGTCCATGTACAACAGATAAAGTTTGACGTAGAAATGCTGTTGCATAATTCGTATGAAAACCACAACTGAAACGAATTTCAGCATTTTATGTTTTGGTATTGCTAAGGTATTTATATTCTCTGAATTATTAACCGTTTACAACTGTCTTTTTTCTTTTAACGGGCAAGTAGATTGCAATATCGAACTTTATACAGATTCTTAGATAAAAAAAACATAATTCAGTGTTATTATGAACGATATATTTCTAAGAGCTAAATTCTTAAAAATAAAGTTGACAAATATTTGGACACCTGTCTTGTCAAGGTTTGCATTAAATCTTTTTCTCATTTATTGATAAACTTTGTTTTTCAGAAAATTTTGATTGCCCACAAGACTACATGAAGTGTCCTGGTAGCTTCTGTATACCTTTAATGTATGTGTGTAATGGAAAAATAGATTGTCCAGACGGATATGATGAAAAGATATGTGGTAAGAAGAAAATTCCTCCATGTTTTGTTTTAGTTCAAATAGGGTTAATGATTTGCACAAGAAGTTACTTATTCAAACAAATGTGTTCAGTTTTAATTCTAAAATAATATAAAATCAGCCCAATATGTATGTATTAACTTGCATTGTAAGTAAAATGCATAGCACATATTTAGACAGGAAAGTCAATAGAAAATGTACATTTGAATTTTCGTAGTTGTGAAGAGTATATTGTGTAGGAAATATGAGTAGAATACATTAAATTGGACTTCATTTCAAGAGGGAAGCATTTGTAGAAAGAAATGTGCAAGGATATACTACACTGGACTTCCATTTTGAAGACCATAAATTTGAAGAAACATGCATTGTATATGCACAACTGAATTGTACTTGCATCGCGGAGGATAAAAATTAGTTGAGAAATATTCGTAACATATATTATATTGGACTTTCATTTTGAAGAGTGTTAATTTGTAGGAAATATTCAGAGTATATGAAATTACTTTATTGAAGTAATAACATGTAGGAAGTTTGCATAATATATAAATAATTGAATTGGTACATGTATTGCATCTTGAAGAGTGAAAATTGTGTAGGAAATATCCGTAGTGTGTACAATTATTGTACAGGATACTTATGTGTGGGAAATACTCGCGATATATATTGTATTAAAAATCTGCAGTTATTTTTTTTCATTTGTTTGTAGTACACCTTTATTTGTTTTAAAACTATTTTATAAATCAATCTGAAGTATTTGGTGCTTCAATTATCTCATGTTATAGAATATGTTATCATTTGAATCACTCTCAAGTAGTCCGTTTGGTGTTTATCCATTAAAATATCGTTATCATTTCAATTTTAAAACCGTGTCAGTCATGACACCAATGAACGTGCCTTATATATAGCGATAGAGAAGGTGAATTATGGAATGTCCGGTGCTATGCAGTAAATAACTTTAAATATTCAGTGTTGAAGTGACAAAAGCATGATGCGTTTTTGCTGGTTAATTTGTGATAAAATTACCATCTTTCGTTTTCGTGTTCTATATTCATTCATTTTAGGCTGTGAACCAATACAGAACAAAATTATTATCATGCTTCCCTGGCAGTCCGTCGGAAGTTCTGAAGACTCAAAGAAACTTTATGAGATGTCAACCCGACTCGGAGGATTACTGTTTTCGGATAAAAACACAGTACAGATATTAGGTGTTGATTACCACAATCAGGAAATAGAACCTGAAGTAATAATGGAGAGCACTGATGTTTTGTCACACAGTGAACTTTTCAATAAAGCGTATAAAAGATACCATCTTATTTCATACGAAAACAAAACTTTCTTTGAAGACATGTTTAATGGAACTTACAAACAATTTGGTATAATTTGGTTATCAAACTCAGCCGAGCACACTGATTCAGAACACTTTATCTTTTCTGAGCTTGAACGTATCGAGAATAACTCGTCTAATGTATTCATGAAATATCGTTTAGAAATTGATAAAAATTTAAGAACAGAAATATTAGTGAATGCTAAGACTTCCTTCAAACAAATAAAAGTAAGAAATTCTGAAATCCTTGGAACGATTGGAGCTCAGCTTTTTCCAGAAGTTTGCACAGGTAAGATTTCTAATGACTAATTTATTTTCAGGTTGTACGATGCATTATTGTTCAAAAAGGAAACACAAATATAGCATATTAAGGTGGACGGATAGCTCAGTGGTTTGCACACAGGCTTTCCAATCCTGAGGTCGGGGGTTCGATCCCCGGCAGCTACTCGGGAATTTTCAGAAACGCTTTTCAGTGTTTCCCACCTAACTAGAGGAGTACTGGTCAGGAACCCAGGCAATCCTTGCGTGTATCAGTGCTATAGACTGGGCACGTTAAAGAACCAGGCTGTCTATTCGCAACGAGCTAGTCTAAGTTAGCCGGACAAGACTGTATCTGATTTCTGATCTCTCTGTCGTGGGGCTTTGTACTCCTTGTCTACTGTATCGCCCTGTGTGTATAATATATAAACTTGCGTGATTATAAGAAATACATAAATAATATATATATTAGTAAATTTTTCATGTCGCTTTATTTCCGATGGATCAAACGATAATTGATGAGAGCGACAATGCAGTATATGGCAATGATCTATTTTAAACGAATTAAAACGAAACTTAAATGTCCTTGTTTTATTTGAACATGTAGAAATAAACAAGAAATCGGCTGTTTTCGGTTGAAAATAACCTGAATTTATTGACACGATCAAACATGTTACGTTTAAATAAAACAAAACCTCCTTCGCAATAAAAACTGTTTCTGACGTAGAACTTTGTTTCAGCGTTAATCAAAAAATATACGGTTAAGATGAACTTAAACCGAGCCTGCGACATTTTAGTTTATGTCCTGTTTGATGATCTGTGGAGTGTAATCTCTTTCTATTTCAAAAACAACTTATTTACACCTATTGTGAGTTCAGTTTTACTATTCAAGGCGTCAATGTTATAATTAGTGAGGTCAGACGAAAGAAATTCTTTCATGCAAAATCTTAATTTATACAATAACGGCTTACTTTAGGTAACTCAAGGCAAAGCCTGCAAAAAAAGTTTCACAATTTGAACAAGCTGTAGTACGTTTACATGCATTTTCAGATTATAAAGACTGTTACATTCTTACATGTTTTTCAGAGAAGATGTTGTCTTGCAAGGGCAGATATCGATGTATTTCCAGTAAAGTTTGCATACCTTTCAAACAGTTATGCGACAGCAGAAAGCAATGTCCGCACGGAGACGACGAACACCATTGTGACTTCAAATGTCCTGCAAATTGCTCTTGTGGTCCATTAGTTATTGATTGTTCTAATATTGAAGAAGCTAATGTTAACTTTAGCGCATCTTCCCCCACACGCGTATTAGACATAAGCAATTCTACCTTAATTTGTAAAGATCTTCTTGAAAATGCAGATACAAGACGAATGTTTTCATTATTGATTTTCCTGAATATTTCTAGGTGCGATATTAGTTTCTTGTCAAACTCTTCATTTACGTATTTGAGCAATCTTCGGGTTCTTGACATTACTTTCAATAAATTTAGAAAGCTTCCGAAAAATGCTTTCAACGACTTGAAAGCTTTACGTTACCTGAATATACACGGAAATCGGCAGCTTAAAGAGTTAGAACCAGGAGCATTCAACGGTATTTTGATAAACTCTCTGACACTTAGTTATACGTCAATTAGAACATTATCAACAAATTCTTTCAAAGGACTTCATTTGAGCCATCTTGATTTATCGTATAGTAACATTCTTTCAGTAAACGATATGGCTTTTAATCATCTAACGACCGATTCCATTGACATACGGGGAAATCCTATTAAAGAATTTACAAAAAACATGTTCGCTGGTGTTACTGGTGTTAAGAAACTTAAGACCCCTGCATTCAAATATTGCTGCATACGACCATACTCTGTTGCTGAAGACGACTGCCTTCCACACAAAGACGAGTTTTCATCTTGCGCAGATTTGATGAGAAATTCTACTCTTCAAGCTCTAATGTGGGTTATTGGGATCCTGGCTCTGATTGGAAATATAATATCACTTGTTTATAGGCTTTTATATGACAGGAAAAGATTGAAACTTGGTTACGGTATATTTGTTACCAACTTGGCATTAGCTGATCTACTTATGGGAGTTTACATGCTGATAATTGCCATAGCTGATAAAATCTTTAGAAACAGGTAAATGGTTTGCTTTGTTTGCATAACGAAGTATTAAAAGTTTTGTCATGTCCGAAAATTAAATACTATTTTGTAACATTAGAATATAGAAAAATGAAAAATGAGCATTTCGCATAAAATTAAATAGATATTTATAGAAAAGTTCAAGGAAACGGTCATTCTAACTTAGCTGAACAATATCATTTCAGTGACAGATGTGTATACGGGGTGATAACGTCTTGTGTTTACATTCTGTTAATAAAATATTTAAGTTAATACGTAATTTAGAATCTCGCAAATTAAAGATCGTCTTGTGTTTTTATTCTTTTTTTTTTTTTAAATTTTGTTCCACTAAATAAAAAACAGGATTGCAGTAGTATTCTTCTGTTTGATTACATAAATATATTTTGAAATGCAAAGTGATAAAGTACGACTTAAAGAAAAACAGTTAATCGCAGATGAATGTTTATAATTCTATAAATATATGCGCAAATGTAATGATTTATATTGCAGATACATTGAAGTAGATGACTACTGGAGAAACAGCGCATGGTGTCAACTGGCTGGAGTTTTATCTACGGTGTCTTCTGAAGCCAGTGTCCTTTTCATGTGCCTAATCACCATTGACAGAATTCTTGTAATAAAATATCCTTTCGGACATGTGCGCATCACAGTTAAGTCTGCCATATGTGCTGTTTCTGCAACCTGGCTATTTGTTTTTATAATATCACTTGTGCCAGTGTTTTACACAGACTACTTTGAAGGCAAGTTTTACAGCAAATCTGGGGTTTGTCTAGCTTTACCTCTGACACGTGATCGTCCACCAGGATGGCTTTATTCCATCTTACTCTTCATAGGATTCAATATGATTACCTTCATCTTAATTGCTGTCGGTCAATTACTCATCTATGCAGAAATTAAAAAGCACACATCAATGCAGAAATCACTGAATGTGACACGCACAAACGATTTGAAAGTCGCAAGAAATCTACTGCTTGTTGTGACGACAGATTTCCTGTGTTGGTTTCCGATAGGCACGATGGGTAAGTAAAAGAGTATGATTTATATTGACTCTTGGAAACCTTAGTACTCTGTCCCAAAGCCAGAAACTATTACTGACTTTTATTACCTACAGCCTTACATAAATCTGTGGTTCAACACAAAACTTTGCTTGTTGAAATTAAAAATCAAAGAAAATTATTGATATTAAAATTTCTTTTTGAGGTAAATTAGCAAAACTTTATTGAATGACTTCCTGATCTAAAGTAAAAGTTATTGATCCTCGCGAGTAATGGTTGTAAAGAAAATATCTCTGTACAAAGGTCTTGACTGATAGTATTTGATAGACATTAAGGTTAAGGGTAAGTCTTTGAAACTTAATATGTCAAAGACTTTAAATCAATAAATACTTTCTTAGTTAACTTTTACATAGCTATACAAATATCTGTATGTATGCTTTTCTGCTTGTTAATCATTTAATCATACGAGTTTAAATTTAATTAGAATGGATGTGAACGTGTAAAGGTTTTTAATATAACTGCATGGTCATAGCTATAATATAGAATTGCATAATGTCGACGCTTTTTATACTATAAAAAGAAGAATTAACAAATATTCCTTCTGGATTTTTGTAGGTATTTTAGCGTTGTCAGGCCACACTATACCCGGAGAAGTGTATGCTTGGACTGCAGTGTTTGTCTTACCCATTAATTCCGCTCTGAACCCTTTCATGTACACGCTGACGGCTATCTACAATAGACAGGTTCTTGATTTACAATTATGTTTCTAAACTCTATATTTTGTTTTTGCTTAGTTAAACGTTTAGTTTAATTGTAGGTCATATGGTCACTTTCTAGCTGTTAATGGATTTTGGAGGAATATCCCAGGTACCCTGTGAGCATTGTTTCATAAATGGCGAGCACCTAGATCCACCGACCTACTGTAAGCCAGCTGGATGGCTTGCTCACATACTTTTCTTTACATCGCAGTATGCATGAAATTAGACTACAATTAGACTACAAGGAAATGAATGTACATATGCTTTCTTAAAAAATGTTTTTAGATTCTTAGAAATACATTGTACATTATAATTATAATTGTTTTTAAATGTGCATGAATACTGAAATAAATACGAATGTATTGAACAATAATATTGACCTAAGAACCTACGAAATAGAATAGAAAGTGCTCAGATTTACAGTATCGTGTTAGTTTGTTTTATACAAAACTTCGTTTTTCAAAAGGCATAACACTATCGCGTAAATATTTAATCACATCATTCGTTTGTATTCTCATGTTTTATATATATTTTAATTTGCAAAATATGTAAACCTATAAAATGACATTATTACCAGTTAACATTAAATCTCGGAGATTTGCTTTTGTGTACAACATACATGTAGATACTGATTGATCCACGTAATATGTAACAGGGTTTGTTTTCCTGACTTGCAGCTTTATTTTGCAAGAGTAAAGCATAACATATAGGACATACTTAATTTCTATAAGTGTTGCAGAATGATCATTTTAAATGATCACGATATCTTTAATCATGTCACTTTTCTATCGTAAAAATGCAGCATATACCAATTACTAATTTTTATATATTTTGCATGGGAATGTCGCTTTCATGCAAGCTGAATATCATAAAAAAAATTCATAGATGATTTTGTTTTTTTTGGGGGGGGGGGGATTAATGCCATTTTTCAACAGTATTTCACTCATGTAACGGCGGGCAGTTAACCTAACCAGTGTTCCTGGATTCTGTACCGGTACAAACCTGTTATCTGTAAGTAACTTCCAACTTCCCCACATGAATCAGAGGTGGAGGACTAATGATTTCAGACACAATGTCGTTTATCAAATAGCCACGGAGAACACACGCCCCGCCCGAGGATCGAACTCACGACCCCGCGATCCGAAGACCGACGCTCTACCTACTGAGCTAAGCGGACGGGCATTCACAGATGAAGTCAAGATTGACTGTTTGTAAAAGAAAACATGTGTCAAAAATGGTTGGCATTTACCTTGGAAAACTACCAGATCTGTTCAATATAAAAACTGTAGGGGTTACTGTATTTATCAAATTAAACAATCGTGGAATATGCAAATGTTATTATATATAAACTATATATTATATTATAATAAATATTTAAATCATTTTAGAACTTTAATCCAAGTGTAGACGAACAGTCGAGGACTGCATTAAATACAGGTATGCACTTACCTTACAACGTGGTATATGGTCGCGTGTATTTCGTGCAATTAAAAGCCTTTACACATTTTGTTATATGCAAATATAAATTTCTTACAAATTCGGAAAGATTTAATGAATCTGGTAACAATTTTCACTAAAAACGTCATTGTAAATCTGTAACATTTTTTTTAATTATTACTTTTTATTTGGTAAATTAGCAGTTTATATGGACTTTAAAATTGTCTTTTCTTTGCAATACCTTAATAGATATTTCTCTTCATATGATGTTCATTATCTTTGTATCATTTTAGAAATGGGAATGGCAATTTTGAAACTGTATCCCTACATTCCAACACATAAACAGAAAAGAAAATGTAAAACCGTCTCTCTGCATGATTTAACGAAGGATCGAAACCTCACGAAACAGGAGATTTTGCATCTGACCCGCCGAATCGTAAAGTTCTTGGAAGTTATACATGACAGTGACCTTGTTCTTGGAAGACTCACAGAAAATGACATTTTCATTTCTCTGTCAAATAATGGACATGTGAGTGTTAACAGAACACCCAGCTGATATTTACCAAGGAAATATTTAAAATGCTATTATGTTATAGATATCGGTTTTCAAAAAAGTAACTGTTACAGATCTTTTCTTTCAAAAGATTGTTTTAATAACGTTTATGATATGTTCCGTAATCAGTTTCATTATTTATTTGAAGTAATGAAAATATACCAACCAGTGTTTCTCAATAAAATGTCAGTGTATCATTTGATGAGATAGGAATATTCATTTTCAAGAAGATTCTAAACTTTGTTAACGTAAAAAAAATGAATTTAACTAGAGTATTGTAGACATTAGACAATTTGTTGTGTATGTATCTGTAAATCATGAAACAGTCTATTCAAAAGTGCATTATCATGCATGAAAATGTTTCGACTTATAGAAAACACATAAGTTTATTTCACGTAATTTATTCATATAATGCCTGAATATGCTCAATAAAAGTAAAGTGCAGAAGATAATACATATATAGAATTGAATGGAATCCAAACTTGACGTTATTTACCTGTTTCAGATTCAGCGGAAGATACAGATTGATGTAAAAAGACACCTTGAACTGGCATCAAAGAAATCCAGTCCGGCTGGTGATATTTGTCATTTTGGAGGCCTAATAGATAGGGTTCTAAAGAAAACGACTACACACACAGATGGAAGATTAAACGACGAAACTGCAGCGATCGATGAACAGAGTCTTACAGAACCCATTACGCAGGATACTGGTGTATAATATGCACACTGTTCCACACGGAGTTGTGAAAATGCTATGTCAATGTCTTTTAAGACTCTAAAATGCATGAACATCATGAATGAAGTATTAATTACAGCCCAGAATAAATGAAAATAATTCTAATTTTACGAATATCATATTATAGCATACATCATCATGAATATTAATTTAAAACAGAGATGTCACTTTCAAAATTTTAAAATAGGTTTTCACCGGGTTAATAAATATACTAAAACAAATTAATTATTTTGTTGGTGCGACCGTGTACCATTATTTTTGTTTAGACATTATTTATGTTGTGAATACTAAATTTTTCCATTTTATAATAATTTCGTCATTGATAAACGGATTGATTCATTTTATGCAATATGTATATTAAGCTGACAGTAAACCATCATAATACAAGATTAAGTAATTGAGTAAAGCGGGTATAATTAACCAGTCTGTAAACAATCAGGAATTTCGTTCACTAATAAATCAATGACTACAATATTTCAAAGGTATATCAATGATAAAATATTCTTGTCAATCACTTGAGTTGTCTTCTTTTTTAACAATACTAAGGAATTATAATCATAATAATACGCATCTGAAAGAAATAATTTAAGAGCAAATCACTAAATGATATATCTGTCAAATATTTGCCGCTTTTCTGCTATGCCGTTTGACGCTATGACATAATAATCGTGACGTCAGAAAAATGCATAAAATTAGGAGAAAAATTATTCAGATCGTGTAAGCATGTGTCAAAGAAAATAAAAAGTATAGAAAAGCTTTATCACGTATGAGATATTCTAACTAAATTAGTAAATTAGTGATTGAAGAGGGGAAATATAGAAGCCAACGATTGTGTACACACTTTAGTATGCATCAAGTATATAGTCCGAATATCACTTTTTTACTTGTATATATATTTATTATACCGATCTTCAAAAAGAACTTCTACTTCAGTTTTATTTATATTGCCAACATTAACCAATGCAAAATTCTGCTCAAATCAGGACAGATGAAAAATGTTATCTTTAGTTAGCCAAATTCATATATGAAGCAATGCGAATGAGAAACTGGACGTAACTCTTAATTTGCCTTGAAATCATGAAATTGCAAACTGTATATTATGTCTTAATTTTATTTTTAATCGTTGTATGCACAAACGGTATGAAATTACTATTCGAACGATTAATCATGCTTTTCTGTGTTTCGAACCGCCATGTTGTCTACATGGCGATGGACAATTATATATATGTTTATGTCAATAAAACATTTGACTTTGACTTTACTTTGATTTTGTGAATTTCTTTTTTGCCGTTTCCAAAACCATAAAATAAACTGTTCTTTATATATTTTGTTTGTTAGTAAATAGCAGTATAACTTGTAGTTGCAAACATTTGCAATTGTATATTCTTGATATCATTAAAAGATAAATTTGATTGTTTTCTTAAGCATCTAATCAGCATTGTCGCTGCTTTACAATTGATGTAATGATTGCATGATTCATTAAAATTATTTAAATGCGACTCCTTGGTTTCATAACGTTTCTGTAAAAAATGTGATCGGATAAAATTGTTTAACCTCTTCTAGGTCATTGGTGTGAAAAAGATGAGGAAGATGAATAACGTACACATCGAATTTCGGCCTGTGATGGAGTTTCAAAATGTTTGAATGAAGCATTTTAACGCTATAATGTCCATGGTGTTCAACACCTTTTTTGTAGCACGATCATATGCTGTTTTCACAATGTAATCCCCCAGTGCAGTTCAGATCATTTATTATATGCTTCAAACCGAATTTGCAAGTCTGTCCTACTCAGTTGGATATTTTTTCAGCACCCTTTGCGCAGCTACATCATTATTCGGGCTAAAGCAGTCAATTCAAGACCTGCATAATTTGTTATGGTAATAAACGGATGAGCCAACGGGTTTAGATAAGGTATGTTAAAATGATCACACCTTTAATTTTCTTGATATCGGTATATTGATTTGAATGTTTTATTCTTTTATGTTCCACACACATGCATTAATGCCAATGTTCGAAAGAAAACATTGTAATGTGTATTTCATTTACATTTAAACAGTCATTTTTTAAGTTACAAAAATAATGAAAACGGACGGACATATTGTCAGAAAATGAAAAACATTGTTTTCAAAATAATGATGCCGTGAATATAGAATAAGTTATTTTAATACCGCCCCGATATTTTCGAGCTAAAGCTTCCGCTTTGAGTGCAGGAGGTCGTATGTTTGATACACGGCCGCATCATACCAAAGACCAAATGGTACCAGTAGTTCCCTTGCTTTGCGCCCAGCATTGAAAGGGAAACTTACTTTACTTCTCTCATACCATCGTTGCGATTGAGTCCGTCGAGGGTGATTAATATAATCAACATTCAACACAAACCAAATTAGAATAAATTAATGATATAAACAAAAATTCAGATGAGTTTTAAAGTCTTTGATCATCTTTTAACACTATGATATCAGCTGCAGCCATTGCCTTTATGTCGGTCATGTATTTGTATCCTCTTTTCTCCATGTAAGATTTTAAAGCAGATTTTCCTCCTGGCCATTTATTATATTCAATAGACATCATCCTGATATCAACTTTGTCCCAGGGTATACTATCGAGCACGCCTTCTTCCGCACCTTCAACGTCCAAACTGAAGTAATCAACTCTGGTTTGATTTAACGCTAGAAGAATGGAATACAAAGGAAAACACTGGATATGAACGTAACGACCTTTGCCGCCTATTCCTCTGTATGCCTTTGAGAAATTTCCCTCAAAAACTTTTCCCCACCAAGAGTCTTCCAAAAATGACACCTGGAAAACAGCATTTATTTGTCGTTATTTTATGTGTTATGACTCCTTTCTGTATGCATTGTTCAATGTAGCAATCTGAAATTATTAGCATTCATTTGATTTATTTCTTAAATACAGTATCTGGTTGACGTTTAGTATTTAATTATTTCGGTAAAAAGCTGAAGCAATACCATAGATGGATAAGACTTCCCATGAAGACACGAGTTCAGGGTAAAAGCTTTTCTGTTTTTCATCTTTAGTTGCTTGTAGACAGTCGGGTTGGTTTCTATTAATATGCCTGTCCAGTTTCGATACCTTTCAAGAAACAAAGTATTGGAGAATGTCTCTCCTGCGTGAGCGCCACAGTCTATAAAAAATCCACCTTCCTGTAAAATCAATGTAATATGCATGACAGCAATCTATACTTGTACTGATGTATTGATTGAATGTATGAATTCCAGAGGGAGGTTTGTCCTTTTAAAACCCTTTCAATTATGTATGTGAACGTCTTTTGTGAAACGGTAATAACATTATTGAAAGACTCCATCAATACTGACGGCGTTTAAATCTGATTCTAATAGCAAGATATGATGACGGAAAACGTATTGGAATGATGACAAATAATCCTAATCCCTAGGAGCTGTTGTTTAGTCTATAAAACAACAACTAATGCTGCTAGTTGTCAATTTTCACTTTCTGATTCTCCATTTTCGTAAATGTGGCCCTTTACTCGCTTTGAATTGATGGTATTACAATTCATAGCATATATATCATTTTGAAGAATTTCTAACTTGAATATTTTTGAAATGAAACACGGTATCTGATTTCATGATCTTAAAATATCAAAAAGTAAGAGTACATTTCCCGGAACAACAGCGCAACCCTAACACAGCTAGGGAGAAAATTGCGAAAAATATCCACCTTAAGTGATAACTGTAGTTTCTTAAGCCTCAAATAGTGAAAATGCCTATTAATATTTCCTTCAGAATTATAAATAAAACGAAATCTTACCGCTTGATTCAATGTTTTATCAACAAATGCCGTTTGACCCTGAGAAGGATCTCTGACTTCAGGATGATTTAATTTATACGGAAGGCGAGACGGATCGTCAATGAAATGATTCCTAATCATTTCAATAAGTTTTGAGTTGTCTACTTCAACTTGTGCTGCATTTAAACTCGCCATTGCGTTTTTGTAGTCAAAATGAATATCCTTCTGTATATTCCTGGATTTTACAACTGTCTTCTTCGTTTCAGGTACGACAAGTGTCATCTTCTCACTTGAAGAATAATAATGTAATGAATGATACAGAACCCATAATAATACACACGGCAATAAATATATAAATTTCTGGTAAATAATGTTAAACTTCATGATGTCTTTTTTTTTTTTACTGTAGTCCTTTTTCAACGATTCAAGTAAATGATTAGTAAAGCTTATTGATTGTTGAAAGTTTAGATAAAGAATCGACGAAGTACAGGGTGTTAAAAATACTTGTAAACTACCAATTTATCCAATAATATACAGAAATGCACCAAGCCTTTCAATACTTCAGCTGTTAAAAAGATATGCAAGTGTTTGCCAGACAGTCCAACTTCGATGCAGACTGTTCATAATGGAGCTGATATATGATCTTCGTAAATGTCCATGATGAAAATATAACTAATAACAAATTCCTTTAGATCAATCGTGGAACAAGTTCTACAGCTATCATTTGTCTTCGATACCTCAATACATATGGGGGTATAAGAAATTGGGCTTGTTTACTTTTTAATGCTGAGTGCGAAGCTAGGGAGCTACTAGCTCCATTTTTATGACTTTGACAGTCCCTTCGTAGACCCAAGCAAACGCTCTAAAAATGCTAGCGGGTCAAAAATACTCGGCAGATTGTCCAGCTGATTCTTGTCGCGAGAAACACTTGTCCAACTGTCCAAGTTTGAATTGTCCATTTCAGGCCAATCATGTAATTCCTTTGAGGTACAATGGCCAACTCAAAAAGCAACTTCTTGCTGATGTAGAGCAGGTCTTGTTTAATCAATATTAACAATGTATTTCAAGAGCTGGCTTTAGTAGTTTTTGAAACTTTCATTGTACAACGTACATGTATAAGATTGCTAGACCATACGTGCCCATTATAACCGATATGATATTATTAGCCCTGTTTACTGGTAGTAGGGGTAGTACTTTTCGCATTTGGAGAACCCCGCACTGTTACATAAGAAGAACATTTTTATACATTAATCGCATGTGTAAAATAATGCCATTCTATATACTCTAGTGTAATAAAAGCTTTGACGTCGACGTCGTTTAAAGTATCGGTAACGTTGGTCAAATTGACATCTTTGTAATAGTTGAAGAAAATAGATTTTTATGTTTTGGCAGGAAAAGCTAGCATGTGATAAAAAAGAATATTACATTTGTCATTTTCCACATTGAATTTGTTAATGTCGTTGAATACAATTGATATATTTGTTTCAACTCGTTAGATAAATTCAGTACGAAAAGACACTCATGTAATATCCTCGATTTATACGAGAATAATGAGCACAAACGCAACCATACATTTGTGCGAATGTAAGTTGCTTCCTCTTTGGCGTTGAATTTGAAGAAAACGTAGAGATAGTACCTAAGTTTTTCAAATCATAGGTTTGAAGTTAAAAAGCTTTGAAATGAAGAGAAATGTCCATATATTTCTCAAAAACAGAAATATAGACAATATTTTAACCAGAAGTGCGGAGTTATGAGCATTTAATATTTTCATGATAACGAAAATTTTGTGATCAAGGAAATGTAACTCTTCTTGAACATGGAGAGCATAAACATCAAAGGGACATAATATAGTCAATATTTTCTAATTGGGTGCATTTGATTTAACATTCAACTTTGATCTGGATTGCTTAATACTGATCGATGATACTGTGTGCTAAAAATTTAGAACATCTGGAACAGTCTATTAACAGCAAAACTATGCTTTAGCAGAATCTAAATAGAGTTAAGCTCTAACTGGGACTTGAACCCAGGACCTCTCACCCCTAAGGCAGACACTCTACCACTTCCCTATAACAGCAGTAGCTAATAGCTATGCAGTTTAATTGCTGGATTACATTGCGTGAACTGGAACAATAATCGGTGAACTCCGGATTATCGGCGTATTCGCTTTGTTACCTAACGGCAATTTTTGTGTAAAGAAAAAATATAATCTAATGCTGCCAACGTCATAATTGGTCAAATCTGCCCAAATTTCTCTGACGTGTTGTTCAGAGTATGAACTTACTAACTGGCAGTACCAGTGGAATATTACTTACACTGAATCTTTTATATTTGCCCTTTTTGCAGCTGCCGAACGGCAAAGACGATGAGATTTGTCCAAATATAAGTAATTATTTTACCAGTTTTGAGAGGATTTCAATTGATGGGAAATTAAAGTTACAAACTAAATACCTTTCTGCAACACATGGAGTCATTAGCATTCACTGTCAATCGGTATTATGACTGAGATCGACTGTCATTCATTCATTTCAAAGTTTCATAGACAGAGTCCGTTGTTTACATTTTTATCGTAACCGGCGCACTTGTAAAAATCACTTTAGTTTGAAAAATCAAAGTATGCGAAGAGCTATGGTACGGTCTCTAGAAAACGGTGCTTTGCTTACACTTGAAAACGGTTCATATATATTTCAATGTATAAATGAACTAAGATACGTGAAATTATATCAATGTTAGCACATTCCGCATTTATTTCAGGATGGATTCATCTGCCTTGTATTTGATAGTCAATCTTTTAATTTCTCCTCATTGAAACCATTTTGATACCAAGTTCGCTTTAATATCTCACACTCATATCTTTCCTTTCTGTTACGCGTTTTTCACTCAGCAAACAAAAGTCTCTATTTACTTACTTTCAAGGATTATGGCGTATCTTAACACTTGGCAGATTTTCAAGCGAACTCCGCTTGCCAATACAGCTACCATTGTTATTGCCTACGTTACGCTGCTATTACGCTAAAATTTGGCTTTTATTTTCAACATGTCTAAAACATACTTTCTTTACACCCTGTAGTCAGTTTTATTTTAAACGCTAAGCTGACAAAACGTAACGAAGTCATGGTGCCAGGTTTTATTGTTTATTGATTGGCAAATAGAAGGTATATATGAAGCATATCCAGGTATGCTATATCCCGATAACAGTGGTTCACGTACATGAATGATAAAAGCAATTCACAGTTTTTTTAGAAGTGCTGTATGTAAATGTAAAAATACCATCACTTTCATTTATTGACCCTTTTCATTATTATGATATATATAGGCGGCTGTTATTGTTTGTCAACAAAATAAAGTTATTGAAATTTTACTCTATCAGAATGCATGATCAAACACGTTTCAAACCTCCTTGTAGACACAGAGATAAAGGGACATGTCGTCACAGGTATATTAAATTTTGCTTTATATCAAAAGTGCTTTCACCACTTAGTTACAGTAGCATAAACGGTAAAAAAAAGAAAATTGAATGAGTTCTACACAATTTATTTATCAAAATACTGGTGTGTGTTTCATGTACATATATAAATATTGTGACTTTAAACCATTTCTGAGTGTTAATTATCTTACTCCTTCCTTTTTTTCTTTTTTGGTTTTCGAGTAAATCTCGACTTTTTGTAAAATAAATGCTATTTTCTCTCAGAATGCGGGTAGAATTTAGTTTGGCATTTATCAAATATAGGTTAGCACAATCTTTAATAAAACGCATGTTGAAATAGTGAAAAGTAAAGGAAGACATTTAATAACTGTAGGGTAGTTCTGCACGTTTCATAAACCGAGAGTAGTGGCGAAAAGAAGTTTATCTTATAACTAAGAATAAAGCCTGGGCTCGGAATATGGAAATGAAAATCGGTTTATAAGTTCATGGCGGCCCGTAATGAATTTATTAAAACAACAACTTTACTATACTTTTAAGATAAAATTTGATATAATTAAAACATATCACACTTGAAATAATTCCAAATACTACCTTAAAACCAGCTTATATCGCTAATTAGAGCAGCAATTATCTCAAAAATAACCAGAAAACCTATTCATTTCATTTCTCCATATTATAAACCATATGTTTGTTTACAATATCGAGACGCTACATTAAAATCTGCGGAGAAATTTCTGTTTGAAAAATGATATCAAAATTGTAAGTTTCAATTAGTCTCCGACGGTGAGAGTTCCAATTCTTTTCAAATTAGTCAGGCAAACAAAAGGAAAGAAACAGAAAGCGCACGATCCTTTCTTTTTATTTGCTGATTTCCCTTAATGTATTCCGAAGTTTAGAAAACTCAGGGTTTAATCAAGTTCTACATTTTAGAAAAAAAGTCGTTCCGAGCATGCAGAAAAACCTTAAAAACGATTATAGTATTTGGGTATAATTATATTTACTAGTATAGTATGCTTAGTGAGCTAAACTTGTAAGAAACGCTCAATTCAAAGAAACTTTTATGGTGTTTTCCCTACTTCAAATACAGTCGAGATGTCAAACAATTCGATTACACGTTTTGTCCAAAATACCTTGTGCAGAATAAGTTTGGTATTGAAACTATTGGAATTTCCAACGTTGTATTCGATAGCAGATATGATATATGCACTCAAAAGGTAAATTAAATTACAAAAAAAATCTAGGGCATTAATTGATCAAAACTGAATCCGGATACTTTTTTTAGTCCTATATGAAGTTTGACATTAGGTTACTTTGTAGTTACAGAAATGTTCGCGACTTTAAAAAGTACGGAAGCTCAGAAAATGCTAAAAAAAACCGCAAGGAAGCAAGAGACAAGGTTTTGAAATAAAGTTCTGACAGAGATAAGGTTTTCAGATATCTTTATGACGTGCAGTCAGACTGCGAAGTTGTTTTGAGATCTAGTTTTGTGTGTGTGTTTGGGTTTAACGTCTTTTTCAACAAGTTTTCAGTCATATAAACGACGGTGTCTACTTGTAGCAGTGAGCACAGTGCCCAATTTTATAGTACTGCCTCACTGGAATATCACGCCTTAGACACGTGACATGATACCCCACCCAGTCACATTATACTGACACCGGGCTGACCAGTCCTAGCACTACCCTCTTAATGCTGTGTGCCAAGCAAGGAAACTACTAGTACCATTTTTACGTCTTTGGTATGACGCGGCCGGGGATCGAACCCACGACCTCCCGCACTCGAAGCGGACGCTCTACCACTAGGCTACCGAGGCGTTTGAGATCTAGTTTTGAGATACAGGGTCGAGATACTGTGTTTTAAGTATGTTGCGCGATAGCATTTGCATAAGTATTTAGGGTTATATTCTCATATTGATACCGTATTTTAGATAAGCTCGCTGTTCACACGCGACTCAATATCGATTACACTTTGTTCTGAAATCCGATACATCTTGAAGTTGCAATCATTTCTGTTATAGTAATAATACATATTATAATGTTTTAGTATAGGTAATGTGAAGCATCATGTGAAGTCTAAAACAAGTTTTATCAAGTAATTATTCGTATTTTTCAAAAACGTATGATAACGGCCTTGGTAATGGTAGACTGCCAGTTTCGACTGCAGGAGATCCTACTTAGCAAGTTCGCTCCATGGCCGCATCGTATCAGATATTTGTACAATGATATTAAAATAATGTAGCTGCATCGCTTGGTAGGCCCTCAGCATTAAAAGGATAGAACTAGGACCGGTCAGCCCATTGTCAGTATGATGTGACTGGGTAGGGTATGATGTCACGTGTCAATGGCTTGATATTACAGTGAGGGAGGCAGCACTATAAAGTTGACATTGCGCTTGCTGGCTGAAACATTGTTGAAAAAAGACGCTAAACTCGAACACACACTCAAACGTTAGGCAGTTACAAAGATAGCTGTTTGGCGTTTATCGGAATTTGAGGCGTCGCCTGCGAAATAATACATTCAAAACAAATTTACTATAAACGCAAGATTTTGTTTGCATAAGTCAAAACTACACTTCACAAAACCGTTACATTTCGAATTCATCCCGAAATCTGTGTCACTTTGCTCACAAATCAATAAACGCAGATCGTAACAAATGGCCTACATTCCTAGATGTGAAAGGTGCTAAAAAGTAAAAAGACACATCATTATTTAGAAAGTTGCCGGTGATATTTTGCCTAGATCAGAAACAGATAATGTCATGAAAAAAATGAGCACGCACGTCATGGTATCGTGAAAGTAAAAGTATTCAATTAATCATGACTGTATGTGGCAACAAAATATGAAATGTACGTTTCTAAGTAGACAGAAACTATATAATAATGTAAACTTGTTTTAGGTAATGAAACAGAAGATGAATATCATTAAGTTCTTTACAATAGTTTGATGTATTTTTCCCGCTTTGTATTACTATTTACTTTTCTGTGTAAAGCATTGTGATTTTTTCTGTTCACTTTTATAATACTTAAATCGAAGGGGTAAATAGACTCGCATAATCACCTAAGACGGTAATAGCTACAATCTTTAAATTGCTATTTATGTAACTGCGGTATTTCACCACAAAATGCGAATGCTATTTTGTATTTTCAGCAAATACCAGGGATCATTCCAGCTAGAAAAGACTCCGTTCAGCAATGCAGATAGCTCTGCTTTTGACAACTTCTATCTTGCTACGCTTTAAACATTTTGACTCTTTTGAAAACAGAGTAAAATTGGTCATGTCGAATGCCGTAGCAACTCCTGTAAGTAACACCCGAATAAAAAAACAGAAAGAAATTCATTGTGAACTTCCGTTTCAAACACTAAATCATTGACTTGTGCTCGTAAATATTTTATTATCCACAGTAAACTACTGCATAAACTACGAATCAGTGATAACTTTTCGACTGTTATCTAATGAATGAAACTCTGAATCCGTAAAGCGTATCCATAAATATCTTCTTATACACTATTAAGTAGAACATGTGTAAAAGCCTAATCAGGAAAGTGTATAGATGCACTATGAATAACTGCTTGAAACATTAACGCTTAGCCTAACATGAAAACTTGAAAAAACAACAACTCCAAATCATAGAAAGAAAGGGTTGTTTCACATGAAAAATGAACAGCATATAAAACATGTAAATTAACCTATAAATCAGTTGTCTGTATATTGTTTAATGATTTTTGGAAAAGGACTGAGTAATAAGGCCACACTTTTGGACAGTTCAGTGCCTTTGAAAACTCACTATTTTCACAGAACTGTTCGTTTTGATGCATTTGCAATAACGCCGAAATTTCACATAACTAGGGAGAATAAAGATTCCAGCAATTATTCATTTCTATTTCTTTACAAATGGTATTCATTTGAAGAGGGACAATTTTTTTTCAGAATATCTTAAGTAACCGTCGAACGTGACAGTACGGCAGAACATGTAATAGTCAGGTAGATTGTTGGTAAAGATGTCGATCGTTTATCGAATATTTCTGTGTTTTGATGATATACTCCTTAACATTAAACTATGCACAATGAATTAACGCTTGAAACACCAAATCAGTAATTGAAATCAAAATAGAAAACAATTACTAAGGAATTATTGTCTGGTGACATTGATCCCTCAACCAAGTAGATGGGGCTTTGTACCTTGAAAACCTGCACAAAACTTCTGTAAAAGCGATGATCAGAATTCAAAGTAATTTGACTGGAAAGTCAATAGGAACTGTACATTTGCATAATTATGAAGAGTATATTGTGTAGGAAATATGCGTAGTATATATTATTTTGTTGGACTTCATTTCAAGAGGGAAACTTTTGTAGAAAAAAAATGTGTCAGTATATATTACATTGGAATTGCATTTTGAAGACTGTGAATTTGAAGAAATATGCGTTGAATATAAATTATTTCATTTGACTTGCACTTGAAAAGTGAAAATAGAAAATATGCGCAGTATATAAATTATTGTATTGGACTTGCATCGCGGAGAGTAAAGGTTATGTAGGAAATATTCGTAGCATGTATTATATTAGACTTGCATTTTGAAGAGTGCAAATTGGTATGAAATATGCACTGTATGTAAAATTATTTTGTTGAAGTAAAAATATGTAGGAAGTATGCATAGTATATAAATAACTGTATTGGTTTTGCATCTTGAAGAGTAAAAATTGTGTAGGAAATATTCGTAGTGTAACTGTTATTGTACAGGATGTTTATGTGTAGGAAATACCCGTGATATATATTGTATTAAAAGTCTGCAGTTATTTTTTTAATTCGTGTGTAGTACTTCTTTATTTGTTTTAAAACTTTGAATAAATCTGGAAGATTCCTTAATTTGGAGCATTTCCTGTCTTAATTACTTCAGGTTATAGAATATGTTGTGACCATCTCAATCACTCTCAAGTAGCCCGTTTGGCGTTTGTCCATTAAAAATATCGGTATATATAATTGCAATATAAAAACCGTGTCAGTCTTGACACCAATCAACTTGCCTTATATAAAGAGAGAGTAGATAAAAAACTATGGTATGCTGTAAATAGCTTTAAATATTGAATGCTGAAGTGACAAAAGCATGATACGTTTTTGCTGGGTCATTTTAGTTTGAAATGAAATTACCATCTCTCGTTTTTGGTGTTATATATTTATTCATTTTAGGCTGTGAACCCATACAGAACAAAATTATTATCATGCTTCCTTGGTTGTCCGTCGGAAGTTCTGAAGACTCCAAGAAACGTTATGAAATTTCGACCCGACTCGCAGGATTCCTCTTTTCGGATAAAAACACAGTACAGATATTAGGTGTTGATTACCACAATCGGGAATTAGAATCGAAGTAATAATGGAGATCACTGATGTTTTGTCACACAGTGAACTTTTAAATAAAGCGTATAAAAGATATTATCTTAATTTATACGAAAACAAAAATTTCTTTGAAGATATGTTTAATGGAACATTCCAACAATTTGGTATAATTTGGTTATCAAACTCAGGCTAGCACACTGGTTCAGAATACTTTATCTTTTCTAAGCTTGAACGTATCGAGAATAACTCATCTAATGTATTCATTAAATATCGTTTAGAAATTGAGAAACACTTGCAAACAGAATTGTTAGTGAATGCTAAGTCTTCTCTACAAGAAATAAAAGTAAGAAATTCTGAAATCCTTGGAACGATTGGAGCACAGCTTTTTCCAAAAGTGTGTACAGGTAAGATTTCTAACGACTAATTTATTTTCAGGTCGACGATGCACTAGTGTTCAAAAAAGGAAAAACACACATAGGTAACATATTAATAAAGTTTTTATTTCGCTTAATTTCTTATGAATAAAACGATAATGGATGAGAGTGGTGACCAAAGGAACAATGCAGTATATGCCAATGAATTACTTTAAACGAATTATTAAGTACCTAAACTGTCCTAATCTGATTTGGAAAGTACAAGTACATGTAGAAATAAACAAGACATCAGTTGTTTTTCGGTTAAAATATACCTGAATACATTGACATGATCAAACTTGATACGTTTAAAAAAATGAAACCTCATTCGCAATGAAAACTTTTTCTGATATGGAATTTTGTTTTTAAATTAGCGTTAATCAAAAAACTATACGGAAAGGATGGACTAAAACCGAGCCTGCAACATTTTCGTTTATGTCGTGTTGGGCGACATGTTTCTATTTCAAAAACAATTTATTTACACTTACTGTGAGTTCAGTTTTAATATGCAAGGAGTCAATGTTATATTGAGGTTAGACGAAACAAATTCTTTCATGCAAAATCCTACATTCATATAAAAACGGCTTATTATATGTAACTCAAGGCATAGCCTGCAAAACGTTTCACAATTCGAGCACGATTTAGAACGTTTACATGCGTTTTCAGATTATAAAGACTTTTATAATTTTATATGTTTTTCCACTGGCGCCAGACCAGAAAGAAAATGCATCTGTACATGTTATACCCTACCCCTAGGTATTCTATAAGAACCATGGTCATGAACGAGAAAATATACTAACGCGTTTCAATCGTACATTTCTCAACTTAATACCCCAGTCACACATACGGCGCGGAAAGCCACGTCTAGCCACGGATAAAAACGTAGTAATCCGTATCGACCCGTATTGAAACGTACCTGAGACGTACCTTAATGTAGTAAGCCGTATCAATTCGTACCAATTCGTACGGTTCAGGAACGGATCGATACGGGTTACTACGTTTCTATCCGTAGCTCGACGTAGCTATTTGCGCCGTATGTGTGACTGTGGTATAAACGCGCAGTTCGGTGAATGGGTACCTAGTATATTGAACAAGCGATAATTCATCTTCCAACGTGCACCAGTCATATTGTTTCAATATTCCATATTGCTGAGATTATCAACATATTTTATGCTTTCGTCAACGTTACAGAAACAACTTGCGCGACTTTCCCTAATGAACATCCGGTCTAGAGGTCACAGCAGTGTGCACATGTTAGGCGAAACGTAAACAGACAAAAACAGAATTTTAAAAAAAATCACAATTTTACACTAAAACTCGAAATGATGTATGAAATTCATCTTGTTTATGATTTTTAATTTGAAATCATACATTGGTCTACATCTGTTCTGTTTATTTTATTCATTTTGCACATTTATGCTGCATTTTCACATATTAGCGAACACGTGTAGCAAAATGACGATTGACGGACATTTTCACAAGAGCCAATCAGAATTGTTTTGTAATTTTGAACGGAACTTCACTAGGGAAGGTCAAGCAAGTTTTTTTGTGTAACGTTGAAAAAAAACTATAAACTACGCGTTGTTTTTGTAAGATAAGAAGTATTGAAGAAATGTGACCGGTACACAATGGAAGGTAAGTTACCACTTGTTTGATATCCATAGTACACATTTACCGAACTGCGTGCTTAGGTATGAAATGCGCGATTGAAACGGGTTAGTATATTTTCCCCTTCATGACCATGGTTCTTATCGAATACCTAGGGGTAGGGTATAACATGTGCAGAGGCATTTTCTTTCTGGTGTGGCGCCAGTGTGTTTTTCAGGGAATATGTTGTCTTGCAATGGCAGATATCGATCTATTTCCAGTAAAGTTTGCATACCATTCAAAGAGTTATGCGACAGCAGAAAACAATGTCCACACGGAGACGACGAACACCATTATGACTTCGAATGCCTTGCAAATTGCTCTTGTCGTCCATTAGTTATTGATTGTTCTAATATTTATAACGCTAATGTTAACTTTAGCGCATCTTCCCCCACACGCGTTTTAGACATAAGCAATTCCACCTTAATTTGTAGAGATCTTCTTGAAAATGCAGAGACAAGACGAATGTTTTCATTATTGATTTCCCTTAATATGTCCAGGTGTGATATTAGGTTTCTGTCAAACTCTTCATTTACGTATTTGAGCTATATTCGGGTTCTTGACATCACTTTCAATAAATTTAGAAAGATTCCGGAAACTGGTTTCAACGACTTGAAAGCTTTACGTTATCTGAATATACACGGAAATCAGCAGCTGAAAGAGTTAGAACCAGAAGCATTCAATGGTATTTTAATAAATTCTTTGACCTTAGTTATACTTCAGTAAGAACATTATCAACAAATTCTTTAAAAGGACTTCATTTGAACAATCTTGATTTATCGTATAGTCGCATTCTGTTAGTAAACAATATGGCTTTTAATCATGTAACGACAGATTCCATTGACATACGGGGAAATCCTATAAAATAGTTTACAAAAAACATGTTCGCTGGTGTTACTGGTGTTAAGAAACTTAAGACCCCTGCCTTCAAATATTGCTGCATACGACCATACTCTTTTCCTGAAGACGACTGCCTTCCAGTTTTCATCTTACGCAGATTTGATGAGAAATTCTACTCTTCAATTTCAAATGTGGGTCATTGGGATCTTAGCTCTGATTGGAAATATGATATCTTTTTTAGGCTTTTATATGACAGGAAAAGATTGAAACTTGGTTATGGTATATTTGTTACCAACTTGGCAATAGCTGATCTACTTATGGAAGTCTACATGCTGATAATTGCTATAGCTAATAAAATCTTTTGAAACAGGTAAATCTTCTCATTTGCTTGCATAACGAAATATTAACAGTTTTTGTCATTTGTTTTGTAACATTGAAATTTAGAAAAAATGAGCTTTAAAGACTGAGCGTAGCGCATAGATATAAAATCAATATTTATAGAAAAATTTAAAGGTAGTTTTAACTTAAGTTTATTTGTAATAGCTTGGCTTGCGTTTTTTGTTTTTCTTTTCTTATTATGTTCCGCTCAACAGGATTGCAGTGGTATTCTTCTGTTCGATTGAGATAGACTTTTTTGCAAATGCAAATTGATAGAGTACGGCTTAAAGAGAAATAGTTGATTGTAGATGAATGTTCATAATTCTATAGAAATATAATATAAATTGAGAGATGTAAGGATTTATATTGCAGATACATTGAAATAGATGACTACTGGAAAAACAGTGTATGGTGCCAACTGGCTGGAGTTTTATCAACGGTGTCTTCTGAAGCCAGTCTTTCTTGTGCCTTTCGGACAGGTGCGCATCACAGTTAAGTCTGCCATATATGCTGTAACTGGAACCTGGCTATTTGTTTTTATAATATCACTTGTGCCATTGATTTATACAGACTACTTTGAGGGCAAGTTTTACAGCAAATCTGGGGTTTGTCTAGCTTTGCCTCTGACATGTGATCGCCCACCATGATGGCTTTATTCAATCTTACTCTTCATAGGATTCAATATGATTACCTTCATCTTAATTGCTGTCGGTCAATTACTCATCTATGCAGAAATTTAAAAGCACACATCAATGCAGAAATAACTTAATGTGACACGCACAAACGATTTGAAAGTCCCAAGAAATCTACTGCTTGTAGTGAGGACAGACTTCTTGTATTGGTTTCTGATTGGCACAATGGGTAAGTAAAAGAGTTGGATTATCATTGACTCTTGGACAACCTTAGCACTCTGTCCCAAACCTAGACACAATTGCTGACTTCTACTACATGCAGCCTTACATAAATATGTGGTTGAACACTAAACTTTGCTTTGTTGAAGTTAAAAATTAAAGAAAATGATTTATATGAAAATTTCTTTTTGAGGTTAAGTAACAAAACTGCCGCGCTGTGTTCCATTGTTTGTTTGTTTTGTCCTTATGTGTTGGCTTTGTATGTGTGTGTGTGTGCGCGCGTGTGTGTGCGTGTGTGTGTGTGTGTGGTGCACGCGTCTGCGTGTTCCATGGTTTGTTCTTTTTGTCCTTGTGTGTGTGTGTGTGGTGCACGCGTCTGCGTGCTGGGGGTTTCGTTTTGAGGAGGCTGCGTTTTTGGTGCGTGGCGTTCCCTGTTTGATATTTGTCTTTGTTTTTTATTAAATGGACTTCTTTATCAATTGTAGTATAATGTATCTCTCTGTAACGTCTTGACTGAGAGTACTTGATAAATATTTAGGGTAACCTTTTTGAAACCTAATCTCTCAAAGACTTTAAAGTATAAGATATTTCCTTAGTTAACGTTTACATAGCTATACAAACATCTAAAGGTATCTTTTCTGGTTGTTATTCATTTTATTACACGAGTTTAAATTTGTTTAGAATGAATGTGAGCTACGTACCATGTACAGCGTTTTGATATAACTGCACGGTCATAGCTATAATATGGAATTGCATAATGTCCACGCTTTTTATACTATAAAAAAGAACAATTTACAAATATTCCTTTTGGATTTTTATAGGTATTTTAGCGTTGTCAGGCTACACAATACCAGGAGAAGTGTATGCTTGGACTGCAGTGTTTGTCTTACCCATTAATTCCGCTTTGAACCCTTTCATGTACACACTGACGGCTATCTACAATAGACAGGTTCTTAATCTAAACTCTATATTTTGTTTTTGTTTGGTTAAACGTCACATCGACATAATTATAGGTCATATGGTTACTTTCCAGCTTTTAATGGATTTTGGAGGAAGACCCCAGGTACACTGTGAGCATTGTTTCATCACGGGCGAGCACCTGGGTAGAACTACTAACCTACTGTAAGCCAGCTGGAAAGCTTGCTTACATGAAGAATTCACTGACCCGAGCCTCGAATCCACATCGGTGAGGGGCGTTCAAAACTCTTTAAAGAGTCAGTTATATTAATAGCCTATATTCAGATTTATAACAGTTATATTATACATATACATTGAACTAAATGAACTTTTATGCACTGAAAGCATGGAAATTGTGCAAAGGACAGTAAATAAGTTGTTAACATACTTTTTACACAGTATGTATGCATGAAAATAGACTACAAGGAAATGAATGTACATATGTTTTTTGTGAAAATTTGTTTTAGATCATTTGAAATACATTGCACATTATATATAATTGTTTACAAATGTACATGAATACTGAAATAAATAAGAATGTATCGAACATTAATATAGACCTTAGACAAATATTTATGAAGCACCGAAATAGAATAGAAAGTGCTCAGATATTAAATTTACAGTATCACCATAATCATGTTAATTTGTTTTACACAATGCTTCCATTTTTAAAAGGCATAACACTACCGTGTCAATATTTAATCATACATTCTTTTAAATTCTCATGTATTACATATATTTTTAATTTGTATACACTGGTAAAGATGTTTTTACTATTTAAGAATTGAATGTTGTATGTACACGCGGTATGAAATTACTATTCGTAAGAAATATCATGCTTTTCTGACTGTGCACTATACCATTATGTCAAACGGCCACGTTGTGTACATGGAGATGAACATTATATGACTGTGTTAATGCCAATAAAACATTTGACTTTGACTTTGTGATTTTCTTTTTGTCGTTTCCAAAACCATAAAATAAACTGTTCTTTATATATTTTGTTTGTTGGTAAATAGCAGAATTACTTTTAGCTGCAAACATTTGCAACTATATTCTTGATATTATTAAATTTAAAGATAAATTAGATTTGTTCTTAATGACGTAATGATTGCATGATTCCTCAGTAAATTCATTAAAATTATTTTGATGCGAATCCATGGTTTCAAAACGTTTCTGTAAAAAAATCTGAATAGACAGAATTGTTTAAACTGTTCGTGTTCTATGTCACTGGTGTGAAAAAGATGGGGATGATGAATAACGTACACATTAAATTTCGGCCTGTGATGAAGTTACAAAATGCTTAAATATAGCATTTTAACGCTATAATATCCATGGTGGTCAACACCTTCTCTTTGCTGTAGCACGGGCGCATGTTGTTTTCTCAATGTAATCCCCAAGTGCCGTTCAGATCATTTATTATATGCTTCAAATCGAATTTGCAAGTCAATCCTACTCAGGTGAATAATGTACAGCTCCCTTTGCGCCGCTAAATAATTATCCAGACTACAGCAGTCTGTTTCAGGTCAATTTAAGACCTGCATAATTTGTTATGTTAATAAACGAATGAGTCACGGGTTTAAATAAAGTACGTTTTCATCTATTTTAACATTTAATGCGTTGCGATGAAAAATGACAGCTGCAACAAAGCATTTTCGTCACTACATCTTTCATCAATACCTGCTGCTTTCGTCATTTCAGAGTAAATAAGTACAGCAAGTAAATTTATTCTTAAGCTGCCCAAACAAGGTTAATGAATTGCCATTGAAAAGCCTCATTTAATAAAACTTACTTGTACGAATTTCAGCAAATAAATCGCAAGATTCGTAGCATTAAAATGATCGGACCTTTAATTTTCTTTATATATTGATTTGAATGGTTTGATTCTTTTATGTTCCATACACATCCATTAATGCCAATGTTCCTGGGAAAACAATGCAATGTGTATTTTATTTATGTTTAGACATCCATTTTTCTTTTTAACTTGCAAAAATAATTAAAAAAAAAAACGATCGAATATATTCTCGGAGAATGAAAATGCTATCATATAAACTTTATCAGCATTAATCATAAGTTAATTTTATTCTAAAAATTGCAGCTTGAATATGACCTCTTTAGAAAAAACATTATTTTCAAATGATGCCGTGAATGTAGAATGAATGATTTTAATACCGCCCCGATAACCTCGGGCTTAAGCTTCCGCTTCCAGTACAGGAGGTCGTAGGTTTGATCCTCAGCCGCATCATACCAAAGACGTGAAAATGGTACCAGTAGTTCCCTTACTTTGCGCTCAGCATTGAAAAGGAAAATTACTTTACTTCTCTAGTGGCGCTAGATTCCGTCGAGGGTGATTAATATAATCAACAATCAACACAAACTAAATTAGAATAAATTAATGGTATAAACAAAATTTCAAACGAGTTTTAAAGTCTTTGATCATCTTTTAACACTATGATATCAGCTGCAGCCCTTGCCTTTATGTCGGTCATATATTTGTATCCTCTTTTCTCCATGTACAATTTCAAAGCAGACAATTTCCTCCAGGCCATTTATCATATTCAATAGACATCATCCTGATATCAACTTTGTCCCATGGTATGCTATCGAGCACGTCTTCTTCCGCACCTTCAACGTCCAAACTGAAGTAATCAACTCTGGTTTGATTTAACGCTAGAAGAATGGAATACAAAGGGAAGCACTGGACATGAACGTAACGACCTTTGCCGCCTATTCCTCTGTATGCCTTTGAGTAATTTCCCTCAAAAATTTTTCCCCACCAGGAGTTTTCCAAAAATGACACCTGAAAAACAATATTTATTAATACCTATTTTACTTGTGATGACTCTTTGGGTATGCATCGTTCCATGTAGCAATTAAAAATTATTACTATTTATTTATTTATTAAATACAGTATCTGGTTAATGTTTATTATTCAACTATTTCGAAAAAGCTAAAACATTACCACGGATGGATAAGACTTCCCATAAAGACATGCGTTCAAGGTAAATGCTTTTCTGTTTTTCGTCTTTAGTTCCTTGTAGACTGTCGGGTTGGCTTCTATTAATATGCCTGTCCAGTTACGAAACCTTTCAAGAAACAAAGTGTTTGAGAATGTCTCTCCGGCGTGGGCGCCACAGTCTACAAAAAATCCACCTCCCTGTAAAACAATATAATATGCATTACAGCAATGTATATCAGTACGATTGCATTAATTGAACAAATAGTTATGCCCTGAATGTATGAATTCGAGAGGGAGGTTTGTCCTTTTACAACCCTAAACTCCAGAGGTTTGTCCCTTTACAACCCTTTTTAACTGTGAACGTCATTTATAAAAACGGTTATAACATTATTGATAACCGTTTCTAACGACTGCACATCAATATTGAATGCGTTTTATATATGATTCTATAGGAAGTCATAATGTCGAAAAAACATATTGAGATGATGACAAACACTCCCTAGGAGTTGTTTCAGTTTATGAAACAACAACTTCTGCTGCTGGTTTTTTTTATTTTCCACTGTTTAAAATGGGTTCTCCTTAACTCTCCATGATAATACAATTTATATATCATCAGTCATACTGAGGAATTACCGACTCGAATGTAGGAATAATGCATGTTTTAATTTTTGTTTTATAACATTTGCAGAATCCTGAGGGATTAGTTTGTGCCCGACACTCAACGTCATTACATTTTCATGAAATGCACGGGAATGTCTGAGTTGCTTTATTACTTTGACGCTATTTCCTTTTGAATTATCCGTTTTGGGGACGTAATACGTTTAAGCAATGCGACGGAAAGCGCATATATAAAAAGGTGTTTTACAGTACATTAGCGGGAGATTCTCTCTGTTAACACACGTTTTCTTTCTTGTTAACATGCCCCCACACCCACCCTCGAGAAAAGTGACAAACGAACAGCCGTTTTATGCAAGAATAGCTTTTAAACTGAAGTACGATACCCAATATCATGATCTTGCAATATTGAAAAAAAAAATCAAAAGGTTATTGTAGATTTTCCAGAAGCACAGAGCACCACAAACAGAGCCAGGGGAAAATTCATGAAAAATATCCACCTTTAGTGATAGCTCTAGTTTCTTAAGATAAGCTTCAAATAGTAAAAAATATATTTCCTTTAGAATTATAAATGAAATAAAATCTTACCGATTGATTCAATATTTTATCAACAAATGCTGACTGACCCTGAGAAGGATCTCTGACTTCAGGATGATTTAATCCATACGGAAGGCGAGACGGAGCGTCAATGAAATGATTCCGTATTATTTCAATTAGTTTTGAGTTGTCGGCTTCAACTTTCGCTGCATTTAAACTCGCCATTGCGTTTTTGTAGTCAAAATTAATGTCCTGTATATTGTGAGATTTGACACAAGCTCATTCGTTTCAGGTAAGACAAGTGTCTTCTTCTGGTCTGAAGAATAATGCAATGAATAATACAAAACCCATAATAACACACACGGTAATAAATATACACATTTTTGGTAAATGATTTTAAACCTCATGGTTTTTCCTGTAATCCTTTTTGAACGTTGCATGTAAAATGATCAGTATAAACTTATTGGTGGATGAAAATTAATGCACAGGGTGTTAGAAATGTTCGTAAACTACCAGTTCATTGATAAAATATAGAAATACATCAAGCCTTTCAAGACACAATGAAAGCGTTTACCAAACACTCTGCCTGGAAAATTGCAAAATTAAATGTAGACAGGTCATAATGGAGTTTATGGGACTTTTACGGGAGATTCTGGTAAAGATATAGCTTATGAAAAATTGTGAAATAAATTCTACAACTTAAATGAATTGCTCCCTACACCTCATTTCAGATGAAACCAACGCTATGAGGGTATGGGGCAAGATGACAGTATACCTTTTAGTGCTAAGCATGCTCCATTTTTATGATCTTGGTATAATGCGGTCTATAATTAGACTAGCGGGTGGAAATACTTGGCAGATTGTCCTTCGGATTTGTATCTCGGGAAACACTATCACACACTTCTATCTTTTCTTTCTTAAATACGTTTTTCACTCGGCTTTCAAGATTTCTTTGTTCACATTCAAAGTTTATGGCGTATCTTAACACTTGACATATTTTCAAGCAAACTCCGCTTGCAAATACAACTGCCATTGTTATTGCCTATGTAACGCTGCTATTACGCTATAAGTTTGCTTTTATTTTCAAAATGTCTACAACATACTTTCTAAACACTCTGTAGTCAGTTTTTGCTTCATTAGTTTATGTTAAACGCTCAGCTGGCAAAACTGAACGAAGTAATGGTTTATCGATTGACAAATAGAAGGTATACATGAAACACACTAAGTTATGCTTGATAACCGCAGCTGCACGTTCATGATAACAGCAATCCACAGTTTTTTTGAGATGTGCTAAATACGACCACTTTCATTAACTGACCTTATACATTATTATTATATAGGCGGCTGTTATTGTTTGTCAACAAAATAAGATTCTGGAGATTTCTTCTTCTTCTTGTCGTTCGCGACTACACTGTCAGACCAGTAGCCTCGATGAAACTTGTGGTTTGCCGCAGATCCTCAATGACTCCATACAGTTTCTGATGGATTGAGGTATCTATCGACCAAGTCGCCGCTCGGTCCTGGTCATGCCTTTTACATTTCTGAAGTATATGCTCCGCAGTCTGATCTTCTTCACCACATGGACAAGTTGGCGATGATGTCAGTCTGTATTTCTTGTACATGTGAGCATTGAGCTTGTTGTGCCCTGAGCGGAGCCTCACCATCATCACTTGTTCAGACCGATCAAGGAGATGAAAAGCATCTTCCTCCATCCTTGGTCTCGTTAGTGCCTTGATGATGGGGACTTTCTCCTTGTAACTAACAGGTTCTGTTGGTTTCTGACTGAGCTCCTAGCTTAGCCAGTTTGTCTGCCTCTTCATTGCCTGCAAGTCCACAATGTGATGGAATCCACTGAAGTGCTTTTTTGCAGGTTATACTCAGGCTCTGCATTCTCCTGGCTAGCTGAGGAGCTTTATTGTTGATCAGAACTTCCATGACAGACAGTGCATCTGTGAGAAAGACGACTGAGGAGCTTTCTTCTGCCGAGTCTTCAACCATTGAGACGACCTTCATGAGTGCTTCAGTCTCTGCCTTGTAATTGTTGCAGTGTTTTCCTGTGGCTGCATGTAGTGTTTCTCTCTTGCCGGATGTGTATTGAATGAAAACTCCTGCTCCTCCATCTTTGACGGCGCATGTGGCTGCTCCGTCTGTATAGACATGAGTCAATGATTCCGGAGGATAGTCGTCATTGATCATAGCAAGTGTGAGGCTCTTCCGAATGCCTTCATCCTCTTGCTTCCCGCGGTCAAGACGAGGAACAGCAAGTCTCACAGTCACTGAGGACAGATCATTCGCTAGTGGGTTTATAATGTTTTCACTACCTAGGGGAGTCGTTGGTATGCTCAGCTCAGTTTTGAACTCTCTGTTGAGTTTCTTTGCCTCATGTACGAAGCTGCTACGTTTGAGCCGATTCTTTGTGTAGCCATCTAGCTTGGCTTTCATGAGATGGTCTTGAAAAGACCTAAACTTCTCTGATTGAAGCAGAACCTTTGCATGTATTCTGTGTTGTAACGGCTGTGTGCCTGTTAGCTTCTCCATGAAGGAGATTGGTGTAGACTTTGTAGCACCTGTCATGATCCGCAATGCTTGGTTCTGAACCTTGTCTAAAGCATGTTGGTTAGTTTTGGCAGTAGTGGACCAGGCAGTTGAGCTATACTCTAAATGGGGTCTCACTGTTCCCTGATATACTGTCTTGAGTATTTGCTCCCCACGTTGTTCCAGCAAGTTTGCGCATCATGGCAAGCTTCCTACGGGCCTTCCCTTCTGCTTGACTAATGTGGGGCTTCCAGGTTAGTCGTTTGTCAAAGGTCCCTCCGAGGTATTTTGCCTCGTCTGCTTCAATTAACGAAGTATTTCCCATCTTGATTTTACCCGCCCTCTGCTTTGACGACAGGGAGAAAAGTGTGGTGGGCGATTTCTCTGTATTGATCGATACACACCAATCTTCAGCCCAAGCTGAAAGCTTGTTGATGGCTTCTTGCATCCTGTAAACAGAAGCCACCAACAAGCCAAGCTGGAGATTTTACTATATCAGAATGTATGATCGAACACGTTTCAAACCTCCTTGTAGACACAGATTTAAAGGGACAATTCTTCACATGTATATCAAAGTTATTGTAAAATAAACAGTAAAAAGGAAGATTGAGCGAGTGTTACACAATTTATTTATCAAAATACTCGTGTGTTACATATATAAACATTTTGACTTTTAACCATTTCTGAGTATTAATTATCCTACTCTATCATTTTTTTTTCTTTTTTGGTTTTCGAGTAAATGTCATTTCGACAATTTGTAAAATAAATGTTATTTTCTCTCAGAATGCAAGTAGAATTTTTGCAATTATAAAATATAGATTAGCACAATTTTTAATAAAACGCAAGTTGAAATAGTGCAAAAATTATAGGAGAAAGACAGTTATTTACTGTAACGCAGTCCTGCACGTTTGATAAATCGGAAGTACTAGTGCAACGTCATTTATCAGGATAACGTAGAATAAAGCCTGGGGCCGTATTCATAAAGCATCTTAAGTATAAGTTTTGACTTAAGTTGAAAATTTTACTTAAGTTTGTGGTGATTTCAGCTTAAGTCTATGTAAAAACATAAGTTCTATTCAAAAAAACAGCTTAAACTTAAGATACGTAAGAAATGACTTAAGTCAGAAAACAAAATGGCGCCGTGGGTACGATTAAAGTGTTGTTTTTCAGATAAAAGCACTTTAAACATAATTGTGTATCTTGTATCTGTCTGAAATTAATGATGTTTTTTAAAATGTTTTCGACCACAATAAAAGCCAAGAATTACTTATTAAGTTGTTTTATGAATAACAAATATACTTAAGTAAAACAAATTCATTACTTAAGTAATACTTAAGTAAATAATCAATATCTTATACTTATACTTAAGATGCTTTATGAATACGACCCCTGGACTCGGAATACGGAAACGAATATCATTTTATGAATTAATGGCAACCCGTGAGTAAATTTATCATAACGGCAACTTTACTATACTTTTAAGATAAAATTTGATATTAAAACATGTCACACATAAAATAATTCCAAATACCATCTTAAAACCAGCTTGAAATGTGCGGATCTCGTTATTGAGAGCAAATATCGCAAAAATAACCAGAAGACCTATTCATTTCATTTAACCATATTATGAACCATTATGTTTCTTTACAACAGTGAGAAGTTTCATTTAAGTCATAATTGTAGACAAAGTTCTGTTTTGGAAAATGATATCAAAATTATGATTTGCCAACAGACTTTCATGGTGAAAACATGTGTAAGTTCCAATTATTTTTTTCAAACCCGTCAGGCAAAATTAAAACAGCAAGCACACGATGCTATCATTTTTATCTGCCGAATTCCCTTAACGTATTCTGAAGTTGCGAAAAATCAGGATGTAATCATATTCAACATTGTAGAAAAAAAATGATCAGAGCGTGCAAAAGAACCTTAAGTACGATAATAGTGTTTGAGCATAATTATATTGCATAGTAAGTTTACTATACTGAGCTAAACTTGTAAAATATTACGTCGATGAAACACCCTATTCAGAGAATCTTTTATGGTGTTTTCCCTACTTCAAAAATATATGAGTTGTCCATTCGACAAAACAATTATAGAAATATATGTTTGAGATAAAAGAAAAAGTATGGTCACTGAAGAAAAAATAAGTATAAAAAATAAAGTAGGTAAAACATCACTAACACAAAATATGATAAATAACAAAATACAATTATCATTATACAGTAAATATATATTGTCAAGATTATTTTACGAAAAGTGATTTTCTCAGAAGATGGCCCATTGGCAAATGATTTAATACTGAGGACTACATACATTTCTTCTTGGTCTTTGTAAAATGGCTATGCTGCGGCGATGCCATTATGTGACGAGAACGTTCCATTCAGTTTAGTTATTTCATTTTTGCAACTTTATCAGCCAGATAGGGCTTTAAATCTTTTTATCACGTTGACTTTTAATTTAGTACAAATACTAAATTGGCTTCTACTTTAGTTGTGAATAATTGTTTTTATCTATTTCCTAAGCAAATCATGCATAATTACCACCACTGAAACAATAAAGAATACGTTTGCTTTTATCCTGAGTCTTTAACTACAAAAACAGCTGGATCATTTCCATGAAATTAGCATAAACACTAATAATGTCATAATTATGCATTAAAAGGTGTTTACATAGAGAAACATATACGCTAGAAAAGCTTAAAATGCACGAATGAACACTCCATTGATAATTAAAAGAAATTATTAGAATTAGAGTTCACCTGAATAACCATATTGCAACTACGAAAAAATAGAAACATTTATTGGTCAAAACATTTTTAAAGACTCGTTCACAAATTTTGAAAATAAGATAGTATACGGATTATTATATAATGTTCTTTCTTACAAATACCATTTGTATATGAAATATCACTTTATGGTATGAATTCCTATTTTCAAGACCAAAAGGAGTTTCGCAGATATATATCTATTTTAATTATCACTTATTATTCCTTACTTCATTTTCTCTGTGCATAAGTTATTGCATAATTCTAAGCGTTTTCTTCCAATATTGGAACGAGTTGCACATAATCTCAAAATACGGTATGATGAACAACAATTGAGCATGATTTCAGACTTAAAATAACATGTTTTGGTAAATAAGGGATGAACTTTAATAAAATAATTTGTCCTTTACGAAGATGAGACAGCGGTCAAGTGAATAAGATGCTGACCGCTTTATCATTGATAAGAACATCAATTATAATTTGATAAGTGACTGAACTTGAATGGATGATCATATACTTTTGTAAAATAAGGTGGCCAATTTTGAGGTAGTTCTAGAAATCAATGTTAAAATTATCATACACTGATGTTGAAATATGAATATAGCTGCACATCAAAAATACTCTAACACTATCCTATTTGTTAGCCTGTAACAAAGAAAGCCGTAACTGTGACGTTATTTAAGAAATAATATATCTCATCGTTGAATAAAATCATTGTTTGGAGTTCAGTTGCGAAGGAATTATATCTTGAGGGCGCAGCTTATTCAAGAGCAATCGCTAAATGATATATATTATTTCGATTCTAACACGTTACCAAGGTTGTTTTAAGTATATCTTTGACGACGTCCATTAAATAGTTTGTTGGTTTCTTTTCCAACGCGCCGCTATGCCATTTTACTCTATAACGTAATAATTGTGACGTCAGAACAGTATATTGTTGTAAAATAACACACAACTTTCAGCCTTCTTTGTTGAATGAATCAAGTCGTGTTAGAATATTCATTCTAATCTAACTAGCAATGCTTAAATCATCACAACGATATTATGTTGACGTCACGTCGACGTGATATTTAGCGCCATTTACGCATCGAGAAATAGCGCGATCAAATTTTATCAAATATTTTACTTATAAATATGTTTAAAACGAAATGTAACATAGCATAACTGTCTTAATTAATTTACACAACACACACACACACGGAGTTGGTTATTAGTTTGTCAGAATAATGCGCCATCGTTCACGCCCTAATGGAATTATTCCGCAAGAAGAATTTCCATTTCCGGTTCTGATGTGTACAAACAAAGGAGCGTAACGTTCTACCATTTAGCGCCAAAAATGCGCAATAAACAATTCTATCTTACTTGATCTAAATTTTACAATAATCGAAATAGTATATAGTAAAACCGTGTTTGGACACTATTTACACACTCGGGCGATTATACGTCGTACGAGATACGCCCAACGTGTGTAAACAGTGTTAAAACACAGTTTTGCAATAAATTATTTGTTAAATTAAGAAAAAATTTATAGCAAAAGAGTGCTTTAACACTATTTATGCGGTTATACGTCGGGCGGTTATACGTCGGACGAAAAAATTTCACGAGGGCGCAGCCCGAGTGAAATTATTTGTACGACGTCTTACCACCCGAGTGTATAAATAGTGCTAAAAACAGTTTTGCTATACATTATTCCAATTCTAATATGCCTTAAATTTAAAACAGTAGATAAAATAAAGTAGCGCTCTTTCTTGGTCGCAACAAAAACTTTGACGTCACCGCACGTTAACGTGGCGTCATTCTATTATAAGCGTGTTTCAACAAAGACAAACATAATAGAATTAAATCATCATCGGTTCGTCAAAATTATTAGATCATATAAATGTATGAAATGAATACGACACAAAACAGTCTAAGATTTAGTGGACGTTGTCAAGAATGTAGATATAAATACTGGATATCATGTTAGAATATAAGTAACAACGATTTTCTCTTGGATTAAGCCATGGTTTTTCGTTCATCCAACTATCAAACAAAGTTTGAAATAGAAAGAAAAAACTATTGAATCATCACAAACAGCACATCTGTAAACAAATGTTCTGAGTACAAACGTGTAACATGTTATATGACTTTGTATGTCTTAGACAGAAATCTCCTCGCCCTATCCTTTTTCTAATAGTATCAGTATCTAAACAAAATATGATTGATTAGTCACATTATCTAAAGTGTAATGTCTGCTTCGTTTTCTTCATTGAAGATCTAATCATCTAGAAAGTCAACTGTAGTCTCGAATATTTCCTGTGTAGTTGCATTTATTACAGAAATTTTGAATTCTGCTTCACCGATCTCTATTTCTGCCGTAAACATGACTATATTGCCCCATCCTTCCCTCGGCGGATAATGAATCATTTTTCCAACCCGTTCGCAGCTTTCTTCTACGGTGCAATACTTTGGCTCTGCTTCCGAGGACCGGTATAACTCCGTACTGCATGCTTCAAATTTACTTCTTACGTCATGCCTGTTCCCGGCAAACTCGATCCTTATCTTTTCACCATACTTCAAGCATTGTCCAACTTCAATACATTTATGAAATATGTCAGAACAATATTCTTCACCAGACTGACGCCTCTCCCTCAATTTAGCTGGATGCACCTCGGCATTAAAAGGAACTGCTACTCTAAATCCATAACTGTATTTTGAAATTCTCTCGCTGATATGGCTTGGTCTACAAATAGTCAATACAGCACCTTTTAACACATGTAAACATGCTTCCTCAGGCTTGACGATATCAAGCCTCTCAAATTCTCTCTTGAGTTCTCTTATCACTGATTCTCGAACGTATGGAGAATCGGAGAAACCTCCAACTAATAACAGCTTGTCTATTTCAAATTTCCCGCTTTGAATTATCTCTCGTAACTTTTTTATAATTTCTTCAACTGGTTCGTTGAAGAATATTCTCACAAGCTCGGGGCGAAGCCTGATATTGCCTCTTTTAACCTCGACGACGTTGGATAATCTTTCTTCTCTTACACACTCCTGTAACGTCTTATTTCTTTTCTCCTTAAGACATTCTTCAAATGTGGCTGGGCATTTCAAAACCATAGATGAAGGCTCATTTGCACTTACCCTTCCCTTTTTCATTTCAATTCTCTCATAAATTCTAAATAGTGTCCCCTTGCGGAATGTCTGAAGTAGTCCATAACTTCTTTTGAAACTAGATTATCTAGGAATCTCAGAAAAGCCAAATTCACTCTGTTACCACCTAATTCGTCCCCTGTTGCACGATATATCTCTCTTAGAGTTCCGTCCGGAAGAACTTCGTGGGTAGCTATGTCTGCTGTTCCACCTGAAATCAACCATAAAAGCTGAATCTTTATCATATAATTTTCTTTGATTTAGTACAGTACTGTTTAATGTTTGTTTTATGTTTGTTTGGGTTTAACGCCGTATTTCAACAGTATTTTAG
Organism: Mercenaria mercenaria; assembly: GCF_021730395.1. Taxonomy (NCBI): domain Eukaryota; kingdom Metazoa; phylum Mollusca; class Bivalvia; order Venerida; family Veneridae; genus Mercenaria; species Mercenaria mercenaria. The sequence goes on along the minus strand of NC_069371.1, from coordinate 62,962,824 downwards.
TTATGTAATAGCGGGCAGTTATCCTAACCAGTGTTCCTGGATTCAGTACCAGTACAAACCTGTTCTACGCCAGTAACTGTCAACTTCCCTACGTGAATCAGAGGTGGACGACGAGTGACTTCAGATAAAATGTCTTTTATCAAATCGTCACGAAGAACATACGCCTTGCTCGGGAATCAAACTTACGACCCCGCAATCCATAGATCTGTGTTCTACCTTTTGAGCTAAGCGGGCGGGCTACAGTACTGTTTAAAGAATGAATGGATTGGAATATTTGTTATAACATGAGAAAGAAGTGCTCACTTAACTTAATTGATAACATGAGCAGTGAAGCGGAACCGATTAAATCAATGAAAGTAAAGTCAATCAGGAAACTACGAACTAAGTTTTGTGAAGATTTATGACGTTGTTCACTAGAGTAAGAAGTTTAAAGGTAGCTCCTGTTGATCATTAGACGGAGCCCATAAAAGACAAGTTGTTATAATTTTGGCCACCCATGTCTACAATAAAACGATGGAATTCCACAACATTTGTCAGTGTCCATGTTACAATGCTGTATTACAAAATTTTGAAGATCCATCCATCAGTTTACCCGATAAAATCTTAAAAATGTTTTTTCTGTGTTCGCAACTTTTATGAGAATGGAGCGGAATAATACAAACAATGTACATGTATTACACATTTAAAACGCATAAATGCTGCTTGACAACCAAGTTTGGCGGCAACTCATCGAGCGGTACATGGAAGTCGAGAGTTTTCGCTGATTTCAGCTCTGCAGACAATCAGTTAACAGCAGATCATAACAATAGAACTGTTGACGTAAGGACACTGCAGACCAAGTTTGGTGAAGTTCTATCTATTGGTTGTTTAAAGTAAAGTGTCGACGACCTATTACTAATAACATATATAAAACATTTGACACCGGTAAGTTAAAATATCCTCTAACAGTGTTTGAAGAATGACGTTTATCTCTAGCAAAACTATTTGTTACAATACGTATTGTATTAATAAATTATCAAATACGAAGTAACCAGATGTAAAATACATACCTCCAAGATCTGCAATTATATATTTTTGACCAGCGCGGAAGTGTTTTAGCTCGGCAATACCACCAGCTTGAACATCTCGCTGTGTATAGTTGGCCTGGCCAAATAAACTAGCTGCTTCCGGTTCAAGAACAAGCTTCAGCTGTGTATTGTTTATACCCGCCTGTAATAACATTATTTTTCTTTCAGTTGTGTGTGACGATGCTTCTTAACCCTTACCTTGCTAAAATTCTATATTGAACTTGTTCAACTTTCAGTTTGGACAGCACCATTAACTGTTAAGGGGTGCATACCAAAAAGATACTGACTGAATGGCCAACAGTGCAGATCATGATCAGACTGCACGCATGTGCAGGCTGATCATGGTCTACACTGGTCGCAAAGGCAGAATCAATAGTGTCCAGCGTGATAACACGTAATTTTTGGTAAGTAATTTACGAAGTAGGTGGTTGTTCTATTAATGACATATTATTCTGTACCCATAATTGTTTTTTTTTTGTAATTTTCTTAAACTATGGAACATCGCACACTTGGACTGATATCACTCTAGTAATTTCATATGTATACCTTTGTAGCCGCTTCTCTCATAAATTGCTTTGCAGCGTCCGACCAAATAGCGGGAACTGTTAACACCCAGAAAATCTCGTGCTCTTCAATACCAGTCTTGCTGCGCCGTACTTGCTCAATCAATTTATCTCGAAGATATTTTATAACCAAGGTAAATATCGTCATTGCTGACATTTCCTTCCCTTCAATGTCCTTAAGCTTAGCTTCACGTGACAGTTTCTGTAAAAGTCAAATTTCAGTGTCAATACAAATTCTCAAAGGAATGCTTCCAAAATATCTTTAGACATATGTATATTATTTACTTATTATTATAATTGGCACATAAATTGACAGTGGGTTGAGTAGCTTATCAATTTCCATAAGCATGCATTTTATATACATAGCAAATATAAAGGGTTATTTTTACCAATGGCACCAGATCAGAAAGAAAATGGCTCTATACATGTTATAACCTACCCCTAGGTATACTATAAGAACCATGGTCATGAACGGGAAAATATACTAACCCATTTCAATCGTACATTTCTCACCTAAAACGTGCAGTTCGGTGAATGGGTAGCAAGCATATTGAACAAGAGGTAATTTATCTTCCATCGTGCCCCAGTCACATTGTCTCAATATTTCATATTGCAGAGATACTCCACATATTTAATGTTTTCGCCAACGTTACAGTAAAAACGTGCGTAAACTTCCCTAATGAACATCCGGTCTAGAGGTCACAGCAGTGTGCACATGTTTAGGTGAAATGTAAACAAACAAAAAACAGAATGCAAAATATTCACAGTTTTACAATAAAACTGGAGATGATGAATGTAATTCATCTTAGATATATGATTTTGAATTTAAAGCCATACATTGATATACATCTGTACTGTTTATTTAATTCATATTGCACATTTATGCTGCATATACACATTTTAGCGTTCACGTGCAGTTAAACGACGGCTGACATACATTTTCACACCAGCCAATCAGAATTGTTTTGTAATCTAGATCGGAACTTCACTAGGGAAGTTCAACCAAGTTTTTTGTGCAAAGTTGAAAAAAACTATAAACTACGCGTTGTTTTTCTAAGATAAGAAATGTTGAAGAATTAAGACCTGTACACAATGGAAGATAAATTACCACTTGTTCAATATCCATATTACACTTTTACCGAACTGCGCGTTTAAGGTATGAAATATATATTTTCCCGTTCATGACCATGGTTCTTATAGTACATAGGCGTAGGAGCAGGGGGGGGGGCAGCGGGGGCCAGGCCCCGCCAAAGCTAGGAGAGGGGGGGGGGGCCAAAGTATAGTTTGGCCCCCCGAATATTTGGAAAAGAGATATAATTGCAGTCTAATATAACAATTACTTAGCACCCATATAATTCTTTTCAACCTGATTTCTGATTTGCATTTGGCCTTCCCTTGTATTCTGACTAAAAATGTCTCTTTCCGTAGTGTGAGTACTGAAATCTGTACGCGCCACGCCAAGAATCGTTTACATTTTATAAAAATAATACATCATTGAGCGCAATCACTACAGTTCCGGTTTGAGCGTCTGCAAAATCAATGTAGGCCTAACTATTAAGCCTGTTTAAAAAATGTAAAAAAATGGCACACTTAATTAGAACAATACATAATATGACTGATTATGACAGTTCAGTGCCTAGTCGTATGTGTATCATCAGAATAACTCAATGATTGCTAAAACATAAAGGTTTGAGGGGCCTATGGCCCAATTAATCCCTGTACAAGGCTTTGAGGCTTTGTCATGAATAATGCACTGAGGATACCTTGCCGCTAACCCCCCCCCCCCCCCCCACCCACAAACCGCCGGTCGAAAAGGTTTGCCCCCCCCCCCCCCCCAAAGTTAAACTCGCTCCTACGCCCATGTAGTATACCTAGCGGTAGGGTATAACATGTACAGGGGCATTTTCTTTCTGATCTGGTGCCAGTGATTTTTACATATACTTTAATTCAACAAAGAGGTATTAATTGTGACTAAAGTTAAGAGATGACAAACACACCCAGTCCGGCAACTGTGAAGGAACAAAAAACAATCCAATACATGAAAAAAAATAAAAGAAATTACCTCATGACGATACAGCTCCATTTTGAAATTCTGAAAGTAGTACCAGCCCTGATGAGCTTCCTCGTCTGTCAGTTCCGAATACTTTTCCTCTGCGTCTAAACCAAAAGCGTAGAACTGCTTGTCTGGGCGAAGGAGCACTGTTGTAGGGGCTTTGTTAGCTACCAAGTAAGCTGTAGTTTTCGAATGCCAAGTGCTTGCATAAACTCTATAAGGCTCGTCTCTGCATTTACAGAAAATTACAGTTTATTATAAAAGAAAAAGCAGGACAACATTCTGATCATCTAACTTAAAGACTGTACGCGCAATTAAAAGATATATCCAGTTTATTATGGTTGATTGTTTTTGTAACTGAAAACTTCCATTTTTTAAGAGTAAACAATTATAAATCGCTTTAAGAGAGAGAGGGTATTATTGTTTGCTAGTATTTTTTGCATTTATTTGAAATAATTTCGATTAAAAAATGAAGATAACTCTCATCCTTGCTATGAAAATATTGACAAATGGTGTGTTTGATTATTCTGTATACAAGATAGTACACATGTACCTGAAAGCAAACGCATAACCAGAGAATGTGGTTCCAAGATCAATAGCAGCAGATACAACTATACCCGGTGGATACGTCTCTTTCGATACAGCCATGTTTTACTGTTCTGTAAATATATTCAATGTGTTGTAATAGATACCATATAACTATTCTATTCATGTGGTTATAAAAGTTGAATAGTTAATAACAATTCAACTTATCAAGTTACAAGGCTGACATTATTGTTCCTTCACTTGAGAAGGAACATTTAGGTCAACATTTCACATTTGACTGAGCATGTAATTGATACACGGGTACTGTTAAAGGCATCCGAAAACCACTAGGGCGCCACCATCTTGGACTAATACATATTCATTACAAATAGCCTCTATGCCAGTGTATGTTCGTACGTCTTGACGTAAATCTATTGTGAAATGCACGTTATTAACAGCAGGCTGACAAGGGACAGTAATTCGTATAGAGTACTAAACCGTGCATTGAATATTTGATACAGAAGAATAGATTTGATATAAATGAATATGAATGATCTAAAAATAGACAACTGCCAAATAATCATACTGTAGAATCTGGTAAATAAGCGCATATTCGAATATAAGCGCATATCAAAAGTAAGCGCATACGGCCTTACCGTTATTCCGTATGGGATAATAAGCGCATGTCAGGCCCTTACCATAATTTTGTCTCGAAAGTAGACGCATATCCGATTACTGGTAAACAAATAACAGATGCAGCACAAAGACGTAATTAACGGTATTATACCGTGATAATTGTTTATCATAAATACAGACGACAAGTGTTTTTACCTGTTGAATAGCCGATAGGTGTTAAAAGATTTTAACGTCTATGGTGTCATAAAACGATAATTGTTTACGATAATCATGCTTTTTGAATAGAAAATTGTTTCAGTAAATGAAGTTTGAATAACAGATAAGTTGTTTGTTTGCCATTCTTTTGTAAATCTGTGAAAAGAATATAGATAAAATGCTACAATCTTAGTGTTGAACAATTATTGAATGGTCCGAGAGATTGAACATTATTTGCAGATATGTATTCATTATGATTTCATTGTGTCTTTATAATGTATGAAATAAAAGGAGGTAGTTCACTGCGCACGTCCATGACCATGTTGATACACTTAAAACAATACTACATAATGTAACGTAGATTATTATATATGTTTTGTGTGTTTAGATGTTTCCTAACATTCTTTTTTCTTCTGTAATTTATACGTTTGTTTATTGTATGCATACACTTTTACTTTTTTGAACTGTATATGTATAAATGTATTTGTATCAATTGTTGATATTCCATGTTCCTATTATATTTGTTAATGGCCAAAGGCATGTGTAATGCCGAATTTGTCGAATAAACCTTGAGACTTGAACCTTTACCATGTTTTACATTCGTTTTCTCAACCAAGGTAAGCACTGTCAATAGTCTTCTAAAATATATCAAAAATAGACGCACACGGCTTGTCTATAAGCGCATATCAAATATAAGCGCATAGTTTTGGCTTAAGTATAAGCGCATATCAAAAACTGGCGCATAAAAGTGTCACTAAAATTATTATAAGCGTATACGCTTATTTACCAGATTTTACAGTATGTTATGAAATAAATGATCTAAAAATTAAAAATTAGACTCCTGCCTAATAATCATGTTTATATGAAATGCGATGTTTTATAGCTTCAGATATATCTGTGCAATTTGCAAATGCTGTAGTTCAGGTTTTCATTTTTTAACCTGTCTTATCATTTTCTCGCGTTTCGTAAATGAATTGTATATAATACGAAGGGGCTCGCATGTGTTGATCACGTGACGAACACATACGGGGGAGTGCTATTTCTGCACAGAATTTCGAAGATTTTAATACTGAACATAAAAGTAAACTAACAGACTTTTATCACTGTTATATTAAATATCTGTAGTATGATGCTAAAATCAGATTTTCTTAAAAGACAAAGCATTGCATATGTGCTAGAAGGAACCTTTCAGTATAAGAAATTATAACCAGAAAACAATCTTTCTGACAGGTGAGATAATAAGCTGATTTGATGAATAAATGGCAACATCAATGAGCTGTATCAAATGGATTATTATGCAAAACAAATCTATCAAAACACAATTAGTTGGCATGTGTTGAAATGTTATTGAGGTTATTACATACTCGTTCTATTTCCCGTTAAGTAACACTGGTACCGGAAACGTCAATATTTTTCCATTCACTGACGCCTGAATTTCATATCGGGTGCGTGACGTAATTCAGTGTGTGTTGTTGCACTATTTTTGTGCCCCCCCCCCCCACCCCCATGAGTGGTGGGGACATATAGATTTGGTCTTGTCCGTGCATCCGTGCGTCCGTCCGTCCGTCCGAAGTTCGTGACGCGCCTAGCTCGAAAAGTATTTGATACAAATTGATGAAACCTTGCATGAGTGTTTATCATGATATGAACTTCCGCACCTCCTATTTTTCGTCAGGCTCCGCCCCCTATTTTCAGAGTTATGGCCCCTGAAATAGTCAAAAATGCACATTTTCACCTTGTGACACGCCTAGCTAAAAAGTATTCGACATAAATTGATGAAACCTTGCAGGAGTCTTAATCATGATAGGAACTTGGGCACCTCCTATTTTTCATTTGGGTCCGCCCCCTATTTTTAGAGTTATAGCCCCTGAAATAGTCAAAAATGCACATTTTCACCTTGTGACATGCCTAGCTCAAAAAGTATTTGAATTAGATACATGAAACCTTGCATGAGTCTTGGTTATGATATGAACTTGCACACCTCCTATTTTTAGCTCGACTTTTCGAAGAAAAAGTAGAGCTATTGCACTCGCCCCGGCGTCGGCATCGGTGTCGGCGTCGGCGTCGCCGTTGGTTAAAGTTTTTGATAAAGTCAAATATCTCTGTTACTATCAAAGCTATTGACTTGAAACTTAAAATAGTTATTTACTATCAAAGTCTATACCAGGAGAAACAATCCCCATAACTTTGATTTGAATTTTGACAGAATTATGCCCCTTTTTAACTTAGAATTTTTTGTTAAAATTTTTGATAAAGTCAATTATCTCTGTTATTATTAAAGCTTTTGACTTGAAACTCAAAACAGGTATTTACTATCAAAGTCTACACCAGGAGACACAATTTCCATTACTCTGATTTGAATTTTGACAGAATTATGCTACTTTTTAACATTTTGAACTTTTTATTAAAGTTTTTGATAAAGTCAAATATCTCTGTTACTATCAAAGCTTTTGACTTAAAACTTGAAATACTTATTTACCATCAAAGTCTACACCAGTGGAAACAATCCCCATAACTCTGATTTGAATTTTGACAGAATTATGCGCCTTTTCAACATAGAATTTTTGTTATTTTTTTTTATAAAGTCAAATATCTCTGTTACTATTAAAGCTTTTGACTTGAAACTCAAAACAGTTATTTGCTATCAAAGTCTACACCAGGAGACACAATTCCCATAACCCTGATTGAATTTTGACAGAGTTATGTCCCTTTTTAAATTTGATTTTTTTTAATGGCAAAGCTCTAATTCAGAGTCAAGCACTGAGAAAAGTCGAGCGCGCTGTCTTACGGACAGCTCTTGTTCATCTGGCTTCGCCCCCTATTTTCAGAGTTATGGCCCCTGAAATAGTAAAAAATGCACATTTGCACCTTGTGACACGCCTAGCTCAAAAAGTGTTTGATATAGATTCATGAAACCTTGCATGAGTCTTAATCATGATATGAACTTGCGCACCTCCTATTTTTCATTTCGGTCGGCCCCCTATTTTCAGAGTTATGGCCCCTGAAATAGTCAAAAATGCACATTTTCACCTTGTGACATGCCTAGCTCAAAAAGTATTTGATATAGATTCATGAAAAACTTGCATGAGTCTTAATCATGATATTAACATGCGCATCTCCTATTTTTCATATGGGTCCGCCCCCTATTTTTAGAGTTATAGCCCCTTAAATAGTCAAAAATACACATTTTCACCTTTTGATGCACCTAGCTCAAAAAGCATTTAATATAAATGGTTGAAAACTTGTGTAAGTCTTTATCATGATATAAACTTGCACAACTCTAATTTTTTAGCTGGCTCCACCCCCTATTGTTAAAGTTATGGCCCCTGAAATAGTAAAAAAAATGCACTTTTTCACCTAATTATGTGCCTAGCTCAAAAAGTATCAGATGTAAATTCAGGGAACCTTGCTGGAGTCTTTATCGTGATGTGAACTTGCACACTTGACATTCCTCTTGAGAATCTTAGCTCTTATTACAGAGTTATGGCCCGTGAAATAACCAAAATAGTGGATTTTTTGTTTGTGATGCTCATAGCTCAAAAAGTAAAGGGCCTAGAATAATGAATCCTTTTCATAAAATGATTGTTGAGGCTATACCCCATTAAGACTGCAAACATTTGAATTATTGGCCCTCATTTATGACAAATGTACCAGTGGGGGGCACATCCTGTGTCCTACAGACACATTCTAGTTTCTATTTTAAATTAGTTAAGTATTGTCAATCCTATTCAGGCTATTGCACATATTTGTGCTATTTACATAATATTTATACGTGAAGATGCGTATCACGGGGGAGGAAGTGTTACACGAAGGATGGAGTTCTTCTGATAACCTGTCATGTTTTCTTCTGATAACTGTTACGGAGTTCCTTGAAAACGTTACAGAGTTCTTCTGATATCTGTATGAAAAAACAAGGAATCGGTCGGAAAAATGGTAATTATCAATATTTAAAAAGAGAGAATGTGGTGTAAAACTAAAGTTTGATGATCAAGGTTGCCTCATGTTTTGTGCAATGTGTCAGAAAAAACTGTTTAGTCTAATAATCATCCCCATTTCTTTGAAATCAAGACATTTTGAGTAAAATATCGAAATCGTTTGCTTATTCAAACATATTAATCTACTCATTCACGTTCTTCATCCTCACCACACGCAATATCCTAATTTTAGTGCAAAGCTGCAAACATAAACCACTGTCTAACAATTTTATACCCGATTTTTCTAATGTTACGGAGTTCAGGTGATAACTCTGAAGATGTCACAGAGTTCTTATGATAACTTTTGTTACTGCCAGGGTGTTTCTTGAGCTATGTTAAGATACTTTTTAGCTAATTTTATTATTTAGTGAGGGTGTTAATCATGTTCTAATATAAGATATTTATCCACGGCACAGTATTGTGGTTATATAATGTATGATATGAATCTTTTGTAAAGTTTAAAACTATGTGCAGTATAATGACTGATTATATATAGTAAAATACGAATAGGTAAAAAATGCAGTAAATTGTATTGTTCGTTTTATCAATGGATGTGCTAATGTTTGTGAACAACGGTTTAGTGGATTCCGTTTGGATTGATCACTGAATTAAAATCAAATCCTTTATCCATAATTTAGGGTATATCTAAATGCTGAAGATGCAGAAGCTGTTTTTTTTTTTTCTGAAGTGGTTTATTTGCATTACTATGTACGACTGCTGTTGTCATCTCATGCGATTCAATTGCGTATCTTGTTATGCATATTCATATCATGACCTTTACGTTGAATTGATATGTGGTAGGTTGAAAAGGCCAATATGCTAGGTAAAGCTTTAGATAATTGAGCCGTGCCATGGGAAGACCAACATAATGGCTTTGTGACCAGCATGGATCCAGACCAGCCTGCGCATCCGCGCAGTCTGGTCAGTATCCATGCTGTTCACTTTCATTGTCTATTGGAATTAGAGAAATCGTTAGCGACCAGCATGGATCCAGACCAACCTGCGCATCTGCGCAGTCTGGTCAGGATCCATGCTGTTCACTAGCATTGTCTATTGGAATTAGAGAAATCGTTAGCGAACAGCATGGACCCTGACCAGACTGTGCGGATGCGCAGGCTGGTCTGGATTCATGCTGGTCGCAAAGCCACTATGTTGGTTTTCTCATGGCGCGGCTCAATTGTCCTTTTTTCCAGATGCGACAGTCAGATGTAAATACTGTCACAAAACATTCCTGACACAGTCTGAAGCAGTTGCTCATGTTGTAAATATTCATTCTGAAAGGAAAGTCGCGATTACAACATTGAGGCCGTGTGGCAAAATTAAACCATGCGTGACCATGCTATGACAAGAAGGAAATGATTCTAAATTAAAATTGTTATTGTATGATATTTGTTGATTAGGGACCATAATTTGCCACGCGACACTAGATTATACACCATAATCAACAAAACTCGTACAAAAACTAATTAATATACGTAAACGGCGACAAGAAATTATACTAAAACACACCAAAATTATAGCTTCAGATGTACATGAGAATATACATATAATTTTTCAAGGATAATTGTGTGTATGCGATTTTGTTAATGTTTATCGCATGGCCATTTTCATTAAGTTATAGACCCAAAACATTTAACCTTAATCCGAACGCTTTCGCATACTATGTATACAGTTGTATTCATATCAATAGATTTTCATAAAGAATGTAATAATGATAATAATAATGCTATATGTTATCAGTAATATAATTATAACTTTACCATCATAATTCTTCTAATCATTCATATAGTAGAATTTTAAAATTTGACACTGAAAAAAATACAGTCACAATGCGACATTATACAGAGAGTGAATTTAAATGTGACTGGCGTAAATTCTACGATAAAACTTAATTGGTATTATCATAACATCTTACAGAATGCATATAATTTTAAATGCGCTGAATACTGCGTACCAAAAAGGGGCTTGTCATCCTCATACATGCATATATTATTTGTCTTAAAGAATATCATAATGCATATTAATGTGAATTTTAAAGTGCTGTCTATATCAATCCTTCACCAGAAACGACCTTTGCATTTGCCAAAATGCTATAAGACGATTATGAGTACATTTTGAGTTTAGTTGGAAAAGTAAAAGGAATAGCTGATAGATCATCACTATGGGCGTACACAGTCCCTTTAAAAGTAATATCTAGTTAGAATTAAAAATATAACACTGAAACGTTATCATTGGAACTCAAAAACACACATACCATACATCATAAAACCACAATACTGTGCCTTGCATAAATATCTTACATTAGAACATGATTAACACCCTTTCTAAATAATAAAATTAGCTAAGAAGTATCTTAACATAGCTCAAGAAACACCCTGGCAGTAACAAAAGTTATCATAAGAACACTGTGTCATCTTCAGAGTTATCACCTGAACTCCGTAACATTAGAAAAATCGGGCATAAAATTGTTAGACAGTGGTTTGTGTTTGCAGCTTTGCACTAAAATTAGGATATTGCGTGTGGTGAGGATGAAGAACGTGAATGAGTAGATTAATATGTATGAATAAGCAAACGATTTCGATATTTTACTCAAAATGTCTTGATTTCAAAAAAATGGGGATGATTATTAGACTAAACAGTTTTTTCTGACACATTGCACAAAACATGAGGCAACCTTGATCATCAAACTTTAGTTTTACACCCAATTCTCTCTTTTTAAAGGTTGATAATTACCATTTTTCCGACCGATTCCTTGTTTTGTCATACAGATATCAGAAGAACTCTGTAACGTTTTCCGGGCACTCCGTAACAGTTATCAGAAGAAAACATGACAGGTTATCAGAAGTCGCGCAATATTTCCGCTGAAGAACTCGTGCATATTTCCCGATACAAAGCTAATAACCTATAATTATTTACGTTTTCGTGCGGAAAACCCACCTCGCGAATCGGTATTCCACTTTGTTCCCGCGATACATAATATATTAATGCGTCACTTTTTTTTTTTTTGTGCAGTTACCGATTTGTGCTCTTCAATCTGCCGGTTCAAATAATCTATCTGTCAAAACACATGAGTATGTAAAAATAACGACATTGCAAGTACCAGAATTCCAGTATACAAAAGTGGAAATCACGCGGGCATTTCCGTATTTTTGTGGGGAAAAAAACATGCCAGGCCTATCGGGATTCCACTTTTTCCGAGGAGGACATTACATATACATACGATACTATTCCTCTTTGTAACCCAATCCATTAGAATGTCAATGGAGCTAAAAATAGACATTCGGTGTATTAATATATTTACTTTATCTTCAGATACCATAAAATACTTTACAATCATAAATTGTAGTGGAAGATCAAAGCACGTAAAGTTCATATAGGGATCAAATATATTTATATTCATATCTGTAATGTTCGTTTTACTTGTAATTGGAATAAACAATGCATGGTTGCACTTTTCAAGTATAATGGTTACTTAGGCCTAAAAATATTCTTTGTTTCCGGTAACATGCTGAAAAAAAATTAGGTAGGTTGGAAAAAAATATTTGATTATTTTTTTATTAAGGGAAAAATGAATACAGATAGGGGGGTTATGCCTTTAGAGCATCAGTAAGTTGATTTCTAACATCACTGACCATGTTTATAGCATAAAAAGTGCAGTTTTGCAGTTGAAAAAATTATTCTCCAAGCCAAGGCCATAAAAACATTTAGGGTCGGGCCAAAAATTTAGGGTAGGTCGGGATACCGGAAACAAACATTTTTTACGCCTTATGAAAAAAAAAAATCTCCGGTATAACTTTTAGCGAGATATTCTGGCATAGACATATCGTGTCGAATATTCTTCGGTATGGGTATATGCAACCGAAACATTAAATTGAAAACCGAAATATCTGTTTTAAAATCACGAATACGTAACCCGATCTTTAATAAAACTTAATAAAATGTAAATTACTTCCCGCGTTACTTTGTATGATACCATCAGTATGTTTTGTATCGCTGGAGGTGAATACTGCTAGAAATATAGGTCTCTTTTACTAGACTGGCTCGATAGATGTATGTCAAGGCCGGTTTTGTTTGAAAGTTTGGATGAATAATTTTTAAGCAGAACGCAATTGAAATTAAATGTCGAAAATGTTTAACAATTATTGTTTGAACAGGTAGTTTAATGTGACTGAATGACACCAAATTAGCTAAATTTCTCCTATTTTATATCAACTTTCATAGCGTGACTAACACTTTTGTTTTTGTTTTTGTTTTCCATATTTTATTGACTAAAAAGGTGTTATTGGAGATAACAAGTTAACAAAACGAACTGAACAACTTATAATATCTTTCTACTAAATAACAACAGAAGGTATTTTCAAAATTTCGTAAAATTTAACATAAAGCTGGACTCAGTCTGGGGACCTACAGATTTCAAAATAGTAATACCAATGCTGTATTGGTCATTTTGCGTCTTGTTTTTACAGAAACTCACAGAAAAGAAATATTACATAGTCAAGACAACTTAAGTTCACAGAAATAGTAAATAGCTAATTAAAGAAACTCGAAACAATTCATTTAACATTGTGTCTCATCAACTGGCCTATATTAAAGTTGGTCTCACATTAAAACAGCTTACCTCGGAGAAACACCTAAGACAGTATTAAATCACTTTATCCAAAATATCATAATATAAATAATTACACAAAATAAATAATGCGATAAACATTTGCCATACAAGTGTTATATATTCTTTAAAATCAAATTTCAAAAGACCTGTCACTCATTGAACGCACAATAAACGATACTTAATCTCGACTGTACTTCAGAAAACTTATCTCAATTTGTTTTGTCGAAACATCTTTTTGAATTGTCAATAAGAAGGAAAAACGACAAAATATATAACCCACTGATTGAAGTACAGATCATTTAGGAAAATGAGGCAGTTGAGCAAATTTATTATTTAAAACCGAAGTACAGATTATTTAGGACAATGTGGCAGTTGTACAAATTTATTATTTAAAATCGAAGTACAGATCATTATGGAAAATAAGGCATTTGAGTAAGTGTTTTTAAATCGAAGTACAGATCATTTAGGAAAATGTGGCAGTTGAGCAAGAAGTTTTTTTATTTAAAATCGAAGTACAGATCATTAAGGAAAATGTGGCAGCTGATCAAGTTTGTTATTTCAAATCGAAGTACAGATCATTTAGGGAATGTGGTAGCTGAGCAAGTTTATTATTTCAAATACAGACCATTCAGGAACATGTGGCAGTTTATTAATCGAAATACAGATAATTGAGAAAAATGTGGCAGTCGAGCAATTTAATTATTTAAAATCGCAATACAGACCATTCAGGAACAAGTTGCAGTAGAGCAAGTTAATTATTTAAAACCGCAATACATTTAGGAATCCTAATGTGGCAGTTGAGCAAGTTTATCATTTAAAATCGAAATACACATCGAGTAGGAAAATGTAGCATATTATTTAAAACTGATACGAACGAAAGCAATTATCGTTCTTGCAAATATAATGTAACATTTTTTGAGATGCAGTTGGTAAACTTATATCAAAATTTGATACTAGACGTGTTTATATCAAAAGGTTTAAGTAACACTCTCTTTAATGGTTAGTAAACAGGTTAGTATACCGATCACTTGCCTATGCCTATTGACCGTGAGATATTTGAATGGCATAGATTCAACTAGTATAATCATGATCTTGACACAAATTTGAAAGGATTGTGAATGATTCAGTAGACTCTTCACAATGTGAACTTTGTCAAATTTTTTGTCATAATTCAAGGTTAAGCTTTATGCCATATATATATAGATACGAAAGAGGTCAGTCACACATCAAATACTTATTGTTTATAGTGACAGGTACAAAATAAACAGATGCTGTACAAATTTATGTAGAAATCGGATCAAATCAATACCCGTCCTAATGTGGCTTATTGGTCACTGAATTTCAATAAACATTGCAGTGTACATGTAGAAAAATCGCTAATTATACGATTGACAGTAAAAAAATATTTGTGTTTTTTTTTCGCGAAAATTCATATAGCTAAAAGTTATCGGGTGCAATGGCTCTAAGGGTAAATTAGTTATAACAGAAAATGGGCATGTTCGTGTACATCTTCTTGATTTTCCTTAGGCGTAATGACAGCGTGTTGTTGTGTAGTTTTATTTATACTCGCTGCCGGGAGTCCCATATGAGCGAGAATATTCGCGCCTTCACTGTCCATCCTAGAGCGTCAGCGGGCATCTTGTCATGCTGTCCCTCGTAGTCCTTGCGGAGTACCAATCTCAGCGTTCAGCGTGGAAGATGACAATACAAAGAGGTGGTAAAACAATCCTTCTTAGGGCCACTGCCCTCGCCCTTTGTTGTGACTCTACCGGCTGTCCTCAAAATAGTTATGACCACTTCCGGTAGAGCCGCATGCCTGCTCCGCGACGTGCACGCGGCGAGAGCTCAGGAGCAGAGTAATGACAGCGATTATTAGATAGCTTTTTTATATAATGGGTCAGCACCAGCAATCAACGAATAGACAGTGGGTGGCAAATAGGCAGCGCAATATTAAAACGAAAACCCAAAATCTAAATATAGCATCTGGTTTTCCTAGTTAACTAAGATAGGTTTAAGACTTTCACACCAAAACACATACATTTAGCAATTCGTTCAGGAACATGTATTATAAAGCTTACTTGACATCTACGCCCATTGTATTACCGTAATCTCCCGGAAAGTAATTACGAGACTAATTTCATTAAAATCGTTATATTTGGTCGACTTCAAAAACTGTTTTATGTGCATACCAAAGGATAAGTTTCTTTAAGCCTTTTATGACCTACGCACACTGAAAATGTTTCAAAATTTAAAAGCGGTAACTGAAAAATATATACCAGAATATTTAACATATATATTGAATTAAATTGTTTGAAAATGAATTATCATTTTGTTCAAAAGAATGTCACCGAATGTTTCCGTGGAACTTATTTTATGACGGTCAATCCAGAGGTTCATGAGAATAAATTGTTTATAGCATTGCTCTTTTTTGAACTCCAGTGGTCCCTAAAAGGACAAGCAGAACGATTTGAACAAGAGAGATCCATACATTTACTAAGTTTTGTGAAGATCATAAGAAGTCGTTTAAAGGTTTTGTTCTATTTTTAGCTGACCCCTTAAAGGGTCATCTATACTAATACTTCACCCTCGGGTGAGCTAATATCGAACTTTTGTTATACGTTTGGTTATATGAAAGAAATGATACTTACAAAACTACTTATAAGTTATCCTGCATTATATGATTATAGAATACAATTTTGTCCATATCGCACATTTCGGGTATTTAGCTTTAATCCTAATCAGTTGTTTTTGTTAGATGAAATAAAAAGTAAGCGGTTTGTGTCAATGTCTTAGAATTACACCATTATATTCATGACCTGAACACGAAAGTATGCCACAGGTACGGTTTTCTTTCATAAAATTCCAGATTTAAAATACACATATTATGTGGAAAAGTGTACTATTTGTATATAAATTTAAACCTGTGTGTATATATGAGGACAAATATAGGTACTATACGGCCGTATATAAAATCGTAAAATTGTGTAAATTTATTAGAGCATACTATTACAAATTTGGTTATATTTTATACTACAGTTAAAATTTTGTTTCAATATCATTCCCAATTTGCAGGCTTCGTTTAGGCCTAAAAAAAATTATTTGTTTCCGGTAACATGCAAAAAAAAAAATAGGGTAGGTAGCTCGGATTTTTTTTTTTTTTTTTTTTTTTGATATTTTTTTTTTTATTATTATTAAAGGAGACTTTTCGGAAATTATTTTTGTGTCAAAAATGAATACAGATAAGGGGGTTTAGAGCATCAGTAAGTTAATTTCTAACATTACTGGCCTTGTTTAAAGCATAAAAATGCAGTTTTGCAACTTTTTGTTAAAAAGTTGAAAAAAATATTCCCCAAGGCCATAAAAGCATTTAGGGTCGGGTCAAAAATTTAGGGTAGGTCGGGATACTGGAAACAAACAATTTTTTACGCCTTATGAACTAAGACTGGGTAAAGTGTACAGAGACACTTTTTTTCTTCGTTGAAGAAATGTGGCAGTATGTGCTCTTTCTCTGTCCCTCAGTCCCCTGTCAACCTCACTCACTCTGTCTCCCTACTCTACTCTCTCGCTCTCTCTCTCTCTCTCTCTCTCCGTCCGCCAGATAGGGATATCTCTTTCGGTAAGCATAGATAATCTTTTAATAATTTCACTATGACAAAAGAAATTAAATAAAACCATAGCAATTTGAATTTATTTTGGCTACAAAGTCAATTTTAAATAAATGAAACTCATCTTAAATTTCATTCAGGCATATTTTGCAATTCAGTTCTGTCTTGAAGTATCCCCGTTTTGTACACAAAGACGGTGAGCAGATATACGTGATTTATTTAACGCTGTTCTAAGTATTCATGATATAATTTTGTCTTAAATAAGATTTAAAGACAAAAGATTATTCTACAGAACAAAAATTCATTAAAAATTCATTAAAAATTGATATTAACCTTGTTTTGATAGTCCACTAGAACTATGGAACTATTTATAACCAGAACCTGATATCAAGTTCATGAATGGACGATGGTCATATGTCTTTGATACTTCAAAATATTGGCATGTAGTGACTACCACAGTAGTATTTAGTTCAACAAAACGGTCTCTCTTTCCGTTTCGTTAAAGTAATTCTGGAAAACAAAATAAATAAATCATAAATCTAATTTCTTGAAAACTACCTGAGTATCGATTTGAACAGATTCCTAACGCAACGTTTGATATTTGACCTATGTTTTTAAAAGGAATACATGTATACGTTTAAAGTTTTAGCCACATTTAGAACGAGTATAAATAATCATACATCAACATTTCAGTAAAATCAAGCAGAGTGGTCATATACTATTATGCATTTAACGACCACAACTCAATTTTAAATAGCCACGAAATAGACAAAAATGTCTCTTTTTTTACAAGGCACAAAAGTCATAATAAAATCTACTGCTCCTTTAATACAAACAAAACATTCATGCGTGCATTGTACATTTTTTTTTTTTTTTTTTTTGTATTTTTGTGACATTTTGAAGTTAAACTCTTAAAATGATTATTGTTATAAATAAAATCAATGCGTTACTCGATTTTATTAACAAGATATAACAAATTTTATGAATTTACTTTCAGCAATATGAAAAGTACTGCCAAAGTTTTATAAAGTGCATAATTATTGATTTACAAAACATCGTCGGAATATTTGTATATAATATACTAATTGTGAGGACGGTACACACCCGATCCTGTCTGTAAATACTACCCCTGAGAAATGGAAAAAAAGTGATCTTTGTTCTCAACATATGTCAATTGATACCTTTTTTTTTTTTTGTTTTACCTCCCGCAAGGTTCAATAGTACTTTCATTGGTTAAAAGGTGGTCACATGTTGACCTCTGTGTATATGTGGAGGGACGGTACATGTTCATGTTGGGTAAGGCTAAAAATAAGTGGTCGATATGTCAAATTAGTTGCTGGCTTTGTAAGTGAACCTCCACGGAAATGTGTGGTCAGTATGAAATATGGTGACTCAGAAAACACCTCGCCCTCCATCCCCTCCGCCACCCCCGCACTCTTTTATCATACTGACCAAACATATTTCCATGAACGCAACATGTAATAATGGCTAAACGAAAGAGAAAGTAGCGATCTTTGTAAACAGGTGTTATAGTAGCAGCATTTTATTCGGAGGTGGCCTTTTTTCTTTTCTCTTCAATTTTTCAGTTACAAACATTTTGACATCTTTATGAAAATAAGATGATATCAGTTGAGTTATAAACTTTGTTTAGTAAAATCAGGTAGTTTAAAACTCGTAAGAAGCTGTAAGTATTTGCAAAAATCATTGCCAGCAAAACTGGCAAAAATAAAACTACAAGTATATGGCATATTTTATTTAGCATTTAGAAATAAGTATTTGGCACTTTGTATTTAGCATCAATCGTGGCGTACCGGCTTCCATTATTTTACTATATATACTTATTGCTAAGTGTCAAACGCTTAATGTGAAATAGTTTATGCTAATTGCCACATATTACGTGTCTATTATCCTAGACTTTAATGTTATGAGTTAAGAATCTGTATCACTTAAACTGAAGTTCAGTTTCAAATAATTTAAAGGGACCAACCCACAAATTTTAGGCGAAAAATATTTTCTCTAAAATATCTATAAAAAGTGAGTACTCTGAAGTTGACTAGTGGTACAAACTTCTTGCAAGATATTCTTATAGATAACCAAATTTATTGTGCAGAAGGTAGTAAACTGTTGCAACGCTTTAGGAATAATGCAGAATTTTTTTAATTTAAATTTAAAATTATTCATGCATTTTTACCAATATCTAACTTTTATTTTCACCCACGTTATAATTTTTCAGTATCATATATATACATTCTATGCCAAACTTGGTGGAAATGAACATGTTGAAAAAGTCGCGATTACAACATTGAGGCCGTGTGACAAAATTAAACCATGCGTGACCATGCTATGACAAGAAGGAAATGATTCTAAATTAAAATTGTTATTGTATGATATTTGTTGATTAGGGACCAGAATTTGCCACGCGACACTAGATTATACTCCATAATCAACAAAACTCGTACAAAAACTAATTAATATACGTAAACGGCGACAAGAAATTATACTAAAACACACCAAAATTATAGCTTCAGATGTACATGAGAATATACATATAATTTTTCAAGGATAATTGTGTGTATGTGATTTTGTTAATGTTTATCGCATGACCATTTTCATTAAGTTATAGACCCAAAACATTTAACCTTAATCCGAACGCTTTCGCATACTATGTATACAGTTGTATTCATATCAATAGATTTTCATAAGGAATGTAATAATGATGATAATAATAATGCTATATATTATCAGTAATATAATTATAACTTTACCATCATAATTCTTCTAATCATTCATTTAGTAGAATTTTAAAATTTGACACTGAAAAAAATACAGTCACAATGCGACATTATACAGAGAGTGAATTTAAATGTGACTGGCGTAAATTCTACGATAAAACTTAATTGGTATTATCATAACATCTTACAGAATGCATATAATTTTAAATGCGCTGAATACTGCGTACCAAAAAGGGGCTTGTCATCCTCATACATGCATATACTATTTGTCTTAAAGAATATCATAATGCATATTAATGTGAATTTTAAAGTGATGTCTATATCAATCCTTCGCCAGAAACGACCTTTGCATTTGCCAAAATGCTATAAGACGATTATGAGTACATTTTGAGTTTAGTTGGAAAAGTAAAAGGAATAGTTAATAGATCATCATTATGAGCGTACACAGTCCCTTTAAAAGTAATATCTAGTTAGAATTAAAAATATAACACTGAAACGTTATCAATGGAACTCAAAAACACACATACCATACATCATATAACCACAATACTGTGCCTTGGATAAATATCTTACATTAGAACATGATTAACACCCTTTCTAAATAATAAAATTAGCTAAAAAGTATCTTAACATAGCTCAAGAAACACCCTGGCAGTAACAAAAGTTATCATAAGAACACTGTGACATCTTCAGAGTTATCACCTGAACTCCGTAACATTAGAAAAATCGGGCATGAAATTGTTAGACAGTGGTTTATGTTTGCAGCTTTGCACTAAAATTAGGCTATTGCGTGTGGTGAGGATGAAGAACGTGAATGAGTAGATTAATATGTATGAATAAGCAAACGATTTCGATATTTTACTCAAAATGTCTTGATTTCAAAAAAGTGGCGATGATTATTAGACTAAACAGTTTTTTCTGACACATTGCACAAAACATGAGCAACCTTGATCATCAAACTTTAGTTTTACACCACATTCTCTCTTTTTAAAGATTGATAATTACCATTTTTCCGACCGATTCCATGTTTTGTCATACAGATATCAGAAGAACTCTGTAACGTTTTCCAGGAACTCCGTAACAGTTATCAGAGGAAAACATGACAGGTTATCAGAAGAACTCCATCCTTCGTGTAACACTTCCTCCCCCGTGCGTATGTAATAAAAAGGTTATTATCTTTGCATCGGGAAATATGCACTCGTTCATCAGCGGAAGAATATTGCCTAGAGTCGCGCAATATTTCCGCTGAAGAACTCGTGCATATTTCCCGATACAAAGGTAATAACCTATAATTATTTACGTTTTCATGCGGAAAACCCACCTCCCGAATCGGTATTCCACTTTGTTCCCGCGATACATAATATATTAATGCGTCACTTTTTCTTTTTTTGTGCAGTTACCGATTTGTGCTCTTCAATCTGCCGGTTCAAATAATCTATCTGTCAAAACACGAGTATGTAAAAATAACGAGGTTGCAAGTACCAGAATTCCAGTATACAAAAGTGGAAATCACGCGGGCATTTCCGTATTTTTGTGGGGAAAAAACATGCCAGGCCTATCGGGATTCCACTTTTTCAGAGGAGGACATTACATATACATACGATACTATTCCTCTTTGTAACCCAATCCATTAGAATGTCAATTGAGCTAAAAATAGACATTCGGTGTATTAATATATTTACTTTATCTTCAGATACTATAAAATACTTTACAATCATAAATTGTAGTGGAAGATCAAAGCACGTAAAGTTCATATAGGGATCAAATATATTTATATTCATATCTGTAATGTTCGTTTCACTTGTTATTGGAATAAACAATGCATGTTTGCACTTTTCAAGTATAATGGTTACTTAGGCCTAAAAATATTCTTTGTTTCCGGTAACATGCTGAAAAAAATTAGGTAGGTCGGAAAAAAATATTTGATTATTTTTTATTAAGGGAAAAATGAATACAGATAGGGGGGTTATGCCTTTAGAGCATCAGTAAGTTGATTTCTAACATCACTTACCATGTTTATAGCATAAAAAGTGCAGTTTTGCAGTTGAAAAAATTATTCTCCAAGGCCATAAAAACATTTAGGGTCGGGCCAAAAATTTAATGTAGGTCGGGATACCGGAAACAAACATTTTTTACGCCTTATGAAAAAAAAAATCTCCGGTATAACTTTTAGCGAGATATTCTGGCATAGACATATCGTGTGATGTATGCAACCGAAACATTCAATTGAAAACCGAAATATCTGTTTTAAAATCATGAATACGTAAACCGATCTTTAATAAAACTTATTAAAATGTAAGTAACTTCCCGCGTTACTTTATATGATACCATCAGTATGTTTTGTATCGCTGGAGGTGAATACTGCTAGAAATACAGGTCCCTTATACTAGACTGGCTCGATAGATGTATGTCAAGACCGATTTCGTTTGAAAGTTTGGATGAATACCCGTCGACCGATACCAAACATTTAAATAACATTTCAAAGGAAAATACCCCAAGGTCAACATTAAAAATGGTAATTTCTAAGCAGAACGCAATTGAAATTAAATGTCGAAAATGTTTAACAATTATTGTTTGAACAGATAGTTTAATGTGACTGAATGACACCAAAATAGCTAAATTTCTCCTATTTTATATCAAATTTCATAGCGTGACTAACACTTTTGTTTTTGTTTTTTGCCCAAATTAAATTGACTAAAAAAGTGTTATTGGAGATAACAAGTTCACAAAACGAACTGAACGACTTAAAATATCTTTCTAATAACTAACAACAGAAGGTATTTTCAAAATTTCGAAAAAATTTAACATAAAGCTGGACTCAGACTGGAAACCTGCAGCTTTCAAAATAGTAATACCTATGCTGTATTGGTCATTTTGCGTCTTGTTTTTACAGAAACTCACAGAAAAGAAATATTACATATTCAAGACAACTTAAGTTCACAGAAATAGTAAATAGCTAATTAAAGAAACTCGAAACAATTCATTTAACATTGTGTCTCATCAACTGGCCTATATTAAAGTTGGTCTCACATTAAAACAGCTTACCTCGGAGAAACACCTAAGACAGTATTAAATCACTTTATCCAAAATATCATAATATAAATAATTACACAAAATAAATAATGCGATAAACATTTGCCATACAAGTGTTATATATTCTTTAAAATCAAATTTCAAAAGACCTGTCACTCATTGAACGCACAATAAACGTTACTTAATCTCGACTGTACTTCAGAAAACTTATCTCAATTTGTTTTGTCGAAACATCTTTTTGAATTGTCAATAAGAAGGAAAAAAGACAAAATATATAACCCACTGATTGAAGTACAGATCATTTAGGAAAATGAGGCAGTTGAGCAAGTTTATTATTTAAAACCGAAGTACAGATTATTTAGGACAATGTGGCAGTTGTACAAATTTATTATTTAAAATCGAAGTACAGATCATTATGGAAAATAAGGCATTTGAGTAAGTGTTTTTAAATCGAAGTACAGATCATTTAGGAAAATGTGGCAGTTGAGCAAGAAGTTTTTTTATTTAAAATCGAAGTACAGATCATTAAGGAAAATGTGGCAGCTGATCAAGTTTGTTATTTCAAATCGAAGTACAGATCATTTAGGGAATGTGGTAGCTGAGCAAGTTTATTATTTCAAATACAGACCATTCAGGAACATGTGGCAGTTTATTAATCGAAATACAGATAATTGAGAAAAATGTGGCAGTTGAGCAAGTTAATTATTTAAAATCGCAATACAGACCATTCAGGAACACGCTGCAGTAGAGCAAGTTAATTATTTAAAACCGCAATACATTTAGGAATCCTAATGTGGCAGTTGAGCAAGTTTATCATTTAAAATCGAAATACACATCGAGTAGGAAAATGTAGCATATTATTTAGAACTGATACGAACGAAAGCAATTATCGTTCTTGCAAATATAATGTAACATTTTTTTGAGATGCAGTTGGTAAACTTATATCAAAATTTGATACTAGACGTGTTTATATCAAAAGGTTTAAGTAACACTCTCTTTAATGGTTAGTAAACAGGTTAGTATACCGATCACTTGCCTATGCCTATTGACCGTGAGATATTTGAATGGCATAGATTCAACTAGTATAATCATGATGTTGACACAAATTTGAAAGGATTGTGAATGATTCAGTAGACTCTTCACAATGTGAACTTTGTCAAATTTTTTGTCATAATTCAAGGTTAAGCTTTATGCCATATATATATAGATACGAAAGAGTTCAGTCACACATCAAATACTTATTGTTTATTATAGTGACAGGTACAAAATAAACAGATGCTGTACAAATTTATGTAGAAATCGGATCAAATCAATACCCGTCCTAATGCGGCTTATTGGTCACTGAATTTCAATAATCATTGCAGTGTACATGTAGAAAAATCGCTAATTATACGATTGACAGTAAAAAAATATTTGTGTTTTTTTTTCGCGAAAATTCATATAGCTAAAAGTTATCGGATGCAATGGCTCTAAGGGTAAATTAGTTATAACAGAAAATGGGCATGTTCGTGTACATCTTCTTGATTTTCCTTAGGCGTAATGACAGCGTGTTGTGTAGTTTTATTTATACTCGGTGCCGGGAGTCCCATATGAGCGAAAATATTCGCGCCTTCACTGTCCATCCTAGAGCGTCAGCGGGCGTCTTGTCATGCTGTCCCTCGTAGTCCTTGCGGAGTACCAATCTCAGCGTTCAGCGTGGAAGATGACAATACAAAGAGGTGGTAAAACAATCCTTCTTAGGGCCACTGCCCTCGCCCTTTGTTGTGACTCTACCGGCTGTCCTCAATATAGTTATGACCACTTCCGGTAGAGCCGCATGCCTGCTCCGCGACGTGCACGCGGCGAGAGCTCAGGAGCAGAGTAATGACAGCGATTATTAGATAGCTTTTTTATATAATGGGTCAGCACCAGCAATCAACGAATAGACAGTGGGTGGCAAATAGGCAGCGCAATATTAAAACGAAAACCCAAAATCTAAATATAGCATCTGGTTTTCCTAGTTAACTAAGATAGGTTTAAGACTTTCACACAAAAACACATACATTTAGCAATTCGTTCAGGAACATGTATTATAAAGCTTTACTTGACATCTACGCTCATTGTATTACCGTAATCTCCCGGAAAGTAATTACGAGACTAATTTCATTAAAATCGTTATATTTGGTCGACTTCAAAAACTGTTTTATGTGCATACCAAAGGATAAGTTTCTTTAAGCCTTTTATGACCTACTGTCAGAATAATTTGTATATTTAATATATTGATAACGTAACACATAAGCACAGATAGTGCTTGACTCCCTTTTCATGTTGTCATTGCTATAATTATTGTTGAATTGCTGTAATTAATAGAATTTGGGTCATTTGTCGCTGATTTGGGTTCATTATATAGATAGCCGGATCCCAGCATCACACATTATGTCATATACAAAAGTTATAGGGAACCAGATATTTGACAGAGCAAGTACTCGTTGTAAAACGTTATGTTTAAATTTGGACCAATCAGAAACAAGTTCTAAAAATAGCACGTCTGCTGGGGTATAAATAGGTAGATGGATGATAGAGAGCTCATTCAGTATCCAGTGGTTGAAGAAGACACATCGAGGATTCAACTAATAATTTATCCCAGTACCTTGAGAAGGAGACTATTGCAGTCACCCTGTCAGGGCGGATAAATTATTAAAAAGAAGACTTTGAAGTTCTTAGACTAAATAAGAGTAGCAGAATTTCGATAAGGTTTCGAGCTATAGGGCCAGCGCATAGGAGTTTTACCTTAAAGGTAATTGAATGCTATAGACCATAGCATATATAGGCTGAGCATCGGGAAGCTGAGACAGAGACCCAGAGTTTAGTAATCTACTGAGATAGTAGGAGGGTTCCAGCTTATAGACGATTCAGCATTATTGGCGAAGTACAGCCAAGGCATCGGGTATATACCTATATGGTAGTTGAATGCTACATATGATAGCATATAGGCGCTGAGCATCCAGGAATCAGGGCATTCATATAGAGTTGAGAGGACAGAGGCCGAGCATCTATGCGATAGGACTCGTATGTTGTTGATTCAAAGACATTGTCTGACGGGAACTTCAGCAAAAAGACCAGTCAAGTATAGAGTCTCCAGCCTATAGGAGTTTGAGCTAATTGAAAATTGTTAGTTTGAAACATTTAGTGATTTGCCTGATCCCTGAAATTGTCTAGCTCAAAATTAAAATCATTTACGAATCATTGGTACACGAATCATTTAGGCAAGGTAGCCAGAGGAAAATTCTATATCTGAGATATTTGGTCTCACCAGCTCTACGTTTTAACAAAGGACAATCTACATCGTTTGTCAGCTAGTCTAAGACATAGTCACCTTAGCGATTGGACCCAAACCATTGTTCAAGATACTAAAGGCGTAGGCTCTTCCCTGGGTCATATAACCAGTATCCTGACAATTTGGGGGCTCGTCCGGGATCTATATCCAAGGAGGTACAGAGACTAGTGGTTTTGACGTTCTGTTGGTGTACCAGAAGGCGCTGTGACAGCAGGTAGTCTGAACTACATACAGTTGAGTTTCAGAGGTACTTCGAGCTTAAGGGTTCAAGATGGATTATGATAAATGGGTTTCGATGGGAGAACGTATGGGTCTCTCAGGCTCAGAGCTCATAGAGTTTGTGGATAGGAAAGAGAAGGAGTATACTGAACGAGAGGAACGTATGTTGAGACGAGATGAAGACAGGCGGAGGTTTGAGGCTCAGGAAACTGAGAAGAAACGACTGTTTGAGCTTGAACAGTCTGAGAAGAAAAGGTTATTTGAGTTGGAACGTTTGGAAAAGGAAAGAACTTTAAAGGAGCAAGACTTAGCTTTGAAAGAGCATGAGCTGGAATTGCTTAAAATAAAAGCTGAGGCTGGGGCCTTAGGAGCTGATAAAGGTGCTGAGCCCTTGAGCAGTAAAACATTGCGGCCAAGCTTCCGAAGTTCGAGGAAAGTAAAGATGATATGGATGCATACCTCGAGCGATTTGAACGGTTTGCAAAAAGCCAGGGATGGAAGGAAGAGACATGGGCTGTAAGCCTCAGCTCATTACTTACAGGAAAAGGCCTGGACGTATATACAAGCATGCCTCCAGACCAAGCAAGTGACTATTACTGCATTGAAGAAAGCAGTTCTGAAGCGTTATCAGTTAACAGAAGAAGGTTTTAGATTGAAGTTCAGGAATGCAAGCCAGAGCGTGGTGAAACTGTTTTTCAATTTATGGCAAGCTGGACAGGTATTTCAGTCGATGGACAGAGATGGCAGAAGTTGACAATACGTTTGAAATGCTGAAAGACCTTATGATCAGAGAACAGTTCATCCAAACATGTTCCACAGACCTTGCTTTGTTCTTAAAGGAAAGAGTTGCAAAATCGAGAGCTGAGATCACGCAGCTAGCAGAACAGTACATTGAAGCGCATGGTGGTTCTATAACCTCGAACAGGGTTTTGAAAAATAATTCCTCATCCAATAGGCCACCACAAACGACTAAGTATGACACCTTCCTCTCAGCCCCAACAAAGAGAAAGGCCAGCTTTTAAAAAGCCTGTATGCTTTGTATGCCACAAGGAAGGTCATATAGCTAGAGAATGCAGAGACCTATCCAAGAAAAAAAAAGCGGTGCTGCTTTAGCTAGTAGGGAATCCTATGAGGAAAGACAGAGAAATAGGCATGGAACGCAAGATTCTACACCTATAGATTGGAGAAAGGAAGGCCAAGCCCAGAAAGACAGACAGTATGAAAACAGGAAAGTGTCAGCTTCATGCATAGCTGTGTCATTAGATGACAGAAAGGTAAAAGACAACATAAAAGATGGATGGCTTAAGTTAGGAGATGGACAATCTGTTTCGGTCATAGCAAGCACCTGTACCATTGATTCAACAACCGGTGAAAGAAACTTGGTGTTGAAGACAGGATATATAGGGGATAAAGAAGTTCAAGTTTTGAGAGATACAGGTTGTGGTTGGCAGCTGTTAGGAAAGATTTCGTATCAGAGAATCAGATGTTAGATAAGAAGTATCTTATGGTTGCAATTGATGGACGAACAAGGATAGTTCCTTCAGCAAAGATACAAGTTGACACACCATATTATACAGGAGAAGTTGAAGTCATGGTTTTGACAACTTTAATCTGCGATTTAGTTATTGGAAATATCAAAGGGGCTTCTGATAGACCAGACATTAACTGGAGTAGTAGGGATGGAAAACAGTCTCCATCAAAAGAAAATATTGTTGCAGCTGTGGTAACGAGAGCACAGGCTGAGAAAGAAAAACAGTCAATAACACCTTTGAAGGTCACAGAACCTAAACAGGATGAACTTAATGTCGAACGTTTTAAAACAAGCTCAGAAGGAGGACAATACCTTAGGAAAGCTGTGGACGTATGCCTCTGATAAGAAGAAAATGAAGACAAAGAGTGGTTATACATTTATGTACGAAGTCAAGAAGGATGTATTGTATAGAACCTTCGAAGAAAAGAGAGGCAGTATTATCAAAGAAATAAAGCAAATTGTAGTTCCAACTCATTTCAGAAAGAGAGTTATGTCTTTAGCTCATGAATCAATAGTTGGAGGACACCTATCAATAAGAAAGACAGTTGATAGGATACAAACAAGTTTTTACTGGCCAGGGTTAACTAGTGATGTCACAAGGTTTTGTAGGTCGTGTGATATATGTCAGAAAATGATTCCAAAAGGAAAAGTTAGAAAGGTTCCATTAGGAGATATGCCAATAATGGAGACACCATTTCATCGGGTGGCTGTGGATTTAATAGGACCTATTGCTCCTGTTTCAGAAAAAGGAAATCGGTATATTCTTACCGTGGTCGACTATGCCACAAGATATCCTGAGGCAGTTGCATTACCTAGGATTGAGACAGAACGGGTAGCTGAGGCTCTGCTAGATATATTTTCTAGAGTAGGATTTCCATCCGAAATTTTGAGTGACAGAGGAAGTCAGTTTACCTCACAGCTGATGGAAGAAGTTTGTAGGCTGATCAGTCTGAAGCAAATGTTCACAACTCCGTATAACCCAAAGTGCAATGGTTTTTGTGAGCGTATGAATGGTATTTTAAAGAGTATGTTGAAAAAGATGTGTCAAGAAAAACCAAAAGACTGGGACAGATATTTGTCAGCCGTATTGTTTGCATATCGAGAGGTTCCACAGGCAAGTACAGGATTCTCACCATTTGAACTACTCTATGGCAGGACAGTCAGAGGACCTATGCAAGTACTTAAAGAACTTTGGACTGAAGCTGAAACACCAGAAACAAGAAACACATATGAATATGTATTAGACTTACGGAATAGGCTGGAGGAAACATGTAAAATAGCTAGAGAAAATCTTAATTCAGCACAAGAAACGTACAAACACCATTACGACAAGAGTGCCAGAAACAGAAATTTAAAGGTCGGGGATTAAAGTGCTGTTACTTTACCAAACTAACCACAATAAGTTAATGCTTCAGTGGAAAGGACCTTATGAAGTAGTTGATGTGGTCAACAAAATGGATTTTAAAGTTAAAGTCGGTGAAAAGATAGGGCTTTACCATATCAATTTACTCAAAAGGTACGAAGAAAGACAAGATATTTTTGCAGGAAGTGTCGCCGTGATCGAAGCCGATGTTAGCACAGAGACTGGGGTAGTTGATGACGAAAATTTGCTCGACCTGGTCAGAATAGGAGGGTCAGAAACATATGAAAATGTACAAATTAATCCTCATTTGTCTGAAAGCCAAATTACTGAAATTAAGTCGCTTATAAAACAATATCAAGACATTTTTACAGAAAGTCCTGGAACGACGAATCTTGTAGAACATAAGGTCGAACTCACAACCACAGAACCTGTTAGAGTCAAACAATACCCCATACCATATGCGAAACGTAATGAGGTTAACCAGGAGGTTCAACACATGTTAAATGCTGGAATTATTGAACCTGCCACCTCTGCATACAACTCCCCTATCGTTATGGTGAAAAAGAAAGATAATACAAACAGATTTTGTATTGATTTTAGGCGGTTGAATTCTATAACTAAATTTGATACGGAGCCTATGGGAAATGATGAAGATATTCGGTCAAAACTTCATGGAGATAAATTCTTCACAAAATTAGACCTCAGCAAAGGTTACTGGCAGATTCCTGTCGAGA
The DNA here is from genome assembly GCF_021730395.1 of Mercenaria mercenaria. Taxonomy (NCBI): domain Eukaryota; kingdom Metazoa; phylum Mollusca; class Bivalvia; order Venerida; family Veneridae; genus Mercenaria; species Mercenaria mercenaria. The sequence continues at coordinate 62,932,669 of NC_069371.1, read as the reverse complement.
AGCAATCTAGGCACTTGACAGCCTTCACAACATCTGAGGGATGTTTCCAGTTCCGAAAAATGCCATTTGGTATGATAAATTCTGGTGCTACATTTAATAAAATGATGCGAAAATTATTGATAGGATGCAAACATGCAGACAATTATGTGGACGATATTTTAGGTCACACCATAACGTGGGACACACATGTCTCAATGCTACAAAATATTTTTAAGAGGGTTAGAGATGCAAAGCTTACACTAAAACCATCAAAATGTCTCATAGGATATGATAATATTTCATTCACTGGGCATAAGGTCGGAAATGATCAGCTGGAGATGGAAGATGATAAATTAGAGCGTATAAAGAATGCAGAAGAACCTAAGACTAAGAGACAAGTACGGAGTTTCCTCGGCCTAACTGGTTATTATAGAAAATTTATAGCATCATACTCCGAAGTTGCAGCACCACTGACCGACTTAATCAAGAAAGGAAACCTAATACTGTAGTATGGGAAGAACAACATGCCAAAGCTTTTCATACTTTGAAAACCTTGCTTACACAAGCACCTATTTTACGGTTACCAGATTTTTCACGACCTTTATATTACAGTGTGATGCTTCAGATACTGGGGTTGGAGCAGCACTTCTTCAGAGGTATGAAGATGGACAATTTCCCATAGCATATGCCAGTAAAAAATTGCTCCAAAGAGAGAGGAACTATTCGGTAATTGAAAGGGAATGTTTGTCAATAGTTTTTGGTGTTAAGAAATTTCAGAAGTATTTGTACGGCAGTGAGTTCATCCTACAGACTGATCATGCCCCATTGAGTTACATACAGAAATGTAAAGTAGAAAGCTCAAGAATTATGAGATGGGCATTGTTTTTGCAGTGTTACAGATTCAAGATAGAATCTATCAAAGGAACAGAAAATGTATGTGCTGATTATTTAAGTAGACAATAAAGGGTTATATACGTTAGGTGTAACAGATCTTTAAAAAAAAATCAATCAAGAAATAGTAAAAGAAAAAGAGATGTGTTTACAAATTATTCTTCATGTTTATGAAAACTGAAAGTATTTCTTGAGAAGGGGGCTATTTGTCAGAATAATTTGTATATTTAATATATTGATAACGTAACACATAAGCACAGATAGTGCTTGACTCCCTTTTCATGTTGTCATTGCTATAATTATTGTTGAATTGCTGTAATTAATAGAATTTGGGTCATTTGTCGCTGATTTGGGTTCATTATATAGATAGCCGGATCCCAGCATCACACATTATGTCATATACAAAAGTTATAGGGAACCAGATATTTGACAGAGCAAGTACTCGTTGTAAAACGTTATGTTTAAATTTGGACCAATCAGAAACAAGTTCTAAAAATAGCACGTCTGCTGGGGTATAAATAGGTAGATGGATGATAGAGAGCTCATTCAGTATCCAGCGGTTGAAGAAGACACATCGAGGATTCAACTAATAATTTATCCCAGTACCTTGAGAAGGAGACTATTGCAGTCACCCTGTCAGGGCGGATAAATTATTAAAAAGAAGACTTTGGAAGTTCTTAGACTAAATAAGAGTAGCAGAATTTCGATAAGGTTTTCGAGCTATAGGGCCAGCGCATAGGAGTTTTACCTTAAAGGTAATTGAATGCTATAGAACCATAGCATATATAGGCTGAGCATCGGGAAGCTGAGACAGAGACCAGAGTTTAGTAATCTACTGAGATAGTAGGAGGGTTCCAGCTTATAGACGATTCAGCATTATTGGCGAAGTACAGCCAAGGCATCGGGTATATACCTATATGGTAGTTGAATGCTACATATGATAGCATATAGGCGCTGAGCATCCAGGAATCAGGGCATTCATACAGAGTTGAGAGGACAGAGGCCGAGCATCTATGCGATAGGACTCGTATGTTGTTGATTCAAAGACATTGTCTGACGGGAACTTCAGCAAAAAGACCAGTCAAGTATAGAGTCTCCAGCCTATAGGAGTTTGAGCTAATTGAAAATTGTTAGTTTGAAACATTTAGTGATTTGCCTGATCCTGAAATTGTCTAGCTCAAAATTAAAATCATTTACGAATCATTGGTACACGAATCATTTAGGCAAGGTAGCCAGAGGAAAATTCTATATCTGAGATATTTGGTCTCACCAGCTCTACGTTTTAACAAAGGACAATCTACATCGTTTGTCAGCTAGTCTAAGACATAGTCACCTTAGCGATTGGACCCAAACCATTGTTCAAGATACTAAAGGCGTAGGCTCTTCCCTGGGTCATATAACCAGTATCCTGACACCTACGCACACTGAAAATGTTTCAAAATTTATAAGCGGTAACTGAAAAATATATACCAGTATATTTAACATATATATTGAATTAAATTGTTTGAAAATGAATTATCATTTTGTTCAAAAGAATGTCACCGAATATTTCCGTGGAACTTATTTTATGACGGTCAATCCAGAGGTTCATGAGAATAAATTGTTTATAGCATTGCTCTTTTTTGAACTCCAGTGGTCCCTAAAAGGACAAGCAGAACGATTTGAACAAGAGAGATCCATGCATTTACTAAGTTTTGTGAAGATCATAAGAAGTCGTTTAAAGGTTTTGTTCTATTTTTAGCTGGCCCCTAAAGGGGTCATCTATACTAATACTTCACCCTCGGGTGAGCTAAAATCGAACTTTGTTATACGTTTGGTAATATGAAAGAAATGATACTTACAAAACTACTTATAAGATATCCTGCATTATATAATCATAGAATACAATTTTGTCCACATCACACATTTCGGGTATTTAGCTTAAATCCTAATCAGTTGTTTTTGTTAGATGAAATAAAAGTAATCGGTTTGTGTCAATGCCTTAGAATTACACCATTATATTTATGACCTGAAAACGAAAGTATGCCACAGGTACGGTTTTCTGTCATAAAATTCCAGATTTGAAATACACATATTATGTAAAAAAGTGTACCATTTGTATATACATTTAAACCTGTATGTAAATACGAGGACAAATATAGATACTACGGCCGTATATAAAAGCGTAAAATTGTGTAAATTTATTAGAGCATAATATTATAAATTTGGTTATATTTTATACTACAGTTAAAATTTTGTTTCAATATCATTCCCAATTTGCAAGCTTCGTTTAGGCCTAAAAGGTCTTTGTTTCCGGTAGCATGCTCAAAAAAAATAGTGTGTAAGTAGGTAGGTTGGATTTTTTTTTTTTTTTTTTTTTTTTTAGTTTTTTTATTAAGAGAGATTTTTCGGAAATTATTTTTATGTCAAAAAATGAATACAGACAAGGGAGTTATCTCTTAAGAGCATCAGTAAGTTGCTTTCTAACATTACTGGCCTTGTTTAAAGCATAAAAAGTGCTGTTTAGCAACTTTTGTTAAGAAGTTGAGAAAAAAAATCTCCAAGACCATTTAGGGTCGGGCCAAAAATTTAGGGTAGGTCGGGATACCGGAAACATACATTTTTTACGCCTATATGAGCTAGGACTGTGGTTAAAGTGTACAGAATGATTTTTTTCGTTGAAGCAATGTGGCAGTGGGTGCTATTTCTCTGTCCCTCAGTCCCCTGTCAACCTCACTCACTCCGTCCACCTCCCCTATCTCTTCCCCCTCTCCCTCTGTCCCTCCTCTCTCTCCCTCTGTCCTTCCCCTCTCTCTCTCCTCCTCCCTCCCCTGTCCCCTCTCTCTCTCCTTCTCTCATTCCCTCTCTCTCCACCTCACCCTCTGCCATGTCCCTCTCCTCCCTCTGCCATGTCCCTCTCCTCCCTCTCATCCTGTCCCTCCCCCCTCTCTCTCACACCTAAAAAAGGACTTTCCAAAATAAATTTGACCGTGCGACCACATACACGCGTCAGAAGCACGCCCCCTTCCATGCCGAAAAGGGGCGACCAATTTTGTCAATCTACCTTAGCCCTTACAAGGGCCAGGATATTGATTAACAATATATGACACCAGATTTTTTTTTTCAAGGGTCTATATACCAAACCCTCGATGACATTTTGTTAGGAATCAATGTCAATTTGTTTTTAGTTTCAGCTTATGAAAACAAAATTGTTTATACAATTGTTTAGCAATTATGTTGCTGAATGATTTTATTGTTTTCAAAAGTGATTTTTTTCAGACTTTTTAAAATTCGAAAAAACATCGAAACGTTTCGGCAACGTTTTATAACCCACCATCAAGGTATATATGTTTTACTTTACTATTTGTAATCTCTCCTTTAGGGTATATAGTGACAACATAGAGTCAATCATACTTTTAAAAAGGTGTTAATGGATTATCAGATACAAATAACCTACGTAATTTCTACTGGTTTAATATAGTAAAGTTTAAACACAAAATTAACAAAGTATATAAAGTGCATGTAATAATAAGTGTAAATGTGGAAAATCTTAATTGTCTTGCACAGTTATGTTGGTTAACGTATCAATTTTAATGATATCTCTTTCAGAAAGCTTAGATAATCTTTCAACAATTTCACTATGACAAAAGAAATAAAAAAAAACATAGCAATTTAAATTTTTTTGGCAACAAAGTCAATTTTAAAGATATGAAACTCATCTTAAATTTCACTCAGACATATTTTGCAATTCAGTTCTGTCTTGAAGTATCCCCGTTTTGTACACAAAGACTGAGAGCAGATATACGCTGTTCTAAATATTCATCTTATAATTTTGTCTTAAATAGGATTTAAAGACAAAAGATTATTCTACAGAACAAAAATTCACCAAAAATTCATTAAAAATTGATATCAACCTTGTTTTGATAGTCCACTAGAACTATGGAACTATTTATAACCAGAGCCTGATATCGAGTTCATGAATGGACGATTGTCATATGTCTTTGATACTTCAAAATATTGTCATGTAGTGACTACCACAGTAGTATTTAGTTCAACAAAACGGTCTCTTTCCGTTTCGTTTAAGTAATTCAGGAAAACAAAATAAACTAGAGATGTTTTTGAGAAAAGCGCATGTCTCCGACAACTGCCTTGTTTGTCTGGATTGTTCAGAAGAATGGTTCCTATCAAAAGTGCCTAGTTTCTCAGCATGGTCTAGACGAGTGGGTCCAATTAGATGGTCTGGGACGAGTGGATCCAATCAAGTATAATTCTAAAGTGCCTATGCGGATTTAGGCTAGTTTGGCCGATGTCTAATGGTCAAATACATTTTGTTCAAGTTTGGAGAAGATCGGATGAGTAATGTTCGACTTAGAGTGCGGAAAAGCTTTGTGACAGACAAACTGACAAACATACAGACACACAGACTGGAGTGAATCAATATGCATCCCACACCACTGTGAGGTGGGAGACATTATAAATCATAAAATCTAATTTCTTGAAAACTATCTGAGTATCGATTTGAACAGATTCCTAACGCAACGTTTGATATTTTACCTATGTTTTTAAAAGGAATACATGTATACGTTTAAAGTTTTAGCCACATTTAGAACGAGCATAAATAATCATACATCAAAATTTCAATAAAATCAAGCAGAGTGGTCATACACTATACTGCATTTAACGACCACAACTCAATTTCAAATAGCTACGAAATAGACATAAATGTCTCTTTTTTTTTACAAGGCATAAAAGTCATGATAAAATGATCTACTGCTCCTTTAATACAAACAAAACATTCATGCGGACATTGTACTTTTTTTTGTATTTTTGTGACATCGCAACGAACTGTCCGATTTTGCTGTGCTTTTGCAGATTTATTGCCTGGAGACAGCACAACGTTATGATTTGACGGATCTGAATTCATAAAGCATGTTTTTGGAACTGTCGAGAAAAAAACAGGATGTATGTACAGTAATATTATTTGTTAAAACGCTTTTCCAACTTAACCCAGCTGCACAAATTACTTTTACCTGGAGTCTTGTAACTATATCCAATAAAACTAAAGTGTTGCCGCAATAAATGAATTGATAGAAAATAGTTGTACATTGAGTACCATTACATATCATCTGCACGATTTTACGCACATCTGTGAATAAGTTAAACAAACTGAAATTCTTTTAAATGGCATAGTCATAGTTTTAACTCGGATCATCAACTAAATATCCCAGCGAGAAGGGTATGAACTTTTTATTTATGTAATGAGAAGTAAAAGTACAAGTATAGGAAACAAAAGTTTAAACGTTGAACTACATAATAAAAAGGTTACTACTAGTATGTCCGCGTGCTGCGGGTTTAGCTTTGGGGCTGCAGCGTTTTTTTTTGGTACGCTAGCTTTTCCTGCTGGATTTATTTCTTTTTGGGGGAATGTGTCCTGTATTCAGCTAAAATAAAGCGTACAATGACTTGGTCAACAACGGGCGTGCACGCTAAAACTGATTATTTTAACTCCTCTGAAACAAAGCCTCGGAACTGTTAAATTCCCATGTCACGAATGCATGTATTAACAATACTAGTAGTAGTTATTTAAAGATAGTAACCGTTACTATAATGTTTTCAGAACATAGGTATGAAGTTAAATATTTTCTATTTCGGTGTATTTCATTTTACATCCAACAGTGACCTGGATTGCTTAACAATTATACATTATAGTACTGTTAGCTAAAATATAGAATATCTGGAGTAGTCTGATAATGCTGTAATAGAATGCAAATATTTAAGCTCTGACCAGGACTCGAACCCACCCATGTCCGGCTAGGTGCCATGACGACGTTTGTTTGTTGTTTTGCTACGACAAAAGGAAATACCGAAATGGCATGAAAGTCATGGAAGTCCAAAATAACAGCTAGACAAGGGAATTAACATAGTCGCTTTTCATTTCTATTTTGTATGATTTATTTCCCTTATGTTAAAAGAAGAAGAAACTGGGATGCCGATAGAACCAAATTTGTCGGTATCAAACGGGTGACATTAGTCTTGACAAAAAGGAATACACGAGCATTTCATGTTTTCCAAATAAATGACTCTGACGTCACTTTGATAGATCATTATTATACGAAAATGAACAAGGACTATCTGAACGTTTCATTAGAGCATTGTAGAAGAAGTGGTTCAAGCAGGGTTTTACTTACAAAAATACTGATTAATTAGACTTCCAACATATTATATATATTGCTTTCGTCTAGAAGATTACAAGACTCATCGCATAGATTAGAAAATAAGAGATAAACCAATCTGAATACAAAATGATGTATTTGTAATGTGTTTGGTGACGAATTTCATTTTTACATTAAATGTCTCTTATACAACGAGTAATGAAAACAATGTATACCCTTTTTACAGTAGTTATAATGTACGCAGAATTTTACTAACAAAAAGTGGCCCGCGACTGTGAATTTAGAAAACAATTATCAATCGACACCCTTTGAAACGTATAACTAATTGTATTCTATCACCATACACATGTACCCTCAAGCTATGATTACAAACAGAGCCTTCCAAATATACAACAAAATATAGCTTGACAATGAGTTGTAAATAAAACGTTTTGAAACGTTTTGCTGATATCTGAACTATCAAACTTCTAAAGAATAAGTCTAAAAAACAATAAATTATTAAGTTGCCTTAGATTTGCCAAAATATTGTATGAACAAGTTTGTATTAAAATGTCAAAACTGAAAACAAATTGATGTTATCTCCCATTGAAAAGTTCAAAAAGATGCTATATATAAACCTCTCAGAAATATAATGTGTCAAACATTGTTAATCGATGACCTGTCTAGATAGATCTATATTTTTAAATCCATTTCTGTATTGAACATTTTGCCAGATGAATTTTTTTTCATGTAATGAATCGCACTATGCATAAACAATGCGTTTATCATCATGACAATGCATAATACAGCATCTATACCTGCATGACGATGTGTTCAATTTTGCTAAAACTTGGCTGATGATTCGATGATTTATGATCAATAAAATATTTCCATCTGTACCAATATGTGTTTTTGAAAATTGTCAGATTAATTTTGTACGTTTATTCAATTTCAGAGGAGAGGAATTTATATAAGTTTTAAATAACTTGTTTTCCGATCCATTAATTTCATGTATTTATTGTTGTATACCATGTATGTCAAACTTGCTGAAATAAAGTTTAAACCAATTTCACAGACTCTGGATAACTGTGTAAAAGATGTCTGTGCTGTAATTATGTTTTACGGTGGTATATTTAGGACATGCATTCATTTTTTTTTAAAGATTAAATCCTCTTGTGCGCACGACATCTTGATTTCAGTGCACGACATCTTATCTCGAGCGCTCGACATCTAATCTTGTGCACACGGCATCTTATCTCGAGTGCACGATCTCGAGCTCTTTGCATCTTATCTCGTGCGCACGACATCTTATATAGTACTAACGACATCTTATCTTGAGCGCGCACGACATCTTATCTCCCGCGCGCGCTCGACATCTTATCTCAAGCGTACGGCATTATATATATATATATATATATATATATATATATATATATATATATATATATATATATATATATATATATATTTCAAGGTCCATTGTGTGTATTAAGATCATAAGTAAAGTCATACGTTTGCCACTCACTTTTTTTTTGCATTTGTTTTGTTTCATGATACTTAAAACAGTTTCACACAAACACAAACAAACTGATAAAAAGGCAGCAAAAATTCAGTGATGAAACAAAGGAATAAGTCCTTGACAAAATAAAGATTTGGTATGTAGACTTTGCCCATATTTCAAAGAATTTCCCCGTTTTCCCATAATATGCTTGTATGAAATTGACTCTTTTAGTTTTAAAAAAAGATTTGTATCATTCGAACAGAGATTAAAGAATTAAAGAAAAAAAATGCTGTAAAGATCCGATGTCAAAAATAGATTTTGCCATTTTGAATAGTCATGTTTACTTTTAGTTAGAACTTTGAGAACAATATGCAACCGTTTAATGTCAAACCTACACATGGTTAAAAAAACCGAGGTTATTTGCAAAATATGAGTTGTAGTAATTTCTTTCTCATATCTCCATCAATCTAACATTGTTTAGATTGCTTCAGCATGTTCTCTTGATGAAACAAACACTATACTGTATTTTTAAAACATTAAGTACAAACGCTGTACCAATTATGGAAATGTATGTGCAATAGAGCGATAGAATATATAGCAAACTAATTTTGTCACATTATGCTCCAGTTTCCTTTAATGAATCATTTTTTTCTACCTATTACTTAGTAAGGGCGTTATAAAGTTAAAAGATAATTTGCATCATTGGGTTTTAAAAGGGGTTTTCTAATGTAACGAATATAATGAATATAATGAATGTCTTAAATTTCTGTTTATGATCAATTTTCATTTTGTAATAGTGATGTTCTAATTCTAAGATTTAATCTACAGGAAAAACTGGGTTTGTGCATGTCAATCTTTATTCCTCAATTTTGATCAGTACAAGATGATTGATGATACACTTGGGCCACACCAAATTGCAAAGCTGTTAATTGATTTTTTTTCCTGAAAATAAATGAGGCGTCGAGCGGAAAAATTATTTAATTTTTTTTTTTTTTTTTTTTTTTGGTTTTTGAGAAAATCAGGAGCGAGCGAAGAGCGAAGAAATATCTTTGTTTTCATTTGGCTTTCGACTGACTAATAAAAACCTTAAAATAGAATGTATAGCCCCTTTACATCAAAAAATAATTCCACAGGGATTGAGAAAATCTGACTTGCAGATGCACAATAAAGCAAACTCGTGAAAAAGGTAATAACACTGGCATACAGTACACTGTAATCAAATAATTTATGCTTTTGAAAATGCTGATAGAAAATATGTAATAAACAACAATGCATAACGTTAAACCATACTTATCACATTGATATGTGACTTGAATATTTACTGCTGTGAAAATGTAGCATTTTTAGCTGACTTTACAAAAGTTTTAAATATCTCTGTAAACGTTACTAGACCTATTAAGGTATTGGACCCCTAATAGTAATGTTATAAAAATGGCATTTGCTTGGTATATTCTTAAAGTTGACCATGTTTCGCACTGTGTTGCAAATTTTAAACAACTTTTACCGTGCCGTTTTTTGTAAATTTTGTATAATTTATGGTATTTCCTCAAGCTCAAGTAGGAACGAATTTCAATGTGATAGCCACTATCTAAAACGTTTGCAGAGAATTCATTACAGCATTAATTTTTGATAAAAGAAACATCAAACTACTGTTAAACAATTACAAAACATAAAATAAAACTGCAAATATCATATTTTAGGGTGCCTCAAGTAAACAAATTTAATGAAACAGATTCTAACTCCACCATTGAAACATTAAGGTCAAACCTTGCGGGTCTGTTTTGAATTTTGCTCACTTCATTCAAAAATAACCTTGGAGCAGAAGTAAAACCTACTTGCATTTCTTCCACAATATGTCATCTAAAGAATGAAGGCAAAATAGAGAACTTTTACTGCATGTAACTCAGTATTTTCAAAGATGTCTAACTCTTCCCCTCCTGATTTAGAGGTAAATTCACTTTGAACAGCAAGAAATTGCTTAAAAAATGAAAATTTCCCACGTTTGTACTATACATCCATAATAAGTCTTGAAAGAAGTAAAAACTTACTAGAAAAAAGAAAAATATGGAGAGAAAAATTGGTCCCAGTGGGGCTTGAACCTACGCCCCCCCCCCCCCCCCCCCCCCCCTACCCCCTTGAAAATTGCCATCAAAGTAGGTTTGAAACTTGAATAGTTATTTACTGTCAAAGCCTACACCAGGAAAACCAATACTCTTGAATCTGACTCTAAACAGATTTATGTCTCTTTTTAACATAGGATATTTTTATTTAAGTTTTATATAATGACCAATAGCTCTGTTATTTTCAAAGCTTCTGACTATTGTGCCCCTTTTTACTGACAAAGCTCTGATTCAGAAAAGTCGAGCATGATGTCTTATGTACACTCTTTTTCTAACTTTAAACTTTCATAACATACTAGTATTAGATTTGTTCAAAGTCTCAATTAAGGTCTGAAATGGAGATTAACTGACTCAATCAAACCAGGCTGGGCTGATTACATTCTATGTATCCAAAGGATCTCTAAATAGTTTTAATTCATAACTGCATTACTGAATGTACTCATACCGTTTAATTTGTTGCAGAGGTTTACAAAATAGAAGATAAAATGAAATGAAATTATATATTTAAAACATAAAGAACTTGATAATAAAAAGGCTGGATGGAATGAATTCAAACGTATTGCAAGACTCCCTTAATGAAAATTTGGTAGAAAACCTTACTTGATATATAAATTTCATACAAAATTTATTTCGACTTTTAAAGATTTAAAATTTTGATAATCAGTAAACACCTGACGTAATCAAAATACGCCCAGTAATAGGACAAGCACGAGTGGGTATCAGCCTATGGTAAACGGACCATCTGACACGTATCTGTTGATTTATGTCATCCGTTATATATAAGCCCAGTACCCACACGAAAACGCTCAACTTAACAGAACCTCAGTCTTATATCATACATATTTTAAAACGTTAGCAGAGGAAAATGGATGTTCGATTTATCGGGTTACTTTTTGTAATATTTCCGTGTTTCTTTAAGGAATCTCATAGCAGAGGTTAGTATTTGCCTTATTAATCTGCATTTAAATTTGTTCAGATATATATAAAAAAAAACAACAACTAAATAAAAGGGAAAAAAAAGAAAAAAAGACAAATATAAAAATGTGTCTGTCTATAAATGAAAAGTAACGTTCAAAAGTTAGAAACCGACACACATGTAAAAACAAACAAACTATGATTGGTTTTTTAGTTGTTTAAATCGTATTTTGAATTGGGCCGAGAATCTATAAGGATAAATCTGTGTGCAAACATATTAAACTTATGTATTCTTACATCAAGGGATGTACGTCTGCATTTTCCTCTGGTAAAACACAAATTAACTATTCGAGTTTCTCAAGTTCTAGTCACATTGTGTGTGTTCTTTGCTATCAAACTATCCGACAACACGAAGTCTTTGGTCTAACAGAGACAGCAACGTAGCATATATAATACTGGGAAGGGCCCTCGATAATGTTGTAATAACTTTTGGCCCAACCCATTTGTATATATGACATTTTTAATGTATGTGATTGTTGTTTGTGTTTCTGTATATATGTACAATAAAATATGATTAAACTAAATATGTAATGTTACCACCTCGAATTACGCTTACATTTGCTTAAGAGCAGAAAAGTAATGTATGGGCAGTAATATTAAGATTTAAGGTAGCAGGCTACTTTTAGATTCGAAAATTTTGGGCACGGACAGTCTTACATGTAGCGAGTCGCAATATTGCACTTCCCTTATGAGCAGAATCAGGGTGGCCATTTTATAAGTTGCGTGCATGGTTTGTGCTTTTAATTAATGGCAAGATCAGAATTCTCATACAAGAATAAAGAAACATGAAATAAAGAAAGTTATCAAAACGAAAGTTTTACACCATCCATGAAAAATAGCATGCCAGAATCATCAATTTTGCACTTAATGAACAGCCTGTAATGATCCCGCTGCAAGAACAATGCCCAATTTTAGTGCATTTCTCAATTTAATAGTCCTCATTTCTCAATTTAATAGTCCTTACTGAACTTCAGGATATAAACGGAATGTGCTGGGCGGGGTGGGGGAGGGGGAGCGGGAGGAGGAGCATCCAGCTCGTGTTTTCACAAAATAGCGAAAATGTTCCTGAGTATCAATCAAAGAGCACAGAACCCTCTCTTGATTTGAATTTTCGGCGAAAAGGTGCCTCATTGATTCATACAAAGCTACCAGCAGTTAGTTTTACAACTGACATCAGAATTTTTCATGTGTCGGCTGTATAAACTTTCTAAAGAATTAACAATCATTATCTCTCACCTTAATTTACAGACATCCAAACTCACGAAGTTCTAATTATTACAAATACTGACGTGGGCCAAAATTCGAAGTGTACCCTGCTACCTAAACAGTCATAATTATGAGATTAACTGTAATTGTAGTGTATAATCAGGAAGATATAGAATATTTTTCGTGTTTTTAAACCATTCTATCTCCTTTTCAATCACTCGTTTAATAGAAAGCATATTTCGTTACATTATAGATTGATAGAAGTTGAAAATTGCGCTCAATATTATCTTTATTAATGAGCCGTGCCATGGAAAAATCAACATAGTGGCTTTGCGACCAGCATGGATCCAGACCTGCCTGCGCGTCCGCGCGGTCTGGTCAGGATCCATGGTGTTCACTTTTAAAGCCTACTGCAATTAGAGAAACCGTTAGCGAACAGCATGGATCCTGACCAGACTGCGCAGATGCGCGGGCTGGTCGGGATCCATGCTGGTCGCAAAGTCACTATGTTGGTTTTCTAATGGCGTGAATCATTTCCATTTCTGCTTTGAATATTTTGCTAGATGAAAAGACTTTACTGTGCATTAATGAATTGCACATATAACCATGATAATATCATAATACTGCATCTTGTTTGAAGATAATTAATTTTCAAATACCTACATGACGATTTTACATTCAACTTTGCTAATAATTACGGAACATCTTCAGCAGCAAAATATGTTCTTTGAAGTCATGAATACTATGAAAAAAAATCAGATGATCTATAATCAGTAAAATGTTTCCATCTGAATCAATGTTGTTTTTTTTTCTGAAAACTGTCAAAGTATTGTGTTACATTTATTCAATTTCAAAATATGCTGGGAAGCTGTGTAAAGATGCCTGCGCTAAAATTATGTTAGGCGGGCCGGCGGTACACTTGACTGCCAATCCAGAGGTCCGGGGTTCGGATCCCGGTCCAGGAACTGGAAATTTCTGAGATGCTCTTGAGTGGCTTCCACCGGACTACGAGGCCTGTACTTGTTCTTCCCAGGAAAGACGGCTTCTCGTGTATCGGTTCTATACACCGGGCCCGTTAAAGAGCCAGACTACCTTTTCAGAAAGAGCTAGGCTAAGTTAGCGGAACAGGCCTGTATCTCTCTCTGTTATTTCTGTCTGTTTCGGGGGGCTTTATCTCACTCTGTTTCTCTGGTCAGATTGCTCTGTGTCTGTACTAGTAGAGGATAAATTTTGCGCCCTGTGTGACTGCGTTTGCTATATGTAAAACGCCTTTGAACGTGTTTATCATGAAAAGGGCACTATATAAATCCGGTATAATAATAATAATCAAAGTAGTGTATCACAATTACATTCCAAGTCATCAATGTTTTTTCCTATTGACGTGCAAATTTCATATCGTATGAGTGTCATCGTTGGTGACGTCATTTTGTTCTACTTTCTTTTCCAATTCATTTTAAAAATTGTGGTACAACCTATTTACTTTTCAGTATAAAAGCTCGTCATATGGGTGTTAACTGTATTGAGTTATAAATACCCATGCATTTATATTATCAATGTATACATATCGTCACGTTTAACGTTCATCGAGGGCAATATTTCAATAATACTCTAGGTGCGGAACTAATTTTTTGTTATTTAAATGATAAAAATAAGGCAAGATGTGATTGAAATGAAAACAATATTAGTCACGCATACATTTTACATTGAATAACACCTAAAGTCATTGCAAAACTACTGCAAATTGCTTTACGTAATAGCAAATCAGGTTCAATGCTCTTCATCTGACGAGTTGTCTCGCTTGTAAAACAAGTTTATGTTTTATTTAAATTTCAGTCATTTGTTTAAAGTGGAATTATATGCATTTTTCAAGTAAAAATCAAGCTGAAATAGATGTGCATGTAAAAAGGATGGAGGAAATTATAGCTTTTAACCTAACATACCAAACTCTTACTGTTACAAAATAATGAATTTCCAAATATGACTTTTCTTATTTTGACTGGGGCAGTCTTTTTAAAAAAACGTCAAACTGCAAGCAGGAGTTGCTTCCCTTCTACTTCAGAAATTTCCATTTTCAGGTAAGGGAGATCATTGCGCAGAAGACTGAAAAAATATCTATTATTTTATCCGTTCGATTTCTTTATTTTTAAAGCATCAACTTCGAATACTAATGCGGCATTATCGTTAATTTAAAACATCTAATTGCACAGCAACCGAAAATTGCTTTTATAGAACACTCAACCAAAACACACTATATGCAGTATTAGATGTGCATAATGCCGCTTTAAATAGGCATGGTCGAGAAAAAAAGACTGTCGAAACGCCCGCTAGTGATGTCGTTGAACTCGGATGTTAACATTTATAGACTATCCGTTAACTCCGATGATTTTGAATACTTTTGTATGTAAAAAGTATTACTGGCAGTGATTTGACAGAAACGTAATTATTTTTTAAAATGGCACTTTCACTTCAAGAGTCTTTAGGACTATATTCCTTCACACCCGGGCTGAATTTTAACCTAGTTCACGCGTTCTTGCCATTTTTCCACCATGCGAAAGCCAATCATATATTTTTGCAGTTACACCGAAGCAATATAGTACATATTGCCATTTTGCCAGCCGGTGCCTCCGGGCTACCACAGAAAGTAATTTCACCTCGGGTTTTGCAAGTGCAAATGATTGCTTCTGGTCGTCAGTCCTTTGAATTTCGCATACCCAACTTTTTTCTTCTTAGGCGTCTTATCAAGCCATCCGCAGCGGGGTGCGAGAACAGCCGCCGCAGAGACATTCCGATATCAGACAGACCTAAGTTTTACATTGAAATATAGAAGGATTAAATTTTGTTTCCACCATTCTTATTTCCTGTTCTGATATTTAAATTTATCACTGTTCCTACCATACAATTCATTTTCTTATCTTTCCACTGGTGTATTTTTTATAAATGTAACACTATTTCTTCTTGCTTCCAATTTCATTTGAAACCAACCATAGCATTTCCCTATATAGCCTATATAAAATGCAAGCAAAACACGTTTTTCGCTTACTTTAAAAGACATTTAATACTGTTTCTCCTCTGGAACAAATTTTATCACTGTTATGACGTGAAAGTATAACAAACAAACAAAATGATGATATAAAAATATTCAAAGTAATTCAATAGCATCTTGCTTCCATTTGCATTTAAAAACGGCTAAAATTGCACTTTAGCCACTCTGCCCAAAATGTCCGAGTTATGTTCGGTTAGCTGATAAGATACCATTGTAAAGCTTAAGTTTTTTGGCTGATTGTTTTAAAAATAAAAGATAAAATATTGCCTTTATCCCATTTTGCGTTACATATCGTTTATTTTATTTTTTAAAAAAGAGAAGAAAATGGTGTCAAAAATTACTGTGTATTTCGGTGAAAGTCAGTCATGTGTCATTGTTACAGTCAAAAAATGTAAATTGTCTCAACCACGTGTCATTGAAATATTCGATCTTAGAATATAACAGATTTGAAATGTCCAAAATTACAGTTTATAGTTTTGTAAATTGTACATCCACTGTCAGTGACAGAATGTATCTGTTGCATTTTTTGTAAACGTGAAATTAGTGCGTGCGAAATAAAAATAGTATAACGTGCAGATTCAGTATAGAAAATAAACAAAATCAGAATTCTAAACTGTTTTTACAGGGGTTTCGCTTCTATTAGATCTACATTGTATTTATCAGAATCGGATCAGTGCATAACAGAATAAATCACAGCTATATCAACAAACGACTGTATTAATTTTACTGTTATTATATGTATTACCAGATTGCTATATGATATAATGGACTAATAAATAAAATTAGCACTACTGGAAGTATATAAAATATTCTATTGATTCGAGTGTTTAATTGTAATTATCATGTTTACAGTCGAACAAATAGTTGTCAAAACTATTCTAAGTTTAAATGTGAACAACGGCCTGACATGATATATCTTTTAACTTGATATCGTTTAATTTAAAATAGATTTTAATATTACAGTAATTTTGATTTTAAAGTAAAATATCATATAGCATGTTGGCTGTTTTGCTTATTATATATAAGCGTGTAATGTGTTTCTGATTATAGCAAAGTGTTAAGTATAGTAGCTGTCAGCATGACAATATGATAAAACTTCTGTTAACACAGCAGGTATCCGCGCCTGTATAAGGGTCAGCTATAAAAAGAAAAACTTCATGATGAAAAGAAATGAAAGAAAATGAACTGGATGTTTAATTAAATCATCATATTTCTATCCTAAAAATATATCCTAAAACGTTGACTTTTTCGGAAATTATTGAATACTTTTGATCACAGAATGCGAGTTTACACAACTGCATGCAGTGTGTGCTATCCATATACAACCAGATGTTCTGTTGCGCAACATATCATACTTGATTAATTAAGCAAAAGCAAATGCAAATGCGATAGTGGTCTGATAAACCTAAAATTTTAGTACTTAAAATTATGTGACCGGTGTCTTAAATTTTTATTTCTTTCTGTACTGTTACATGTATATTGTAAAAACATGTGTTTTAATTGCTGCAAGTTAAAGTTTCCACAATACCAGACTGCCTTAGTCCATTTCATAGCCTGTACTCAAAAATGAACTAAAATCGAAAGAAAGCCTTGAAGCAAAATGTTATTTTAACACTAAATGTTACAAATCGAGTTTTAAAAGCTTTTGATGAATCAAAATTTTCTTATCCGGATATCTTTACAATTTAAATGTTTTTAATTAAAATTTCAATCACATATCACTGATGAAATTATTTCTTTTATCATTACAATTCATATGATCATAATCACTTCATAGCTATCTTTTCATAAGGTTGGTTATTATTTGAGGTAATCATGAAAATATTTTATCCTGTAAAATTCTTGCATTAATTATACGGACTCTCATTTCGTCTTTCCTTTTCTTTTATAGATGATATATACAACACTGTTTATTTGTGAAAAGTAGCCTGGGTTCCAGTCTGTTGATTTTTCATGTGTTTCTGTTCTACTGTTAGAAACTAAACGGGCCAGTAACAGCAACTTTCTCATACACATAAGATAGTGCGTATGTTATGACAAAGCAAAATATATCACCGACTGAATCTCAGGCTAGGTGATAAGATACGCTATGTTACCAAACGGGTAGATAAGGGGAGAAACTCGCATATCTAATTCTTCTTATCAACGGTAAATACAGGGTACTGTCCCTTGATGAAAGAAGACTTTAGTTTGACATGTTTGAAGAATTCAGTATCTTTAATGAATCTCAGATGCCCGTTCTTGTTTTGAAAAGTGTTCTTAGTGCGGTGCTTGATAGGTGTATAATCTTATTTGTTCATACATAATTATTTAATTGCTCCTAATGTAAATCTGTCATTTTGTTTTATTCATAAATACCGTTTCAAAAAATACCAGTTCTACTATACGACATAATATATTTGAAATTTTGCCTATGCATGTAGTAATTGCCAGCCTGACACAAAATACTTACTTATAGCTCTGGGTAAAACATTTTTTGCTATACTGACATTGGAGGTGGTCATTAATGAATGGGCCTCACTAATACTTGTATCATCGGTAACACATGTTTGAAGTTGAAAAATAAATACTTATTTTTATCAGGCCATGCATGTAGAATCAGAGCCCGGACAAGACACTGCGGGCGGACGGACGGACGAAAGGAACAAAGCAACTTCTAGACTCTAAACCAAAAGGGCAATGATAATAACATCAACCAAAATTACTCGACATGGCAATAAGAACCATACATAAGTATATACAAACTGTTTACTGACTGCAAGTATACACATTTTACACAAATGAAAGATGAAAGAAATCGCAAAAACACAAACAGACTAAACAGATACAAAATATACATAAAGAAGAGACACAACGGGGCATATAACATGTCTACAAGACAGTTATTTTTTTTTACTTTTATACAGCTGTATTCTCGATAGCCGACAGCTGACTTTAACGACTGCCTATTTCAAATACAGTGGTCGTTTTCGACTGTCTTTTTTTCTCGACCTTGCCTATTTAACGGCTAATATACTTTTTCAAGAATAACGTAGAACCCGGAAACTTCACACAGGTGTTCCGAAAGGACACATCTGTGAAGAAATTGTTAGCGAATATCTCAAAACATAACAATCGTTTTTGGCCCAGAAATTGTAAATGTAAGCCATGGTTATTCATTGACAAATCTGTCAGGTTGATTTGCAAGAATTGGTTTCGTTTTAATAGAAATAAATGAAAAACTTTACCTACCGATTCACAGCTGGGTTACATTTCCAGCTGGGTTACATTTCCAGCGGGCGTCAGGATAGCCGGTTAACCAGTGTGATGATATCCTCGAAACATCTTGGGAAAGCAAGGACAAATAAAGTAAATAATAAGAATTTAAATGATATATCTGTAGGTAAGTTTGCGTATTTGAGCCGTGCCACGGGAAAACCAACATAGTTGGTTTGCGACCAGCATGGATCCAGACTAGCCTGCGCATCCGCGCAGTCTGGTCAGGATCCATGCTGTTCGCTTTCAAAGCCTATTGGAATTAGAGAAACTGTTAGCGAACAGCATGGATCCTGGCCGGACTGCGCGGATGCGCAGGCTGGTTTGGATCCATGCTGGTCGCAAAGCCACTATGTTGGTTTTCTCATGGCACGGGTCATTTGAGTATGAAAACTTCTCTGAACCCTCTCAGTAAGTTCGGCAACGGGTTGTAAGAAAATGAATGGAAATTTTCGTACGAATATTTCGGTATCATATTTCACTTAAACTGCTACTAATTATATATTTTTAAATAACAAAAATACCAAAAATGATGAGTACGAGCGTTACTTTTACAAGAAAATGTCGTTGAATTTTCTACCCTGCAAAACACATGGACATTTTTTTTTCTAATGTTTCGCCGCCATATTTATTTCAGAATGTCAAATAAATTATTGTTTCTTTTTTTTTACCTAGATTTAGTTTCCAACATTAAAAAAAAAATAAAAATAAAAAAAAAAACTTTTCACATCAAACTGGATGTGTAAATAAAGATAATTTAAAACTATTTCGGGAACCATTTGTTTAAGGCGAGCAAGTCGCAAAACTTATTTCTCAAAATGTAAACAATGTCAAAATTCACATGAATGATATTGCTGTAAAGGAACAAATGGCAAATGCCTACTTGTTTCACTTTTACGTCCTGTAGGACGCAATCTTCAAATGTATATACATTGTATTCTTAAAAGTTTCATGATTATTTCAAGATTAAAATCTGTGCAATCTTTTCTGTGAAACTAAGCTAAACTTTAAACATGAGAAATTAAAGAAAAATATATACCATCACGGGATTCCTGAGCATTTTGAAACTCGTGGCGGATATAAAGAACTGTGCCTCAGCTAAGGTAGTTATCTTTTATTTTGAGAGGACAAACATTTAAGCAAAATTAGAATTGGTATGTGTATAACATTACCGAAAAGAAAATTTCAAAGTCTTTTCTAGTCTAAGACAGAGAACAAGTAGGAACTAGTTAAACAGCAAGACAATTATTTTTGAATTACAAATAAATTAGTGTGGCATAATACCCTTTACATAATTATGCATGCATACAAATTGTGCACTTTTAAAGTGTGTGACTGTGTGACTCTCCTTCATTCATTGGCTTTATTTAGACACCTCAGAATTTGTTTATATCTTATATTGTTATTTTCATTATTATAATACCAGGTTTATATAGCACCCTTTTAATGATCAATTTCACGTTTAAAGGCGCTTTACATAGTTCAAATGCAGCCACACAGGGCGCATAATTCATCCTCTACTAGTACAGACAGTCAGCGATCTGACCAGAGGGACAGAGTGAGACAAAGCCCCCACGACAGAGAGATCAGAAGTCAGATACAGGCTTGTCCGGCTAACTTAGCCTAGCTCGTTGCGAATAGACAGCCTGGTTCTTTAACGTGCCCAGTGTATAGCACTGATGCACGCAAAGATTGCCTGGGTTCCTGACCTGTACACCTCTAGTTGGATGGGAAACACTGAAAAACGTTTCTGAAAATTCCCGATGAGCTACCGGGGATCTAACCCCCGACCTGGAAGGCCAGTGTGCAAACCACTGAGCTATCCGTCCACCTATATAGGCAACTCCTATATAAACTATTTGTATTTTAAGCGGGACGACAGTGCAAGTTTGCTAAATGTTAGTTATTTTATGTTAACAGATTGAGGCCTTGGTTTCGTAATCAGACAATGTTAGACCTGCATCACTGCGCCCGCTGTTGACATCGAACAAACATATGTCTTTAATAAATGCTATCATTTTCTTTCAGGTATATATAAACCGGCACTCACTGAAGGCGTCGAAGTCATTGCAGAGACAGGTAAAGAAATGTTTCCGACATTTGCCCCCCCCCCCCCCACTCCCCCACCATGAAAAAATGAACTGCTGGACATCTGCCCCCCAGTTGAAATGGTAGATAGGACATTTGTCCCCCATGGCTTATTTTTGGAATGGAAATTTGCCCCCCAATATTTTTGTCCTATATGCCAGTATATATAACTATATTTTTTGTTGTTTTATTAATAAAATTACTCTTAAAGGCAATTTTCAGTAAAGAAAAACTGTTCTATTAATAATAATTTGATAAATATGTTATTTACTTTAAGGTGTTAAGGTAAATAATAGCATATTATTGAGTAATAAAAGTGCTCATAACAGCGTTATAATTTCTTAATTAGTGCAATTTTTTAACACTCGAACTTGTTAATTTGGCAATTATCTACTACAAAATTGTATAAAACAAAGATATTGCCCCCTAAAATATGACGAATGTCTTGTACGAAGTTCCCAAAAAATCACTGGGGGACAAAAATATTGGGGGGGGGGGGGGGGGGGGGGGCAAATGTCCATTTCAGAAATAAGCACTGGGGGGCAAATGTCCTATCTATCATTTCAACTGGGGTGCAAATGTCCAGCAGTCCACTTTTTCATTGGGGGGCAAATGTCCTGGGGGCAAATGTCCGGATCCCGTTATAATTAAAACTACGTTCTGGAATGTTAGCTATGTGCAAAATATGATGGTGGAAACTCCATACTGTGAAGTCTTGCATATTAAACTAGAGGCATTAATACCTATAATGATAACATCGCAATAAATCAGTTGTATTCAAATTTTACTTTATAGCTCGGATAGCAAACGAAATGTTTTTGTTTGGAAAGAGTTAAAATTTAACTAATCATCACAAATGACATATACTTAAAGTCTTACCTTAAAGGCGGCCAATCACATATGAACCGTGTCATGAGAAAACCAACATATTGCGTTTGCGACCAGCATAGATCCAAACCATGCTGTTCGCTTTCAAAGCCGATTACAATTAGAAAAACTTTTAGCGAGTAGCACGGATTCTGACCAATTTGCGCGGATGCACAGACTGGTCTGGATCCATGCTGATCGCAAGCGCACTATGTTGGTTTTCTCGTGGTGCGGCACATATACATTTTGTGGAGGGAGAGATGTCACGGTACGACGAAAAATGCAAGCATTTAAACCATTTTATCTTCAAGCTAACTTAAGAAAAGTATATATATGATACGCAAAGCAAATATCCATTCTTACTGAACACTTAAATGCAAGCGCGTTTTATTAAGTTTGTATAGTATAAATGTACTTCGTAAATGTTTTCTTGAATTGATTATCAACCATGTGATATCTATTTAGTGTAAAACAGTAATTGCAACTTCTTTCGTTAAGTTTATTATTTTCACTATAGATAGGCTTTGGTATAAAACAAGAGGACCAAGATGGCCCTAGGTAGCTCACCTGAGAAACACACCATAACAGTGTAAACATGTTTGACCTTGTGATTTCATAGAAATAAATATTCTGACCAATTTTCATTAAGATTGGATCAAAAATGTGGTTTCTTAAGTGTAAACAAGTACTTTCTTCCATTTGACCTGGTGACCTGGTTTTTGAGCCAAGATGATCTACATTCGAACTTGACCTAGATTTGATCAAGGCAATCATTCTGACCAAATTTCATGAACCTCAATTGAAAAATAGTAAAATACAGCCTATATCACATACAAAACATTTTTCTTTTACTTATCCTAGCGACCCAGTTTTTGAGCTCAGATATTAACCAATATTCGAACCTGACCTTAATTTCATCAAGGCTATCATTCTGACCAAATTTCATGAAAATCAATTTAAAAATACAGTCTCTATCGCATATACAAGGTTTTTCTTTCATTTGGCCTAGTGACCTCAGTTTTGACCACAGATGACCCATATTCTAACCCGACCTAGAATTCATCAAGGCAATCATTCTGACTAAATTTATGAACGTCCAGTGTAAAAAGCAGCCCCTATTGCGTACACAAGGTTGTTCTTTAATTTGACCGGGTGACCTAGTTTTTGACCCTAGATGCCCCATATTCAAACTCGACCTAGATTTCATCAAGACAAACATTCTGGTCAAATTTCATGAAGATCCGGTAAAAATGCAGCTCCTATTGCACACACAATTTTTTTTCTTTGATTTGACCTAGTGACTTAGTTTTTAACCCCAGATAACACATATTCGGACTTGACCTAGATTTTATCAAGGCAATCATTCTGACAAAAAATTCATAAATATCATTTTAAAAACACAGCCTCTATCGCATACACAAGGCTTACCTTTGATTTGACCTTGTGACCTAGTTTTCGACCCAGATGACCCATTTTCAAAATTGGCCTAGATTTCATCAAGGTTATCATTCTGATAAAATTTCATAAAGATCAGTTTAAAATTACAGCCTCTATCGCATACACAAGGTTTTTCTTTTATTTGACCTAGTTGCCTAGCTTTTAACCGCAGATGACCCATTTTCAAAGTTTTCCTAGATTTCATCAAGGCAATTATTCTGACAAAATTTCATGAATATCAGTTGAAAACTACAGCCTCTTTCGCATACGCAAGGTTTTTCTTTGATTTGACCTAGTGACCTAGTTTTTGACCCAAGATGACCTATTTTCAAACTTAACCTAGATTTTATCAAGGCAATTATTCTGATCAAATTTCATGAAGTTCAGTTGAAAAATACAGCCTCTATCGCATACACAAGGTTTATCTTTGATTTGACCTTGTGACCTAGTTTTTGGCCCAGAAGACCCATTTTCAAACTTGACCTAGATTTTATCAAGGCAATCATTTTGACAAAATTTCATGAAGATCAGTTGAAAATTACAGCCTTTATCGCATACACAAGGTTTTTCTTTGATTTGACATGGTGGCCTCGTTTTTAACTCCAGATGACCCATTTTCAAACTTGGCCTAGATTTCATCAAGCCAATCATTCTAACCAAATGTTATGAAGATCAATTGAAAACTACAGCCTCTTTCGCATACACAAGGTTTTTCCTTGATTTGACCTATTGACCTAGTTTTTGACCCCAGATGACCCATTTTCAAACTTAACCCAGATTTTATCAAGGCAATTATTTTGATCAAATTTCATGAAGATCAGTTGGAAATAACAGCCTCTATCGCATACACAATGTTTTTTCTTTGATTTGACCTAGTTTTTAACCGCAGGTGACCCATTTTCAAACTTGACTTAGATTTCATTAAGGCAATTATTCTGACCAAATTTCATGAAGATCAGTTGCAAACTACAGCCTCTTTCGCATACACAAGGTTTTTATTTGACCTAGTGACCTACTTTTTGACCCCAGATAACTCATTTTCAAACTTAACCTAGATTTTATCAAGGCAATTATTCTGATAAAATTTCATGAAGATCAGTTGAAAAGTACAGCCTCTATCGCATACACAAGATAAATGTTAACAGACGACAGACAGACAGACGATGGACGCCGGACATCGGGGGATCACAAAAACTGAGCTAAAAATCAAAATAATAGCGCAAAATAAACAGAAAAGTAGTTGGCGAGTTAGGAACAAATTAGCACAGGGACCTGTACCTTCTATTTGGCCATATCATTGTAAGCAGGAAAATTATAAACAAGATGGTCATGATGGCCCTATATCACTCACTTGCGTTCAATTGTTTGCTTAAAAACTTGTGCCCGCCGACCTCCTGGGCGGGGCAAGTTTTAACCCCAGGGAGATAATTTGAACAATCTTGGTAAAGGGCTACTACATGATGCTACATGACTATTAGAAGATGCTTTTGCAGAAAGGCGCATGTCTCTCCCAAAATCATAGTAGTAATAGGCAAAAAGTCAATTGGAGACAGGGGCGAGTGTCAAAGACAATGATGGTTTGCTGCAATAGAGATCATCTACTCGGCATGTCCAATCTTCCCATGAAATTTCAAAATTACCCGGAGGACCATTAATTTCAAATCAGTCTAACAATATCCAGCGCACTACCCTACCATTTTTATTAGCTGTATTTCCTTCGGATACAATACTGCTTTGAATATAGATGATTAAAGGAAACTATACATTAGAACAAACATGCAGAACTATCCTAATGATAAAAGTATAAACACATGTTGTTAACGGGCACGTAAAACTTTGTTAGTTAAGTCAGTTAATGAGTTTTTGGGAGCCAGCAGACGACCTAACGCATACGAAGAGGGCGTTCTACTACCCGGTTACCTAGCCGACCAAAACACTGTCATTAAGACCATAAATACTTGTTAAAGCACCCCGTATTGCTTTGATTATAATTATAACGAGATGATAATGAACTTTAGATAAGAAGCCCCCTTAGATTAAAGTCGCTTCATTAACGAATGTTTAAAGTTAAAGTGACATTATGCGCATCTAATACTGCACATAGTGTGTTTTGTGTGAGTGTTCTATAAAAGCAATTTTCGGTTGCTGTGCAATTAGATGTGTTAAATTAACGATAATGCCGCATTAGTATTTGAAGTTGATGCTTTAAAAATAAAGAAATCGGACTGATAAAATAATAGATATTTTTTCAATCTTCTGCGCAATGATCTCCCTAATTTCTGAAGTAGAAGGGAAGCATCTCCTGCTTGCAGTTTGACGTTTTTTTTAAAAAGACTGCCCCAGTCAAAATAAGAAAAGTCATATTTGGAAACTTATTATTTTGCACTGGTAACAGTAAGAGTTTGGTATGTTGGGTTAAAAGCTATAATTCCTCCATCCTTTTTACATGCACATCTATTTAAGCTTGATTTTTACTTGAAAAATGCATATAATTCCACTTTAACATATTTTACATTCCATTTACTGTTATTATCATTTTAGTAGGGTTTAGTAACATGATGGATCATAGATGTTCTTCCACATTTTCTTCTGAATCAGTTTCTCCTTATTTTCAGTTCGTTTAATGACAGCAGCGGAGAGTGATAATGTCAGACTAAGGATAGAGAAGCGTTCTGACGAGGATGACGGTAACAGTGCTTCTACAGACACCTCTGACTCCAGTACCAGCGACGCCAGTAACAGTGTTTCTACGGAAGACTCTGGCTCTAGTACCGATGAGGCATCAAACAGGAAGAAGCGTTCGGACGGTGATGACAGTAACAGTGCTTCTACAGACACCTCTGACTCCAGCACCGGTGATGACGGTAACAGTGCTTCTACAGAAACCTCTGACTCCAGCACCGGTGATGACGGTAACAGTGCTTCTACAGAAACCTCTGACTTCAGTACCGGTGATGACGGTAACAGTGCTTCTACAGAAACCTCTGACTTCAGTACCAGCGACGCTAGTAACAGTGTTTCTACGAAAGACTCTGACTCTAATACCGATGAGGCATCAAAGAGGAAGAAACGTTCTGACGGTGATGACGGTAACAGTGCTTCTACAGACACCTCTGACTCCAGTACCAGCGACGACAGTAACAGTGTTTCTACGGAAGACTCTGGCTCTAGTACCGATGAGGCATCAAACAGGAAGAAGCGTTCTGACGGTGATGTCGGTAACAGTGCTTCTACAGACACCTCTGACTCTAGTACCGGAGATGACGGTAACAGTGCATCTACAGAAACCTCTGACTCCAGTACCAGCGACGCTAGTAACAGTGTTTCTACGGAAGACTCTAACTCTAATACTGATGAGGCATCAAACAGGAAGAAGCGTTCTGACGGTGATGACGGTAACAGTGCTTCTACAGAAACCTCTGACTCTAGTACCGGTGATGACGGTAACAGTGCATCTACAGAAACCTCTGACTCCAGTACCAGCGACGCCAGTAACAGTGTTTCTACGGAAGACTCTGACTCTAATACCGATGAGGCATCAAACAGGAAGAAGCGTTCTGACGGTGATGACGGTAACAGTGCTTCTACAGTAACCTCTGACTCCAGTACCAGTGACGCCAGTAACAGTGTTTCTACGGAAGACTCTGGCTCTAATACCGATGAGGCATCAAACAGGAAGAAGCGTTCTGACGGTGATGACGGTAACAGTGCTTCTACAGAAACCTCTGACTCCAGTACCAGCGACGCCAGTAACAGCGCTTCTACAGAAACCTCTGACTTTAGTACCAGCGAAGACAGTAACAGTGTTTCTACGGAAGATTCTGGCTCTAGTACCGATGAGGCATCAAACAGGAAGAAGCGTTCTGACGGTGATGACGGTAACAGTGCTTCTACAGAAACCTCTGACTCCAATACCAGCGACGCCAGTAACAGTGCTTCTACAGAAACCTCTGACTCCAATACCAGCGACGCCAGTAACAGTGCTTCTACAGAAACCTCTGACTCTAGTACCAGCGAAAACAGTAACAGTGTCTCTACGGAAGACGCTGGCTCTAGTGCCGATGAGGCATCAAACAGGAAGAAGCGTTCGGACGGTGATGACAGTAACAGTGATTTTACAGAAACCTCTGACTCCAGTACCAGCGACGCCAGTAACAGTGCTTTTACGGAAGACACTGACTCTAGTACCGATGAGACATCAAACAGGAAGAAGCGTTCTTTAGGTTGATGCATTTGCACTATTACAACAGAAGGAATTTCTATCAAAATTAAAGTTACTTAATTTTCACGTTAATGTTTTGATTTACTTTCACTCTATCTTTGGCGTTAACGCATCAATTTCATATCAGCAAAGCAGAGGTGGTTTCATGAATTAGTTCGAGAATTTAGAATTTCAACGATTTTTATTTTTTTGCTGCTTTGTTTTATCCAGATAGATATACATGGCAACGAAGTATCTTGTTGCTCTTTATAGTATGATCCAAACCTTCGTTTGTTAACATGTGCGTGTAAAAATAATTCTAGAAATATATGCATACTTTGTCTAGAAAGCAGCTCTTTTAAAGTAAACTTCTTTATCATTTTTCGACAAGCATTGTACATACCTGCAATGAGATATTCTCAATAAAACTGACGATCATCTACTCCCGTCGAACTGTACAGTAGTGTTTGAGGAAAAGACAAACATCTCGGCTAAATGAACAGGCGTAATTAGAAACGGACTCATTTGCAATACAGGTGCATATCGTTCCTATGTATTTCATTTGGTACAAAAAGGGTACGAATTGCCTAGATTTATAATTACAGGATCAGAAACGTGTCATTTCGTCCGCTTGTTCTGCGTAAACTACAACACTCAAACAACGTTCCAACTACCTGTTCTGGTAGAACAGTGTGCTTGTCAAGACAATATACGATAGCGAAAGTTGACAAATCTCAATTTCTCACCTTGAGCTCGTACGTTGTTATATGGTGAGCTGAAACATGAATGCATTGAATTTCACTTTCTGATGGTCTTTAAATGTGCATCGCATCCAACTCCATATTCCAAGCTGACAGCTGTTTCTGCTGGACAATTCCGACCGCATACTGAGCTCACGAAGTCATCAATGTCTTTTCTTATTTACGTGCAAATTTCATATCGAACAGGTGACTTCGTTGGTGACGTGATATTTTCTTCTGTTTTTTTGTTTTTCGTTTTTTAATTTCATACATTCATTTTCCTTGAGTAAAGTATTTTCTTTATACAATAATTATAACATACTGCACATGAAACATTCATTAAGTATTTTATGGATTTTGAACACAAATCGTTTTAATTTCAGGGGAGGGCCGTCATTAATGTTGGAAAAACTTGTGGTCCAATCCATTACTTTTCATTTAAAACGTGTTAATTGTAATGTGTTATAATAACTACCTATATGCATTTATATTAGCAATAAAATACAGTTAAATCAAAATTTTTGTCGTCATTTTAAAATGTTAATTGAGAGCAATGTTTTAATATTAATCTAGCCGCGGAACAAATTTATGACTTGTACTGATAAAAATAAGCTAAGATGTGATTATAATGAAAATAGTATTAGTCCTAAATCTAGAAATACGCATTATTTTAATCCCCTAAAGTTGCAGCTGAGAACGGAAAATAGCAAATCAGAGTCAAATTGTTTAATCTGAAGAGTTGTCCCGGTTGTAAAACAAGTTTACGTGTTTCTATAAAACGATCATTTAAGTTTCAGTCATTTATTTAAGAGAAAATTTGCATATGCTGCACATCTTTGTCTTATCATTAGACACAAATTACATTGATATACATATACCCTCCTTTCTTTATCCAGTTTCTTTTCAAGGATAGTCCGTAAATTGAAATTAGAATCTCCAGTGTAAAAATAATATCATCGAAACATCTTGGGAAATGCAAGAACACGAAAAATAGATACAAGTAGATAATAAGAACAAAAATGATATCTGTAGGTATGTGTGCGGATAGGAAAACTACTCTGAACCCTCTTTTTGTAACTGAATGAAAATTTTCGTTAGAATATATTAGAATCGTATTTTACTCAAGACCGCTATTAATTATGTATTTTTAAATCAAAGAAACATCAAAACGATGGGTATGAGCATTACATAAAAAAATGCCGTTGAAACTTTTAATGAGCAAAACACGTGCACATTTTTTCTCGAATGTTTTGCCGCCATATTTATTTCAGAATGTCATATAAATGACTGTTCTTTTACCTACTTGTCGAACGCAACTCAATTTCCAACATTTAAAAAAAGTATAAACACAACGTACCGTGGAATGTGTAAATAAAGATAGACCATTTTAAAACTGTTCTGGGAACTATAAGTTTCAGCCGAGCAAGTCACAAATCTGATTTCTCAGTTTTTTTTAATATTTAAACATTAGAAATTAAAGGCATATACTATCATGGAACTCCCGAGCATATTGAACCTCGTGCCGAATATAAAGAGGCAGTTGTCTTCATTACTGATATGAAAAATTCAAAAGTCTTCTCTAGATAGAGAACAAGTGTGCACTTATTAAATTGCAAGACTATTATTTTAAAATTACAAAATATCCTTTCCATATGTATGCATGTATACAAATTGTGCACATTTAGAATGTCAGACTTCTTTAGAGTGTCAAACTTCATTCATCGGTTTTATTGAGACATCGCAGAATTTGTTTATATCACCATTATCCTATATATACGAGGAATCTTTCCAAATATTGCCACACTTAATTTACCCATCATACAAAACTTTTTTACTATGATAAAACAATTAAGTAAAGTAAGAACTGATTTTTAAAGATCGGTCGAGAAATTTAGCGGTGTGCCGAAAACCATGGAAACGGTTTAAATAAAGCTGGCAATCGCGGTAACTCGTAAACTTTTTTTTGGTCATATTTCAAAAAGAAATTTGGTAATAGAAACTTGATTTTTTTTTATTTTCATTAAGTTATAAATACCTATTCTTGCAGTGGTTTATATTCTAAATATCTTATTTAATTTCTTAATTGTCGTCAGCACGTGCTATTTTAGTAATAAGCACGTGCATTCAGTTGTGAACCAACAAGGTGCACTTTTTTAATCAGAAAATTTTTCTGGACTTAATTACAACTTTGCTGATTTTTGGCTTAAAAAATATTGTATAATACGCATGCCAATTAAAATTCTAAAAATTTTGATACGCCAATCAACATCATGTTATATATTAATGCAGCGGATTACTTTGCCATAAGCTATTAATTCGCTTCCTTTTCAATAATATGGACAATGAAGTTAATTAATAATGCGTTAAAATCGGCTTTGAATATTAAATGGGAATATTATATAAAAAAACAAAAAGTTTATTTAATTAATTGTTGGAAAACATGTGGATAAATTGTTTTGTGACATTGCCTTTTGGTTTTAGCTGTCAGTATTGTTAGATACGCTAACCTTATAATGCATGCATAAAATTGTTCCCTTTTTCGTTGACATTTTTACTATTACTGTTACGAAATCAATATTTTAGATTTGATACTTCAATTGCTTTAATAATTAATCATATGACCGGACTTTTCTTTATAATTCAGCGGAACCATTATGGGGGGTAAACGAGGCCTAGAGTAAAGGCTTCCAGTGTGTGTAGAGGGGTTCTACAAAGTGAGTAATGTACATGTAGAAAAGAATGTACGATGAAATTTGCCAAAATAATAATAGTTTTGCCTATTTCGTATTTTCGGGGTGGGTCACTTATTGTTACTCTGTTGAAATCTCGTATTATGCAATACACTTTCCGGAGATATCATCAGCATTGGTGTGTTATAAAGTACATGTACAAATATTTTGTATATAGACCGGATGGAAAAATAAAAGGAAAATACGATGTTTTTGAAAGAGTATGTCTGTATTCTTTCATGCACATTTGTAGTAGCAATATACACCCTCTGCATGCGGTTACAAAAAGAAAATACATATGTTAAAGTGACAGTTGCCAAAGGATGATCAGAAATGTTATTTTATACTTTTTCATTCCGGTCCATGCTATAATAAGTCGCATATTTCTAGATATTTTATATACAAAACACTTTACAGTTTATTCACGATGACTTAATTCTAAACATTAAAAAACATACATATACCACATCTGTTTTAAAAAGCAAACAGAACGTAAGTATAGGACTATGTGTAAGGACAAATTTCAAGTGTTAATGAATAACGCGGATGGCCAAACCCCGGATACTCCATCCCACGCACTACCCTTACCAATTTTGAGCAACTTGAATAAATCCTAGACGTCTCAGTGTAGGATTTATTCTTTATTGCAAACTTTGTACGACTGTTCCGTACTATCAATATGCACACATATTACAATCAATTTGCTTTGAGGAAAATATGAAATGGTACAAGGTCACATTCTTCATTTGTTTCATATAAACAATTAAATCTTAAAAACTTCATTTTCAATGCTTTACAGCATTCAGTGATATAAAAACACATATATACCCATAAGAATAAATGTTTTCTCCCCAAAAATGAAAAATATATTATTGAGATGCTAGGTTCCCATATTTTAAAAGAAACATATCTGTATGAAAAACATCACCATCTGAAAATACTTCCTTTGAAATTTGTCTTTTAGCGATAACCCGATACATGTAGACATGGAATTCACAGTGAAAGTGATCTAGCCTTTCCTCATACAAAAGCAATAAGCTAAGCCAAAGCTATAACTGTCACATCCTACTCTGACGCATATACAAGATTCATCAACAAACATGGAAATACATTTTGAATTGCAAAAACGGAATTTATAAAATCATCTTAAACGCATGGCGAACTTCTCTTTTCGTAACACTGGGCTAATTGTCCTGCGAAAGTAGTGGGGACCGAGGCATGCTAACTGCCAAATGCTAAATGCTAAATAAGAAGTTGTGATGCTAAATGTCAAAAGCTTAATGTTAATGTCACATACTTAAGCTTAATTCTAATACAAAAATTACTATATGCCGTATCTAAATGCAAATGTCATAAAAACTCTACATGCAGCCACAGGAAAACATTCCAGCAATTACAAGGCAGAGACTGGGAGTGTTCATGAAGGCCTCAATGGTTGGGAAGATCGGCAAAAGGGAAAGCCCCCTCAGTCGTTTTCTCACATATGCACTGTTGTTATGGAAGTTTTGATCAATAATAAAGCTTCGCACTAGCCAGGAGAATACAAAGCCTGAGTATAACCTGCAAAGTAGCACTTCAGTGGATTAATCCATTGGAACTTGCAGGCAATGAAGAGGCAGAAAACTGGCAAAGCTAGAAGTCAGTCTCAACAACAAACCCTGTGAGTTACAAGAAAAAAGTAAATATCAAGGCATAACGAGACCAAGGATAGAGGAAAGTGCTTTTCATCCCCTGGGGGTTTCTGAACAAGGATGTGGGCAGGCTTCGCCGGGGCACACAGCTCAATGCTCAATGTACAGAAATACGACTGGCCCCATCGCCAATGTTTATGTGGTTAGGAAGATCAGACTGGGGAGCATATACTTCGGAGATGTAAAAAGGCATGACCATGAGCGAGCTACGATTTGGGCCCGATAGATACAACAATGCACCAGAAAACTGTAGGGGAGGCATTGAGGATCTGCGGCAAAACAAAAGTTTCATCAAGGCTACTGGTCTGACAATGTAGTTGCGAACGAGAAGAAAAAGATAAAAACAAATTCTTTTTGTCAAATGATAAATGGTAATTCTAAATATTCCAGTCTTTGTGTTTTTATCTCTTCAAACTAAGAATGTAACTTTTACTATTTGGAAAAAAAATAGATGTCCGCCTGTCTAATTTAAAGCAATAACGTTGAAGATGTTACAGGGACATGGAACCGAAACATTTCGCTGTAAAATGTTTATTATATATAGGAACTAAGATATGTTACAGATACAAAGTTATGTAACGAAAGACAATGATTTTATTAACTGATATATCTTTATTTCAAGGGAAAAACTTAGCAATGAGCATTTGACATTTATTGTTTTTAACAAAAAAAAAAGCATTTATCATGACAATTACCGTTCGAAAGCCAAATTTGAAATTAAGCAGTTCGTGTAAATAGCATTTCTTATTTTGCATTAACATTTTTGCGGGTTACCCATTGCGCATGATTTTCAATAGGCATATCGCATTTGGTTTTTTGCATTTTATATAAAGTATTTGGCATTTAGCAGGGAAGTATTTGGTGTATAGCATAAGTTATTGGATTTTGCTTTAAAAAATGTCTTTTAACATTTGGCTATATTTAGGCGCACCGGCCTTCAATACATATCAAATGCAAAATACCATATCCTTGTGCTAAATGCCTACAATGATTGCCAAATGACAAATGCTACTCGTCAATGCTTTAAACTTGTGAGAAAATGATCTGTATCCCTTACACTAATGACTTTTACTTTTAATCATGTGAAAACATATGAAGTTCTATCAGCCTGGTTTGAAGCAATAGCATGTTCTGAGGGTAAAAATGACATGATCGAAACTTTCTCTCTAAAATGTTAAGAAATTTTTTTAAATAGTGACAAAGTTATGTTACAAAGGTCAATGACTATTTACAGGAGCATTTTACACTGATATTCAGCTCTTACCTAAATAAGTACTTAGCAATGCGCATTTGGCATTTATGTTTCGTATTTGCAATTAACAATATCATTTATTGTTTGACAATTACCTTTTCACAGGCAATATTTGACATTAAGCATATAGCAAAATCATTTTGCAATAACTGTCATTAGCATTTGGCAATTGCATGGCACCCCGGCTTCCTTACCCTTCCATATTTAATTTATAAATGTCATTTCGTTTTCAAACTTTTTGCATAAGGGGGTTTGGCTTTTAGCATTGTTATCTGATATTTAGCAATTGACACATGGTGCACCGGGTTTTCCCCCAGGTTTCCATATAAACATGTAATTAGCATCATTTTGTAGAACGTTTAAACACTGGAAGTCTTTACTCTAGGCCTAGTTTACTCCCATTATTGTACTCCCTAAAACTATGAAGAGAGTCCGGTAATATAATTAATTATTAAAGTGATAGAAATATGAAATCTAAAATACTTGAATTCGTAACAGTAATATTTAAAGATATCAACGAAAATGAGAAAAATTTTATGCAGGGCGTTATATGTTAAGCGTATCTATACAATACTGACAGGTAACGATGTCACAAAAAAAAAAAAAAAAAAAAAAAAAAAAAAAAAAAAAAAAACCATAATTTATTCACTGTTTTCCAACATTAATTTGATAAACATTTCTTTAAATATTATATGTGATAAATATTCCAAGCCGAGATTAAACGAGTTTTTCCCCTAATTTCATTGTCCATATGTATTAAAAAGGAAGCGAATGAATAACGTATAATGCATGCAATCCGCTGCATTAATATATGAAAGGGTGTTTAAACTGACGTATCAAAATTTTAGAAATTTAATGCATGCGTATTATACAAAATTTTCAAGCCAAAAATAGCCATAGTTGTAATTAAGTCCAGAAAATATTTTCTGATTGAAAGAGGCACCTTGTTGGTTCACAACTAAATGCATGTGCTAATAACTTAAATTGCACGTGCTGACGACAATTGAGAAATTAAATAAGATATTTAGAATATAATCACTGCAAACAATAGGTATTCATAACTTAATAAAAATATGAAAAAAATCAAGTTTCTAATACCATTACTTTTTGAAATATGACAAAAGAAAGAATTTTAGTTCCCGCGATTACCAGCTTCTGTAGCCGTTTCCATGGTTACGGCACACCGCTAAATTTCTACGACGCTTACATTATATTATGTAGATCTACCTCCGGAATTCGAGGAAGAATTTCCAGTTTGCGGGGTGTATATCACGGTTCGGACTTAGCCAGATTAGCGGAGATAATGTGTCAGGCACTCAGTCGGTAGAGCACTCGCCGTGAGTGAGGGGTCCCGGATTCCAGCCCCGGACTGATTGCACATTTTTCACTCTGTGACTGTTAAAACATGTAAACATGAAGTAATATGTGAATCAGGATAAACAAAACAAAATGATAATGTACTGAACATTCTGTCTCTAGAAATAGTTAGGCCTAAGCATTAAATGCTCATTCAAATCAAAGAAGTATAAAATACACAGAATGGCAACTGGCTGTAATCTCGAGTGATCTCGTGTCAGAGCGTGAAACGGCGTTATCTTAGTAAAAACAAACATTGGCGAGCATAGAGTTACAATGTGTACCTTTAAAACTACATTTAAAATACATGTTAGCTTCAAAAACAACATTAGTTTAATGTGAACTAGTCTTAAAACACAAAAGTACACGGGTTTTTACCATCAAAAGAAGCGTGGTCAAACGGGTGATAATTAATTTACCGATGAATAATGCTTTCGAATAAAATGTCGCGTGGAGAACGTGTCACTTCCGGTAAACGAGATCTCATTCAGTTGCCACGTTTTTTTTTCGTTTTTTTTTTTTTTTTTTTTTTTTGTTTTGTTTTTTTTTTTTTTTTTGGCGGGGGATTGATCTATATGCCTTCAAGTTGCCGATCTATTTTTTTTATAGCTCTTTGTTCACATTAATCTCAGCAGACAAATTAATTAAGAATCTGTCTGAATGAATTTTTAGTGTCACATATCACTTATTATTTGAAGAACAAAACCGAATAAATAATTTGAAACTTCAGACACAGTTATTTCAAAAATGTTAATAAGAAAATAATTGTATATCAAATCTCACAAAATTATTTTATTTCTCATCTGGTAATTTAAATAAGGAGCTATCTAGATGCCATACATGGAACTAAAATTAAATTTCCTGCTTGTCATTTTAAAT
The DNA here is from genome assembly GCF_021730395.1 of Mercenaria mercenaria. Classification (NCBI taxonomy): domain Eukaryota; kingdom Metazoa; phylum Mollusca; class Bivalvia; order Venerida; family Veneridae; genus Mercenaria; species Mercenaria mercenaria. Next base: position 62,896,328 of record NC_069371.1, on the reverse strand, counting down.
GCCATTTAATGTAACAAAATATGACATAAAAGCTTACAGTATATGTATTTCTGTTCTGAAAGCTGTTTCAGTCATGTCACGGTTTCGAAAGGCAAACAACAGGATCAAAAAGTATTATGAATTATATAATAAAACCCGCAAAATTAGGGTACCCGTACAGTACACATTCCTTAGTTTTTCATTGTTTGTACAATTTTCAGTATTAAATTTTCTTAAAGAACTATTAGAAAACATTCCATTGAACAAATGATGAAGATTTCAGGGCTTAATGTGCTGTAAATTTGAGAACATTAATTAGCAACCATGAAAATGTGCCAAAACCCTCAATTTCTGATATCAGAAGAATTATAAAATAACTATTTTCGGTTGGTGTCTGATATGCTATGTTATTGAAAGAATAACATTTAGCAGTCATCTGTCAGTTTTGGGTATATGACATGATCGTTTGTTATAGTGGAAGCTAGCCTGGGAAGCCGTTGATAATATTTGTGCTTTGCCAGAAGAAATCATACCTAAATACCTATGCAATAAAGATTCCACGTAATTCATCTACATCTACATCTACATCTACAGCATACGAAACTCTGTCATCAGGTTGACCCTTACGTTTCAGTAGTGCAGAAAAAGTTAAAAAAAACATGAAGATAGAAGATAGTATAATAGGAAAGATTTGAAATAGTTAGATCAAAGAGAGAATGCAGGGGGGGTAGTTCTCAGATTGCGTCGGTTCCCAGCGTCAGACCAACCCGGCAGGTAGCGCCTAAGGGAATTCACCAGAAAGGTACTGCTCCCAAACCATCATCGGTTCTTAAAACAGCTGAGAAGGATGGCTGTTAGAATGTCATCCTTGGCAAGCTCCTGCTTGAAGTGTACCGAGTCAGGGCCTCAGCTGTTGTTGCCGGTAGTGTGTTCCAGGTGCGATGGTACGAGGGAAGAAGAAGCTATAACTTGTATGTGTCTGGGCCTGGCTGAAAGTTGCCGAAATTTGGATGAGTGTTGGGCTCTCGCACGTGTAGATGCAGGTTTAAAGGGAGTCGGTGGCATTGATGTCTACCAGATGTTCCGGATACGATACATTATAGTTTGCTGGATTTGTCACGTTGGACTCTAACGTTTCCCAGTGGAGGTCGTCGAGATATCTGTAACGCTGCTAGTGTTCCTGTATCTGTTGCAGGATAGCGGGGCCCCTCTGCGTGAACCATTCCAGTTTGTTAATGGTGTACGTTTGGTGTAGGGATTCCAGACCGAAGCGCAGTATTCAAGGTTGGATCTTACTATAGCGAAGTAGGCTTGCGACTTGGTGTCCTTCCTGTACGAAATTTTTCAGCTGTAAAAGACCTGTACTTTTGTTCAAAATAACAGTCATGCTTACTCCAAATTTACACCTGTAGATTTTATATAACAACATTGATTTTACAGCTGTAGATTTCAATTTACAGCTGTCAAATGACTGTAAAACAGTTCGAAATATGCAAATGAGTTACACCTGTAAAAAATGTTACAGCTGTAAAATGAAAAAAAGTTACAGCTGTAAAAATGCTGTAGAAATATTATAGGTGTTGAAATAGAGGGCATTATTTTAAGGGACGAAATTACAGGTGCAAAAAAGTTTTAGGATGAATAGCGATTCTCTAGATAAGGTAAAAATTACTATGAAAATGGAAAAATAAATGATCTAGTACGTAAAGTATATGGGGGTATGATTACAGTATAGCAACAGCAAAATTCAAGAGTGTATACAAAGTAGAAATATGAAGATCTTATTTTAAAACTTTTTTTGTCAGTCATGAAAACATATGACAGTCTTGAAGTTATTTCTTTTAAACTTATCGGCTTCCAGTATAGAGTAATAGTTAAGTATGTACTTATAAATGTCCTTTTACAACATAATAGATAATTAAACATCTGTACTTACTCTATACCGCTTTAAATTCCAAAATGTTAAAGATGTGATGTCTGTGTGAATTTCAGTTAAATCCCGCCAAAATGCATAAAAAAGGCTGACATATACTCATGTTTCCTCCAAAAATGTTACAGCTGTAATTTTGAGACAAGACCCTTTTTCAGCTGGTTTAAAATTTCAACAGTAATTTTTACAGCTGTAAAATTTAGACTTTCATATTTTACATCTGATAATTTAAACTTTTATTCTCATCATTTTTCCATTACAGGTCTTTTACAGTTGTAATTTCAAAATACAGGTCTTTTACAGACGTTTTACAGCTGTAAAACAGGTCCTTTTTTCGTACAGGTTATTACGCACTCGAAGATTACGTTGGAGGAACCCTAGCATACTATTGCCCTTCTTCACTATACGGTCTATATGTGTGTTCCAAGATAGGTTGGAAGCGACGTCGGACAACCAAGGTATTTGGAGGAGGATGTTTCTTGCAGGGTAGATCCCTTTAACATGTAGGAATAAGGTATTCCGTCTCTTCTTTGATCTTGTGACCCGCAGGTGTCGCGCTAATTAGTGTTAATTGGCATTCGTCGAGTTTCTGATATTTGTCAATTTGCAGGTAGAAAAAAAGTTAGAAATTGTCAGACTGGATTCCCAGGCTAGGTGGGAGCTTATGGCTATGATCAATAGCAGTGCCTGGCCTATTGTACGGTAAAAGTACGGGAATGACAAAGTTAGTCCAACAGACTCTTCACAAAAGAGGTAAGTGTGAAAACAAAAATAAATTTCTTGGAAGTTTATTTCTTATTTATACGCTTCTACATGCCGATACGTGTAAATGACTTTAACAAGATATTTCTTCATATTTACCGATATTCAAAAATAATGTTCCTTGAGCTTTGACAGATAAATAAACTGGACGATACGTCCACAACACTTATGGTCACGAAATTGGGTTGCATCTGCAATTTTATTTCCAAATATCTTTGACATGCGTTTCTAAGGCAAATTATTTGTCATTTTATTGTTCTTAAGGAATGAAATATTTAATATCCTTGTCTGGTGATAAAAACAATACCAGACATTCCAGTATAGGTTAAATGCCCATTATGTTTAAGAATTTGGCAATTGATAGGTCGGTATCCGGGCATTCAGCGTTTTCGCGTTGCGTAGCAAAAAAGCGGGGGAGGGGGGACGGCAGAACGCTAAATTGTAATTGAAAGCGTTTCATGTTTCACTAGTGCTGGTTGTTTTCATTTGCTTAAAGTTAAATTTTGGGGGAATATTAAAAAGTCAGTGAATTTAATGTAGCTTGATGTTCCAGAGAATCATCCGAGAAAGAAACCTTTTTTTTTTAGGTTTAAAACGTGATATTCATCATTGATCCGTGGGAAGCTGCAAGGTCTCTATTTGTGACGGACTGGATGAAAATTATAATTTAAAAAATCGGGAGGTCTTTTTAAAGTAAATAAAACAGGAAAATCTATTCATTGATTTGGTTTCTCCATTCGTTTCACTTTTCTCGTTCTATTTAGTAGCCTGCCATTAAAATAGTTTGAAAGCCAGATAGCTTATACTATGGTGTCAAAAGTGATTCAGTCACTCCAAATTTAATCAAATCAACACCTTTTCCTAAATTCATTTGTATGAAATTTAATGAGAGTGTATAATTTAAAGCTTAATAGCACATTAGGGGTAAATATTGGAGGGAAGGGATTTTTTTCTCCCTCGAAGGGTATAGGATCACAATAGCATTTATAACACAAAGCGGTTTTTTTTTTATATGTTACAATTTTTTTAAATGTAATAGACATCTAGAGCTACTGTGTTACACGCGGAGAAAAATGATATATATAATAACTGCATGCTAGTTTTTTTACGAAAGCCCAGGACGTATCAATAAATTGATGACTTCCAATTACGAAAATACTAAAAAAAATACTGATCTCTGTTTTGTCAATATTTAAAATGAGAACGATAATTTGCACGCTTTTTCTAGAAAATGTTAGTAATCTAGTAGTTTTCAAAATCCATTTTTTTTTTAATTTTTTAGACTGTCACAATTGAATGCTCACAAAATTTTAAAACATTCATTCCAGTCATAAATCATATGGAAACCAATCAGTATGTGGTATATTGATGAAGATCAGTTTTGACCAGTTCCTAATGACTATCATTATTAATAGATTGATTTCCTGTTTGGTTTATCCCTTTAATGTACCCCTCGGGGCCTTTTTGGTTATTTTCCCGTCTATCCGTTTGATGTATGCCTTCAGGGTTTATGATATTTGGAAGATGACATTATTGTCATTTGCGTGTCAATGACAAAGGGATTAATAGACTAAATACATAAAAAAAATTAACCAATACACATGCCGAACATTAGTTCATTTGAAACTTTAAAATTAATTTCCCAAAAATATTTTTGGTGGAAGGACAATTTCTCAAAAAAAAAAAATGTCTGCATAAGATACAATAGAATAAAAAATTTTAGTTTTCATCTTTATTTAAATGGCTTTCATACTTATGTACTTCGAATATAGCATTTTACATTTAACTAAAAAAAATTATCGCACAAGTACATTTCAGAAATGGCAAAAAATAATTATTTCAGAGCATTAAAACATTTAGAAAATCAGCTATTTAAAAAAAACATTTAAAATATCAGAAAATTAATTTAGTTTATTTGATCTGTTCTTTTTTAAAAAAAAAAAAAAAATAAATTTCAAGACACTTGAAAGAGATGAAAGAAACAACTGCTACGATTTCAAGCAAAGAAGTTGAATAAAAAAAATGTTTTGTTCTCAGATATTTAGTTTAGATTAATATATATATATAGCAAACTGAGAAAATGTTGAATAAGCTTGGGTACTTGTTTTAATCATATCTGATCCGTAGCGCCGAAGAGCAGACAATACATAACCTGTCACTTTTTCCAGACCGTTTTAAAATGCCACAAAATCAATTATCACAAAAACCCTACTTTTTTAAAAAAATATATAGATTGTACCATAGCGTAAGGACTGCAGATGATAAAAAAGATGACTCTTGATTTGTTTTATTTGAGAATTAAAACATCACAACCCACACCGCTAGTTAATTCGCTACGAATTGCGAGGTCCTGCTTTCACCTCCAAGGTAATTTGCATAATCGATTGCTCCGGTTGTGACGTCACGCCGACCTGATCAATAAATTCAGATAAAACTTACATACATGTATCAAAAGGGGATTCAATTCCTCATTGATTTATGTAAAAATTATCAAATAATTTCCAAAATTACGTTTTACTGTAGTCTAACTAATTTGATACGATCATAACTGTCAAGTCTGATGCTTGAATCGTTATTCTCACTAATTCATGGTTTGATCACGACTTAATTTAATGAATTTGGAGCATTTTCTCACACTTTCTGAAAAAACAGACGACCACATATTTTGTCTAATTTGCTATCTGGCGCAAATAAACAGAAAACACATGTCAAGTGACCTGAAGAAACTGGTTCTGGCCAGTTTTTGCTTTTACCGAAGCTTCCCGAGAAAGATTGTACTAATCAAATTGATGCATTAATTTCCGTATGACTAAGATCCAGTTACGTAATCATCAATATTGACGGACTTGTTACTATTTATGCTATTTGTGGACGTTCCAATGTCAGAGCAGAAATAAAAGTAAGAAAATATTTCTGATAGTTTTATTGTATTTTAATAATACAAGTCAACACTAAATTTGAGAGCTTTGTGCAAAACTTATTAGTAAATTTAATAAATAAAGTATGAAATAAACTAGTTTTGCACCAAGCCCTTGAATCTCAAAATATAGTCTTAGATAACGGACAGTGATACACTTCACTGGCAAGGACTTAGGTATTATCAAAACAAGTAAAAATGGGGAGCAGTGGTGTAGAGGTTAAGGTGTCAGCTGCTCACTTCGAGCCCCACTGGGGTCATGACCATGCTTTCTCATTTGACACCTGAGTACTGGTGAACCTTCCGCGACGATTCTACGTGGCAATTTTTAAATGGCATTTTAAGTATTAAAAAACAAAAATATAAGTGAAATTTTAAGATACCTGGAAAGAATATCCATTTTTTCCCTCCATTCAGTTGATGTTTATGTGAATAAACGTCAAAACACGAGTTTGTCACTGTTTTAAACTTCAAAGCTTTGCTTCTTGTCACGCGATGGATAACGGCACTGTCAGCAACAAGAGTGTAATGGCGGACATGTAAATACAGCGAGGTAGCCAAATGAAACATATCAGGGTTCTAGCCAGGATTTTCTGAAGGCATGTTGCAGAAGGATATTTTTTGATGAGCAAAGGGGTGGGTGCGGGAGGGGTGTCCCCTCCTGCATGGGGGGTATGGGAGTCACCCCAGAAAATTTTGTGTTACTACAACTCATTTTGGTGCATTTCAGAGTGAAAAATTTAGTGGTATTTTCAGTGATTAATAGGCATCATTTACATGTACAACAAGAAAAGATATTAGGTCATAAAAATCCTATGGAGTTTATTTGCTGAATGACAATTAAAAGTTCATCAATTTTAAGTTGCTAAAAATGTTCATTTACTATTTATTGTACATAAAACAACACAATTTTAGCATTGCACACAGATCTATTTGTATTTTAAAGTTTATGTCTTCTATTCCTGCGGAGTTTATTTGCTGAAAACTTATCCATTTTAAGTTTTTGAAAATGTCAACTGTTTGTTGTACATACATGTAAAACAACACAATCTGAGTCTGTCATCCTGGGAAATGCTGGTTTCCATTTTGAATCAATGCCCGATTTCCTTTGGCCATTTGGCGTGGCTGGGAGGGATTCTGAAATTGTGACCGGGGCCTCCGTGGCCGAGTGGTTAAGGTCGCTGGCTTCAAATCACTTGTCCCTCATCGATGTGGGTTCGAGCCTCACTCGAGGTGTTGAATTCTTCATGTGAGGTTCTTCATGTGAGGAAGCCATCCAGCAGGCTTACGGAAGGTCGGTGGTTCTACCAAAGTGTCCGTTCGTGATGAAAGAATGCACGGAGGGTATTTCAAACTTTTCTCTACAAGTTCTATTTTGAAAGTGACGACAGAAAACATTAATTCTTACATTGTCTTTTCGATATCCCGCCCGAGAACACATTTCATACATGTGAAAAACAATAATATTACGGGGATAATTGTTCTAAAGCATTTTACCGTGTTGCACAATTTTTGACTTAAAGTGGAATTATATGCATTTTTAGCTCATCTGATTTTTTGAAAAAAAATGATGAGTTATTGTCATCACTTGAGCGGTTGTCGGCGTCGGTGTCGGCGTTGCCTGGTTAAGTTTTATGTTTAGGTCAGCTTTTCTCCTAAACTATCAAAGCTATTGCTTTGAAACTTGGAATACTTGTTCACCATCATAAGCTGACCCTGTATAGCAAGAAACATAACTCCATCTTGCTTTTTGCAAGATTTATGGCCCCTTTTGTACTTAGAAAATATCAGATTTCTTGGTTAAGTTTTATGTTTAGGTCAACTTTTCTCCTAAACTATCAAAGCTTTTGCTTTGAAACTTGGAATACTTGTTCACCATCATAAGCAGACCCTGTACATCAAGAAACATAACTCCATCTTGCTTTTTGCAAGAATTATTGCCCCTTTTGGACTTAGAAAATCAGTTTTCTTGGTTAAGTTTTATGTTTAGGTTAGCTTTTATCCTAAACTGTCAAAGCTATTCCTTTAAAACTTGCAACACTTGTTCACCATCATAAGCTGACCCTGTACAGCAAGAAACATAACTCCATCCTGCTTTTTGCAAGATTTATGGCCCTTTTGGACTTAGAAAATATCAGATTTCTTGGTTAAGTTTTATGTTTAGGTCAACTTTTTCTCTTAAACTATCAAAGCTATTGCTTTAAAACTTGCAACTCTTGTTCACCATCATACGCTGACCTGTACAGCAAGCAACATAACTCCATCCTGCTTTTTGCAATAATTATTGCCCCTTTTGGACTTAGAAAAATCATTTTCTTGGTTGAATATTATGTTTAAGTCAACTTTTCTCATAAACTATCAAAGCTATTGCTTTAAAACTTGCAACAGTTTTTCACCATCATAAGTGGACACTGTACATCAAGAAACATAACTCTATCCTGCTTTTTGCAAGAGTGATGGCCCTTTTTAGACTTAGAAAATCATGGGTAGGACAATATTTCTATTATACAAAAAAAATCAGATGAGCGTCAGCACCCGCAAGACGGTGCTCTTGTTTAAAGTAAAAATCAAGCTTAAATAGATGTGCATGTAAAAAGGATGAGGGAAATTATAGCTTTTAACCCAACATACCAAACTCTTACTGTTACCGGTGCAAAAAAATAAGTTTCCAAATATGACTTTCTTATTTTGACTGGGGCAGTCTTTTTAAAAAAACGTCAAACTGCAAGCAGGTGTTGCTTCCCTTCTACTTCAGAAATTTCCATTTTCAGGTAAGGGAGATCATTGCCCAGAAGATTGAAAAAATATCTATTATTTTATCCGTCCGATTTCTTTGTTTTTAAAGCATGAACTTCAAATACTAATGCGGCATTATCGTTAATTTAACACATCTAATTGCACAGCAACCGAAAATTGCTTTTATAGAACACTCACCCAAAACACACTATGTGCAGTATTAGATGCGCATAATGTCACTTTAATTCCTTACATTGTCTTTCCTTGATTGCGAAAAACATTCGGACGATAATTGTTGAATCATCTGTCATTATATCTAATGACATGTATAATCTTAAAACTTGCGAAAACAGTCACTTTCATGTACCCATTACAAGATACCGCCTGTCAAAGGATTTAAAGGCGGAGCTACGATGAAATTTATGTCACACGTTCCACATATAGGAAGCTGTCATTGGTTTAGCGGTTATCTTAACTGGCATCGCTTTACCTAAACTATCTGGTAGCACGTGGAAGCTTTTCGAATACACTATCGAATTAATCGGGGTGTTTATTGGGATGATTTTATGACATGTCGCTTCGGGAATTAAGGGATGACGGGGGAAATAAGGGATGTCGAATATACAGCTCAAAGTCTGAAGGCATGTCGCACGCGACAGGTGATAATAGCCTGGTGAGAACCCTGATATCATATATAGTGTTTACGCTTTATTAACGTGTTTTACTGTTCTGTTTAAACCATAGAATGATTCAGTTTAATTTGTTTTACGATTTCATCGTTTAAGTATATTGCCTGATTGTGTTTTTACCTAAATCTATTTTCACCACAGAAAAGGTCTTTCATTGTTAATTGTTATATTTTCTGGTCCTTTGGGATCCTGGAGTCCATTCAATAGATGTTCAATAGAGTTCCGCTTAAGCTGGTGCTAGGGGGCTTGAGAGGTGTTGCACATTTCATTACCTCTCAATAGACATGAACAGACACAATGAAACCGAATCAGCTATTATTCTTTTTTGGTTGCATTGTATGCTTCAAAGGGATCTTTTTACAGATTTTATTTACTGGTTTTGACGTAAAGAGAGGGATTCTGCCCTGTCACGAAAATATCTCAGAATCAGTTCTGACGTCAAATTATTTGGTCTAGGCCCTTGTTTGATGTAGAATTTTAAAAACTATGGAAGAGTCAAGGCTTACTCAAGCTCAGCTCTTGTAAGTGAAATTTCATGAGAAACTATTCACGGTCTTTTAATCATTTAATGTTTAAAAGTGTTATCATACCTGTTAAAGTGGAGGAGTGGATAACAAACTTATCAAATTTATCACTGGAGATGTCACAGTGATGTCATTTCCTGTTTGCTGTGTTTCATTTAGAAATATGTTAAATTATAATTTATATGACAAACTCTTCCAATTTCTTTCTAAAAGATATTTCTTTTTTTTTTCCTGTTTTTGGCAACTTATTGAAACCTCACGTGTAGGACTATTGAAGTGATATAAATTTTGGGCAGTCAGATTACGTTCTCTTTTTGTAGCAGAAAAACTACTTCCTCACTGATAGATGTACCTAGGTAACTTGTAGTGAAATTTCTCACATCAGTCAATGTATGTATCTGTACTCCTGTTACAGTAAAGCTCTAACAAACCCTAGAACAATATGCCATTGATCACAATGGAAATTTTTCTGATTATAATTAACAAAATCAAATAAAACCTAGTCCATGTAGATCACCAATTCACTTCACACCAGAACCAAAAATCTCAACTACCTAATTTAACTTTCATACAGACGATACTACCAATTATTGTTTTCAAAAGCTGAAACTACATATAACTGTATATACATTGTAATATGATAATTGTTTTCATGATAACTCTTGTAAATTAACTTTTTGTACTTAGCACCAAAGCTATATAGAATTCCCTTCTTATTTCCTTTCATTTTATGATAAATTTTCTGATTTCAAAAAAGTTGTGTTCTTCAAACAGATAGTCTGGTGTTTGCAAAGATGTACAGTCAGGGAGGAGATGGGAGGAACCGAGGATTTGGGTTCCAAGGGTTCGCAATCAACAAGTCTGATGGAGGTAGCGTAGGTATGTGTCAGATAATGTTTGCTTGTTGGGTTTAACATCACAGTTATACAGTAGGTCATAATGGTGACTTTTCCAGTTTTTGATGGTAGAGGAAGACCCCAGGTGAATCTGTGAGCATTATTTCAAGTACGAGCAGACACCTGGGTAGAACTACAGACCTTCTGTAATTCAGATTAGTGTCTTCCTCACAAGAAATAATTCTACGCCTCAAGCAAGGTATTGGACCAACACTGAAGGGTGAGGAGCAAGTGATTTGGAGACAGTGACCTTATTATATATTCTAACACGGCCCATTTCATTTTCCTATTAAACAAAGAAGGCAGAAAACAGTGAATTATTATACAACAAGTCACTGTTCTGATATCACAATTATTACGTCATGGCGTCAAACGGCATAGCGGCGCGCTGGAAAAGAAACCGATTGAAAACGGGCAAATTTTTAATGAATGTCGTTAAGGATGTACTTAAAATTCTTGGTAACGTGTTAGAATCGAAATAATATATCTCATTTAGTGATTTGCTCTTGAAAAATCATTGTTTGTCGTTCAGATGCGTATTATTATATCACTCGGCCTGCGCCCTCGTGATATAATTCCTTCGCATCTGAACTCCAAACAATGATTTATTCAACGACAAATCACTGGATGAGACATATTATTTCTTAAATAACCACTCTGCCACGGAGGCCCAGCATCAGATAATGAGTTACTTAATTTCATTTTGAGAGTGGGTTCAAATAGACTGTTGGAATGTACATAGGAGACCGTTCCTGTTTTAATGTCCCTCTGTTTGAATGACTCTAATACAAAGTTTCTGATATAATTACATAGGTGGCGATGGGTTATCAAGGATGGGTAGTTCGGGAACATCTCGTGCTATCCCAGGAAGAAGTATGGGCTACAAGCTTCACTTTGGTCGCAGTAGGATCACTGATGATGACGAGTAAGATATATTTTTCTTAGCAAATTTGTTGACTTGTTCCATGTTTATTAGCTCACCTGAGCCAAAGGCTCATGGTGAGCTTTTGTGACCGTTCAATGTCCGTCGTGCATCCGTCATCATTTTCTAAAAAAATCTTCTTAAAAACCACTGGGCAGAATTACACCAAACTTCACAGGAATGATCCTTGGGTGGACCCTTTTCAAAATTATTCAAAATATTGAATTCCATGCAGAACTCTGGTTGCCATGGCAACCGAATGGAAAAACTTTAAAAATCTCCTTGTCCAAAACTGCAAGGCGTAGAGCCTTGATATTTGGCGTGTGACATCATCTAATGGTCCTCTGTGAAGATTGTTCAAATTGTGCCCCTGTGTTGAAAAGAGGCCCTGTCCCGGGGGTCCCAAGTTTTACATAGACTTATATAGGAAAAAACTTCAAGACCTAGGCCTTTGATATTTGGTATGTAACATTGCCTTGTGGTCCTCTACCAATATTGTTCAAATTATTACCCTGGGATGAAAAGAGGCCCTGCCCCGGGGTATGTTGCATTGCCTAGTGGTCCTCTACCAAGATTATTCAAATTATGCCCCTGAGTTGAAAAGAGGCCCCACCCACAGGCCTCGACCTTAACTTTTTTCAGCAGTTGCCAGCAGGTCCACCAACTGCTAAAATCTAGTAGACCTGCTCAGACTTTAGTGGACCTCCAATTCTATCACATAAATTGTGATGTTGTTGACATCATAACTTCATATGACTCAAAGAAACAGGACTTATTTCTAAAATAATTAAAAATGGAAGACTGTAGCAATCTGTTATCCCGAAAATAATTATTTTGAAAAGTGTCCCAAAATATGGACACAATAATCATCATCCTCCCGACCCGTGTTGAAAATGAAAAAGAAAACATCAACAATTAATTATCGGTAATTATTCTGATGATAAACTAAGTAATTGGCCTTGTTTTCATTTTCAATTAACACCCCTCAAAGAGCTAAAGAAGTGTGTCGGTTATTAGTGGCATCTGAAGCGGAGATCAAAGCGGTTTTGTTTCCCCGAGATTGTCATGGCTTACGTCATGTTTTCGCGCCATGTGACACATCACTGTCTGATCGTATTCTCGATTCCTTTAATTGTTGAGAAGAAATCAGTAAAAAAGTTTTTTCTTTAATTTTTTAAAAGCGAATGTGCAATATCCGAATAACTGACATGTAAATGTGTCAAACCGTGAACGATGATAGTGGATGTCCTACCTCTGTGACCTATTTGCCCTCAAGAATTTACATTATTGTTTCAGAAGAATATTTAACAAAGTGTTGTGTCAAAACATACATGTACAAAGAATCATTTAAAACTTATTAAAAACCGCAATGACATCATACTGCTTTATTTTATACCACATTTCTATTTACGTTCATTAGGTCACGTAAGCTATTCTGTCGCGCTAACAGAAATCTGTTTGCCAAAAATCGTTTTACTCCATGTATTTAAATTGCTGCCGCTTTTTCATTATTTAAGATTTTTAGCTCATCTGATTTTTTGAAAAAAAATGATGAGTTATTGTCATCACTTGAGCGGTTGTCGGCGTCGGCGTCGGCGTCGGTGTCGGCGTCGGCGTCTGCGTCGGCGTTGCCTGGTTAAGTTTTATGTTTAGGTCAGCTTTTCTCCTAAACTATCAAAGCTATTGCTTTGAAACTTGGAATACTTGTTCACCATCATAAGCTGACCCTGTATAGCAAGAAACATAACTCCATCTTGCTTTTTGCAAGAATTTATGGCCTTTTGTACTTAGAAAAAAATCAGATTTCTTGGTTAAGTTTTATGTTTAGGTCAACTTTTCTCCTAAACTATCAAAGCTATTGCTTTGAAACTTGGAATACTTGTTCACCATCATAAGCAGACCCTGTACGTCAAGAATCATAACTCCATCTTGCTTTTTGCAAGATTTATTGCCCCTTTTGGACTTAGAAAATCAGTTTTCTTGGTTAAGTTTTATGTTTAGGTCAGCTTTTATCCTAAACTATCAAAGCTATTGCTTTAAAACTTGCAACACTTGTTCACCATCATAAGCTGACCCTGTATAGCAAGAAACATAACTCCATCCTGCTTTTTGCAAGATTTATGGCCCCTTTTTGATTAGAAAATAACAGATTTTCTGGTTAAGTTTTATGTTTAGGTCAACTTTTTCTCTTAAACTATCAAAGCTATTGCTTTGAAACTTGCAACACTTGTTCACCATCATAGCTGACCTGTACAGCAAGAACATAACTCCATCTGCTTTTTGCAATAATTATTGCCCTTTTGGACTTAGAAAATATTTTCTTGGTTGAGTATTATGTTTAAGTCAACTTTTCTCATAAACTATTAAAGCTATTGCTTTAAAACTTGCAACATTTTTTCACCATCATAACTGGACACTGTACATCAAGAAACATAACTCTATCCTGCTTTTTGCAAGAATGATGGCCCTTTTTAGACTTAGAAAATCATGGGTAGGACAATATTTCTATTACACAAAAAAAATCAGATGAGCGTCAGCACCCGCAAGGCGGTGCTCTTGTTTAATTGTTTTTTGTACTTTCTGGTCAAAAGTCTGAATTTTATTACCATAGTATGTACCGTATATTTACTTTAAGAAAGAAATAAATAATCAAGATCGCGCTGTTTGAAATTTTACAAAACATTATATGAAAATTTGATCGTTTTTAAAGAATTTTGCCTACATTCCTGTCGATATCTTATTAAAATTGTTATAGAATTCAAACTGTATTAGTTCTCAAGCGGTGTTGAAAATTTAAAGCGATTATATTAAAAAATGAATGCACTACGCGCGTTTTTTGTGTCAAAAGTAACCGCGATGTTAATTAGACATTACGATAGGGTGCACGTGCTTGTGGAATGGAAAATTACCAGCATGACGTTTAGATATTTTTACGATTCGCGGGTAAATTCCAGTCAATCCAGGTAATTTTGCCTGATGTAATTTCTCAATTTGGTAAAGTTACCACGTAAAAACCACTCGCCCGATCGGTGGAGTAGTCCATTCGTGCTCTCCTGACTTTAACTCGCCAATGCTTATAACGGTAGAATGCCGTACTTAAGGCAAAATCAACTTTCGTTTTGTGAATTCGCCGATATGGGTACGATTTTCCCTCCTATTTTTTTTACTTTTAAGGGTTTTATTTTATTTGCAGACCGTGACTGAAAATTGGTTGACCGTCGGCCTACCCAACTTTTCATAGTTAGTGGACCTGTCGATATTTTGGTTGCGTCGGTCCAACGGTCCACCGCTAAGGTCGAGGCCTGGACTTGAAATTTGGATGACTTGTACAGTTTTGCACACCAATCTTAAAACTGACTTTCAGTGACCATAAATGTGACCTACTGACCTACTTTCTTAATATTTTAGCATCAGTTCAACATTTGAAACATGTAGCTCATATTACTCAGGTGAGCGATACAGGGTCATCATGACCCTCTTGTTAAAAATGTGTTTAAGAGAGCAGTCTCAAAATGCAGCGTTGTCTTTAGACAATTCTGAAATTTTGCTTAGGTACCGGCATCAGTAGGTCAAAGGTTATGGTCACATTGACCTCATGAATGAAACCGATGTTTTCGGACATTTTTCGAAGTCATATCTAATCTCAGTATTATCACTGTTGACCTTGGTCTCCATATAAAGTGGTCAGTTATAAAGAAATTTTTCTTATGAAAATGTTTACTGTTTTGTACATTTTGTAAATATTGATATGCCATGGTCTGTGATGCTGTTCATTTGTGTGCATGCTAACTTGAACTTAATTGTGATAAAATTGCTATTTTTCCACTTTGAGTGTTTTACATTTTGAAATAAAGAAGCGGTTTATTTGTGTGCCTAAGAGTCTGAACTTTATGCTAGATACTAAGTAATGGTGATGAGTACTATTTTTCTTAGGTCTACCAGTAGATAGGTAGTTATATAGATCGTTTTATTTAGCATCAGAAATAGCATACAAATATATAACATATAACATAGTATTAAAACGATAGAAAATAAAAATTTATGCATAAACCGAAAAAATAACTATATCACACAGTTTATAATGATCACAGAAACTATACAGAATTTTATTGACTCTGAAAGATGCTCATAGATAATCATATTGTTTAAATTCATGCTAAAATTACTTGATTAAAAAAAAAAGATCCAAGATGACAAAGATCCTGACTTGGAATAGTATGCTGATGCTGGGAAAGCCTTTAATGGCACTTTAGTAGCACTTTAATTGTTATGACCCTGTAGAAGAAGAGAGGTTATGTTGTTTTGCTCATTGTCAGTTTGTCTGTTGGTTGGTGAATGCTTGGTCTCCCAATTATCAGTCTTCATAGGATGATTGCAAGTGGTCAGTAGATGACTTATTATTGTTTTGGGGTCAGAAGGTAAAAGGTCAAGGTCACAGTGGTCTTGAAACTGCTCAATAATTGAAGAAAGTTTTGGCCTACAGTCGTCAAACTTCATAGGGTGATTGCCTGTGGTCAGTAGATGACTCTTGTTATTTTGGGGCGTAATAGGCCAAAGGTCACGGTGATCTTGAAACTGAAAACAGGCTCGCTCAATAACTAAAGAATGCTTTTGCATACAGTAATCAAACTTTTTTATGATAATTGTGGTCAGTAGATGACTCCTATAGTTTTTGAGGAGCAGAAGGTCAGACTCAAGAAGTAAAGAACGCTTGGGCCGAACTTAGTGATCAAACTTAATAGGCTTAAGAAGGGCCGTTTACTGATGTTGTGAGAACTTGTGGCCCGACCCATTTGCTTATTTTCTTGGCTGTACATGTACATTTTTGATGTTTATTATTATAAATGTAAATATTAATAAGCAATAAACTATGATTAAACTAGGTAGACAAGTTCCCTTTGAAAAAAAAAGGTATAAAAATATTGATTCCTCTGCACTTTCATTGTATCATTTCTTTAATGTTTTTTCTAACTTGTCTCTTCTCCAGTTATTTTGATGGTGATGAAGCAGATAATGCTGAGTACCAGCCAGCCCCTGGCAGCCCTGGAGCAGACCAGGAACAAAACAAGAAAGACGACAGTGACAGTGATGATCCACTAGATGCTTTCATGGCTGGCATAGAGGTATCACAATAGACTGTAACCTTGTTGAAGCAGTCGTTATAAGTTTGTTAATGTTCAGCCATAAAGTCAGGCACTGCTATTGATTTTGCCATAGGCTTCCATTGTAAGAAATGACCATGCCACATACCCAAAAATTGACAGAAGGCTTATCCCAAGTTTTTTTGCAGTCTTTCTTCAAACACACCTACCCAATTTTTATGCCCCCCTTCAAAGAAGGAGGGGTATATTGTTTTGCGGATGCCGGTTGGTCTGTTGGTCTGTCGGTGGTCGGTCGGAATGTAGACCAATCCGTTTCTGGATGATAACTCAAGAACATTTGGGCCTAGGATCATGAAAGTTGATAGGGAGGTTGGTCATCACCAGCAGATGACCCCTATTAATTTTGAGGTCTGTATGTCAAAGGTCAAGGTCACAGTGACCCTGAATAGTTAAACGGTTTCCGGATGATAACTCAGTAACACTTGGGCTTAGGATCATGAAAGTTGATAGTGAGATTGGTCATGACCAGCAGATGACCCCTATTGATTTTGAGGTCAGTATCTTAAAGGTCAAGGTCACAGTGACCCTGAACAGTTAAACGGTTTCCGGATGATAACTCAAGAACGCTTGGGCCTAGGGTCATGAAAGTTTATAGGGAGGTTGATCATGACCAGCAGATGACCCCTATTGATTTTGAGGTCAGTATGTCAAAGGCCAAGGACACAGTGATCAGGAACAGGAAAATGGTTTCGGGCAATAATCAAGAACGCTTGGGCTTAGTGTCAGGAAAATTGATAGTGAGGTTGTTCATGACCAGCAGATGATCCCTATTGATTTTGAGGTCATTAGGTCAAAGGTCAAGGTCACATTGGCCAGGAACAGTTAAACGGTTTCTAATCTTTTTGTCCAAAACCACAGGGCCTAGGGCTTTGATATTTGGTATGTAGCAAAATCTAGTGGTCCTCTACCAAGATTGTTCAGATTATTTCCCTGGGGTCAAATATGGCCCCACCCCGGAGGTCACATGGTTTATATAGAATTATATAGGAAAAACCTCTTGTCCAAAACCACTGGGCCTAGGGCTTTGATATTTTGTATATGACATCATCTAGTGGTCCTCTACTAAGATTATTCAAATTATTCCCCTAGGGTCAAATATGGCCCGGCCCTGGGGGTCACATGGATTATATAGACTTATGTAGGGAAAACTTTGAAAATCTTCTTGACCAAACAACAAAGACTAGGGCTTTGATATTTGTAATGTAGCATCATCTAGTGGTTCTCTACCAAGTTTGTACAAATTATCCCTCTAGGGTCAAACATGGCCTCGCCCAGGGGGTCACATAGTTCAAAAAGACTTGTATAGGCAAAAAACTTAGAATCTTCATGTCCATAACCTACATCATTAAAATTTGGACCACATGTATAGTTTTGAGTGGCAAGATGAAGCTTAACATGAATTGACCTTGATCTTGACCTAGTGACCTACTTTCACATTTCTGTAGCTACAGCCTTCAAATTTGGACCACATGCATAGGCTTGTGTACCGAAACAAACTTTGACCTTGTTATTGACCTAGTGACCTACTTTCACATTTTTGAAGCTACAGACTTAAAATTTGGACCACGTGCTTAGTTTTGTGTTCCGAAATAAAATATGACCTTGATTTTGACCTAGTGACCTTTTTTTTCACATTTGAACTTTTGTTTACAGTGAGCATATAATTTCTGTTCCTTGTGCAATTACTGAATGCATCAAGGGGGGCATTTTGTGTTCGACGAGCTCTTGTTTAAATGGTATTTAGAGGCAACATGCCCATTGACACCTACTATTCTAAAAAGACAAAAAATCATACTTTCAGCCAGTCACTTGTAAAATTGTATTCCAAATTTCACAGAAAACAAAGTGCTTGATTTTGACGCAAAATTTATGATTGTAAACATTACATTTATCCAATCAGCTTATAAATGTCTCATTGACTCTTAGGATTTTCCTACTTCTTTTTTCAACCAGTCCAAAACCGCTATTAAATAAGAACACCTGATCACAAGAATGACACCAGTACTCCCTGTCGTAGTAGTGTGAGGTTACTATTCAGCTTGCATGCTCAAGGTTGGCAGTGCTCGTCTAGTGCTCAACAAATTCTTTTTGCAGCACAAGCTGCCTAGAAAATTTACTGGTCCTGCTGCAGTTTTGCACTCATCGTGAATTCAATAAATAAGCGCGATTTTTATCTGGTGAAAATGTTTCATATGCTGTCATGGACTATCCGGTGTCTAGATAATTCAATCATAATGCAGTACTGTAACAGGACGGAATGGATGTTAGAGATGCAAACTTCAAATCTACTTCATTTTCGATTGTTTAGATAACTGACGTCAGCTCTTTCATAGTAGGATTTATTATATATATTGCAGACTACTGCATTTGTCAGCACTGCCATCGGGGACTGAAATAATGTCTTTAGGAGTGGAATTAGTCGTTTTTCATCATTGAAAAATTAGAAAGTCCCAATTTGACCTGAATTATGCCAAATCTTTAGCATGTAGGAATAATAGATAATTATATATATCAAAGTTCAATTTTTTTGTTTACTTCAGGAAGAGGTGGAAGCCGACTTTAAACCAAAGAAGAAAGAAACAAAGAAAAGAGGAGAGGAAAAGTAATTGTTGAAAGAAGTTATACTATGATACTTAGTCATAATTACATGTTTTGTGATTTTTTTTTCATGCTAAAAAGAACATTAGAAGCATCTACTAACTTTAGGCTGTCAAAGATCATGCATTGCCTGTCCCTTTAGCTCAATAGGGAGAGTGCTGGTTAATGGGCCATTGGGTCTTTAGTTCAATCCCAGGGCAGGGCGTATGTACTCTGTGACAATTTGATAAAAGACTTGTGTCTGATGTCATTTTGTCTTCCACCTCGGATTCATGCATTTGAGAAGTTGACAGGTTCTTGTGGAGAACAGGTTAGTACTGGTGCAGTATCCAGGAACACTGGTTAGGTTAACTGCTTACTGTTATATAGCTGAGATACTGTTAAAAATCAGTGCTTAACTCAGAACAAAAAAGACAAAGTAATGTTGGTGTTGTCAATACAACCTACAGGTCGGTTTTAAGCTTCACTGGATGATGTTATCACTCCTACATTATGACACTAGCCAATGAAGTAGCCAACTACCTTAGCTTGGTGTACCGGTATGTTCTCCATGACGATCTTAATAAAAGACATTGTGTCCAGAATCATTTGTCCTCAAGCTCTGACCTATATGGAGACATTGGCAGTTACATTTGTAATGTGGAGAACAGTTTAGTATTAGTACGGAAATCCAAGAACATATGTTAGGCTAACTGCCCGCCGTTACATATCTGAAATACTGTTGGAAAAACTTTGCAAAACCAAAAAACAAACAAAGTTAATGAAGTGGACTTGAGAGTGTCTTTTTATGCCTAAGAGGAGTCATCTTTTATCTAAGTTTGTATGATATTTCAAAATCTAACTAGCATAAATATTTGAAATGTTTCAGAGGTGTACGAGACGATATTGAACAAGAAGATGTAGAGGAAGCATATTATCGTTACATGGAGGAGAACCCGATGGCCGGAGTACTAGCGGACGAACAAGAGGAGCTAAATGTTGAATATGATAATGATGGAAATATCATATATGTGGAGAAAAACAAGGTAAAGTAGATGTGGATATAATATCTGTGAAGGAAGGTGACTGTAAGGTAAATATGTTGTGCAGATTAGAATAATATGAGTGTAAAAATGATTTAGATCTTATGTATGAAACCAAAAATAAGTAAATATGATTGGAAATATCATATACTGAGGAAAACTTCAAGTTTGCGGGCACAAAACTGTGTGATTTGGGTTTAAAAGGCTATTTTTCAAGGATAAGAATTCATGGATCAGGATGTCAGCTTCTTCTGAAAATAAAATGAATGGGAATTTTACATATTTGTTTGTATTTGATGTCATGGATTTACTCAACCTAGGAATCCCCCATGATTTACTCAACCATGGAATCCCCATGATTTACTCAACCATGGAATCCCCCATGATTTACTCAACCATGTAATCCCCCATGAAAATGGTTTTACAGTATGTTGAGGATAACAAGGTTAAAATATAAAAATACCATACCATATAGATATAACATACGTGGGGAATATATAAAGGTAAATCTTGTTGTGATATTATATTATATAGGACTCCGAGATAATTTCATAGAAGGATGAATATAGAAAAATAAGGTAAAAATGCATTATCTATTTTGAGAAAAATTATGTAAATATCCTGTGCATGTGAAGAAAATGTGATGCAGTTGGTAATGAGATAAAGCAAAAGATAAGAAGTGCTGTTGAAATTTTTGTTTAGTTAATTGAATTTCTTTAAGTAGTACACAGTGTGTTCATTTATTTTAGATAATTGATCCACTTCCCCCAATTGACCACTCAGATATAGATTATGAAAAATTTGAGAGAAATTTTTATGAAGAGCATGGAGACATTGCCAAACTTTCTGACCAGAATATCAACGAGCTGAGAGATAAACTAGGAATCAGAGTAAGATATGATATTTTTCTGAGTTATAACTTTTAAAAATGGATAGTACAGTTGAAGTTTCCAGAGTTTTAGCATTTTGATGGTATTTGACATGTCTTATCTAGCATTTACAGTAACATACATGTTAATATTAATGACTTAACATTAACTTCCTTGATATGATAATATATATGCTCTGCTGGGATGACCAGTATCATGCTAGATGTAATTTTACCTTTGATGACTAACAGTAACAATTGGTAGGTTTTCTGTTTTTATAACCCCACTGCTGGACACATTTTCTCCATGTTAAATTAACAAAAAGATAAAGAGCCATTCATCAGTTTCTTTTCATATCTTGTAGAGAAGTTTTCATTTGAACACAAAGTGAGAGAAATGGTTTGGAACTCTTACAGTAATAGACTTAGGATAAATGACTGATCAAAAATGTCTGAGACAATTTATTGATTTTTTAGGTGTCGGGCTTAGCCCCTCCGAAGCCTGTTTGTAGTTTTGCTCACTTTGGTTTCGATGAGGCTCTGCTGGAGGCTATTAGGAAATCGGAATACTCCAAGCCTACTCCTATACAAGCACAGGTAAAAGTGTTATTAGTTAACCTTTTAAAAATCTTATTTAATGTTAAATTTATTGAGTTATATCCTACTTTTTTTGTGTGTGTGTGCGTGCATGTGTGGTACCCACTTGTATCATGGACCTGGCAAGATAATTAAGAGTTTGATAATCAGATCCTTGATTGGACATTTTGTTGAAAGTTTTTTCTCAGCTTCAGATATAGTCACATAGCAACAGCAAAGTTTAATTACACAAAACAGTTTCTTTCTGTTTTCTCAACCCTTATCATGATGGACATGCTTGATTCTGCCTTTGTGACCAGTTATAGATCATGATCAGCCTGCACAGCCATGCAGTCTGATCATGATCTGCTCTGTTTGCCATTCAGTCAGTATCTTTTTGGTAAGAATCCCTTTTAACAGTAAATGGTACTGTCAAAATTAAAAGATGGACAAATTCATCATAGAAAATTAGCAGGGTAAGGCTTAGCTATATTTATAATAATTCAGTAAAATATTTAGAGTAAATAAATCATAAATCTCTTCTTGAAAAAATACCCAATTTTCCCTTAAAGTTTGTCGACTTGTATTATTTTATATTTTGTTTTTGTTCTGTAGGGTGTTCCCATAGCATTATCTGGGAGAGATATCATTGGTATAGCAAAGACTGGTAGTGGTAAAACAGCTGCCTTCCTCTGGCCACTCCTTGTACATATAATGGCTCAGGCAAGACTTTTAATATTTTATATCTTTTAGCTCATATGTAGGTGTAAAAATCATTTTGGATACTAAATACTGTATAATTGGGTAACATTATTTTGTCCTTATTCAGGTTTGTTGCAATAATTTTCTATGGCATTCCAATGGCAGATGCACAATTTTCATCTCAACTGCTTGAATTAATATATGTATGGACGTTATTTTGGTCCATTTCCGTTAATTTTGATTATTTATCTGCACAGTTGGCTATTTATTAAGAAGTATTTCCCGATCCAAATGTCAACTACAGTGGAACCCCTGTATACAAAACAGAGTAAAAGCTCAGTTCGAAGGGGTTTTAGGTTTATAGGGGCTTTTTTGTCAGTGGAGTGCACCGCATTACATACATAATGCAGATAGTTATATTTTGCCATAAGGTTGAAGGAAGCTGAATGTTTTTTTATAATATAATATTCTTACCTTTACAGAAAGAGTTGGAGAAAGGTGATGGTCCTATAGGATTAATTTTAGCACCAACGAGAGAGTTGTCACAACAGGTAGTACAGTACAACATACACCATTGCAGTACTTTGGCTTCCAAGTTTCAAATTGTGTATTGAGAGAACATAAAAGGACTCAACCACACAGTTTTTTTAGGAAGAGGAATTTGGGTGGTGGGGGTTGGTCTCCATGGCCAAGTGGCTAAGGTTGCAAACTTGAATTACTGGCCTCTCAGCACTAGGGGTTCAAAACTGGTGGGGCCTCCGTGGCTGAGTGGTTAAGGTCACTGACTTCAAATCACTTGCCTCTCACCGATGTGGGTTCGAGCCTCAGTCGGGGTGTTGAATTCTTCGTGTGAGGAAGCCGTCCAGCTGGCTTACAGAAGGTCGGTGGTTCTACCCAGGTGCCCGCTCGTGATGAAATAATGCACGGAGGGGCACCTGGGGTCTTCCTCCACAATTAAAGCTGGAAAGTCGCTATATGACCTATAATTGTGTCGGTGTGACGTTAAACCCAACAACAACAAAAAATCTCACTGGGAGCATGTATGTTAAGTTGATGGCCTTTCTGTGACTGAAGTAATGCCCGAAGTGGTACCTTGGGTCTTTCTTCAAAATTAAAAAGAGCTGGAAAATCACTGTATCATATTACATGTATATAAATTGTGTCTGTGTGACTTTAAACCCACCAAAACAAAAACACCTTAGGGGTTAAATGAAGTTCTCTCAGAATTCTTATAAACTTTTTTTTATTGTGAATGTAGCCTTACAGGTGAATAGTTTCTTTTTTCGGAATTGCAGTGTGAAATTAAGTCATCATTTTGCTGCAGGCATTTTCCAACAGATGACCTCCAGCAAGAACGAAACAAACTACCCCATCAAATGTTGACAACAGGAATTCTAGGATAACTTATAATTAATATAAAATATACTTTGCGAATACATTTTACGTAGTTGAGTTTTAGTGATATTTGAACTTGAATGCTTTAAATATTTTAGATTTACCATGAATGTAAAAGGTTTGGGAAGGTATATAACATCAACACAGTATGTGCGTATGGTGGTGGTAGTATGTGGGAACAACAAAAAGCATGTCAGGAAGGAGCAGAAATAATTGTTGCTACCCCAGTAAGTTTAAAAGATTGTTATTTCATAAAATATATCATTTGATCATGTTGGTAGAATAGTTAATTATAATAGTAGCTAGATCTGGGATGCTGTATTCTGCTCAAGAGGATTTTTGCCAGATCTGATCTCAGGAGATGCACAAGCTTGGAGTGTGATCCGACCTTGTAAAATCCATGAGAGCCGAATACAAAATCCCAGATCTAGCTACTGTTATAATGACATTTTTATTATAAACATCCACCCATTTGTTCGTTGTTGAACGAAATCTTCAATGTTTATCAATGTTGAAATGGAGCTTAGAGAAGTTTTTATGTGTGCTATTTATAGAACTGTTGTCATGTCATGCATATATTAATGAAAGTAGTCTGGCAACATACAATACAAAAGGTACAATACAGAATTTTCTGCCTGTTCATATTTACTTGTGAAATACAAGCCTATTTTTTTACAGAATTTATATAGATTATATTTTTTTTTTTGTCAAATAATATATTATTCTAGTATGCCTATTTTCCCTCTCCCTATCAGTGATTATGTCTCCCCCAGGAGACGTATTGTTTTTGCCCTGTCCGTCCGTACGTCACACTTCATTTCCGAGCAATAACTGGAGAACCATTTGACCTAGAACCTTCAAACTTCATAGGGTTGTAGGGCTGCTGGAGTAGACGACCCCTATTGTTTTTGGGGCCACTCCGTCAAAGGTCAAGGTCACAGGGGCCTGAACATTGAAAACCATTTCCGATCAATAACTAGAGAACCACTTGACCCAGAATGTTGAAACTTCATAGGATGATTGGCCATGAAGAGTAGATGACCCTATTGATTTTGGGGTCACTCCGTCAAAGGTCAAGGTCACAGGGGCCTGAACATTGAAAACCATTTCGATCAATAACTAGAGAACCACTTGACCAGAATGTTGAAACTTCATAGGATGATTGGTCATGAAGAGTAGATGACCCCTATTGATTTTGGGGTCACTCCGTCAAAGGTCAAGGTCACAGGGGCCTGAACATTGAAAACCATTTCCGATCAATAACTAGAGAACCACTTGACCCAGAATGTTGAAACTTCATAGGATGATTGGTCATGAAGAGTAGATGACCCCTATTGATTTTGGGGTCACTCCATCAAAGGTCAAGGTCACAGGGGCCTGAACATGGAAAACCATTTCCGATCAATAACTAGAGAACCACTTGACCCAGAATGTTGAAACTTCATAGGATGATTGTACATGCAAAGTAAATGACCCCTATCAATTTTGGGGTCACTCCATTAAAGGTCAAGGTCACAGGGGCCTGAACATTGAAAACCATTTCCGGTCAGCAACTTGAGAACCACTTGACCCAGAATGTTGAAACTTAATAGGATGATTGGTCATGCAGAGTAGATGACCCCTAACGATTTTGGGGTCACTCTGTGAAAGGTCAAGGTCACAGGGGCCTGAACATTGAAAACCATTTCCGGTCAGTAACTTGAGAACCACTTGACCCAGAATGATGAAACTTCATAGGATGATTGGTCATGCGGAGTAGATGACCCCTAACGATTTTAGGGTCACTCTGTTAAAGGTCAAGGCCACAGGGGCCTGAACATGGAAAACCATTTCCAATCAATAACTTGAGAACCTCTCAACCCAGAATGTTGAAACTTCATAGGATGATTGTTCATGCAGAGTAAATGGCCCCTATTGTTTTTGGGATCACTCCGTTAAAGGTCAAGGTCACAGAGGCCTGAACATTGATAACCAGTTCCGATCAATAACTTGAGAACCACTTGACCCAGAATGTTGAAACTTCATAGGATGATTGAACATGCAGGGTAGATGACCCCTATTGATTTTGGGGTCAGTCTTTTAAAGGTCAAGGTCACAGTGGCCTGTTCATGTAAAATCATTTTTTGGAAATAACTTGAGAACCACTTGACCTACAATGTTGAAACTTAATAGGTTGATTGGACATGCAGAGTAGATGACCCCTATTTATTTTGAGGTCACTTGATCCAAGGGCAAGGTGACAGGAGCCTGAACAGTGACTTGAGAACCACTAGGCCAAGAGTGTTGAAATTTAGCAGGATGACTGGACATGCCAAGTAGATGATCCCTATTGCAGCCAACCATCAGTGTCTCTTTGACTTTCACTCCTGACCCCTATTGACTTCTTGCCTATAGGACTTTGCATTGGGGGAGACATGCGCTTTTTTACAAAAGCATTTTCTAGTTCAAATATTGTAGCCAGCCACTAAATTATCTATTACATAAGTGCTATAATTTGCCCATGTTGTCAAGGCTTCATGATTATACGTCTGTAGAGTTATGTGTATTTAAAGCTCTACAACGTTTTCCTTATGTAGATAATTTTACAAGATGTTACATGTATATTTTATATATTTCAGGGTAGATTAATAGATCTGGTTAAAAAGAAAGCCACAAATTTAAGAAGAGTCACCTATCTTGTTTATGATGAAGCAGACAGAATGTTTGATATGGGCTTTGGTAAGTTTTTAATTTCAATTCTGGGTCCACAAGGCCAAGCTGTAATGGTTGCCGATATTGAATCATTTACTCTACTGTGAAAGGTCGGTGGTACTACCCATAGAAGGAATCAGGGGCGTAGGTGTTAGAAGGTTTGACTTCAATGTCAGCGGGCTGATATCCCAACTAGTGTTCAGTGCCGGTGAGTTACTTAACCTTCAGCCTGCTGGTGGCAAGAGATTCTGCCTTTGTGATCAATGCAGACCAAGATCAGCCTGCACATCCATGCAGGCTGATCATGCTCTGCACTGTTCGCTATTCAGTCAGTAAATTTTCAGTGAACACCCTTTTAATAAACAAGTGGTACTGCCCAAATTGAATGATGGACTAATCCATTTAAGAAATTTAGTAGACTAAGGGTTAAATTGGTACTGCAGCAGCTTTGGCCTTATCTTGATGCTGAGGAGTTAAGTATGACAACTTTCACTGGCGTGACAGGAAATAAATTGTTCCATCCAGTGAGTCCATGTGGGGACTTCTGTTGACTCCCCATGCTGAACAAGAAAGCTTTACCCATATGCCTACATATGCCTGAAAGAGGCCTCTGTAGCTGAGTGGTTATGGTTGCTGACCTTATATCATTTGCCCCTCTCCTATGTGGGTTCGAAAACCCTGCTTGGGCTGTAGAATTCCACATTCTGATTAATAAAGATTGGTTGTTCTATCAAGGTGCCTGCCCAAGCCTGAAGCTGTACCTATTTTTTAAAATAAGCACCTGGGGTATTTTTCCACCATAGAAAGCTAGAAAAATTGCCATATAAAATGCTGGAATGTCACAATAAAACCTTAACTATGAGTGTGACTTTAAAAAAAAAATCATATTTTTACTTTGATTACAACTGACCCTTGTTTTGCTAAATGCAAGAGTTTAAAGTTTTTAAATTTAGTGTGCTTTGTTTCAGTGAGTTTTGAGATACTATAAATACATCAAGACTGTAAAAGCATATATTTTCGCTGGGTCAAAATTTCATGAATTTGAAGTTTTGAGTATGTTGGTGAGGTTTAATATTTACAAAATTGTAAAAATAATATCCTACTTGAATGAGAATTATACTGATGGTGAATATTTACACAAGGATTATATTTCGTGAGATGTAGGGCCTTGCAAATAATACTGAAAATTAAACCCCCGTGAAAATTTCTGCTTTTACAGTATGCAGTTTTTTAGGGAAAACACAATATTATATTAAACAGTTGTGTGTTTCTGTGAATAGCAGACTGCTGCATTTTGACAGAAATGCGATGTTACTTTAGAATTTGAATATTTCCTTAAGTTATGAAATATCTCTGGAAAATCAAGATTAATGTAGAACTATTTTACTAATATTTCAGAGCCGCAGGTACATTCAATAGCAAATCATGTGAGACCTGACAGACAGAGTAAGTACTTTTTCATTCGCATAAAAAAAAAAAAAAAAAAAATAGCAAGGTAAAATTTAGAAAATCTTCATCCACAATTGGAGTCATTAAATACTCCAGTGACAGCTCCAGTTTCCTTAGATGTGCACAGTTTCACTATCCACCATCAAAATAGTCTAGCGAACTGACTCCTGTGACAGCTCTTGTTGGTCTACATAACTATGATTTTATGTTCAGGTTATGGCACTGTCAATGCAGTTTCCAACATTAGGCCACAGGGCTTCGGAAATTTGCCGGTTTGTCGGTTTTGGACCGATTTTTGACTTTTCGGACCGATTCGTGAAGTGAAAAAAACGAAAAAAATCGGTCCCATAAAAATGAAGAAAAGTATAAATTTCGGTCTGATATCTCAATACACGATCACCTGCCAAGCAGGAAATTGTTGGTCGCACCCTCAGATAATCAATAAACATGTCAAACGGTCTGATTGTCACTTTGATAATCGGTTCGTAATTAGCACGTGACGCAATCAGTGCTCGCGCGGCACATCCTTTAATCTTTGCAGACAGCCGACTGCAATGTATTAAACATTTTTGACTGGTTTCCAAATGTTTCTGACTGGATCCAAATAATTTCGACAGGGATCCACTTCTTTTTTTAGTATTTAGAATCCGACGGATGGTTTATTTCAAAAGGCTATGTTTGATCACGGTAAAAAACAAATGGTCACTGCCTATATAATTGTACATTATAGGTCTTTGATTTAATGAGACATCACACGGAAAACCGATAAAAATAATTTTTATTATTACTTGATTTGAAAAAATTACATGATTCATTTGTTGGGGCTCCAGTTGAAACAGGTGCAGAAAATCGTCTTTGCAACCCGACTGTACAAAAAAGAAAAAGAAAACACGAATGATAAAGAAAACCAGAGCGGCGCTGTTTATCAAATCCATCTTTTAAAAAACGTTTCAAAATGAAATTTTGTTTACATTAGAAGAGAACATATAACTTTATAAAATGTAGTTGCTTATTGAAGTACAACGTAAGTGAAATGAAATATCCGTGTCCAACCCGCGTGACCTTTTGGTACTGTACATGCAGGAAATTCGATCTCGGCGTTCACATAACGTACACATTCGGTCCGCGGCAGAGTATTCTTAAAATACTGAGGTTGTTTAACAGAGAATATGTGTCGTGTAATTCACTTTGACGCATTGTATTTTATAGAATTCCGTCAAAGAATGAGGAAACATCACAAAGTATATGCCGTGTATACGGTACCTAAGTCACCTGCGTTGGCTTTTAGACTAGTTACGCACGCGGTGTCAATGCCTCGGCAGTTATCTATATCCTCGCAAGTATTTTCTCGAAAAAACATCGAAATTTAAACAAAGTAACGATCACACATAACGCTGAATAACTGTCTTCATTGTATGGTAACTCGCGGTGACCGGTAAGTCAGTTTTAATGCATGACATGCTTATTTCTTTACTCTGTGACGTTTTACAAAATATGTAATATTGGGAATGCGGTGGGTGGGGTAGCGCCGATGTCAGGATTTTCGTTTCGGACCGATTGAGTTATCAAAATTTCTGGAGCCCTGTTAGGCCATAAGTAAGTTATGACATTCCATGTATACAAGTATATATGTAAAAAAAAAATGCATGCTCTTTCTACATGTCATTCTGGTACATAACAAGGAAATGAGCCACACCATGTGACCTGCATGGATCCAGACCTGCCTGAGCATCTGCTGTTCACTAACGATTTCTCTAATTGCAATAGGCTTTGAAAGTGAACAGCATGGATCCTGACCAGACTGCATGCGCAATGTTGGTTTTCTCATTATTTTTAAGTTTGTTGATATTTTCAGCATTACTGTTCAGTGCAACATTCAGAAGAAAAGTAGAAAAATTGGCGCGAGACATTTTGGCTGATCCAATCCGAGTGGTACAAGGAGAGGCTGGTGTTGTAAGTCTAGATTTCTGTTTAACTTAATGCAGAAAGAGTTTGAAATGTGATATACATGTAGTTGAGTAGTAAATTGCAAATCAAGGCTAGTAAAATACAGTTAAAGAATACTAAATTCAGTTTCAAAAGTAGGATATTCATATCAGTTTTAATGATTTTGAGTTAATTACAGCAAAGGATTAGAGGCCACATTTATGACTGTATCTTCATGAAACTTAATGTTAATCTTGATGATCTTTAGGTCAAGGTGGAATCTGGGTCATGTTGGGTCAAAAACTAGGTCACCAGGTCAAATCAAAGGAAAAGTTTGTTAACACTTTAGAGGCCACATTTATGACCATATCTTAATGAAACTATCTTGATGATCTTTAGGTCAATAGGACAGGTGAGCGATACAGGGCCTTCATGGCCCTCTTGTTTACAGCAAAATTTTTAAAACTTGACTTGTGAAACACATTAGTAATAAAGGTAATATGGGCCTTTTATTTAGAGTTTGATCATGATGTTTATTTTATTATAGGTAGCACTATATTGTTTTAATTGAGATATTGATGTGTTTCAGGCGAATGAAGACGTCACACAGATTGTAGAGGTTTTACCTCCTGGACCCGCCAAATGGACATGGCTTGTGAAAAGACTTGTAGAAATGACCACATGTATGTACATTTGTTACAGAAATATATATATATATTTATATAATATACATGTAGTACTGTGTATAATATGTATAATAAATACCATCTCTTGACCATGTCTTACTATCAAATAGACTTCGAAATTATTATTTAACATAACTGACATGGTTTGTGAGGAATAGAAGTTGGTTCTTATAGTACAATGTATATGGATTGATTTGTGTCAGTCTGTTTTGGTATACATAGTAACACGATGTAATTGCTAGATGAAGTCACTACCTTTGATTTACAAAACCATGTAATTTCGCCTGGATTGCACATGGGGGATATACTAGTATTGATTAAAGCAGTTTTTCTTTTTAGTGAAAATGTAATCAAAATTGAATTTTTCCATCTAATAACTTTTTTACATCATATTATCTGCTCCAAATAATTGTCTTTACTTGTATTGACTTCTCTCATTCTCTTACAGTAGGAAGTGTTCTCATATTTGTTACAAGAAAAGCAAATTCAGAGGAATTAGCAACAAATCTCAGAAGTCGAGATTTTCAGGGTAAGTATTAATTCATTCACTTGGATCGGCATTGATGGTTATTTAACATTATATCATATAAATATAATGGCATAATCTATAAAGGACCCTAATGCTAAATTGGTCATAGGAATCTGAATATATCTGTTGAAAAGAAGACCAAGCCTTTCAATGTAGTTTCAAACTTGACATTTGCCACACATCACTTTTACATCTTTGCATCAATTCAGGCCTGACAATTTATTTGTAACATGATAGCCATTGACCATACTGTTATTCAGCTATAACGGAATGCTTTCTGTAACTAATATACAACGATGACAACAGTATTGCACATTGACATAAAATTAGCCATTTCCTATATTCGAAATCACTTCCTATTTTTTGTCTTCTCTGGATGTGCAACTGAAAAGTAAAGAAATCAGTTTGGAAATGTACCAGTTGAATGACTTCAGTACAATGTAATACAAAACTGCAGTACGAATATCCACCTGGGGTCTATTTCACTTTTGGTACGGGAGGCCCGTACAAATAGCCTGTAATTTGTACTGATCTAATATTAAAATGAAAAATATTGTTGAAAGTAGTATAAATAAATGTAATGACATATTCCTTATAAAGCTTGTCTGAGAATAGTTCTTGATGTTTTCAGTTGGTTTGCTGCATGGAGACATGAGTCAGATGGAAAGGAATGATGTTATCACCACATTTAAGAAAAAGGAATATCCAATATTAGTAGCAACTGATGTAGCAGGTTAGTAAATATGAGCAGTGTTTCATATGTAATGTTATTGACATTGCAGCATCCCTTTTTAGCTCGACTTTTTGAAGAAAAAATAAAAGTTATTGCACCTGCCCAGCATAGGCGTCACCAATAATGATTAAAGTTTTTATAAAGTCAAGTACCTCTGTTACTATAATGAAAGCTTTTGACTTGAAACTTTATATAGTTATTTACTATCAAAAGCTACACCAGGAGAAACAATCCACCTAACGCTGATTTGAATTTTGATAGACAAAAATTACACCAATGACAAGGTCTGTACATAGATCTAGTGTGAGATTTTTAAGACTTTAAAAGCACTGAAAATAGTCCAGCACTGAGAAACACTAGTAGAAACAATCCCCAGAACTCTGATTTTATATTTGATTGAGTTAAGCCCCTTTTACTGGCAAAGCTGTAATTTAGAGTCGAGCACTGAGAAATGTTGAGCGTGCTGTCTTGCAGACAGCTGTTGTTTAAATTACATTTGTTTAACTTCTTAAGCTGATTGCCTTTAGCCAGTAGATGGCTGCTTTTTGTTTGTGGAAAATAGAACAAAAGGTCGAGGTAACAGTGACCTCTAGATTGTAAATGTTTTCCGCTCAATAACTGAACAAAGCATTGCCTGTAAATCTTCGTAGGATAATTGCTTGTAGTCAGTAAATGAATTTGTTGTTTTTAGCTCACCTGTCACATAGTGAAAAGGTGAGCTTTTGTGATCACCCTTCGTCCATCGTCTGTGCGTTCATGCGTCTGTACGTGCGTCCGTCAACAATTTCTTGTCTGCACAACAATGGTTTCATTTATGATTTTATTTTAACCAAACTTGCCCACAACTTGTATTACTATAAGCTCTTGGTTCCTTTCTTGAACTGGCCAGATCCCATCATGGGTTCCAGAGTTATGGCCCCTGAAAGGGCTAAAATTAGCTATTTTGACCTTGTCTGCACAATAGCAGCTTTATTTATGATATGATTTTTACCAAACTTGCACACAACTTGTATCACCATAAGGTCTTGGTTCCTTTCTTTAACTGGCCAGATTCTAAATGGGTTCCAGAGTTATGGCCCCTGAAAGTGCCAGAATTAGCTATTTTGACCTTGTCTGCACAATAGCAGCTTCATTTATGATTTTATTTTAACCAAACTTGCACACAGCTTGTATCACCATAAGATCTTGGTTCCTTTTTTGAACTGGCCAGATTCCCTTATTGGCTCCAGAGTGATGGTCCCTGAAAGGGCCAGAATTAGCTAATTTGACCTTGTCTGCACAATAGCAGCTTCATTTATGATTTGAATTTAATCAAACTTGCACAAAATTTGTGTCACCATAAGAACTCGGTTCCTTTCTTGAACGGGCCAGATCCCATAATGGGTTTGAGAGTTCTGGCCCCTGAAAGGGCCAAAATTAGCTATTTTGACCTTGTCTGCACAATAGCAGCTTCATTTATGATTTGATTTTAACCGAACAATTTGTATCATCATAAGATCTCGATTACTTTTTATATGCCCAAAGGGACATGGTATGTTATCGCCTAGGTGTCCGTCTGTCTGTCTGTTGGTTAGCAATTTCCCTTCCGCTCTGTAACTCTTGAACCCCTTGAAGGATTTCAAAGAAATCTGACACAAATGTTCACCTCATCGAAACGACGTGCAGAGCACATGTTTCGGATGGCTCACTTCAAGGTCAAGGTCACACTTAGGGGTCAAAGGTCATATGACTTTGTTTTGTGTGTTATCTTGTCCTAAAGTGCAATGATAACAGGTGAGCGATATATAGGGCCATGTTGGCCCTCTTATTTAAGTCATTTAGTCAAAGTCAAGGATACAACGTACAAAGTTACTTAACAACGTGCGTCCAAAGTTAGTTATGGAGGCATATGTGTTTTACAAACAGCACTGACCTTATTACTCTTTGTTTTCAGCAAGAGGTTTGGATATCCCATCTATAAAAACAGTAGTCAACTACGATGTTGCCAGAGATATTGATACACATACACACAGAGTGGGAAGAACTGGTCGAGCAGGTAAACTCTTACTTGGTTGTCTTTCATTTTATCTGCTTATTATCTTTCTTTTCTTAATTTATAAGAAAGTTTGCTATTTTTCCACAACTTTAATACTAGTAATTTAGATATTGTGTTTCTATGGCTACAGGTAGAGCTTTTTAAAGCAAGACCTGAGTATTTTATCATACCAGTCTTTCACTCTGGATTCACACAATAACTTTATGATTTTGAATTCTTATGGGATTTCTTCAGTCATTACACATGTTTAATATTTATGCCGTGACAAATCAATTGTGAGGAACAGAAGTGCATTACCTGAAGTCACTTGTACATGAGCATTCTTTCCATTTGTTATGACATGTTTTGTCTTCTGGTTACTCAGCACTGCATTGTAACCATGTATCATTTGTCTTTTAGGAGAGAAGGGTTTTGCTTTCACACTGATCACGGAAAAGGACAAGGAATTTGCCGGGGCTTTGGTACGGAATTTGGAGGCAGCCAATCAGCACGTACCACAACCTCTTCTAGATCTTGCTATGCAGGTAAAGAACAAATACATTTAGATGATTTTTACCCGCCATCAAATGCGAATGGATATAGTTTGGTGATGTTTTTCCAAACAGAGCCACAACAGTTACTAAGACATGGTTTGAAAGATTTAAATAAAACATTGTAGAAGTATCAACCACTATCAACCATCATGCAAGTTTCAATCAGTCTGAGGAACATAAGATTTATTGCCCTTTGTACTTGCAGATAATACATTATATTCAGTTTCTCTTAACCTTTTTTGTCTGTCTAGAGCTGTTTCTTATTAAGGTATGGTTTGAAGGATTTCAGTAATACCTGGTAAATGTTTATGCTACAAGGAAATTTGCCCTTGCAAAGCTCATTTAGATTCTTTGAGGAGGACGATATTATGGCCATTTATATCACATAGCGTTTGTATTCAATTTTCTATCTATTCCAGTTTGTATCTCGCTCTTGAAAATATTAATACCTGTGAATCTTCTGTTTTCAGTGTCCAAGATTTCGACAGACTCGTTTCAAAAGTCATGGGCGTGGAAAGAAACCATTGGCAGTTATAGGTGCATCCTCTGGACAAAAAGAACGGCCAGGGCTTGGGGCAGAATCCGTAAGTTACTGTAAATGAAAATTTCTTTCAAAAAGCAATGGCTTGGCTAGTAAAAGAAATATAGTACAGAGAAGGCAACTATTTTTAGTTTGCGTTAAGTGTTTAAAATGTAATATATGTACACAATATTCTAAAATTATAAAAAAAAATCTGGCCTGTTTGCGTTTTGACACACTATGCATCATTTCATCACAGCTGGATTGCTTGCAAGGCTCTTACCCACATTTGTTAGGTGCAAGGGATTGGAAGCCAGCAGCATTAAAGACTCGGCTATGGATGAAGTGCTATCAGTCAGTGAGTCATTCAGTTTAGGTCATTATATGAAAAAGATGCTTTTTCGTTTCTTACAGAGCACACGGGTACAAGACTCTACAAGTTTTACATCATTCAGAGCCAGTTCAGCATTGGGGAGAGGTCCACAGACAGATAGAATGTCGGCAATGAAAACAGCGTTTGCAGTATGTTGTCAATTTTTAAAAACAGTTTTATTATATGCTTGTAAAATTTTGTGCAACGTGTTTTTCATATGCATATTCATTAGAATTTCACATACAGTAGCAGAACCTTGTGTAAATCTAGTATTTTAAAAATACATTGTTGGCTGTTTAACAGTGATGCAGAACTGAAAGCCTTTACATAAGTTAATGAGGTAACATTGAATGACTTGCCAGTCAGAAACACTACAAGATTTGATAGACTAAAGTTTTAGTGTTAATCAAATTTGTAGGGATGTTCTATTTACAGTGCATTCGCGATGCTACGAATCGCAATTTAACGAAATACCGGTATACTACGAAAAGGTGTTGTGGTCCCGGCTGCGTTCCTTCTTATTTCTGTGTAACAAAGTCGCTATTTTACGAAAATGCAATTTTACGAAATATGCGCTCCTAGGAATGTATTGTTATGCCCTTAAAGCCTGTTTTCAACTTGTTTTAGTTGCGATTTTACGAATGTATCGTCTAAGTTTTCACACCTTCCATAACGGCGTGAAAATGCTTTAGAGTGAAAAGTGTCACTATCATTGAGCTGGGCGTAAACAGTGATTAAAGTATGAAAACATAGTAATTAAATTCGAAACACATACGCTGTACACTATGACACAAGTTAGCGGTGTTTTTTTTTCCTCCGATCGGATGGCATACAAGTCACACTTGTTTTGATATCTATACGTCTCAAACAATCATTGCATAAAGAAAATAAAACAATATTTAAGTCCTGATTGTCTGTATATTGCTGTTTTATTATACCAAACAATTCAGTAAAGGGTAGCTGATGTTATCAGAATATGCAATTGCGATTTTTTTTCTCGTGCAACAATGTACCCTGTATATGTTTTATGTACAGTGAATAAAATGTGAAGAAAATAAAACCCGTTCAACATTCTACATACCATCTGAGTTCAGATTCAAAAACGATTTGAAGTAAACCCAGATGTGCATATAAAATTGGTATACATGTACTCCGATACAAAATCACATGTTTAAATATCACGGGTTACGACGTGTAGATATTAATGTGCTGTATAGCAAAATTTCCTATGCTACGCTCAAACGAAAATGCGATATTACGAAAAAAACAGCCGGTCCCTTGGCTTTTCGTACTGTACTGTATATCCATTTTTTTTTCGGGTATATAAATTAATTGTTGACTTTGTTTACAGGCACAGTACAAGACAAACTTTGTGGCAGCAGTAGACTCAGCTCCGAAAACGATACCTACAGGCATACACGAACCAGAAAATCCGAACCCATTTCCCGACCATTCTCACTCCAAGAGACGGAAAAAGTCGAGATGGGATTGATCAAATACTGTTTGTTTTTATATATTACTTATTGCCGAGATAACTGGCATGTAAATTCAGAATAAATTTTTGATCTGCAATGAGATCCACCGTCTGACTGTTGCCATTGTAAATGCCAAGATATTCAGTTTGAGAAATGGAAAACTCAAAAAGACTTGATTGAGAGTAAATGAATTTACTGTGATGGGCAGAAGTGTTTCAGCATTGTTTGATATTGCACAGTGCCAAGATTTACAAATAGTGCAGGCAAGGGTTCATTGTTTATGATACCATGAAGCTGTGCTTGCTTGAGCACCAATGACTCAATCACCCGTGCCAGCTCGAGCAATTTATATAGTCTACAGTCGTTTTCCAAATATTTTAAATGTTTGGATTGCTGGAAACCCTAGATAATTCAAGCATTTTGGTCATCCCATTGCAAGCTTGTGCTATCCATGTTTTACTGTACGTGTTAAATAAAACAGCTTTAATAGATAGTCAGTAGTGATATCTGTATGTATGAAACAGTGTGAAAGTAGTTCATATATGAAAAAGCACAGTGAAGTCTGAGATGTGTATGATTTAACACAGACTTGGTGTTTCTTGATGTTAATACAAATATATAATGCGCTGCAGTTTATAGGACTTACGTTTGCAGAATTCATTGAAACTCAAGATTGTACCTATTTTAAAACTTTCCTATGCTGTGTTCTATGTTTTGAATGACTCTACATATTTTATTAAACTGATTACACATCAAAGTAGATCTATATTCCAAGGTCAGATACACAATGAGCTAATAAATAGTTTTAGAAAAAGTGTTTACAATGTCTTCAAGAGTCTGTTTCAAGTGTTGCAGAATTCAGATATTGAGTAAAATGAGAAAATTAAAATATTTGTTTGAATATACAGTTTAAACTCAATATCTCGAACTGGTTCATCTCAAAATTCCGATTATCTTGAAAATATTTTCAAGTCTCATCCCAAAAAATAAAACGTACACAAAATAGTTAAGATGAAGTTAAGCAAAACTCTTGAGCCCTTTGAAATCAAGGTACTGAGTTTCAACTGTATATGAGCCACGCCATGAGAAAACCAACATAGTGGCTTTGCAACCAGCATGGATCCAGACCAACCTGCACATCGTGCAGTCTGGTCAGGATCCACGATGTTCGCCAACAGTTTCTCAAATTGCAATGGGTTTTAAAAGTGACCAGCATGGATCCTGACCAGATGCGCAGGCTGGTCTGGATCCATGCTGGTCACAAAGCCACTATGTTGGTTTTCCCATGTCATGGCTCATTATTGTAAGGTGCAGCTTGATTTATTAAGTTTATATTGTCATATCAAAGGTTCAAAGTTCTGCAAGCTGTGGTTGGTTAACATAATTGATCCTTTTTCTATATTAATGTAGAATTAATTGTTTTTGTGGGTTTTTATTGTTAAGGTTTTATTTTAATTTGTGTTATAGTGGCATGTTAATTTCATAAACTATTGTGTCGATATTTTTTACTAAAATATTTGTTAGTTACTGAAATTTGTGATTTCACTTTAAATTTTGACATTACTGAACAATTGCCATTCTAGTAATCTTATCTGGTAGTTGCTCAGGTTATAGAATTTTATAGTACTAAACTGTATTGATAATAAATGATTATTTGTTTTCATAATGGCCCTGTTACAGATTCAAGGTATTGTATTGATCGGAGGCAGAAAGTCAAGGGCCATAGCAGCTCAAGGTCCTTCTACAAGAATTTTCTGAAAACACAGGTTTAATGACACTTCTATTATGTTGTCACTCTTTTTAATTCTTTATATCAAGTCATGTCAGTGTAATGCCTGGTCATTACAAATCTATCATAATGATAGTATGTGCCCTAGTATAATAATGCATTGGCTGGACAGTAAGTTCTGTTAATAGATTAAATTTACAGTCAGTGTTTTTGTACTGATGCTTTCATACCAAATTTTATTTTGCACTATTTTTCCAGTGAGATTTATATTTTGCTTTACATGGCAGTGACGTTGAAGCATTTGGCATGCTTGGTTGCTAATGAGTATTTTAAATGATGAAGCATTTGCATGTTTTAGCAATCAAACACAGGCTGGAAATACAGTGCAACCTCTCCAGAGCAGCCCTCTCTATAGCAAAGACCTCCCCACAACAGCATCATCAAACTTTTCCACAGCTGAAATTTACTATCAGTTTAACCTCTATAGAGCAACAACCTCTCAATAGAGATCAATATCTGCATTTCCCAAAGGGTGTTGCTCTGCAGAGGTTGCACTGTAATGCTTGAAGGGACACCGGGGTAGTCAACATATTGTGTCAGTATGAGGTTAAATGCAACAAAACAAAATAAGTATGAAACTTATTTTACAGTTAAGCTGTATATAAATTATTTCATAAAAGGGTTTATATCTTCATGATTAGAAAATTTTGAAACAGTAACAGAATGGATGTAAATGGACTAACACACACATTTTAGGTGAAAAAATAATTTCTCTAAAAATCCATTAAAGATATGTCAACTGAAAGTGACGAGTGGTACAAACTTACTGACATAATATTTTTGCAGGATTTTCATATATAATACTATTGTGTAGAAGGTAATGTTTTTGAAACAATGTAGAAAATTTACATTTTTGCATTTTTACTAATATCTGACACACTTCATCATTTTTCAGTGTCATTTATACATTCTGTGCCAACTAAGTGGACTTGAACATGTTGAAAATTTTCACCCAAACTGTGGGTGAGTAGCTTTCATTAATTCATGAATTGTTACCTGATTAATAGCGATGTTCCAAGTATATGAAGTAACTTTAACATATTCTGTTTCAGAAAAATGTCTTTATGCCTTTCAGTCATTAAGTCATCTGTTATGATACTGTTATTTTAGTCATACATTTGTATTAAGAAAAGAGTTGTGCAATGAATGTAAACATGTGGTTATAAACCATGTAATTATTTCCAGTGGTGTCTGCATTCATTTTTCATGAATTATGCATTAAAAATTCAAAGAAATAAAATTGAAACAAGTGTATTTTTGTTGATTTACATTGTATTATAAGAAGGAGTATATTACTGAATTGCTCATATCTGTTGGTAGATAGTTTGTTCCCAATCATTTATTTGAGAGCCCTTTGGCCTACAACGGGCAAACTTCATGGGATAATTGCCTGTGGTAAGCATGTGAACCGCACTCCACTGGAGGAGATGGGGGTGTTACTCTATGGATAAGATGTTGGCCACTCAATCCAGGGGTCGTGGGTTAGAGCCCCAAAGGGGCCACGGCCATGACTTGAGAGGTGTTACACTTTCCATTATCTCTTGTGGAACAGACTCGATCAAAGAATGTTTTTTTAGCTCACCTGAGCACTTCGTGCTCAAAGGTGAGCTTTTGTGATCGCCCTGTGTCCGTCGTCTTCCGTCCATCGTCAACAATTTGACTGTTAACACTCTAGAGGTCACAATTTTGGCCCAATCTTAATGCAACTTGGTCAGAATGTTACCCTCAATAAAATCTTGGACGAGTTTTATATTGGGTCATCTGGGATCAAAAACTAGGTCACCAGGTCAAATCAAAGGAAAAGCTTGTTAACACACTAGAGGTCACAATTTTGGCCCAGTCTTAATGAAACTTAGTCAGATTGTTATTCTCAATAAAATCTTGGATGAGTTTGATATTTGGTCATCTCGGGTCAAAAACTAGGTCACCAGGTCGAATCAAAGGAAAAGCTTGTTAACTCTCTAGAGGTCAAAATTTTGGCCCAATCTTATTGAAACTTGGTCAGAATGTTATTCTCAATAAAGTCTTAGACGAGTTTGATATTGGGTCACCTGGGGTCAAAAACTAGGTCACCAGGTCAAATCAAAGGAAAAGCTTGTTAACACACTAAAGGTCACAATTTTGGCCTAATCTTATTGAAACTTGGTCAGAATATTACCCTCAATAAAATCTTGGACGAGTCCGATATTGGATTATCTTGGGTCAAAAACTAGGTCACCAGGTCAAATCAAAGGAAAAGCTTGTTAACACTGTAGAGGCCACATGTATGACTGTACCTTCATGAATCTTGGTCAGAATGTTAATCTTGATGGTCTTAAGGTCCAGTTTGAATCTGGGTCATGTTGGGTGAAAAACTAGGTCACCAGGTCAAATCAAAGGAAAGCTAGTTAAAACTGAAGAGGCCACATTTATGACCATATCTTAGTGAAACTTGGTCAGAATGTTAATCTTGATGATCTATAAGTCAAGTTTTAATCTTGGTCAGGTGAGGTCAAAAACTAGGTTACTAGGTCAAATTTAAGGAAAAGCTTTTTAACACTCTAGAGGCCACATTTATAACTTTATCTTCATGAAACTTAGTCAGAATGTTAATCTTGATGATTTTTAGGTCAAGTTTGAATCTGGGTCATGTGGGTCAAAAACCTAGGTCACCGGGTCAAATCAGAGGAAAAGCTAGTTAACACTTTAGGGACCACATTTATGACCATATCTTTATGAAACTTGGTCAGAATGTTAATCTTGATGATCTTTAGGTCAATAGGTCAGGTGAGTGATACAGGGCCTTCATGGCCCTCTTGTTTACAGATTTTATTCTCATATGACACCAGTACTGGTTTTTCCAGGCAGCGGACTCGAGAGTAGTTCCAATAAGCTTGAAGCTGTCGTCATAATAGAGCTAAACAAATACGTAAAAACTAAACTAACTAAAATTGCAGCTGCAATTACCATGAAAACAATTTCCGGTAGACACACTGTTTTTCCAGTCAGTAGGACAAAGGACAAGATAAAGATTACTTCTAGGCTGACAATGGTTTCTGATCAAAACTGGCATAGAACTGTAAAACTAAGTAGGATAGTTCCTTGAGGGAAGTTAATGATCCCTATTGTTTAGAGGTCAAGGTCACTATGTCCATAAGACTAAACACAAGCTTCCGGTCAAGAATTAAAGATTGCTTGTGCCTACAATAGTCAAACTTCATTATCATAGGATGGTTGTCTGTTGTTCGTCATTTTAGCACACCAATTGTTTTGAGAGTCAGTAGGTCAAAGGTCACTGACATCGAGACAAAATATGGATCAATAACTGCAGGATGCTTTAGTTTAGGACTATCAAAACTTCTTATGTTAATTGTCAGGAGGTCACCTTTTGGGGTCAAGGTCAAAGCTCAAGGTCACAATGACAATAATCTCGTTAATAGCTAGGGACTGCTTTGGCCTGCGTTAGCCTTAATTGCCTTAACTCACCGATGGCCACTGGTGTGTTTGGGAGCCGGTTATCAAAGGTCAAAGCCCAAATGATATTGATAGGTGAATGAAAATCCCCGAGACGGTAACGTCCGAATATAGTTATTCGTCTTTGTTGCTTGCATATACTGAGGCAATTTTTTCGATGTTTTCCGGTTCCGGTTTATGTACACACCGCAGACTGGTTTTCTGCATGAACATCCGAGCATTCCGATTATCAATGACAGGAATTCGTAAACAGCGCCAGCATGATTCTTTTACTTCTTTTTCGTATTGAAAACTGTACATGCAACTGAAAAAAAAACACATAAAACAGTAAGGAAGTGTA
Source organism: Mercenaria mercenaria (assembly GCF_021730395.1). Taxonomy (NCBI): domain Eukaryota; kingdom Metazoa; phylum Mollusca; class Bivalvia; order Venerida; family Veneridae; genus Mercenaria; species Mercenaria mercenaria. The sequence continues at coordinate 62,854,118 of NC_069371.1, read as the reverse complement.
AATGCTGTCATGTTTCTGCATGGAATGCAAATAAACAAAAAAAACAACAACAAAAAAACAACACTAAAGCCAGTGCGAGAACGCAGTGAATGACGTCATCGTCACGATTCAACTTCCCGTAAATTTTGCAAAGTACGATATTCGCTGTAAGAGGTATGATGACACTAAATATAAACTTGACTGTTATATCGAAGTTTCACTTTCTTTTGAGTATTGAATATTTCTTTGTAAGTTGATATATAAAAGATAAATCCCCATGCTAGGCGGTGCCTTAATTCATATTTCTGTAAACGGTTTTGTTATCAATAAATAGTGAACGCATTGGACTAGAACTGTCAATTGCACCTGTTCAATTGATCAAATCATAAAATGCGAGACGGGTGGAGTGGGGGCAGTAGATCAAAGATAATGGTTCCAATGACCTTAAAAAGTTTCATGCCTCTGATTGGTTGAAAAAGTGTATGGTATTCCGTAGTGTATATCTACCATGTAAAGTGATCTTTCATTGGTGCAAAATATGTTGGACTTGTTTGATTTGGTGGTGATCTGCCTTCCGCAATGTCGTAAAAATACAACAATTCTTCAGGTGTACACGCTCATTTTTGTTCAACCCGTGTTAAAATTTTTACTTACACATTTTATTTCTTTAACGCTCAATGGATGCCACTACGGTATGTATGGTGTACTTAATTTGTAGTATATGAACTTGATATGATATTTCTTCCTAATCTGTCACCTGTCTTGGTTTGTATGTTCTCAGTTATAAACTGAACGTGACTCAATAATATGACATTAATAGGTTATTAATCCCCCGCCGTGGCGGAGGGATTATAGGAATGGTCTGCGTCCGTCCGTCCTTCCGTCCGTCCGGGCTAACAAATTGGTACTTGAGTGTCTAGCAGGTTAGGGTTTGGACTCTTTGTTTATATGACAGTCACTTTAAAAGGTGTCCAAAAGTTGGTTTATGTGACTAATTTTTGGGTTTATGTGGCTAAAATTTAACATTGTAAAGTCACTTAAGTATCGTACCGTGAGTAAGTCCGTCCTTCCGTCCGTAACAAAATCGTGTCCGGTCCATATCTCCTAAACCCCTTGAAGGATTTTCATGAAACTTGGGTCAAATGATCACTTCATCAAGATGATGTGCAGAACCCATGAGTCAGCCTTGTCGGTTCAAGATCAAGGTCACAACTCAAGGTCAAAGGTTTGAGCCTGCCATTTTGTGTCCGCTCTATATCTCATAAACCCCTTGAAGGAATTTTATAAAACTTGGGTCAAATGGTCACCTCATCAAGGTGATGTGCAGAACTCATGAGTCAGCCATGCCGGCTCAAGGTCAAGGTCATAACTTAGTGTCAAAGGTTTTGAGCCTTCCATTTTGTGTCCGTTCTATATCTCCTAAACCCCTTGAAGGAATTTTATCAAACTTAGGTCAAATGATCACCCCATCAAGACGATGTGCAGAACCTATGAGTCAGTCATGCCGGCTCAAGATCAAGGTCACAACTTAGGGTCAAAGGTTTGAGCCTTCCATTTTGTGTCCGCTCTATATCTCCTAAACTCCTTGAAGGATTTTCATGAAACTTGGGTCAATTGATCACCTCATCAAGACGATGTGCAGAACCCATGGGTCAGCCTTGTTGGCTCAAGGCCAAGGTCACAACTCAAGGTCAAATGTTTGAGCCTTGCATTTTGTGTCCGTTCTATATCTCCTAAACCCCTTGAAGGAATTTTATCAAACTTGGGTCAAATGATCACCTCATCAAGACGATGTGCAGAACCCATGAGTCAGTCATGCCGGCTCAAGGTCAAGGTCACAACTTAGGGTCAAAGGTTTGAGCCTTCCATTTTGTGTCCGCTCTATATCTCCTAAACTCCTTAAAGGATTTTCATGAAACTTGGGTCAAATGATCACCTCATCAAGACGATGTGCAGAACCCATGGGTCAACCTTGTCGGCTCAAGGTCAAGGTCACAACTCAAGGTCAAATGTTTGAGCCTTGCATTTTGTGTCCGTTCTATATCTCCTAAACCCCTTGAAGGAATTTTATCAAACTTGGGTCAAATGATCACCTCATCAAGACGATGTGCAGAACCCATGAGTCAGTCATGCCGGCTCAAGGTCAAGGTCACAACTTAGGGTCAAAGGTTTGAGCCTTCCATTTTGTGTCCACTCTATATCTCCTTACCTCCTTGAAGGATTTTCATGAAACTTGGGTCAAACGATCACCTCATCAAGGCGATGTGCAGAACTTATGAGTCAGCCATGTCGGCTCAAGGCCAAGGTCACAACTGAAGGTCAAAGGTTTGAGCCTTCCATTTCGTGTCCGCTATGTATCCTAAACCCCTTGAAGGAATTTTATCAAACTTGGGTAAAATGATTACCTCATCTAAACGATGTGCAGAAATTATGAGCCAACCATGCCAGCTCAAGGTCAAGGTCACAACTAAGGGTCGAAGGTTTGAGCCTTCCATTTTGTGTCCACTCTGTATCTCCTAAACCCCTTGAAGGATTTTCATCAAACTTGGGTCAAATGATCACCTAATCAAGAACTCATGAGGCAGCCATGTCAACTCAAGGTCAAGGTCACAACTGAAGGTCAAAGGTTTCAGCTCTGTATCTCCTAAACCCCTTGAAGGATTTTCATGAAACTTGGGTCAAATGATCACCTCATCAAGACCTTGTGCAGAATTCATCAGTCAGCCATGTCAGTTCAAGGTCAAGGTCACAGCTAAAATCAAAGGTTTACCCTTTCACTATCCATAGCAGTGGCGGAGGATTTAGCTGTCTTTCAGACTGCCTTGTGGGAAATTGTATTGGGACAGTTCCAATATTTAGGAAATTTAGAAGGAGCGAAACAAAAAATATCATGTATATGTACACACTTAAGATTGATTGAACCTTTATCCGAAATTGATTATTGGGAGTAGATCTATCCCTGTTGAAGTAGAAGTGCCTGCGTGATAAAGAAAATAACTTGTAGATTCTATAAACATGTTACAATCTTGTAAGCTTGCAATTTGGGTACCTGAGGCACACAGGTATGAATTAAGCTAAATCAAACTCGTTATAACGATTCTGAATGGGGACTGTTATCAGTATATCATAGTTTTATCAGTGTCTCGTTGATAAGCCTGTAATGATAACATGTTACGCGTGTATACATGTATACATGTAAATTAAGGCTGATGACCACTAAATCCGGCTGGTCTTTATTTCATATAAAATCCACTTACTTTATAAGCAAAGTTAAAATATCAACGAAATGTATTATACATGGTTCATTCTATTTAAGCTTCAACTGAAACATCATCAAAACTTTTATGACATTTCTTTGTCGAATTTAAATTGAATAACGTAAATATTCATAATACATCACTATTATTTGCATATACTTAAATAGATCATTTTTAGACACAACTTGAAACTTTTCTTTCGTACTAATCTCTTTCGTACTTGTAATATACATTTTCCCATTTGTGACATGTAAATGTACTTTTCGAAAAAAATATACTCATGTTAATGGTCTATGAAATATAAAACTTTAAAATAAATGAAGAGGTAAGAAAACAACGTAAACAAACCTAAAGCGTTTTTATTATATCGTCCTTTGTGCATTTAAATTCAAACAGGACTTAGATTTAGTGATCATAAAAATGTATAATTTTCTATTTCCTAACAGAACTAACCCCCCCCCCCTCCCCCCCCCCACCCCCCAACCCCTGTCAAGAGAAACGTGACTACAAGGATATAAGACACTTTCATTGGTTGAAGGTGTAGATAGAAATATCTGGATCGAGGGTAACTGCTTAGGCGGTAACGAGGCTCTGACGAGTTACCACAAAACAGTTGCCCGAGATGCAGATATTTCCACGCGCACGTTCAACCAGTGTCTTGTTCTTTTTCTATTCAATTAATAGAAGAAATAAAGTAAAAAGAATTATTTTCTTTAAAACACTATTTAATTAAGCAGCGTATCAATTTACGCATTTATTCATTAACTGCAGCACGTGAGTCATCTTACACCTTGGTTTTTTAAGACGAGTTTTTCAAGCACCGTCTAAACACTGGAAAATCATGTCCGTCATACAAGAAAAATGTCTCTTAGAATGTTACTGCCAAAAGTTAGCTGAAGTATTTTGCGTCAAAATTTCAGTATGTTAACATTTTAGTTGTCTTTTTAGGTAAGGTATGTATCTTAAGTATGCATTGCATTCTTTTCACTCAGAACATTGATTTAAATGTATGCTTGTTTTACAGTTTCCAGAGGTAGTTGAACTAAACGTTGGTGGAAAACTGATGACAACGTTGCTCAGCACTATAACAAAGGACCCGGAAAGCATGTTGGCCGCCATGTTTAGTGGACGTCACGTGGTTAGTAAGGACAAAGATGGTCGATTCTTTATTGACTGTGATGGAAGTCTGTTTGAATACATTTTGAATTTTCTAAGATTTGGGACTCTGCCACCAAAGGAGAAAGCTCTGGAAATTTATGATATTGCTGTCTACTTTAATTTGCAGCCACTTGTTGGTTCATTAGAAAGCTACAGTGCAGTGCAATATCGGAGAAGAATTCAGGAAATGAGAAACAGCCTAGATATGCAAGAGTATGAACAATTGAAAAAAGATGCGCTTGGACAACTTTACAAATGTTGTGCAAGGTCTGAAGATGACATTATTATATTGTTTATGGAACAAGGAATTTATACACTCAGGAATTGCACCGATAACAGAAAAAAAAACTGTATTGATATAATAGCACTTAGTCTATAAAAATAACTTTGATAATGTATTATAACAGAATAGTTTTTTGCCCATTGATCTGTATAGGAAAAGTATGGCGATATATATCGGCATAGGGTTTTTAAAACTCTAACAAGAAAGGTCATATGACATTTAGGGCTACCAGTGGGGAACTTTTGTTTATGAAAAATCAGTTTCAGTTTTGACATGTTTGATAAAAAAATTTTCCATGCGATAAAACACTTAATGGACAGACACTCCTGCTTTATCGCAAATATCATGATGTCGGTTGAAATCTCGGATTTTCCTGAAAAGATTTTAATCTCGGTAAAACACCTCGATTAATATCCACAGGAAAACTCTTGACTGCACCCAACGGCATGATATATGAGATAATGCACTCGTATCGGTCCTACAAATACGGTATTACAAAGAACATAGTTAGAACATGTGGGCTCAATTGTGTACCTAAATTTCTCCATGTACACCGATTTCAACCGATTTTCACTCGTTTGTTTGGTTAATAGCGCGCGTAATTTGGTAAACCTTCGGAACATGCCGAATAGCCCTATCGAAACATCACGGCGCATTTCGGTGTACCGATCACGTGACCGGATAATCCGGCGTTGAATGAATCGAACCCAAGAAGATTAAGCAGGCTTACACCAACACATATTTCGCACTATTTGCACCAATTACAACGAACTTATTGCACAAGTAACCGACTACAGTACACTTGCGGTGATAAGTCAGACAGCACCTTCAGCGCATTTTAGAAAACCGGCCAGGCGCCAGACAAATTTGAATCCATTTGATGTTGAAAAAAAAAATGTCTAGTATGAAAATAAATGAAATTGACTGTTTAACACACTGAATGCAAAAAATAATTTCTAACTGAGCCGTTTCATTTCCTGTAGTTTTATCTATAGGGCTATACCACTGAGGTCCGATACAACTTTACGATGTTCCATAATGAAAAAGAAACACTATTTTAGACATTTTTGTAAAATATGTGTGACACCTCAAATTACATAAATATCTGTGGATTTGTTGCAGACAATGTGTGTATAATAAGGTCTAAAATGTTGCTCTATTCAATTCAGTCTATAATACGAAAAGACACTATTCATGAAAATCCGTGAAGTGTAGGCCTACCGATCACGTGGTCAGGACTGCCAGTGTAACATTGAATACTGACCCCGTTGAAAATAGAACCCATGGGTCCTTTTTCAACGTTGAAAATTAACACTGTCAACATTTTAACATTAAGTTTTTAACAAGAGGTCCCTTTTCAACGTTGAAAATTGACCCCGCCAACATTTCAAAGTTGAATTTTGATGAGGCCAATGTTCAATGGGGTTAATATTTAATGTTATAAGCGGCACATACAATCGTGACTGCATAGCTATCTTGTCTAACGGAACAAACAAAATTAAACTTGTCATTTTCAAGCGGCGTGCACGTTCGAATTTGTTCTATCAGTGTTTGAACTTTTCATTATACGTGTTTCAATGGATACCACGACGGTATGTTATATGCCTTACTTTTTGCAAGCATAACGATGTGTTTGATTCCAGTTTATGGCCAGTAGCATTACTTCATCTAATCTATATTTCGATAATTCAAATATAATTGTAAAAGCATTAATCTCAGATATCAACTGAATTTTAATTGGAAAGAAAATTTTGTTACAAAGAATTTAATAAAAAAGTGGACATTCACCATATTTTGGAGTACAGGTATGACTAAGATTGATTCAACGCAGTGCCTGCATAAATTATAAACATGTTAAACATTTATCTTAATTTTCTACAGATATCGTGTTTACAGGTATTAAGTCGAATCCTAATGATTTGTATAAATTATAAAAAAAAAACACCGGTGTGAAATGTTATCTATGGTGGCTGATTTCTGCCATTTCGCATTTTCGCCCCGCGACCCCGCCGAGCGAAAACACGAGAATGAACAAGTTAAAATGGCGGGGACGCGGGGCGAAAACTCGCTATTTAGCGTGGGCGCGGAGCGAAAAGTCGCTGTTTAGCGGGGTCGCGGAGCGAAAAGTCGCTGTTTATCGGGGTCGCGGACCGAGATTTAGTAACTGGTATGTCGGGGGCGCGAGACGAAAACACGATAATTAGCGCTGCTTAAACGTCGAGTTTTCGCACCGCGCCCCGACATTTCAGTTACTAAATCTCGCCCGCGCCCCCGCCAATTATCGTGTTTTCGTTTCGCGCCCCCGCTTAATAGCGAGTTTTCGCCTGGCGCCCCCGCCATTTTATCTTGTTAATTTTCGTGTTTTCGCTCGGCGGGGTCGCGGGGCGAAAACTCGCTATTTAGCAGGTGCGCGAAGCGAAAACACGATAATCAGCGGGGTCGAGGGGAGAGATTTAGGAACTGGAATGTCGGGGGCGCGGTACGAAAACTCGGCGTTTAAGCAGCGCTAATTATCGTGTTTTCGCCACGCGTCCCCGACATACCAGTTACTAATTCTGGTCCCGCGACCCCGCTAATTATCGTGTTTTCGCTACGTGCCCCCGCTAAATAGCGAGTTTTCGCCCCGCGCCCCCGCCATTTTAACTTCTTAATTCTCGTGTTTTCGTTCGGCGGGGTCGCTGGGCGAAAACGCGAAATGGCAGAAATCAGCCACCATAGTTATCAGTGTGTTCATAGTTGAACGAGTATAAGTGTTTCGTCCATGTACATTTAAAGATGATAACGTATCATACCCTCCGAGTAATCACTATAAAACAAATAAGAAAGGACTGAACGTTTGAGTTTTTTGGAAGAGGAAAATAAATGAATGTACAAAGTACGTATATTAGCGAATATTACACGAGGCAAAATTAAACCGCATGTTCTTTTCAACACTCCCTAACACAACACCACAGAAAATCTTATGAAATCTGTGACATCAAACGGATAACAGAAAATCGCTTCTTTTTAGACATTGTCAAAACTTAAATGCATTAACCTTTTTATTAAAAAGATCGACGTCCGCAAACTTTTCAAATACAAAAGAGAACAAAATTTAGTTAAAAATCACTAAATCAACATTTTTCTTAAACACACTGTGATTCATCCTCTCTGTATGTCGTTTCAATATTCACGCTCTGAGCCATGGACATGATTAGTGTATGGTTTTTGTTTTCAAAATTATTTTTGGAATTTTCTGTTTTTCTCAAGAAAATGTTTCATCTACTGTTTTCGAAATATTGTGTACCTTGTCAGTGTACCATTTTGATTCTCTTACATGTATTAAAACGTCTCCATGAATAACAGTTGGGTCTCTCAACACAAGGAAATTTGAAATATCTATGATTAAATCAGAGAATACAATAGTGGTCTTTAATAGAACGTTTTAAGTTAATGGCCTTTATTCGGTGATGATCTGTAGCATGGGATTTACTGTTGATAGCGTTGCATGCATTAAATACATTTATAAAGGCGTAAAAGTGATCTATATAATGCATAATTGTCTATATCCCTCTTTATCAACAGAAACATGACCGAAAGGCAAATATATGTAGAATACAATTGCCAGATGTTACATGAAGAAGATTGAGTCTGAAGCACTGTTAGTACGGGGGCCAATGAGGTCTACCATGCATCCCCACTAGACTTTATTTCATAGGTACCAAATTGTTCGGCAGGACCAACCCTTTCGAAATCAAAAATGTTCCCATGAAAAAACTCTTTTCCACTATATAAGATTTCACTGTTTCCATGGGAACCGTTCATTTCTAGAAAATACGACCATATTGAGAATAACCAGTCATATCTTGGTCAGTTTTAGAGATAAAACAATAAAAATGGTGTCAAAATGGAGCTTAAGACCGTGGCATTTAAAAAGCAGCATATGTTTTATGTTAAGTAACTAATTTGCATATTAATGAATATTAATGAGAATGTTAAAAATAATTTTTTTTTTAAAGAAAAACATTTTCTAAGTTTCAAATCAATTTAAATGTACTAATCAGCTTTGTTCTGGTCTTAAAGTCTCTCAGTGTCTTGTAATATAATAATTTGCTACATTTGTGGCACATTTGTTTACTCAAAACTGGATGTGCTCAGCTAACTTGCATAAAATGAACCAGTGTAACAAACAACGAATACAATTCTGAAACCCCTAAAACTGAAAAAAGTGATATGATTGTTATCAATGAAAAACCATTTTTTATGCGGTCTATAATGTTTTTAGATATAGAATTAACACTTTAGTAAAGGAAGAATAAAAGTATAACATACATTACACATGTTACGTTACCATTTCAACAACCTTGTTGTATTGCATCAATTATTCAGAAAATATTCCATAAACATGATTAATATTAATCATTTTGTACTATAATAATACAATATATTTCCTTACTTGTCAGAGAGTGTGATATGTTTTCCGTAACACACTTTAAAATACGTTACCTTAACCAATGCTTTTTAAAAAGATATTTAAAAAGAAGCCGAAGCCTAAATTGTCGCATACTGATTTATTTAAACAGTTAGCTGTTAGTTTTAAGACGGTTTTCTTCTGTTATTTCAGAAATAGTCTAAAATATAATGCACCATCCATGTAACTCTAATTCTAGATGGAATTTCAATAAAACACGCAATAATATCCATCTGTGAATCCATAATAATTATTATGATCGTAGAGCTAATACTTTCATTCTTCCTGTTAGTAAAATTCATATATCATAAAAAATTACTTTTTGAATTTTAGAAAAAGTAGCATTTAAAGAACATATACAAAACCAACCCTAGCTTTATAGGTTGAATCATAGGGTCCTGAGTCAGATATATGGATGAGGCCTTTGCTCTCGTGACGATTAAATAAAGACATCGTGTCTAAAGTCAGCTTAATAAAAGTAGACTTACACCCACCTGTACAATACGAAGAACTTAGCTGTTGCCTGCAGAGAACTAAGTAGTGCCAGCACAGAATCCATCAACACTTGTTAGGATAACTGCTCAATATTACATGACTGAATTTCTTTTGCATAGTTGTACTAAACCAAAACTAATAAACAAAAGAAAATATGCTGATATTTAAAGAAAGAACTTTAGATTTAAAACTAATTCCAGTTGGACAAAATTGGTTCAGTGATACCAAATCAAAATATAAGAAATATATAAAACTTTATACATATGAAATAAGAAGACTATTGTAGACCTTTTGAAACATTTACAAGAATGACAGAATGTACAAAATATTTTTTGGTATTCTAAATTGTACAGACAAGGACTAAATCATATTGTGTTGAAATATTCCTGGATATACCGTAACATTAAGAGCAACACTACTAAGAGTAACTATGCATTAATCATAACAAAAAAGTTTGATTATCAATTAAGTTGCATATTAAAGGTTGTGACAAAGGCATTGCCGGTACCTTTCTTTGTCAAAAGTTCAAACTGTAGCAAGAAACTCAAGATTATGATACAAATTGCTTCAGAATCAAAGTGTAATCAAATTTTATTCATAAAAATAAAGCGATTTTGAGAGCCTATGATCTTCTTTTGTCATTTGTTTTCTAATTCATGAATGATATGCTACAAAGCAAAATATTATTCATAACAGATAATCAACAAGAGAGCAAATTTGATATGCTATATTAGGTAACATAAAAGTGAAAACATCGTAAGTAACATCTTAATCAAGACGTACAGAAATTGATTCTTGTAACACTACTGCCTCGTAATTTATGCATTCCATATTTTTCAGACATTTCATCTGCTTTTCAGTTCAAATTTTAAGTAATCCATAAAATTTCACTATAACAGAGCTAGTGCTAGAGGTATGAGGGCAGTTTCAGATTTCACTACATCTAACGAACAGATATAATCAAATCAAGTCAGCTATTATTTTGCTCGATTGTGTTGTTATGCTTCAAAAGGATGAGCTTAAAAAAACAATTTGCTATCCCTTAAATACTCTTTAAGTGCCATATGATGGTTGTAAAAAATAACATCCTCGTTCTCACTTTCAGTGTTGTTTTGGACCATACTTACTAAAACAGAATTCCTCTTGAGCCAGTGGTAGGAGGCATAAGGTGCTTTTTACACTTCATTACCTCTCATAAACAGCCATGATCCAACTGAGTTTGCTATCGTTTTGCTTGGTTGCGATCTTTGCTTTAAAAGGATCTTCTTAAAGTCTAATGAAAAGTGTTTTCAGACTCATTAGTGTCGTTCATACAGCACTTAGTATCTTTCTATGACAGTTTTAAATAGTATTATGCGATTGTTTTCCTAACAATTTGGCTTTTATAGACTTAATATCATTCACATTCTAGACTGCTTTTTCGAATTATATAAGTTTAAATCTAAAGACTACTTGAAGTACTTGAAATTTCATTTTGATTTTTAGTTTTTGTTCAGTGCAGCTTTTCATAAGTGAATATTTCATCAATAAGCCCATGAATATCTCAATACAATACATGTGTTTCTGAAACTAAAAAAAATGCTTTATTTCTCACGTAAATAACTGCATTGATGCACTTAACAATAACACAAAACGAGATAAATATTCCATTAAAACGATTTCCATGAAAGGAACCCCAAAAATGAAACACTATTATCAGTGTATGAATGTTAGCAGGGATGTATACATGTTTAATATTATACAGAATATATACATAAAAATATATAATCAATGTAAATTGTAAGTATTGACAACAATATTGAAACCATCAAATAAAAGAACAACATATTTAAGAAACAGATATTAGTATAATTAAACTGATAGATGCATTAATTCGAAATGAAAAAGAGAACATTGAATGTGTAATGAATGTTTTAGATAATGTCTTTGTTGATAAAAGTGAAGAACGAATGTTAGAATTAATACTTTAAAGATTTAACAAATCCATGATATCGTAATATTGAAATTAATGGTTCAGATTTCTTCATATAAATTTCTAAATACAGCAAAGAACAGTGGTAACGTACTTTTATGTTGCTTTTTAAAGGCCAATGTTTTAGCTCCATTTTGACACCATTTTTATTGTTTTATCACCAAAACTGACCAAGATTTGACTGATTATCCTCAATATGTTCGTATTTTCCAAAACAATGAACGGTTGCCATGGAAACAGTGAAATCTTATATAGTGGGAAAGAGTTTTTTCATGAGAACATTTTTGATTTCGAAAGGGTTGGTCCTGCCGAACAGTTTGGTACCTATGAAAAAAAGTCTAGGTCGGAAGCATGGTAGACCCTATTGGCCCCCTACCTATGTATTTTACCATTTAATTATATTTTCTGTCAGGAAAAAGTATGTCAACCAAAAACGAAGTATTTTGTACGGAATCGTTTTCGTGCACATGTACACATATATAATACAAACGTATGAAAATATCAAATGGGTTAAATTTTAAGTTAATATACCAACATCATAAACAACACTTCCTACGGCGTCTGGTAATTTGTAGATTAAACTAATGCCGGTTTTATGATATAACTAAATGAAGATAAGCACCAGGAAAAATTTTTCAATGACAAAAAATGAAAATGAAATAGAAAGTAAACAGAAAACGTTGCATTTCTGTTACAAAGGCGCCGACATGATCAGCCCTCTGATGTACCCCTTTTTAGCTCACCCGAGCAGTGCTCAGGGGAGTTTTTCTGACCGCTCGATGTCCGTCGTCTGTCGTCTGTCTGTCTGTCGTCTATCAACATTTAGCTTGTGTATACGACAGAGGCTGTATTTTTCAAAAGATCTTCATGAAATTTGGTTAGAATGATTACCTTGATGAAATCTAAGCCGAATTTGAAAATAGGTTTTCTGGGGTAAAACACTAGGTCACGAGGTCAAATCAAAGAAATATATTTTGTATGCGATAGAGGCTGTACTTTTCAATTAATCTTTATGAGTTTTGGTCGGAACAATAACCTTGATGAAATCTAGGCCATGTTTGAAAATGGATTATCTGGGATCAAAAACTAGGTCACTAGATTGAATCAAAGAAAAACCTTGCGTATGCAATAGAGGCTGTATTTTTTAATTAATCTTCATGAATTTTAGTCAGAACGATTACCTTGATAAAATCTAGGTCAAGATTGAAAATGGGTCATCTGGGATTAAAAAGTAGGTCACTAGGTCAAATCAAAGGAAAAGCTTGTATATGCGATAGAGGCTGTATTTTTAAATTGATCTTCCTAAAATTAATTCAAAATGATAACCTTAATCTAGGCTGAATTTGAAAATGGGTTATCTTGGGTAAAAAAGTAGGTCACTAAGTCATATCAAAGAAAGACCTTGTGTTTGTGATAAAGGCTGTATTTTTCAATTGATCATCATGAAATTTTGTCAAAATGATTGCATTGATAAAATCTAGGTCAGGTTTGAATATGGATTATCTGGAATCAAAAATTAGGTCACTAGGTCAAATCAAAGAAAAATTTTGTGTATGCGATAGAGGCTATATTTTTCAATGATTATCCTGAAGTTCAGTCAGAATAATTGACTTGATGAAATTTAGGTCAGATTTGAATATGGGTCATCTTGGGTCAAAAAGTAGGTCACTATTTCAAATCAAATAAAAACGTTGTTTATGTGATAGAGGCTGTATTTTCAATTAATCTTCATGAAATTTGGTCAAAATGAATGTCTTGATAAAATGTACATTAAGTTTGATTATGGGTTATCTTGGATCAAAAAGTAGGTCACTAGGTCAAATCAAAGAAAACATTTCTGTATGCAATAGAGGCTGTATCTTTCAATTGAGCTTCATGAAATTTGGTCAGAATGATTGCCTTGATGAAATCTATGTCAAGTTTGAATATGGGTCATCTGGGTCAAAAGTAGGTCACTAGGTTAATTCAAAGTAAAACCTTGTGTATGCGATAGAGGCTATTTTTTCATGAAATTTTGTCAGAATAATAGCCTTGATGAAATCTAGGTCAAGATCGAATATGTGTCATCTGGGTTTAAAAACTAGGTCACTAGGTCAAATCAAGGAACACGTTGTGTATGCAAAAGGGGCTGCATTTTACACTGGATTTTCATAAAATCTGGTCAGAATGGTTGCCTTGATGAAATCTAGGTCAGGTTCGAATATGGGTAGTCTGGAGTCAAAAACTAGGTCACTATTTCAAATGAAAGAAAAACCTTATGTATGCGATAGAGGCTGTATTTTTCAATTGATTGAAGGATAACCTTGATAAAATCTAGGTCAAGTTCGAATATGGGTCATCTGGGATCAAAAACTAGGTCAGTAGGTCAATTCAATGGAAATACTTACTTATACTCAAGATTTTTGCCCTAATTTTAATGATAATTGGTCAAAATATTTTTTTCCATGAAATCACTAGGTCAAACATGTTTACACTGTTATGCTGTGTTATGGTGTGTTTCTCTTGGCCCTCTTGTTTAGAATTAGATACTACATGTATTCTGTGAACAGAGCGCGCTAGATATATATGTCAATAGAACTGATCTGTGTTTTTTCATGTATATCTTCATGTCATTTTTGAGACCTTTTCATTCGGTCTGTCAGCCATGTTATTCGCTTTGTGTGGATTTAATGGATGGAAAGTGTGAGTACTTTGAAATATTTGAAGTCGTACATTTTAAAATAAGGTACATTATGAAAAGATAGTGTTCTATATCTTCCATTCTTTTTCCATATGCGCAAATAGGGTCATCTCTTAGATGGTTTGTAAAGAAGTAAATTTAAGTTGCTGCATCCGTAAATCACCTACGCTTGTTTCTTTTATTATAAATTATATATTTAAAAGAAACAAGCGTAGGTGATTTACGGATGCTATTATCAACTTCATTTTATAGTCTTATGTTGGATTTAGAGTACATATCAGTCATACTGGATAGCGTGAAAATGTCGATATCATTTCTCAATTTCTCAAGTGATATGAAGTAGAGTCTCCAACAGAATTTGGAAAACCAGGTATTCTGCCAAAAAACCATGCTTATATATGTAAATCAGTTTTTGAATTCACATATTTTGTATCAGAAAACTATTGTCTGACGAATATTCATTTTTTGAGAACGGTCTCTTTATATTACATTATATCAACAATAAAATTATTTAATTATTAGAATGAAACGCTCTCTTCTATTGGTCCTTGTTTTCACGTGACATCATGCTAGTTGTTTCCTAAATTGTTTTCTGATTGGTTAGTTTTGTACCTGTTTACAAATTACTACGCATTATAGTTACGAACTTTTTTCTTACAAAATATCTTCACAGTTGTCGATACGTAGTTGTAGCAGTCGGATCTTGAAATTGCCACTCCCACCTACCCATGTTATTTCCTTTCATTTATTTGCATCATTCTCATTTATTTCCTTTCAGTACTTTTAGTTGCTTCATTTGCATTTATTCGCTTCATTTCGTTACATTGCAATATTTAGTTGCTTCATGTTTATTCATTAATTATCATTTTTTCCTCCTCAGTTCTTTTTTCGTTTGTTCAGTTTCTTTCATGATTATGTATTCTTGTTATTAAATGTGTTAAAATACTATAGACAGTGGATATACTCAGAACTTGTAGTGTGGCGTGTTAGATGCATTTGGTGCATCAAATGTGAATTAAAATTTGAATGAGCTGTTTCTTGAATTTATAGCTCTTTGTGTATTTTTAATTACTGCTCTATGTGCTAAATTGTGGAACATAATATATTGTTCAAATAGTATTTGCTACAATATAAATCGTGTCGTACATGTTTATACATTAAATCATAATTACCTAATTGAACTCGTCTTCTGTTTTCGGCTTAATGAGAATAATTACGTAAAGAAGATCTAATCTAGTCCTGTATCTTGACAAAACAGCATTTTCTACGTAATGGAATTCACTGTCCCATTTTTCTGTGAACGGTCTCTTTAATAGTTATTTATCCAGCTGAGAATATTGCTCGAGAAACCATACCATTTTACATACCATATTAATCCCTTATGCCAAACTCTATCAAATGCCTTAGATATATCACAATATACTTTCTCAATCTCCGATTCATGTGGAGAAGTTGGTACATATAGTAACTTGTGGTAAACAGGTTTGTACTGGTAAAGAACCCAGGATCACTGGTTAGACTAAATGCCCACCGTTACATAACTGAAATACACACAGTCAAGCATTATAACATAAATTTCGGTTGTTTTGCTTTAAAGGATATACATACTTATTATACATAGTAGATATCAATAAGTTGGTAGACTGTGAAATGCCAGACTGATGTTTGTAAATTACATTATTAGAATAGAGATTATTATATATATAATTATTGAACATGACTTTATTCCCTTACCAGCTTGTTAAGGAAATAGGTCTAAAGATTGACGGCCAAGATTTTTCGTCCTGTTTAAATTTTAAGACTGGCATAACATTTGCTAATTTTCACAAATTTGGATACATTTATTCCGAACGTGATCTTCAATGGGAAATATACTTACTTTGACGTATGTCTTAGCATTTGGTGACATATTTTATCCGGACCGCTAGCCTTATTAATAGGCTGAACACCACTTAATCCGGCTGTTCTTTATTTCATATAAAATCCACTTACTTCATAACGCTTTTTTGAAATTTTCTAGCATATCAGGTTTTCAAAGACTTATATTCCCATACAAAACTACTGGTCGCTACTTTAGAAAAACGAAAAGAAAAGGGTGTTAACTTTTATATTAGAAAACTACAGTTCGTTAAATACAACAAAATATCGTGTGCTGCCCCTTAATAGCTAAATTCGATAAAATGCCCTTTATATTTTGTTCTGTTATTACAATATTGTTAAGAATGTTATCTGTTTTAAGGATGAATCCTAGAAGACCTGTTTGTGAGTCACCAAGCGTTGAAATAGAGACAAAATAGTTATTTAGAAGGTTTGCGTTGTCTGCATCAGAGCCAGTATAGTTATTATTATCGTTTTATATGGGCAGAATATAGTCAATATTACTCGAAATTTCTTTAACCAACATTCGTACCAATTTCCAGTGTTGCCGAGGATTTGAATTGTTAAAAGATTTCCCTTGAGTATTTTATCCTATTGTTAACTTCATTTCTTATTGTTTTTAATTTTACAGTCCGATTTCTTAGCAGGTCTTAATGCGATACCGTTTTTGATGGTCGCGTTGTCTCGAGGCCTTAAGAAACTGGCGACTCTTACAATAAATAACCTAATAATCTGTCAACATACAACCTATTATTCAGATGCAAAATGAGAAACTTTTTTTTTTTAAATATCTATAGTTGTAGGCTTTGTTTTTTGCAACCTGTCTAATACAACTTCCTTCTAAACACAAATTGAACCATTTGTCTTCACAAAGACTAGGTTAAACATGTGTCATGTCTTATGACCACTTAAAAGCATAAAATGTTTGATTCAATTTCGATCTGCCACAACTTGAATCTTCTGCTTGAATAATATACACTAAATATAAAGCCAGTGTAACAGGTGAAGGTGGTATAATTCAGAACAGCATTTTACACATCAAGATACAGAGTTTTTAAATACATTTGAGTTATAAGGACGCACTGTCGATTCTTCCGTACTTGGCAAAACCGTTTCCTTTACTTCTGAAGACAAGTTGACGAGAGAGCATGGAATAACCGCATTTATCAGCTACTTCTTTTTCATCTAATCGATTTAAAAATACCTGTATACATCGTTCAATACATATTCTAATCTATGACTCCAATATTGTAAGTTGATCTAGTAAGAGGTTTTTTCCTATTAACACACAATATCATTGTACATTGTAAATAATAAATTGCAATCAAGACTAACGACTAAAAGTTTACTGTTGATTTATTTTAGAACCAGAATAAGTATCTTTATTCTTGAACATAAATATTTAAAGGATCTTCAATAAAAGAACATTGAGTATGTATAGTTTAGAAAAACGATAGGGACAAATGTATTAGAAGGGCATTTAGACAACACCAGAGAACCCTTTGCCATGCTTTCTAAAAGATGACTTATAACTATAGGTGCCAGAGCAATAGGAGGTACTTGCCAGTTTTGTCATTGGACCAGTTATGAATGAATACATCAAGATTTCCAGACGTAGGTGTCCAAAATAACGAATTAAAGCTACGAAGTTTAGTATTATAATCGTTCGCAAATATATATCCACATCGTGCTGTCCAAACATGCGTCAATAAAATGAAAAATGTAAAATCATCTAAACTACCATAATCATCAAAATCAATAATCTTATTCTCTTTATCCAGTGCTTTTTCAAAGAAACACAACTGTAAATACAACATGAATATGTATCGAGGAACTTCGGTTGCAACTTATCAATCATCTTTGATTCCTGTTAAAGTACCAGGAAACCGCAAGTAAGAATGATGTTCTGGTTTAACAGACAAATAATGATAACCACTAATTAAATCAAACTTAACACGAAGCCGTCTGTAATCCGAAATTCTTACGCTACCTTATAATCTTCAAATTTAAGATGGTCTTTCTTGACATTTTTTTTAAACACTTAAATTAAGGATTAAACGTTTTTACTAAAATAATTTGTAGCGGCTGATAAATGATAATACATTATAGGCTTTGTTTGTCATAGTAGTATTGTTTTCATATGAAAAGAAATAGATTTTTAAAATAAAAATAAAGGTATGACATATCAGTCTTCTTTACCAGAAAGGATTTCAACGTTAAACGACTTAACAGTGACTCCTTTCAAAACTGAATGCTAGTACATTGTTTTACCTGTCTTTAACAGAATAAGGTTGAATTGCAATTATTTCATTTTATTTTAAATTCACAAAGAAATCGCACATCTTTTAAAGAACAAATACTTACTGATGATTTGTACTCGGCCTGACTGGATCGAGTCGACGTTTCCGAATGCTTTTCCTCTGGAGGTGACTTTGTTAATGCTCATTTTGGTCCCGTAATTATTCGTTGGCCAAAGAATCACCTGGACTGATTAGAGGTACATCCGTTTGCAAAATGACCCTCTTTGTCGCACTCTTTTTGTAAAAGATAAGATTGAATTCTTCGCCATGCCGTCCATCCATAATTCCACTACGAAATGCATCTGTGCAGAAACTATCAGAAGCGATGGTGGAGGAACACCCTAGTGCCTCTCCATGATTTATTTCTACCTGGGTAGAACCACCGGCCTTCCATAAGCCAACTGGATGACTTCCTCACACGAAGAATTCAACGCTCTGAGCAAAGCTCGAACCAACGTCGGTAAAGAGCAAGTGATTTAAAGTCAGCGACCGTAACCACGCCGCCACGGAGGCTCAGGTGAATGTGTAATACTGGTGTAGCATATTTGCCATAAAAGCCGGAAATGCAGTTTTAATGTCATGAAGATATTTGTAGACAGGACACGCGACATCGTATATAAACACGTGAAATAGCCTATTCTACCATGAAACGGGAATCAATAGAACAAACAAAATTAAACGGATTTTATTTCTTGAACGTTTCAATGGATGCTACAACGGTATGTTTTATTCTTTACTTTATTTGCAGTAATGTATGTGTCAGGCTTGCTTAGATCTATACCAGTTTCTTGTTACCTTACTTGGTTTATAAATTTTTCACAATTATAAACTGAACGTTACATAATAATATAACATAAACAGATTGTGAAAATTATATTGAGACAGTCCCCATATGAAATTTGAAAGGAACGAAATAAAAAAAAAGATATGTACAGGCTTAAGATTGATTGAACATAGCGTGCTTGCGTGATAAAATACTTGTACAGACATGTTACATTCTATAAAGGAAGTATATTAAAATCATGTAAGCGTGCAGTCTAGATACCTCAGGTACAGGTATGAATTATAAAGCCAAACTTACTAAACAGTCGTGAATGGGTTATCAGTATATCATAGTTGTATTCGTGTCTCAATAATACACCAACGTGTATACATGTGTTTTAATGTAAAAACTATTCTAATATGCTTTTCTCTGTTAAAACGTTTTTACGCAACAATGACGTCACGTTAACGTGCGGTTACGTCAATGTTTTTGTTGCGACCAAGAAAGAGCGCTACTACATTTTATCTAAAGTAACTGTAACAGTTTTAGATTAAGGGAATATTAGAATCGAAAAAAAAACAAAAAAAGTGTTTCAACACTATTTATACACCTTGCGGTAATACGGCGGACTACTCCCTCGTGAAATTATTAAGAAGATGATATTATTGTAATGTTTTTGTCTCAAAGAGATGGTTGTTCAGCAGACTGTTTTGGTTCCACAGCTGTAAAGTCTGTAAATATCAGATTTAAACATTCAATTTCTGCCACACGTGATGCAGAAATTAGGAAAGAAATAAAACTTTGCTTAGCTCACGATATTAATGAGTATATGTCTATTCTGACAAGAAAGCATGGAACCAATGTAAACGTTGCGCAAAAAGCTATTACATCGACCAAACTGCGTTACTTGTTGTATATAAAGTCATTGAAAATTCAGGGATGGAGTCAAGAGTGTATAATTATGTTTAAGTATATTTACTGATGCTCATGTATGGCATAAATAACCAAAGCATTTATAAAGCGCCTAATATCTGTTAAAATATATATTTTGATATAGCCATTTCAATCTGCTTTTTGATATTATAAAGAATGTAACTTAACACAGGTATGTCTAGGTGATAATTAGTTAACTTAGGTATTGCACATCATATCACGTGGAGATCATTTTTCTGGTGAATAGGTTAGAATGAGGTTAGAAAGTTAGGATAGATAGCTCAAGTAAGCGAATAGGGAAATGAAGTAAGGTTTTGTTAGGATCGAGAATTAGTGACATAAGATAAAAAAAGTTATTTGACGCATTGTTTAATAATAAGATTTCAATTTTAGCTGATCGAAGAAACGTACCCATTTTCCATCATGAATGCAAATTAAATCCATGTCTTGGACCAGATTTAAGTTTAAAGCAATTAAATGTAACTGAAATGCTACATAAAATCGACAAAACAAACAACATGAAAAAAGCACACGCAGCACTTCAAGTATTGAATGGTTTGCTTTTTGAGGAGAACAAAACATTAACTGTTACAATAAAAAACATAATGGGGAAAAATTCGTGTTTAAGAATTTAAACTTACGTGTTGTAATTGTACATGTCTTATGATAGTGTTTAACTACATAAATTAATAAAATGATAATAAACAAGGAGTTATTTCGTTTTATTCGACGTCAGTCTAGTCTTTTCATGTTCATCACATGGTGTGGCTATTTTCCTTAAAAACAAAGACAAATATCAAACAGGGAATGCCACGTACCAAAATCGCAGCCTCCCCAAAACGAAACCTACATCACGCAGACGTGCACACGCATACATGTAAACGCAACCAATCGGGGATGTAAGCTATAAACCTACCAACTGGGAACTTCTTTATTACTGTAGCTACAGTTATCATATTTCTATCAACTCTTATTCTTATGATCTTAAAATTATCCGAGGCTTTAGATTAAAGCTATCTTCAATTGTTAAAGCAATGAGATTTTTTAACATTCAGAGCGGGAATTTTGTGTTTAAACCAACTGAGGTGAATGTGTAACAAACCGGGTGTTTGTTTTATAGACGAAATGGGGAAAAATTGTGGTTTCAACAAAACGGGGAGTTAGTGTAAGAATAATGAGGTACAAGTGTTATACTAACCGGGTACGTGTTGTAAAGTTGAACGAGGAACTAGCTATTAAAATGGTGAATGCGGAAGCTCCTGTACATATATATATATGAGAAAAGATAACCGAGGGACTTAATTTGATTTGATGGGTTTTTACGCCATTTAAAACACTATTTCGTTATGTCAGGTGGGCAGTTTACCCATCAATCTTTCCTGGAAAGATCAGTACTCTAGTACTCAAGCTGTCTTTCTTTCTTACATAAGGAGACCTGGTGGGAAAGCAAGGATTGAACCCAGCCCCTTAATCAGTGATACTTACGGGTGATTTAAGTCAGCGATTCTAACCACCCGAAAACAGAGGGCGGTCAGACAATAGAGAAGTTCTATATTCTGTATGAGGTACATTTTGAACGTCAATCATTCGACATTAAAAAATTGTCAATGTCAAATGTTAACATTAAAATACTGTTTATGACAAAACATAGAACAATAAAAGAACAAACCAGACTCATGATCCAGAGACTAATAAAGCACTAAACAGTACCGGTACTGGTTTTATCAGTTGTGTGCTTAAATCACTTTCCTTTGCCTCCGGCAACTTTTGAACTTCGATATTTAAGATTCTTTCATGGTTAGGGGTGTAGATAAAAAATATCCGGTCGAGGGTAACTTTTTGGGCCGGTAAACGAGGCTCTCTGCGGGTTACCGCCCTAAACAGTTACTCGAGAGCCGGATATTTCCATCTGCGCCTATAACCAGTGGTAGAATCTTTTTCTTGCCTACCGGGTTTTCAAGAAATAATAATAAAATAAAATCAATTGAACGCTTCTTTTTTTAGAACTATTTCTTATGGCGTGTATTTAATAAAGCGCGGAAACCAACGCCGTAAACAGGAAAGACGTCATGACTTTTTCAAAACAAACAACAATGTTTACTTCCGGTTTTTTGTTTTACCAGTTCCCAGCGTAACGTTAAAATGAATTTTGATAAAATAACGAGATTTGATCGAGAATATATACTATCAGGAACCAATAGGAACTGTCAAGGATTGAATTTTCATTCCGTTTTTTAAATAAAATTAAAAATTTACTAACACAAATCTTTTACATATATGTAGTTCATTTTACGTCATTTACAGCACGAGTGTCTCTTACACCCCCCCGGGGTGTAAGATGGACTTTTCCAGCACCGGTAAAGTAACCGGAAATCCCCGTCTGGTTTGCAAGAATAAGTATATTGTTTTAGTTCCTTCTTTATGTTTTAACTAAAAAATTTAAGTAGGCATTCAAAAATCTCAGGTGGATACGGGATTTGGTGTAAGGGGTGCAAAATATTTGTAGTAGAAAAACTTAGGGGTCCGTGGGCATGTCCCCATCCCCCCCTCCCCACCCAAATCCACCCACCGGAACATTTTGAAAACAATAGATCCATCTGGTGCATTCTTGGCGTTCTGATGTGTTTTTTTTTTGGTATTGAAAAAGGACAGGTTTTATGATAAAATCAACCCAAATAACATGCTCGTATAGTCCAATTTTTTTTAATGACTCGTCAGACTTATTCTTGCTTAAGTTTTCTCGGAGTAGAATTTGTAAGCCGATTTCTGAGGATTTTTATGGGGAGGGGTTACTAAAGTTTATTAACTTTAAATAAAAAGCTTTATAGGAGCTCATGCAACTTGTCGGACTTTTTTTGTGCGAGCGTAGCGGCAAGAAAAATGCATTGTTTTACCCAACCAAAGACAAATTGCCTATGCGAGCTTTAGCGAGCGAGAAAAAATGCATATTTATATTTTAAACCAAGAACAAATGATAAAATTACTATGCCAGCGTAGCCGAGCGAGAAAAAAAATTGCCCCAATCCCTGGTCCGCACTTGAATCTGTGCTAAGCAGACAATTTATTTTTCCTTTATTCAAACCGTTTAAAAGACGAATTAAAACAGTCAAACATATAAGTGTGGGTTTCCTTTAAAACCCATTCGGATTTACGAAATCATGCATACACAAAAACCCCAGACAATTATTTGGATAATCTCCCAATCGGCGTAATATTCAGTATATTTTTTTTTCCGTTGTTGTGTTCCTACATTTAAACTGTGTATTATTTTATATACATTGTATACATTTTCATGTTTAAACTATAGAAACCGTTTGCTTTTTAAATAATGATAAGTTTCAAAAAGATAAGGCATTACAAAAATGCGTTCCTAGAGTAGGTATAAAACCCAAATGACTCAGGCTTGAGACGAAAACAATAGTAGTAGGTAATTAATTTTAATAAGATAGAACGAGGCAAACACATGACTTAAATCAGGAAGAATGACAGAAACCAAAGCATTTATTTTTATTTGCGTTTTTTTCTCCCCGATAACGGTTAACGAAACTTGATTTTCTTAGAAAAAAAAAAGATTTGCGCTTATTAAATGCAAAGTAATTTTAGGTTCGATATGCGGAAACAGGAAATAAAAATCGGGGAATTTTTAAATTCAAGCTCCGCAATGACTCACAGTCCCTGACTTTTGCCATGAAAATCGTTATTTCTTACCCGGGAAATAGCAATTCAATATCAAAAAAAGATTTAAAACAAACTTTACAAACTTTCCAGTCATAGTTATTTTGTTTCCAAACTATTTTCCCATATAAAGGTTTTTTTTTATCTTTTTTTAGAAAACCAGGCTTCAGTAAAACATTGACTTACTTTGTTAATCTTTCAAAATTTGTAAAGGGTCGTGTGTTTTGAATCCCACACTCCGAAAGCCTTTTTCCCAATTTTGTGATGATTTTTTCCTTTAGAAACTGAAATGATTTAATTGCATACAAAAACTTTTGGGATTTTTGGGATCACGAAAATGTATATAAAGTAAAACATTTCAAAGGTAGGAAAAATGAAAACTGAAGCAACAGCTGAATTTACCGCAAAGTTTATCAGTACTCTTTTCAAAACAAAGTACATGCAGAAAGGGAAAATTTTCTTTGTAAAAATCGTTCGGGATCAAGGAAGTTTAAAATAAAATAAACATAGGTATTTTAAATTCATGATATTGTTGTTTTAATCAAAACGTTTATATCGTAAGTATTTTTATGATTATTATATATTTGTGTTTCCTCAATGCTATTAATACCAGTAAATAACGTATGGCCACTGTCAAAACTAAAGTAATTTCTGCAACCCATAATAAATACTGCGTTTAATGTGTCACCGAAAGGGAAAGGGCTAATTTTGTGTCGGTCGTTACATGAGTGAAGTATGAAAAAAAACCATTTTATGTAACAAAAGAAAATATCGTTATGTATTTAAAAAGCTTTGCATGTATATTCAATAAATTCCTTTAATCGCAATAAAATTTCTCTGTTTTCAAGTTTCAATTAAACGATAGTACATGTATAGTAAGTTGTGAATGATACGATGCGTTACTACGTATTTTCTAATAAACCCCGGGAACTCATCTGTAGAAAACTGTGATTGTTTCTATTTCATCAGCACGTCAATTCAATCATCAATAATTTTAGTTCTTATTTTCCCCAAAATACCCATAAATGCTACCGCAAAAAAAAAAACACAGTGTGTAATATCACTGAATGAACAAATGATAAGCAGGTGGGGAGGTGGTTCCCCAACCCCTCCAAAAAAACAAAATTTCTTAAAACTTGTTTTGATCAAATTGAACTTCTACGGAACCGAAGTTGAAGAAAATATCATGCGCAGATTAATGTATTTCATACTCATACTTATGGGAGAATGATAGGAATGTCAGTGACAGAAAAAACTCCTTTTGGTTAATGAGCAATGCATTGTAAAAATTAAACCCCTTTGGGATGTCAGTAACACACTGAGGGCTTTGAGCTTTCAAACTTTTCACGTCAAGGTTTTTGTGTAACAAATTAATAACTTTTTAATGCTAAAAGCGACAGTTTAAAAAAGATAAGACGCTTTTTAAAATATAGCAATTCATGATATAAGTTTTAAGATAGTGTGCTTCAGGTTTGCAGAATCTGGGACAATTTTTCTGTAGAATATATCTGTTCGCTATGTGAACATCAAATTTATTTTTTATTTATTTATTTTTTATTTTTTTGCTGAGAATTGTTTTGCTGTGTTTTCCCCTGTGTTTTATTGATGTTCCCATGGTTTCTATTTTTTTTGCCAAATGATCCTAAAACCCGTGCAGCCGCAGCATTATCATTTTATTTGAAAACCCTCGTAAACTACAATTGTTTCGGACATGTACAACACACTTTATAGCTATGCTTTGTTGAAACATTTTTCTTTTCATGAAATTTCTAGACTTGGCGATCGCTAAAAAAAATCGCGCAGAAATAGCATGAAATTCCTGTGTTAAGGTAAATGCACGAGTTAGCAAAGTCTAGGCTTTTGAATTTCCAAGTGTTTAAACAGTTTTAAGAATGTATTGGAGACAGATCCCCGTGTCACTTTCTTTGATATGTGTAGATAAAATCAATCAGTAATTTAACTAGTTAATGTTATGTTAATATGGTCTCGTCTCTAAATTGGACAAATACTTAATAAAAATAAAACTGTATTAAACATTTCGGCTTTGTAGTATTCCCCTACTCTTCAAACATACGTAGATAATTGCGTAACAAGTTGACAGCTGCTTAAAACATGTATAAACATCGTAGGAGGTATTGTCCCAATTTAATTTTACCTGTCAAAAAATGGGCCCGGCTTTTATTATATTCTGTTCGAGCCTATATAAGATTAACATGAAAGCCGGGAACATGTTTCGACAGGTCAATTAAATAGCACAATAATGACTAACAAATGCTGTTTCAAAAAGCAGCACAGGTTTTTTGAGAGGTATTAAATTAAATTTTACTTTTGGGACATTTTTACATCATAGATTTCAACAAATTGCGATTGGTGAACAAAAAACAGCGCGAAAATAGCAGAAAATCCTGTGTTAAGATAACTGTGAGTTAGCTACTGTATGTTATAGGTTTTATTATTTTCACGTGGTTCTTAATCAGTATTTTTAAAAGTACTGGAGTCAGATCCTCATATGCATTTCTTTGATGTGTAGTAAATAATTTTGAATAAGTTAATGTACAAAATGTTGTTTTTCTTTTTTTACAAATAGCGAAACTGTATTAAAATTCTCTGGGCTTTGCTGTATTAATTACTGTTGAATTTACATAGGTAATTGCATTATGAGCTGAATATATGAACATCTTTTGGGGGTAATACTACATTTATTTTTTCAAATGCCCGCACGGTTATTCAAAAAGGAATATATATTTCAGCCCCCGCGCCTGAGTTGAAAGTTTGTTAAATGCGATGAATATATATAGAATGTATATTTGGAGTAGTGTTTCCTGTGTTTATAATATTCTCAGTTTAAATAAGTATTGTCAAATTAAGTCATTTACTTAGAAATAAAAGCGCATAACACAATAAGCCGGAAAAGATTTTGCGGTAACATCAATATATAATACTGTCTTGTGAACGTAAAAGATATTTAAATTTGGTAATTGATGAATTAATCAACATAATCTTTTCACTCTAAACTTAATAATGACGAAAGCATTATGTTTAAATTAGTGAAAATAATTTAAACCTTCGTTGTGTATGTACTACGAGTTGTATACAGGTAAACTGGGGAACTGCAGTAAATGGCGAAAGATACACACCGTTGTAAAAATTCCGATTGTGTGTGAGATATGTGTATACCAGAACCGGCGTACCGGGGAATAAATTTCTATCGCTCAGAATAGCTCAAATTCCGATGTTATGACTAATTGGAAGATCAGGAATAACGTGGTATTGTTAAAATGAACTGGGGAATTCCCCGGTTCGAGGCGTATCCACAGTACGTTGGTGTGTATTCATACGAAATTACCCAGTTGGCAGCGTTTACAAACTCACCACAAACACACACACATACACGTGCACACACACAAAGCCAACACACGAGGACAAAACGAACAAACAAAGGAACACACACACATACACGCGCACACACACAAAGCCTACACAAGAGGACAATACGAACAAACAAAGGAACACAGCGGGGCACCGCCTTGGAACGGTCAGTGGCAAAAACACCACTGGGGAGCTTAAACCGGTTTATGGTGCGCACCCAACCTTAAGTTTGATCTTTTCATTGCGATAGACATGTTTACATTCTTCACAGCCAGGAACTGTGCCGATAACAGAAATAACTGTATTGATATAATATCAGTATAGAAATAACTGTGATGATATGTAGCAGAATAGGGTTTCCCGTTGAGCTATATAAGAAAAGTATGGCGATATATATCGGCATAGTTCTTTTACACTCAAACAAAAGGTCATACTATGCCCCAACGATAACTTGATATTTACAAATACGATAAACTGGAACATAGGGATTCAACATTTTTTTTTAATATCATGTTAAAATCTAAATATTTCTAGTTTTATCACTAAGTACAAATAAGATCAGTGGTAAAGCATACTGTCCATGTCCAAATGATTTTTTTTGCCGCGTGGGTTCGAAACTCAGCCTCGACAGTTATTTTTGATTTCATTTTTGCATTTAAAATTAAATTCCTTCATGTGCTCTGTGACGACAAGCTGATATGGCGGATTAGAAAGGTTTTGCATTATATCAAAGATGATATTGCTTAAATTCATGCGCTTAAGCAAATAATGAAAATACTATTATGTTATATAAAGACATATATACAAATAGAAAACATCAGAGAAAGAAACGAAAATATTGGAACAAAAAAGAAAACGAAAAGGGAAAAAAAAATCTGAAAAAAAGAACTCATCAGGATTCGAACTCACAAAACAATTTGCTTATATCCTATTGTTATCTGCATTTTACCCGACTGAGCAAATTGCCATATACTTAGATGATAGTTAAAATGAAACCAATACTTATATTTACTTGTCAAGTAATGTTCAAACATTATGAATTGTTATTTTATTACTTATCATGAAATGGACTCGTCCTCGCGTTCATATGACATTGAAGGCTACCAGTGGGGAACTCTTGTTTATGAAAAAATCGATTTCATTTTGGATGAAACAATATTGTTTCCATGCGATAAAAGAGTTAAAGGACAGAAACTCATGCCTTATCGCAAATATCATGGCGTCGGTTGAAATCTCGGGTTTTCTTGCAAAGACATTAATCTCGGTCAAAGATCTCGATTAATATCTTCGCAGGAAAACACTTGACTGCACCCAACAGCATGACATGTGCGATAATGCACTCGTATCGATCCTACAAATGGGCTCAGTTGAGTACCACAATTTCTCCCTGCATACGGATTTCGACAGATTTGCACTTGTTTTAGTTTGGTTAGTTGCGCGCGCAATTTGGTAAACATGCGGATCATACCGAATAGTCCTATCGAAACGATACGTCGCATATCGGTGTACCGACCACGTGACCGGATAATCCGGCCTTGAATGAATAACATGAATAACATTATTAGATAGGCTTACACAGATTTAGCTCTATTTGCACCCATTGCAACCGGACTTGTTTTGCGCCTATCCAAGTTCGGTACACCCTCTGTACAAAGCCGGACAGCACGGCGTATTTCAAAACCGGCTATGCAAGGCAAAGTCGAATTCCTTTGATGTTGAAAAAACAAATTCTGAATGCGAAAATAATTTTTAATTCAGTCAGTTCATTTTCTGTAGTTTTATCAATAGGGGTATATCACAGAGGTCCGGTACGTATTTATCATGGTGAAAAATGGAAAATGAAAAAAAAACCACCAAAAAATACCATTTTAGACATTATTGTAAAATATGTGTGACATCTTGTAAGAGATAGTTGTGGATTTGTTGCAGATAGTGTACACAAAATTGTCTTAAATGGTGATCTGTTCAATTCAATCTATAACACAAAACTCTCGCAAGTTAGTGACAGTGTAGGCATACCGATCACGTGGTCAAGATATCTGACACAAACAATCGTGCTCGCCTAGCTATCTTGCTTTTAAAAGGGAAACCAACAAAACAAACAAAATTAAACTTGTCATCCTTAAGCAGTGTACGCATTCGTTTTGTTCTACCAGTGTGTAAATCTTGACATTCCCTGTAAGAAACCTGGACATTTTGGAAATTGATAAGGAGCAAAGCAAAAGAAAATGCACATGTATGGTTAAGATTGATTCAACACAGTGCCTGCATATAAACATGTTAAAACTTATTTTTTTTTTACAAATATCGTGTTTACAGGTATTAAGTCGAATTCTAATGGTTAGTAAATTTAAAAAACACGTTGGTGAGAAATGTTATCAGTATATTCATAGCTGAACGAGTTTAAGTGTTTCGTCCATGTACATTTAACTTGAGATGATAACGTATCATATCTTCGGCGTAATTAATTTTTAAGTACCAGATAAAACAAATAAGAAAGGACCGTACTTGGGGATAACATAATACGAATATTAACGAACATTTCACGAGTCAAAATTAAACCACGTGTTATTTTCAAACCCCTCAACACAACATCACAGAAAATTATATGAAATCTGTGACATCAAACGGATAAAGTAAATTCGTTTCTTATTAGACATTGTCAAAACTTAAATGCATTAACATTTTTATTAAAACGATCGACGTCCGCAAACTTTTCAAACACAATATTGAACAAAATTTAGTTGAAAATCACTTGATCAACATCAATATTTTTCTGAAACACGCTGTGATTCATCCTCTCTGTATGTATATGATTTCAATATTCACGCTCTGTGACATGGACATGATTATTGTATGATTTTTGTTTTCAAAACTATCGCTGGAATTTTTTTTTCTCAAGAAAATGTTTCATCTACTGTTTTCGAAACAATTTGTACCTTGTCAGTGTACCATGTTTGATTCTTGTACATGTATTAAAACGTCTCCATGAATAACAGTTTGGTCTCTCAACACAAGGAAATCTGAATTATTTATGATTAAACTAGAGAATAAAATAGTGTCCTTGATATAGCAGGTTTTATGTTAATGGCCTTTACTCGGAGATGATCTCTAGTATATGATTTACTGTATATCGTGTTGCATTGCCAGCTGTTACAGGAAGAAGATGGAGTCTGAAGTTCTATATTTTACCATTTTAATTTTATATTCTATCAGGAAAAAGTATGTAATTTTGTGAAATTTTCTTGTATTACTTGTAGTGTTATAGTTGATTCGGTTAAATGGATATGTTTGTTTTACAGTTTCCAGATGTGGTTGAACTAAACATTGGTGGAAAACTAGTGACGACGTTGCTCGCCACATTAAGAAAGGACCCGGAAAGCATGTTGGCCGCCATGTTTAGTGGACGTCACGTGATTAGTAAAGACAAAGATGGCCGATTCTTCATTGACTGTGATGTAAATCTGTTTGGACACATTTTGAATTTTCTAAGATTTGGGACTCTGCCACCAAAGGAAAAAGCTCTGGAAATTTATGATATTGCTGTTTACTTTAATTTACAGCCACTTGTTCATTCGTTAGACAACTACCATGCAGTACAATATCGGAGACGAATTGTGGAAATGAGAAACAACCTAGATATGCAGGAGTATGAAAGTTTGAAGAAAGATGCACTTGAACAACTTTACATACATTGTGCAAGGCCTGAAGATGATATCATTGTGTTGTTTGTGAGAAATGTTCGATGTCAAGCAGAATGTGTTGGTGGCAGACGTGATTTTGATCTTTTTAATGCATTAAAGGGCAAGTTTAAAGTTGTTCTGCTAAAGAGTAATATAAAAGAGAAAGAGATGAAATTTTACATAGCTAATACATTAAATGAGATGGGTTTTGGAAAGTACATCTACATTGATAAGCATGTACCTTTGTACTTTGAATGTCGTCGTTGCTGGGTAAGGGCTGACACTAGCAACACTGCCTTACTATCATTGAAACTACAATGATTCCGAGTTAAAACTTTACTGTTTCAGTGTTTTTAAATATTTACATTCTCCCAATTCGTTCTGTTCAAAACTATAATGATTACTTTTGATGAGGCAGTCAACCAAAACGAAGTAGTTTGTAAAGAATCGTTTTCGTGTGATATGTAATCGCATTACACCATTATATACATAATATACACATATCTAATACAAACGTATGAAAATAGCATATGGGTTGAATTTTAAGTTATTCCAACATCATAAACATCCATTCTTACTGCGTCTGATTATTTGTAGATTAAACTAATGCCGGTTTTATAATATTACGAAATCAAGAAAAGCACCAGGAAAAAATGTTTTAATGACAAAAAATGACAAAAAAGGAAACTAATCAGAAAAGGCTATAGTTTTACTTCTGTTACAATTGCGCCGACATGACCGGCCCTCTGATGTACCCCTTTTGTAGAATTAGATACTGCATGTATTCTGTGAACAGGAAGCTCTATATATATGTCAGTTGAACTGGCCGTTTTTTTTTTAAGTATATCTGCATGTCATTTAATACCTTTCTATTTTGAGTGTCAGCCATGTTATCCGCTTTGTGTGGATTTAATGAATGGTTGAAGTCGTTGAAGTCTTACGTTACGTTTTAGAAAAGGGAATATTTGAAAAAAGTGGTGTTGTATATCTTCCATTTTATTTCCACAAGCGCAAGCAGGGTCTTCTCTTAGATGGTTTGTAAAGAAGTCCAAATTTAAGTTGCTGTGCCTATTTCTCATGCGTTAGTCACTTAATAATAAACTGAATTGCATTTTATCTATCTCCGCATAAAAAATTTAGATACCTTTTGAGTTTTGAAATTAAAGAAAAAACAAGCATCGGTGATTCACGGATGCTATTATCAACTTCATTTTATAGAATTGAGTCTCCAACAGAATCTTGAAAAGTTCACCCAGTTATGATAGCAAAAGACCATGTATATATCTGTAAAACAGATGGCCTTTTGTATTAACTTATTTTGAATTAGAAAATGCTTGTCTGACAAATATGCTTACAGAGTGATCTCTAAAATACATGTAGTTATTCATCCAGCTAAGAATATTACTCGAGAAACCATACAATTTTACATACCATGTCACTCCCTTATGCAAAATTCTATCAAATGCCTCAGATAGCCACCAAAACACCATCTCCGTCTCATTCATGTGGAGAAGTTGATAGTTACTTGTAGAGAACAGGTTTGTACAGGTAAAAAATACACGGGAACTCTGGGTAGGCTCAATACGCGCCGTTACGTAACTGAAATTGTGTTGAAAATCCCAAAACAAAAACACTCACAAGCAAAATAATATAAATTTCGGTTGTTTTGCGTCAAATGATTTACATACTTATTATACATTGTAGATATCAATAAGTTGGTAGACTATGAAATGCCAGACTGATGTTTGTATATTACATTATTAGAATGGAGATGATTATATTTATATAATTATTCTTCAACATGATTTTTCCCCACTACCAGCTTGCTAATGTAGCGAAGACTTTTCGCCCCTTTTAAAGACTGGCATAACGTTTGCTAATTTTCATGAATTCTGATACATTTGTCCAGAATTTGATAGACTACATAAAATTTTCAAAGGGAACTATACTTACTTTTACGTCTGTCTTAGCATATGATGGCTTAATTTAATTATTTTATCCGGACCACTAGGCTAATTAATAAATATGTTCGATAAAATGTCCTATATATCTTGTTCTGTTATTACAATTTTGCTAAGAATGTAATCGGTTTTAAGACTGAATTCTGGAGACCTGTTTGTAAGTCACCAAGTGTTGAAATAGAGACGAAATAGTTATTTAGAAGGTTTGCTCTGTCTGCCTCACAGCCAGTATATAGTTATTACCATCGCTTGATAGTGAAGGAATATAATCAATATTACTCGAAATTTCTTTAACCAACATTCGTACCAATTTCCAGTGTTGCCGAGTATTTGAATTGTTAAAAGATTTGCTTGCGTGTTTTATCATACTATTTACTTCATTTCTTTTTGTTTTAATTCTACCAAGCCTGATTTCTTACCAGATCTTAATGCGATCCGTTTTTGATGGTCGCGTTGTCTCGAGGTACGGTGAGTAGTGCCATGGTTTATCATTAGGCCGTATAGTTGTCAATGGTAAGTTACAGTATTTATAGTTTAACTCAATACTGTAAACATTTCAAGTATAAAGCTTCAGAAAGCCTTAAGAAACTGGCGACTCTAACAATAAATAATTTAATAATCTGTCAACATACAACCTATTATTCAGATGCAAAATGAGATATTAATTGTTTTTAAATATCTATAGTTGTAGGCTCTGTTTTTAGCAACCTGTCTAATACAACTTCCTTCTAAACACAAATTGAACCATTTGTTCTCACAAAGACGAGGTTAAACATATGCCATGTCTTAAGACCACTTAAAAGCATAAAATGTTTGATTCAATGTCGATCTGCCACAACTTGAATCTTCTACTTGAATAATAAACACTAAATATAAAACCAGGGCAACCGGTGAAGCTGGTATAATTCAGAACAGCATTTTACACATCAAGATACAGAGTTTTTAAATACTTTTGAGTTAAAAGTACGCACTATTGATTCTTCCGTACTTGACAAAACCGTTTCCTTTACTTCTGAAGACAAGTTGACGAGAGAGCATGGAATTACCGCATTTATCAGCTACTTCTTTTTCATCTATTCGGTTTAAAAAGACCTGTATACATCGTTTAATACATATTCTAATCTATGACTACAATATTGTAAATAGATCTAGTAAGAGTTTTTTCCCCTGTTATCACACAGTACCATTGTACATTGTAAATAATAAATTGCAATCAAGACTTATTGATTTTGTTTAGAACCAGAATAAGTATCTTCATTCTTGAACAAAAATATTTGAAGGCTCTTTAAATTAAAAAACATTGTGTATGTATACTTTAGAAATACCGTATTAGAAGGCCAATAAGACAACACCAGAGTACCCTTTGCCAAGCTTTCTAATAGCTAATTTATAACTATAGGTACTAGAGCAATAGGAGGTACTAGCCAGTTATTATCATTGAACCAGTTTTGAATGAATACATCAAGATTTCCAGACGTAGGTGTCCAAAATAACGAATTAAACCTACAGAGTTTAGTATTATAATCGTTAGCAAATAAATATCCACATCGTGCTGTCCATGCAAACATGCGTTAATAAAATGAAAAACTAAAATCGTCTAAACTACAATAATCATCAAAATCAATAATCTTTTTCTCTTTATCCAGTGCTTTTTCAAAGAAACACAACTGTTAATACAACATGAATATGTATCAAAGAACTTCGGTTGCAACTTATCAATCATCTTTGATTCCTGTTAAAGTACCAGGAAACCGCAAATAAAAATGATGTTCTGGTTTAACGGACAAATAATGATAACCACTAGTTAAATCAAACTTGAACACGAAGCCGTCTGTAATCAGAAATTCTTACGCTACTTTATAATCTGGTCTTTCTTGACAATATTTTAAACACTTAAATTGAGTAAATTGAGGATTAAACGTTTTTACTAAAAGAATTTGTAGCGACTGCTAGTACATTGTTTTACCTGTCTTTAACAGAATAAGGTTGAATTACAATTTCATTTTATTTTAAATTCACAAAAAATAAAATCACACATCGTTTAAAGAACAAATACTTATCATAGCTTATAATCTGTACTCGGCCTGACTTGACCGAGTCGCCTTTTCCGAATGCTTTTCCTTAGGGGGATGACTTTGTTAATGTTCATTTTGGTCCCGTAATTAAACGTTGGCCAAAGAATCCCCTGGAGTTATTTGAGGCACATCAGTTTGCAAAATGGCCATCTTTGCTGCACTTGTAAAAGATATGATTGAATTCTTCGCTATAACGTCCATCCATCCATCCATAATTCCACTACGAAATGCATCTGTACGGAACCAGCAGAAGCGATGGTGGAGGAACACCCTAGGTGCCTCTACATGATTTATTTCTACCTGGGTAGAACCACCGACCTTCCATAAGCCAACTGGATGACTTCCTCACACGAAGAATTCAACGCTCTGAGCAAAGGCCGAACCAACGTCGGTAAAACGCAAGTGATTTAAAGTCAGCGACCGTAACCACACGGCCACGGAGGCTCAGATGAGTGTGTAATACTGGTGTAGCATATTTGCCATTATGCACTTTTAATATCGTGAAGATATTTGTAGACAGGAAACGCGACTTCGTATTTAAACACGTGAAATAGCCTATTCTACCATGAAACGGGAATCAATAGAACAAACAATTAAACTTCCGCAATGTCATAAGCAAATAAAGAGTATTAATAATTCGTCGAGCGGTGTGCATGTTCTTTTTTGTTTAACCTGTATTTAATCTTAAACGGATTTTATTTCTTGAACGTTTCAATAGATGCTACAATGGTATGTTATATTCTTTACTTTATTGGCAGTAATGTATGTGTCAGGCATGCTTAGATCTATACAAGTTTCTTGCAACCCAACTTGGTTTATAATTTTTTCGCAGTTATAAACTGAACGCTACGTAATTATATAAAATTATCAGGTTGTGAAAATTATATTGGGACAGTCCCCATATGAAATTTGAAAGGAACGAAATAAACAAAAAAAGATAATTTTATGTACAGGCTTAAGATTGATTGAACATAGCGTGCTTGCGTGATAAAATACTTGTACAGACATGTTACATTCTACAATGGAAGTATATTAAAATCATGTAAGCGTGCAGTCTAGATACCTCAGGTAGAGGTATGAATTATAAAGCCAAACTTATTAAACAGTCGTGAATGTGTTATCAGTATATCATAGTTGTATTCGTGTCTCGATAATACATCAACGTGTATACATGTGTTTTAATGTAAAAACTATTCTAATATGCTTTCTCTGTTAAAACACTTTTACGCCACAATGACGTTACGTTAACGTGCGGTTACGTCAATGTTTTTGTTGCGACCAAGAAAGAGCGCTACTACATTTTATCTAAAGTAACTTTAACAGTTTTAGATTAAGGGAATATTAGAATCGAAAAAAAAAAAGTGTTTCAACACTATTTATACACCTTGCGGTAATACGGCGGACTGCTCCCTCGTGAAATTATTAAGAAGATGATATTATTGTAATGTTTTTGTCTCAATGAGATGGTTGTTCAGCAGACTGTTTTGGTTCCACAGCTGTAACGTCTGTAAATATCAGATTTAAACATTCGATTTCTGCAACACGTGATGCAGAAATTAGGAAAGAAATAAAACTTTGCTTAGCTCACGATATTAATGAGTTAGGATTCAGAAAATATGTCTACTCTGACAAGAAAGCATGGCATCAATGTAAACGTTGCGCAAAAAGCTATT
Organism: Mercenaria mercenaria; assembly: GCF_021730395.1. NCBI lineage: Eukaryota > Metazoa > Mollusca > Bivalvia > Venerida > Veneridae > Mercenaria > Mercenaria mercenaria. The sequence continues at coordinate 62,817,534 of NC_069371.1, read as the reverse complement.
ACATCGACCAAACCTCGTTACTTGTTGTAAATAAAGTCATTGAAAATTCAGGGATGGAGTCAAGAGTGTATAATTATGTTTAAGCATATTTACTGATGCTCATGTATGGCATAAATAACCAAAGCATTTATAAAGCGCCTAATATCTGTTAAAATATATATTGTGATATAGCCATTTCAATCTGCTTTTTGATATTATAAACTATGTAACTTAACACAGGTATGTCTAGGTGATAATTAGTGAACTTAAGTATTGCACATCATATCACGTGGAGATCTTTTTTCTAGTGAATAGGTTAGAAAGTTAGGATAGATAGATCAAGTAAGCGAATAGGGAAATGAAGTAAGGTTTTGTTAGGATCGAGAATTTGTGACATAAGATAAAAAAGGTTATTATTACGCATTGTTTTATGATATGATTTCAATTTTAGCTTATCGAGGAAACGTACCCATTTTCCATTATGAATGCAAATTTAATCCGTGTCCTGGACCAGATTTAAGCTTAAAGCAATTAAATGTAACTGAAATGCTACATAACATCGACGAAACAAACAACATTCACAAAGCACACGCTGCACTTCAAGTATTGACTGGTTTGCTTTTTGAGGGGAACAAAACATGAACAATAAAAAACATAATGGGGAATAAATTTGTGTTTAAGAATTTAAACTTCCGTGTTGTAATTGTACATGTCTTATGATAGTGCTTAACTGCATTAATTAATTAAATGATAATACACAAGGAGTTATTTCCAGGCCCGTAACTACGTTGAGGCAAGTGAGGCAGTTGCCTCGGTTAAAATTTGGCATGCAATGAAAAAAGTAATTAAGTACATGTATTTCAATTCAGAATACAAATGGTACCAATTCAAGTTCAAGTTCAAAAACATACGGAAATGATATATTACACCCATTCAGAATGACTTTACAGTAACAGCCGTAATATAGATCTACAGCCTATTAGATAATTCTTAATCAGATTTAGAATAATGGATCCGTATACTCATAAGTGTGTCGCATTTATGTTACTTTTGTAAACAAAAAAAAATGATCGACATTCAAACATATCGAGCTCGAATCGGACGTTTTTGCCAGAGAATGAAAGCCGTGTTTGACCTGGACACCGTGCATGCAGTAGGTGTTGTTGGATTCATTGGTATGCTGCTATATATTGCTGGGATTTAGGTGAATCCAGGACCAGTCCAAGTGGTAAGTATCACGTTGAATAATCCCGCTCTCTGAACTTTAGCCTCACTAGCCTGCTGCATCCAAGCAGCCTATCGACGAGATTCTATTCTGCACTGATATCGTATTAGATATATCCGAGACTCAGCAATTCTATGACTATAATTGAAGTTATAATCAAACTTTCATCTCGCGGAATTCCTCTCAGAGGAAGTTGGATAAAAGACCAAAACCGCGAAGACAGTTAATTTAACTTCTTTTTAGAATGGATAAGCACATATGACGAAAAACTTTACAAAAATCTAATAAGTAGCCCGAAAAACGCAAAATACACATCACCACAAACACAAAATGAAATTATTTCTTACATTGGTGACTACATACGTAAGAAGATAGTGCGTGATGTTTCTGATTCTCCCTTTTTTAGCATAATGGCGGACGAAACGACTGATATAAGTGTGACAGAACAAATGAGTGTTTGTGTGCGGTATATAGCTGGTACGGAAATCCGTGAAGATTTTATCGGTTTTATTGAACTGCCAAAGACCGATGCCGAAACAATTACAGTTAAGCCAATTGAGAGTCTAAAACAATGGAATCTAGACCTATCAAAGTGGCGGGGAAAGGCTTTGATGGGGCAGCTACAATGAGTGGCCACGTTAAAGGTGTTCAGGCGCGCATAACTGCTTTGTATCCACATGCTAAGTACTTCACGCATTGTAAGAGTCATTGTTTAAACCTAGTGGTTGTCTCAACATGCAGTCAAGTTCCACAGATTCGCAATTTTATGAACACATTTCAAGAACTTACTTTCTTTTTTCACAATTCTGCTAAACGCAAAACTATTCTGAGTAGACATATGATTGTCAAATCCACAGTGTCTGATCTTTTAGCGGACACACCAGAGTGTGAAGATGAAAACGAAACTGTCATATTTCAGTGTGCTTCTAAAAGAAAAACTCTTCCCACACTTTCAGATACTAGATGGTTATCGAGAATTGACTCCATAAGCACACTTTTAGTACATTATGAGCACATCTACAATGCTCTGAGCGATATTATGGACGAATCGTCAGGTCAGTCAACCCATGATGCTTCAAGTTTTTTAAAATCGATGGAGACCTTTGAGTTCATTTTTACCGCATGTTTGACGCAGTACATTTTGGCATTTGTAATACCATTATCAGTGAATTTACAAGCAAAGGATTGTGACCTGTTAAGAGCTCATACCGAAGCACGTAATGTTACAGATATCCTAGCAGCTATGCGCAACGAATCTGCTTCCTTTGAAAAACTTTATGAACGGTCAGTGAAAATTGCTACACATATGAGCATAACACCTGGAAAACCAAGAATTGTCGGTAGGCAGAGGCATCGGGGAAATGCAGGTGATAACACTTCTGTCCCGGACCACTTCAGGATTAATTATTTCTACCCGTTTTTAGATCACGTGATACTGCACCTTTCTTTTGATTTCCATAGCAACTTGGGGATGTTTTACAGGGAACTTATCTACTACCCGGAAATCATGACAAATTAACTGATTCCTCAATTGACAAAATAAAACAAACATTTGAAAATGATCTTCCGATGACCAGTCAGTTTGAAACTGAAATAATAATGTGGAAACGGTATAATGAAAACATTATGAAACCTATGTCTCTTCAAGATGGATTTGACAGATGTGACCAAAGCTATTTCCCTAACATTTGTACCATATTCCAGTTAATTTTAAGTTTACCTGTTGGCTCATGTTCGTGTGAACGTAGCTTTAGTGGTCTCCGTAGGCTAAAAACATGGACCAGTTCGTCGATGAAAAGTATTCGCTTGAATGGGTTAGCACTAATGTACATCAACAAAGACATTGACCTGGACAAAAATGAAATATTAAGACTTTGGAGCTCATCGGGGAACAGAAGAATTTCTTTGCCTTCGCATCCTGAATAATGCGAAAAAATTTAGTAGACAGTTGTTGATACATGAACTGTAGTTCAATAAAGCTAGTTTTACATTGTTAAGTCCCAATATTCCTTACTTCCGAATTATTTTCTGTCATTTTATCATAAAAACATAAAAAATCAGTACAAAACTACATTAAAAACACCAAATTTAAAGTAGTAAAACACGGTCGCATGACCCTCCAGAATGCACCATAGACGACCTAGAGAAAAAATTTTTCCAGGGGGAGCATGCCCCCGGACCCCCCTAGACTGCCTCGGTTAAAATTTGCCTCTGGCTACGGGCCTGATTTCGTTTTATTCAACGTCAGTCTAGTCTTTTTTATGTTCAACACATGGTGTGGCTATTTATAAGTTTGATCTTTTCATTGCGATATACATGTTTACATTCTTCACAGCCAGGAACTGTGCCGATAACAGAAATAACTGTATTGATATAATAACAGTATAGAAATAACTGTGATGATATGTAGCAGAATAGGGTTTCCCGTTGAGCTATATAAGAAAAGTATGGCGATATATATCGGCATAGTTTGTTTTTTTACACTCAAACAAAAAGTCATATAAATCCCGCATGATAAATCAAACGATAACATGCTTGATAATTATGATTAAAACGTTTTTATACAGAGGATATTTTTGTATATCATTACAGTATGTTTTTAACTTCTATCATTGACAACATGTTTAGTTCAACGATACATGAGAACAGTAATATAAACACGCTGTCACAAAAGCCGTTTGTATACCCGAAATGAATTAACACATGTAAAGTTGAATGAATAGATAAATGATATCAATAATTTAGAAGAATTAACGGAAGTGAAAAAAGTGACAAAAAGTACATTAATCCGGACGTAAATTTGTTCAATACGCTCATATTGCGTTAAATATGCAACATTTTTATAGTCGTTATAGTTGAAATGAAGTATAGAATTCGAGAACTTACGAAAATACAATGTAGAATTTCAGATTAGAATTTGAAAAACATACGAAAATGCAATGTACATTTTAGAATTTGAGAAACATATGAAAGTGAAGAAAACTACAACTCAACGCGGAGTCTTAGCGAAACATTTGATTTTCGAATTACCAACTTTAAAAGTCAAATACCCGCAGCCTCTTTATCCTTAATAGTGTAATTTCCGTCCCGAATCTGGAACGACTAATACATCTAATACATATTACTATACTACTATACCTGCTTTCACTAATACGTTTTGTACATCTACCTCTTCTTCTCCTGCTGCTGTTGTTGCTGTCACTTATTCCTCTGCTGCTGCTGCTGCTGCTGCTACTGCAACTGCCACTACCACTGCCACTACTACTACTACTACTACTACTACTACTACTACTACTACTACTACTACTACTTTCTATTGTTGCCGCTACCGTACTTTACTGCCACTGCTAAGTATTGCAACTTCTATTAATACTAATTTATATGCTAGCAGTTTCTTGTGCAGTTTTCTTCTGAAGAATTACTTCATACCGAAGTTTGCAGGGATTATTGACACTGGTGTGTTTTGTGAACGTATTGTAAATTGTTATTTTCCTGAAAAAAATGTATACACCAAGATACAGCGTCTAGAAATGGAATCCCTTTTCCCGTTGCGGAATGCTCTGATTTCTGTGTCACGTGATGGAATCTGGGGCTAATGGTCAAACGGAAGGAAGGACGGACGGACGGACGGACGGACGGACAAGGTCAAATCTATATGCCTCCCTCCCCCGAGTGGGGGCATAAAATGCAGCAATTAGGCCTTAGATACATGAGTTATCACTAAATTTGACCAAATGACCGGGGGTCGTTTTTTTATGGGAGTCACTATTCTTCGTGAGGTTCAGTTTACTTCACGTAGGGGAGTCATAGTACTATGATCTGGAGGTCATAATACTATGACCGGGGGTCACTTTTTCTATAGAATAATGACCGGGGGGTCATTATTCTATTGGGGTCGAAATACTTCATTACACCGGCACAAACAATCGTGCCCGACTAGCTATCTTGCCTTTAAAAGGGAAACCAACAGAGTAAACAAAATTAAACTTGTCATCCTCAAGCGGTATGCGCGTTCGTTTTTGATCTACCAGTGTTTAATTTTTTACATATTTGTGTTTCAATGGATACCACGGCGGTATGCTATATTCTTTACTCTTTTGCAAGCATAACGGTGTGTTTGATGTCAGTTTATGACTAGTAGCATTAATTAATTGATACAACCAGCTTAGTTGTCGTCACTACATTTTTATAATTATTGACATTTAGCCTTTTTAGTTGAGTACATTTTCGAACACATGCATATATGGTATGTGGACATACTAGTAGGCTTAATGGAACTTGACAAAAATTTAAACTCATGAAAACTTAATGACTATATTGGTTTAAAAATCATACTGTAGCCATCATGTATGTCATGATAAGGTGACCGGGAAAACTAAGGAATTCAGTACCGTGTAAAACTGACATTGTAGGGTTTGAAGTGGTTAAGAATTTATAAATACCATGTGCGACATTTTTAACCGCAGTACATTCAAATGTTACGCGTCGTATCGTGCATATTCAAAATTATAGCATTTCAGCCTCGCGAGTGCAATAGTACGAAACTACATGTTTCCAAATTCACTATATATATTCTTTGATACCAAATATTTAATTAAGTAATACCTTGTAACAAATGTTCTTGTGATTCCGTATGCATAGGGGACGCCTGATCTAAAAATCTAAAATAGGAGAGTAAACCTCTTGCGGGGCAGGGGAAGAGTGTCTGTCTCCTCACAAGATGGTCACTGGTTCAAATCCTGGATTGTACGGTAATGTATATTGATCGTTGAATCAACAGCTGTTTTCACTGCTAGCGAATTCTGGCTAGAACCTCAAGAAATTGACAGCAAGCTTATAAATAAGTTGCAGCACTTTAAATAAAAAAGAAAAAGTTTGCGATACAGAACCTCTATATAGCTTCTTGTTCATCAATATGGTAGTCGAAAGATTTGAATAGAAACATTTAAAAGCGATATAAAACGTAAAAGTGTATTTTATAAAAAAAAATGCGCCCACACTGTTAAGAATGCTTGTAAGACAAAATATATCGGTAATTCATTTACAATTAAACTGATATTAATATATCTTATAACTGTCGTTTCTCAGATATTTTAAATGGAGACAGTATTTAGGCGTTATAACCGGATGCTAAATATGCCGCTGTTCAGTTATGCATAACTAACTTACATACAGTTTGAGAAAACCCCTATTGTAAGTCCGCAGTCCGTAGTCCGTAGTCCGAAGTACATGTCAAAGTAAGCTGAAAATCTCTATTACTCCCGGCTAATTCTGACTTTAAAAGTGGTCGAAGTATGCACATGTCATAGAGTGAAATTAAATTATCTGCCAATAATACTCCGTTGTTTTTACTTGTGTGTTGTCAGACTTATGACACGTATGACGTTCCATAGTTCCAAAACTTTCTTTTTCAGTCCAAGGGAAATAAATCAATAACCTTCCAATATGAATCCTATAAATGAACCTATATAAAACGTATGCACGTGATCACTAACAACCAATCACTGCACTGGTCACTTTTTAAGTCAAATTTCAAGATGTCTGTTGCATTTTAAGCCGCTCATATATTTTGTGCATTTTTGTATATCAACTGGAACTTATACATTTCCAGGTAAATATTTTGACTTATATATTCTTTTATCATCGGTACATAATTGTATGATCGCTATTTGTAAACAAATTATATTTTACCTGTAATGCAATAATGCTAAGCATGACTGATTTTATCAGGTGGTCAATGTTTGTTTACATTTTTGACAGCTGTCATCTGTCATATCGCGTTGTAATTTTGACATTTGAATAATTTGTTAAATAGATAATATAATTGAATTATTCTTATTTCCAGGATACTGATACAGATACCGATACACAAGTATCTCTGTTTATCATCTTTATTATCGTGATCTTGATATAAGAAAGAAGCATTAAATCAATCATTACAGTCTGCAAACTTTCTTTTGGTTGTCCCATATTTAAAGGAACCCATCCCATAGATACCATGAGTATATCATAGCCGTGGCAGTACACCAAGGAAAAATATATATCTAAAACGATGAACTCAAAAGTTAATAAATAAATAAATAAAGTGGGGCTATCAAAATGGCGCCCAACATTTTTTCTAGCAGACTTATATATAGTGCATTGTGAGTGAACTACTTTGGAATTTTATATTTCCGGATGCTGTTATAAAATGTGACGTTATGCTTGGATTCGATTTGGAAAAAGGAACGGAATCTGAAACCCAGCTGCGAAAAGGATCGATTTATGGACGGGGCCCGCTACGTTGGATACATCTCTACACGGATATAGACGTCAATACGGGGAATTTCTTCAGGATACAGGAACATCTGAGGAACTTTTAAGCATTTGTGTTTAGGACGTTTAAATAACGCAGTGTGTTTAATTTTGTGTAATTGTGAGGAATATTGTGATTGTATTGGAGAACTGTAAGTTGCATTTTATATTGATATTCTTTTGCTAAGAGAGTAATAATTGTTTTTGTACCATTTAATGGTATTAGTATGAGTGTATAATTACATTTTGTAAGGTTATTTAAGTTGGATAGACAAATTGTTCAGTAAATAATAGTCTAGATTTGTTTTTCATAGTAACCGGAAGTGACCCTCACAAACTAATTTAGCATGTTTTCCCACTGTCCTATATAACCTTATTTCATACTAGCGACTTATCTGGTGTCCTATAGTAGTTATATATTAAATAGACCATTTTTCCAAGGAATTTTGGTTTATTGATAAAAGTCCACACTTAGTCTCTGTAAATTACAGTTTTTCCGATATCTGTGAAAGACCCTGCTTTAAAATCCAATACTCGGTAGAATTGTAAAGATATCGATAAAACTACCCTACTGGTAACAGCAGGCGGGATAGCTTAGTGTGCTAAAGCGCTGCTCTGAAGATAAATTGTCAAGACTCGTCAATAGTGAGTTCGAATCCAGCTCGGAGCAAAAATTTTTTTTCAAACGAAATGAAATTTTTGTTTTGATCTCAGTTGATTTTTTTGCGTTTTTTTATAATAGTGTATAGAATTGCAATATTGTTTATTGCAATATTTATCTATTGTAATAACGTATAAAGGAATATTGCGTAAAACAAGCTGTATAGATAGTGTAAAAGTTTGTAATTAATAATATTACAAAATTTACCTACCTAAACTTTATTCGCGCGAATAGTAAATAACGTGCGCGCTCTTTCGCTCTCACACACATACAAACATACACACAAATATTGATACACGTTACACTTCAACATATTAACGTGAAAAGTAAAATACAAACTTGAATAGAAGTATTATTTGCAAAGTACGGAATACAAGGAGGGACAAAAGTGAAAGTACACATTAATGAAATAAAATACGGAATACAAAGATACGGAATACAAGGAGGGACAAAAGTGAAAGTACACATTTATGAAATAAAATACGGAATACAAAGAGGGACTTCAGTTGAGTTGTGAATAATAAATGAAATTTTATTCATGATGTGAAGATGAATGAAATATTTAGTCTCTTGTGAAAAGTACAGTTTATGTAAGAGGTATATTGTGAAATGCACGTTATCAATATTATTGAATGGTAAAATTAGCAGATAGCTACTTAATACTGAGATTGGATAGAACGACGCAAATAGAATAATAGAGACAAAGACTCTAGCTTATTGTTAAATGTATAGTTAAAGCAAACACTGCGATAATTAAGACATGTACATGTGAAATAGAAAACTGTGATATAGATCCCATGAAAGTGAAATAGACACTGTGAAAGACGAAAGTGATTTGAATGAACCTTAGATAAACATAGAAAAAGTTACAAAACATACAAAATCATGGCGGAATATATGTCAGAAAGAGAACTGAGAAAAATTGAAAGAAATAGGAGAAAGGAGGAAGATAGATTAAAAAGACAAAATGCAAGAACACTAGAAAAGGAGGAAAAACGTAAGCGTGAGCAAAGTGAACATGATAAAAAGGAGAGAGAACAAATTGAACTACAAAAGCAGAGAGAAAGGTTAATACATGAACGGCGTAAACTTAAAGAGAAAAGCAAGCTGCTATATGAAATGGAGAAGGGAATGAAAGAAAGAGAAAGGGTAGATAAAGAGATAAGACAGAAGTCTAAAGATATTAAGAAAGATTTTGAAAGTGATTCAAGTGAAACAGAGGAAGAGTTTAAAGAATTAGAACAAGTTGATAGTGATCATAATAGTAGTATAGAAAGAAAAGAAAGAAGTGATAAAACGAGAAAGTATACAAGTTCAAGTAAGGAGAACCTAAGATTGAAAGAAAGTGAAATTACACAAAGCAGGAGAGCTGAACGTAAAGATAGTTCAGATAGTGAATATTCAGATTTAGATAAATCAACGGAATTACAGGTAAATGCTAGACAGACATTTAGTGAAGAAAGAATGAAGAAAAGGAAAGGTTCAGTTCTGAATATGAAAGATGAAGTGAGCTTTAGAAATGAAAACCCACTATCAAGTGATAGTCTAGAAGATAAAGAAAGTGAAATAGAATTAGATTCAGAACAATCTGAAAGTGATGCCTCGGAAGATGCATACACAACAGTGGATCAAATATATGATGTAGATTATATTGAAAATCCGAGACATAATAGTACAGAGATAGAAACTGAAGAAAACAAAAATGTGAATTTTGAGAATGAAATGAGATGGCTTGATGAAAAATGGCAGCAATATCAATGTGAAAATGCTGAATTGAAATCTAGTATAGATAAACTTAGAAATACAGAGACAGAAAAAGAAAATATAAAACGAGATAGAAACAAACATTTAAAGTATACGGCTGCAGAAGATATGTTGAAAGAGAAAATAAAACAGTTAAAGATTAGAGAAAAGAGGGTAAATGATGCTATCCAAGAAAATAGAATGCTTAAACAAAAACAAGCTGAAGAACTAGACAAATTAAAGCATAGGCAGACAGAAGCCAAAAGAGAAAGTGAAAAGCGAAAGATAGAGAAAGATAAACTGAAGAAATTGAAGGACGAGGAACTGTTACTAAAGCAACGAATTAAGGAGAAAGAAGCTCGATTACTTAATGAGAACAGAACTAATGCTGAAATAAATGAGAACAAAACCGATACTAGAAAGGCAAACAAAAGTGAGAAAACTGAAAGTACGAAAGCAAAGTTACACAAGCCCAATATCCCATCATTAACTGAAACTACATTCGAAGAATGGAAAATAGAGGTTGAAATTATTCTTAAGTCGGGACTATATGAGGAAAATATTCTCCGACAAGCAATTAGAAATTCGTTATGTGGACACACCAGAAAGATATTGTTGACCATGAGTCCTGATGCAACCATACAGCAAATTATAAACAAGTTAGAAGGTATATATGGAAACATCAGATCGGGTGAATCAGTTTTATCTGAATTTTACATGTCGAAACAAGGAAAGGATGAAAATGTGTCAGAATGGGGCTTGCGATTGGAAAGTATATTACAGAGAGCAATAGAAAAAGGTCATATTAAAGAAGAACAAAGAGAAGATATGTTAAAAACAAGATTCTGGAGGCATTTGTACAGTGAGGACTTGAAAAACGCTACAAGACTAAGCTTTGAAACTTCAAAGTCTTTTGAAGAGTTGCGAAGAAAAGTACGTATAGAAGAAAACGAGATGTCGATGACGAGAATACAAGAAGTAGAAATAGAAGATAAAATATCACTAAATCAGCATAAAAGTGAAGACGACAGTGATATTGTCATGAAAACAGTTTTAGAAAGGATGAAAAGGCTAGAAGAAGAACTTCTTCGAGTTCAAGAAAAGTCTAGAGAAGAAAAGAAAGTACAAGTGGTGACATACATAGACGTCATGATATAGAGCAAGAAAGGAGTAGATGGGATAGAAGAGATAGATATAGAGATAGATATGATAGAGGAAATTACAGAAATAGATACAGAGATTATGAATATGGGGACAGAAGAAATTACAAAAGAGATTATCGAGAAAGATATGACACAGATAGACCAAACAGAGATTATCGTAGACGATATGATGATATAGATTGGAGAAAAGAGGACGATAGGTACCCAAGATACAGAAGAGATGATATTGAAAGAGGATATAGGGGAGACAGAAGAACTAATGATAGATACGGAAATGACAGAGAAAGAAATTACGATGTGAACAGCTGTAGAGATCAAAATGAGAAGTACAGAGAGTCAGACAGCAGAAGAGATAATAAAGAGTTTGACAGAAATGATAGAGAAGGTTCAAATGCAGAACAGAGAAAACAAGATACGGACAAAGGAGATACAGCAAAACAAGAACACAAACAAGTACAATCAAATTCCAAGACGGAGGCAGCAGGTAGAACAAACACACCAAATAAGCCTTTAAACCGGTAGGAGTCTCTGTCGAGGGGCAGATTAGAGACAGCAATAATAAAAGTCCCAAAACACATAATTTGTTCAATAGAATCGTTGGTAGCAATAACACCAGTGACGTTATTTTGGAAGGAAAAATATCCAAATGTCTTATTGATACTGGATCCATGGTTACAACTGTAAATCTAGATTTCTACAATTCATTACATCCTAAACCAGCATTACATCCCTTAACAGAATTCAATTTGAAAATCAGTGCTGCAAATGGTCAGAGTGTTCCATATCTTGGATATATCGAAGCTAGAGTGTCTGTGCCATTTCTAAAGGACAATTCTTTTGATCTTCCAATTCTAGTGGTGCCAAATACCAGTAATAATTCTAACATTCCGGTGATTATTGGTACGAATTTTATTCGACTCTGCCGTCTTGAAACATCTAATGAGACGATACCAGAAGAATGGGATATAGCATTTAATAGTTTGGTAAATGATTCGGTAGGAATTGTCAAGTCTACACAAAGGATCAATTTAAAACCGTTTGAGACTAGAACTGTAACCGGTTTCGTCAGAAAATCTTCACCTATTGAAAGTGCTGTGACAGAACCCTGTGATGATCAACATTGTTCTAGCAGAGTGAACGTCTGTCCAAGAGTTGTAACTCTCAACAAACCTGGAAATAGTGCAAGAGTTCCTGTCAGGATATTTAATCTTTCTGCTAAAGCTATATCGCTACCACCAAAGTCAAATCTTTGCCAATTACAGGAAGTTAAAGTTTTAAGATCAGCACCAATGTTCGATGCAGAAAATCAAGACAAAACTGCTACGGTAAACCGGCAAAACATCGATGACACTAACCGAGAGGAAGAAGATATAACAAAGAGATTTAGTATTTCGCTAGACAACAGCATGCTAACGGAAGAGCAGAAGGCAGAAGTCAAGAACATGTTCAACAAGTGGGAACATATATTCTCTACAGGACCAACTGATTTAGGAGAAACAGATCTTTTAGAACATGAAATACACCTGACTGATTACACACCATTCAAACAACCATATAGAAATATAGCTCCAGGATTAATGCAGGAAATCAAAGAACACATACATGAAATGCTAGAATGTGGTGCGATAAGACAATCCAATAGCCCGTTCTCATCAAACGTCGTTATTGTCAGGAAAAAGGACGGTCAGATTAGATTTTGTATAGATTTTAGAACCATCAACAATCGAACGGTCAAAGATGCCTATGCTATTCCAAGAATCGAAAACACTCTACATCTTTTATCCGGATCAAAGTATTTTTCGAAATTAGATTTAAAAGCAGGTTATTGGCAGGTACCAGTAAAAGAGGAACATCGCAAATTTACAGCATTTCAAGTGGGACCACTTGGTTTTTACGAGTGCAACAGAATGCCGTTTGGATTAACAAATGCACCTGCGACGTTCCAAAGGTTGATGGAAAGATGCATGGGAGACTTAAATCTACGAGATTGTCTCATATATCTCGATGATATAGTTATCTTTTCGTCGACATTTCAAGAACATCTTCAACGTCTCGAAGCCGTATTCGCCAAACTAAGTGAACACCATCTGAAACTAAAGCCGTCGAAATGCGAGTTCTTCCAGTCAAAAATAACATACCTAGGACATGTCGTATCTGAGGAAGGCATACAGGCAGATCCTGATAAGATTGACGCTGTTAAGTCCTGGCCGATCCCAAAGTCTACTAAAGACGTTCGTCAATTTCTTGGATTCACTGGTTACTACAGACGTTTTATCAAGGGATATGCATCAATAGTAAGACCATTAAATGACTTGTTAATTGGACATTCAACAAAGAAAGGCCAGAAAACGTCAAAAAGAAAAACACCGTTTGTATGGGATAAAGAACAACAGAAAGCAATGGACACCATCATTGAAAGACTCATTCATCCACCAATTCTCGCGTACGCTAATTACCAGTTACCATTTAGGCTCCATACAGATGCTTCTTGTTCCGGTCTGGGAGCAGTCCTTTATCAGAACCAAGGAGGACTAGACAGGGTTATTGCGTATGCAAGTCGTAGTCTAAAGCCAGCAGAAAAGCACTATCCAGCGCATAAACTCGAATTCCTGGCGCTTAAGTGGGCAATAACAGAAAAATTCAACGACTATCTCTATGGTAATACGTTCGAAGTATTGACAGACAATAACCCACTTACATTCGTGAAAACCTCTGCAAAACTCGACGCTACAAGACATCGATGGATGGCAGCCTTATCAAATTATAACTTTAACATCAGATATAGGAGTGGAAAAGAAAATGCAGATGCCGACGGTCTTTCCCGAATGTTCGAAAAGGATTCAAGTACTTTTGACAACAGTATTACCAACGACATCATCCAAGCGCTTGCACTTACAGCCACAACTGACACCATACAAGCTCCTGTTGTATTTAGTATGGTAACGCCAGACGATCTTCAAAGAGTTGAACCAGCAAAAGATGTTGTACCAGACGATATTGTTGACTCCTTGTCTCTAAAATCCAAAGACTGGCGGAAAGCTCAACAGGACGATAACACCATTTCACAAATTACTACTTACCTGAAAGATGGTGTAAAGCCCACTGCTCAGCAAACTTGCACTAATGATCTTACAGTGAGAAAGTACCTGCGGGAATGGAATCATCTTGTACTGAAAGACGGAGTAGTATACCGCCGAGGTCAGCTAAACGACCAAGAATATCTTCAGTTAGTCCTTCCAACTCATCTACGAGAAGAAATATTTTTGGCACTCCATGATGATCTCGGGCACCAAGGTAGAGACAGAACAACATCCCTCTTTAAGCAAAGGTTCTACTGGCCTGGCATGGATTCATGGATAGAGGAAAGAGTCCGACAGTGTGATCGCTGCACCAAGCGGAAAACCTTTCCTTCCGTAGCACCACTGGTCAACTTCACCTCCTCTTCGCCAATGGAAATACTTTGCATCGATTTCTTAAGTTTGGAGAAGTCCAAAGGCGGCCATGAGCATATACTCGTACTCACAGATCACTTTACGAGGTATTCACAGGCGTATCCTACTAAGAATCAGACGGCAAAAACAACAGCTCGTGTCCTCTTTGATCAGTTCATTGTTCATTATGGGTTTCCTTCAAGGATCCATAGTGATCAGGGAGCTAACTTTGAATCTTCCTTGATCAAAGAGCTTTGTCAGCTAGCAGGTGTCGCCAAATCACATACAACACCGTACCATCCTATGGGAAATCCTGTAGAGCGCTTCAACTCAACTCTTTTGAAGATGCTTGGAACGCTGGAAAACAGCATGAAAAGTGATTGGAAATCTCACATAGCTCCATTAGTCCATGCGTACAATATTACAATAAATCCAAGCACAGGATTTTCACCATATTTTCTTATGTTCGGGCGACATCCAAAACTGGCTATCGACGCTCTCTTGGGTCTTCCATCTCAAGACTTTAGTAGTCAAAACCAACATGAGTATATCAACAAACTCCGGGCAAAATTAGCATCAGCATACAAGAAAGCTGAAGAGACGTCAAAACTAGCGGCAACAAAGAATAAAGAGCGATATGACATCAAAGCTAAAGCAAACAGTTTAAAACCGGGAGACCTTGTCCTTGCAAGAAACGTTAATATTCGTGGAAAACACAAGCTGGCAGACAGATGGGAGGATACGCCGTATATAGTTGTGGCACAACCGAATGATGATCTACCAGTATACGAGATATTAAAGGACAGCCGGAATGCCAAAAAGACACGGGTACTTCACAGAAACCATCTATTACCTCTTGGAATGAAACACAGAGCATATGAAAGTGTTTCTCCAACGTCAGAGGCATCATCACAGGACTCAAATGATACAAACCTAGATGACACAGGAGATTCATCAGAGGAACCAGGGTAAATAGTACTGTTGTACAATAAAATCTGATACTTACCTTTAGGAGTTTTACCTTGTTTATACCTTTTGGAACCTGAAAGAGAAGTAATCATACTTACCCGATATAGTTGCACCTGAAAGCAAAATAGTTTTACCTGAAATTTTATGGACGCAGCCTTGCTTCTCTAGCTGAATGTACTTGAAACGAGTATACTTAACTACAGATCGCCTAGAATATGGAATAACAGATTTATGTTCTAGTATGGTAATGAAAGATACTTACCAGAGCTTCCTCTTCTGATGCATAATACTTACCTTAAGAAATCCTGTTGTTACAATTGTGTAAATTGAAAGTGACAAAGAGACTAACTTTTACAAAACTTTACCTGAATTATGTACATAATATATGAAGTATGAATGGACACTGAGTGAATGCAAATACTGTACTTGTGGATAATTGTGAAATGAAAATGGATTTGTGTAGCATATTGCGTGCGATTTAAAATCGTATATAGTTCACAATCATACTACAATAATTATTCCATTACATTTACAAGCACACATGTAATGATTCACAATATTCACCACAGTATTCACCTATGTATATTTCGCTTAAATACTTCGTTGTTTTTATAATAAGCACACGAGCGATATATCGGAAGCAACTTGTAACTTGTATTTGATCTGCAAATACTTGTTAATTCTTTACTTAAGATGTTCCCATAAATGTCGGGGACGACATTTTCGGAGCAGGGGAGAATGTCATAGAGTGAAATTAAATTATCTGCCAATAATACTCCGTTGTTTTTACTTGTGTGTTGTCAGACTTATGACACGTATGACGTTCCATAGTTCCAAAACTTTCTTTTTCAGTCCAAGGGAAATAAATCAATAACCTTCCAATATGAATCCTATAAATGAACCTATATAAAACGTATGCACGTGATCACTAACAACCAATCACTGCACTGGTCACTTTTTAAGTCAAATTTCAAGATGTCTGTTGCATTTTAAGCCGCTCATATATTTTGTGCATTTTTGTATATCAACTGGAACTTATACATTTCCAGGTAAATATTTTGACTTATATATTCTTTTATCATCGGTACATAATTGTATGATCGCTATTTGTAAACAAATTATATTTTACCTGTAATGCAATAATGCTAAGCATGACTGATTTTATCAGGTGGTCAATGTTTGTTTACATTTTTGACAGCTGTCATCTGTCATATCGCGTTGTAATTTTGACATTTGAATAATTTGTTAAATAGATAATATAATTGAATTATTCTTATTTCCAGGATACTGATACAGATACCGATACACAAGTATCTCTGTTTATCATCTTTATTATCGTGATCTTGATATAAGAAAGAAGCATTAAATCAATCATTACAGTCTGCAAACTTTCTTTTGGTTGTCCCATATTTAAAGGAACCCATCCCATAGATACCATGAGTATATCATAGCCGTGGCAGTACACCAAGGAAAAATATATATCTAAAACGATGAACTCAAAAGTTAATAAATAAATAAATAAAGTGGGGCTATCAAACACAGTCAAAACGACATGAAGATAAAAGTGTACGGAAATGAATAAATTATTGTACTTATGCATTCGATAACCATTAATTGTGTTGTGTTTACGCCGTTTCTCAACACCTAACAATTATGTCACAACCTGTCGACACAGGCTCTCTGTAAGAAATTGCATGTCATGACAACTTTCTCACTTCATTGAGCGCTGTAGCTAGTCGGGCTCAAACTAATATCTTCGGATTCCGGGGAAAATCGTATTTAAGGATTTATGAAACAGTTGAAACGGGCTCAAACCAAATATGACAAATTACTTAATAAAAGTATATGATAATTTTAGTTTTAAGCCCATCTGATTTTTCAAAAGAAATGATGAGTTACTGCCATGACTTGATCGGCGTCGGCGTTGGTGTTAGCGTTGTCTGGTTAAGTTTTGTCTTTAGGTCAGCTTTTCTCCTAAACTATAAAAGCTATTGCTTCAAAACTTTGCAACACATGTTCACCATTAAAAGCTGACGCTAAACAGCAAGAAACGTAACTCCAACCTGCCTTTTGCAAGAATTATAGCCCCTTTTGGACTTGGAAAATATCAGATTTGTTGGTTAAGAGTAGTAATGTTGGCACAGTTTCACAGCCAAGCTGGCACGGGTGGCACGGCTGGCACAGTCACGTGACCGCGCACGAACAATGGGGAGGGTATCCTATGACCGCGCAGGAACAATGGGGCGGTATCCTATGACCGCGTACGAACAATAGGAGCCTCGGAGGCGAGGTTATCACATTACGCGGAAAAACCCATGACGTCTCAATCGCGCAACAAGATGGCGGACGGGTCAATGCTCTAGAACAATGGGGAGCCGCACCCAACATTCCCAAAACAATAGAGACTAGGTGAGTCAATCGGAAATTCTCATGAAGTCACGGCCTGACCCAACATTCCGTTACTACCCGGTTTATCTATTTTTAGACAGTAGAGGGTATTATATAACGTTATTCCTTTTATTGTCAACCTATGTTAATATTTCATTGTTTTATCCTTCTAGAACGGCGATTTAGGGTCAAATTTGACATTCCGGGTTTTTGACATTTTTGGAAAGGTCGAGAGGTAAACATTACGAAAATCCATACTCGGACCGGAAATGATGTCATCAAAATTCAATGTCGTCGTAGAGGCACATTGTTGGTACCGTTGGAAAGGTCTCATCGAGCACGTTCAGAAAATATATACTCTACGGGTCTATCTAGTACGGTTCTTGAGATATTTGGATTTAAATCGAAATCATTCATGCGTTACCACCCGGGTTTTCTCTTTCGTTATTGTAGGGAACCTAGGCATGTAGGGTATCTAACGAAAGGTCTCGATGAGAACTATTCGATGACCACGTCTAATCGAGGATAAAATCACTCACGCGTAAAAACCACTTTGGACTCCGAGGGTGGGTTCGAACCTTGTCAAGGAGGACACCCCTATAAAGGTCTCGTCAAGACAATTCAGAAAATATATACTTTTACGGGACTTTCTAGTACGGTTCTTGAGATATTGGGATTTAAAGCGAAATCATTCATGCGTTAACACCCTGGTTTTCTCTTTCGTTATGCTAGGGAACGTAGGCATGTAGGGTATCTAACGAAAGGTCTCGATGAGAACTATTCGATGACCACGTCTAATCGAGGTTAAAATCACTCACGCGAAAAAATCACTTTGGACTCCGAGGGCGGGTTCGAACCTTGAAGATATCCACTGTTCTGTTACATTTTATGGTGCGCAAAACGTATTAGCCGCCACCACCACAGCCACCACCACCACCACCACAGCCACTACCACCACCACAGCCACCACCACCACAGCCACCACCACCACCACAGCCACCACCACCACCACCACCACAGCCACCACCACCACAGCCACCACCACCACCACCACCACCACTACCACAGCCACCGCCACCACCACAGGGAGCGACACCACCACCACCACAGGGAGCGCCACCACCACCACCACCACCACCACCACCACCACCACAGGGAGCGACACCACCACCACCACAGGGAGCGCCACCACCACCACCACCACCACCACCACCACAGGGAGCGACACCAACACCACCACCACCACTTCCGTCACAAACATGAGTTTTATCTCACGCTTACGTCTAGGAATATCATTTCACGTCACGCTATAAATTATTCGACATACATAGAGACCGCTCATTCGTGAGTTGGAATTTGAAGGAATAACGTGAACAAGTGTCCTGATTGTCAGCGAGACTTTTCTAGACGAGACGCTATGTTAAGACACCGCAAAAACAAACACGGGGAAATAATCAACCCTTATCCTCAACAGCAGCAAGGTTTTGGGGCCTATCAGCAGCAGAAGCCACAGCAGCAGCAGCAGTCACAGCAGAGGAAAATACCACCCCCACCAGGAATATCTGCTACGCCGCTGCTACAAGAAGGTCACGGAAATACGTCGGACATGTTTTTTCAACATCCATTTACTATGATGGTTTCGGGTCCAACGGATTGCGGGAAGACAACGCTGGTCAAGGAATTGTTACGAAATAACGAAGCTAAAATCGGTCCTAGGATACAGAGAATCGTTTGGCTGTACAAGAGATGGCAACCGCTTTATTCGATAATTCAAAGGACAGTGCTTCCTAGAGTAGAGTTTATTCAAGGCATTCCGACCGATTTGTCCGATGATGACTTTTTCGACCCTAGAATAAATAACTTACTCATTTTAGACGACTTATTCTCAGAAGCTGGCAAGGATAAACGAATCACAGATTTGTTTACGGAAGGGTCCCATCATCGGTCGCTGTCAGTCATTTCCATGAACCAAAATTTATACGGGAATAAAGACCCTACACAAAGGCGCAGTTGTCACTATATAGCGCTTTTTAACAATCCTGTGGATAAACAGTCTGTGTTGACTTTGGCCCGACAAATGTATCCGAACAAAACGGACGTATTAATGAAAGCCTTCGAAAAAGCTACGAAAGATCCTTACGGATATCTTATGGTAGATCTGAAACCATTCACGGCAGAAAACGACCGATTAAAATACGATATAAGGCGGAAGGTGGGAATCTCTTCTACGGATAAAACTGAGATGTCCAAGCCCGCAACAAACTTTAATAATGAGTCGACCAATCACGGTCAAGCATTACCACAAACGGCTATAAAAGAGTATGAGGAGGTCGGTCCCTATCATTCCTTAGTGGGAAGTCCACCCACACACATCGAAGAACAGCCACTTGACAAAATGGCTAACAAAGCAGAAGCTTGCTTCGACTGTGGGCTCCTTTTCGAGAATCCTTATGACGTACAGAGGCACGTAAAAAGTGGTTTGTGCTCTGCGTACAATGAGCCACCGTCTAAACGTGCCAGAATGGACGAAACAAGTGACAGCGAGTTGGACGATAATGTCGAGGACAATCAGGGGTATATTTCGCTGAGGAAAAGGGCTAAAGTGTGTACCCGCGATAAATATGACAAACTCTATGATCAGTTTATACAAAATGGGGAAGACCAAGAGGAGGCTCGAGAAATGGCGGAAGATAGACTTCAACCGCAACTCAAACGCAAATTTTTCGTATTATACGAACAATTATTGGATTCTTTCATCCTTCTCCTTCGAACCAGCGCATTACATAAGAAGATATTGGAGGATATCAATTCCCTGGAACAAAAGGGATTGTCCACTGTCTCAGCAGTAAAACGTTCATTAAGGAAGCATAAATCAGAATTTAAAGATTTGTTAGAGGTGGAAGAGCCTGAGGATGAAACGGAAACAGAGAGCGAGGAAGCGACGATGAATCGGAAGAAGAAGGAGAGTAAATGGACTCTGAGAACATCCGAGTAATCAAATCTTATAACCGATAAAAGTAGGTATAAGTCTTAACAGTAATCATAATACTCTAGACAGTTGGAGTGAGTGGATCGAATTTATTGACCGACAAAGTCAACATGATGAGTAACATATACATATATTTACAAAGTGACGAAAGCGATGCCTATTTTGTAAACAATGATACTAGCCATTTCAAAATACGATTGAATGAGCCTTTATATTTAGAAGGCATATGGAAAGTGGCTTTAATCGAGTTTCATGCTAGGGAAAAAGTGAAATCGAAGTCTAGTAATGGGCTTTACGTATATTCAGATATTTCTGATGAAAGTATCACGAAAGGCACAGCTCGTCCTTTGCTGCGACGACTTGAGAAAAACAAGACAAGTGGGTGAGATTACACACTTGACGCTCCTTATTACCTACCTGTGAGAACCAAAGAAATTCGGGAATTGGAAATACACATAAAGCAGGAAGATGACACAAACGTGCCGCATTTAGTGAAACCTGTACGCCTGACACTTCATTTGAAACGATATCCAATTTTTAACTAAACTCATGAAATTGTAGGTGTCTAATCTGTCAAAACATGGAAGTTTATAGCAGAACAAAGCATTATTTATCAGCATTAGCAGCAGTAAGAATACTGGAAATTGCAGAAAGTGGACTTTGATTCAGTTCAGCTATTACAATTAACAAAATTATAAAGTCAAAAGGAAAAGAAACTAACGTACAATATTGTAGAAATACTATTCTAAAAGTTTAACAGCTAAATTAAAAGACAGTGATTTATGTTGTCTGCATCGTTTAAAACACCTTACTTAACTTTGCGTTTGTACCTATTTGTAAATAACTTGCTTTAATTGATTTCAATGTATACATATGTAGCATGTTGGCAATTTTGTAAATAAAATCGTAAAAGTCCCTACGATTGTTGTAATTATGGCTATTATCAAATAACAATGTAATACCGTGTTTTGCGCATCATTAATAGTAACAGATCAGTAAATATCTTCAAGGTTTGAACCCTCCCTCGGAGTCCAAAGTGATTTTTACGCGTGAGTGATTTTAGCCTCGATTAGACGTGGTCATCGAATAGTTCTCATCGAGACCTTTCGTTAGATACCCTACATGCCTAGGTTCCCTACAATAACGAAAGAGAAAACCAGGGTGGTAACGCATGAATGATTTCGCTTTAAATCCCAATAGCTCAAGAACGTTACTAGAAAGATCCATAAAAGTATATATTTTCTGAATTGTCTTGACGAGACCTTTATAGGGGTGTCCTCCTTGACAAGGTTCGAACCCACCCTCGGAGTCCAAAGTGGTTTTAACGCGTGAGTGATTTTATCCTCGATAAGACGTGGTCATCGAATAGTTCTCATCGAGACCTTTCGTTAGATACCCTACATGCCTAGGTTCCCTACAATAACGAAAGAGAAAACCCGGGTGGTAACGCATGAATGATTTCGATTTAAATCCAAATATCTCAAGACCCGTACTAGATAGACCCATAAAAGTATATATTTTCTGAACGTGCTCGACGAGACCTTTCCAACGGTACCAACAATATGCCTCTACGACGACATTGAATTTTCATGACGTCATTTCTGGTCCGAGTATGGATTTTCGTAATGTTTACCTCTCGACCTTTCCAAAAATGTCAAAAACCCGGAATGTCAAATTTGACCCTAAATCGCCGTTCTAGAAGGATAAAACAATGAAATATTAACATAGGTTGACAATAAAAGGAATAACGTTATATAATACCCTCTACTGTCTAAAAATAGATAAACCGGGTAGTAACGGAATGTTGGGTGCGGCCGTGACGTCATGAGAATTTCCGATTGACTCACCTAGTCTCTATTGTTTTGGGAATGTTGGGTGCGGCTCCCCATTGTTCTAGAGCATTGACCCGTCCGCCATCTTGTTGCGCGATTGAGACGTCATGGGTTTTTCCGCGTAATGTGATAACCTCGCCTCCGAGGCTCCTATTGTTCGTGCGCGGTCATAGGATACCGCCCCATTGTTCCTGTGCGGTCATAGGATACCCTCCCCATTGTTCGTGCGCGGTCACGTGACTGTGCCAGCCGTGCCACCCGTGCCAGCTTGGCTGTGAAACTGTGCCAACATTACTACTGTTAAGTTTGCGTTTAGGTCATAAACAGATTTGATTGGTAGCAAGGCTCAACCCATGACTCCCAGTGAAAGGGTACAGTGATTGCAAGTCAGGAACACTGACCAC
Organism: Mercenaria mercenaria; assembly: GCF_021730395.1. Taxonomy (NCBI): domain Eukaryota; kingdom Metazoa; phylum Mollusca; class Bivalvia; order Venerida; family Veneridae; genus Mercenaria; species Mercenaria mercenaria. Next base: position 62,794,456 of record NC_069371.1, on the reverse strand, counting down.
TCGACCACAAAAACAAACAAAAAGAAAAACCACCAACAACAACAACACACACACACACACATACACAGACACACACACACACACACACACACACACACACCAAAGGAACCCTATGAAAGTTATACTGAAACATATGAATTATCAATAATTAGATTTTTTCTCGGCATAAGAAACATGTGCCAATCGTTCCTGTAGACTGCACAATAAAAATAGATCGATTATAAATATATGTTTGATTGTCGAACAATGTCAACGAATTCGTTGAATTAGCAGCAGAAAATTGATTTCGGAAAGAAATTTCAAGGAATACGGTGAAAACAGTTAGTTAATTTGTAATAGATATTTATTTGATTTTTCTACGATGAAAGAGGGTCCTTTTATTTCAGCGAAGGACGAAATAATGAATGAGTTTGTATATAATTTTATAATAACTGAAGAATCATTTGAATTAGCATTTTACAATAGTCTCATCCATCTGTAATACGGCTGCAACATATAGTTATAAAACTCTTTCGGAGTTAAACGCACGTTTTCAACAGCTTTTTCGATGATGTAATGGGTGGGGCATGGCATATTAAGTACATGCAACTGACAGTGATTTTAAAGCAAACACACACATAGAGTAAAAGAATTACAAAACACAGAAAAATGTATCTCAGCACAACATTCAGTGCTTCATTATGTATAATCGGACTCATACAGTTACAAATTTGTAATAACAATACCTAGTGCACTTTCTACTTTCGTCTCATCCGCTATACCTTCTTTGGAAACAGTGTCTTAAAATTCTGTATTATTCAAATTTGATGTGAAAAGTGCGACGATTATGAAGATTAGTGAATCTGAAAGTCCGGGACCATAAAAATCTGAAGCTTTGAAAACATGCAGCTTGCATGCACTGCCCTTCAAATCACATAAAATGCTCATTTTTAGATTATATGCATCGTAGATCTTATATTTTAGACCATAATCCCCACCTTCACAAACAGGGGAAAAAGGAAAATATAAATAAAAGTGGTCCTACAATTTATAAGCAGGTGAAATATGTGATCTTAATAAATGCCAGTTAAGGATAATTACCCGTAATAGGCCTCAATATCACCAAAAGCGTACATACAACTTGTTAATGTAAGCTTTGAAAATGTCAAACGATAGAAATAAAGTGCATATTGACAAGTTAAATAGTGACAAAAGTTCTCAAAAATTTCCTTTAGATTACCTCCCGTGATAATTTGGTTTTTTTATGAGTTATCTCCCCGGAAAACTAGAAAAAAATAATTTTCTCCTTTTCCCTACGGAGAATTTTAGATTTCTTTTTGAAATTTGGATCAGAATCTTATAATGCAGCTTTCTACTTTAAAATTTTCTCGAAACTCAAGTTCAGATTCTCATAATTAAAGAAATTATATATTTTCCATAGGCATCAATGCTAACTTCAATACCGATTATCTCCACCAAAAATGATAAAATTTGAAAAATCTCTCCGCGAAACGTTTTTAATTTTGAATGTCTTTTAAAGTGACTAAATTTCATTTAAATATTACCATCCAGTTACAAGATATGAAATATGGCTATTACACCATGTTATCCTTAAATTAGAAATATTGCCTATTGGTCTACAAAAGAACGTGATTATAAAGCAACGAATATAAATATAAACAAATGACTTTATCTTCTAAATATATAAGTGACAGAATGTAAGATGATATTGACACGATATCATTTGTAATTATATTAGCCTTCCGTCCGTAAGTTTCCGGCGGTTTCCGTACAATATTAAAGGCTATTTCCGTTGTTCGGGCCGGTCCGGTCCGGGCCGGGCCGGGTTTTATTATAACGCTAAACAGAAGCTTTCGGTCAAGAATTATAGATTGTTTGTGCCTACAATAGTCAAACTTCATAGGATGGTTGCCTGTTGTACGTCATTATATGACGCCAGTTGTTTTGAGAGTCAGTAGGTCAAAGGTCACTGACATCGAGACAAAATATGGATCAATAACTGCAGGATGTTTTAGTTTAGGACTTCAAAATTTCTTAGGATGATTGTCAGGAGGTCACCTTTCGGGAGTCAAGGTCAAAGCTCAAGGTCACAATGACAATTATCTTGTTAATATTTAGGGACTGCTTTGGCCTACGTTAGTCTTAATTGCATTAACTCACCGATGGCCCCTGGTGTGTTTAAAAGTCTGTAGTCAAAGCCAAAATGATATTGATAGGGGAATGAAAATCCACGCGACGGTAACGTCCGAATATAGTTATTCATATTTGTTGCTTTTAGGTCAGAGGGAAGTAACCAACGAGGCCTCTGATTGGTTGAAAAAGTATATGTATTCTGCAGTATATATCTACCATGTAAAGTGATCTCCTATTGGTGCAAAATATGTTGGATGTGTTTGAAAACTATCTTATTTCATCAAATAATACTGTAATCCATGACAGCTGGCTAAAATAATATGAATGATGCATTTAGTGTGAGAAATATGCATGTTCTATCAGTAGGGCATTTTTATGAAAAAAAAAATCATTGCCGGACTATAGCGCTATAGTTAACCGGGTTCAAATAGAAAAAAGTGCCCAAAAGTGATGGTCAACATATATATTTCCTGCAGTTTTTCGATAGTTCTTGGATAGATCTTTCAACCTGAGTAGGTGGCTTCAAAAGTTTAAATGTTAGGAAAGTCCCATGACCGGAAACATTACAATGTGGGCCTATGAAAATTTAGTTGGTTCCCTACGACCTTGCATATACTGAGGCAATTTGTTCGATGTTTTCCGGTTCCGGTTTATGTACATACCGCAGACTGGTTGTCTGATTGGGACCGTCTGTATGAACATCCGAGCTCCCCGAATCAGTCACAGAAATTCGTAAACAGCGCCAGCATGATTCTTTTACTTCTTTTTCGTATTGAAAACTGTACAAGCAACTGAAAAACACTTTTAAAACAGTAAGGAAGTTTAAAGGCCGTCAAGTTTCTATGTGGAATGCAAATAAACAAAAAAAAAATAATCCTAAAGCCTGTGCGAGAACGCGGTGAATGACGTCATCGTCACGGCTTCCCGTAAATTTTGCAAAGTATGATATTCGCTGTATGAGGTATGATGACACTAAATATAAACTTGACTGTTAGAGCGAAGTTTCACTTTCTTTTGAGTGTTGAATATTTCTTTGTAAGTGGATATATAAAAGATAAATCCCCATGCTAGGCGGTGACTTAATTCATATTACTGTAAAAGGTTTTGTTATCAGTAAATAATGAATGCATTGGACTAGAACTGTCAATTGCCCCTGTTCAGTTTATGAAATCTCTTGTTGATGCGTGACGGGTGGAATGGGGGCAGTAGATCAAAGATAATGGTTTCAATGACCTAAAAAAGTTTCAGGCCTCTGATTGGTTGAAAAAGTGTATGGTATTCCGTAGTGTATATCTACCATGTAAAGTGATCTCTCACTGGTGCAAAATATATTGGACATGTTTGATTTGGTGGTGATCTGCCTTCCTCAATGTCGTAAAAATACAACCATTCTTCAGGTGTACACGCTCATTCTTGTTCAACCTGTGTTAAAATTTTTACTTACACAATTTATTTTTTGAACGTTCAATGGATGCCACAACGGTATGTATGGCTTACTTAATTTGTAGTAAACTATGAGCTTGATATGATATTTCTTCCTATTCCAGTTTTCTGTCACCTGTCTTGGATTGTATGTTCTCCTCAGTTATAAACTGAATGTGACTCAATAATATGACATTAATAGGTTATGGGAAATTGTATTGGGACAGTTCCAATATTTAGGAAATTTAAAAGGAGCGAGACAAAAAATAGCATGTACATGTACACACTTAAGATTGATTGAACCTTTATCAGAAATTGATTATTGAGAGTAGATCTATCCCCGTCGAAGTAGAAGTGCCTGTGTGATAAAGAAAATAACTTTTAGATTCTATAAACATGTTACAAGCTGGTAAGCTTGCAATATGGGTACCTGAGGCAGTGTCTCGTTGATACGCCTGTAATGATAACGTGTATACATGTAAATTAAGGCTGATCACCACTAAATCCGGCTGTTCTTTATTTCATATAAAATCCACTTACTTTATAAGTAAAGTTAAAATATCAACGAAATGTATTATACATGGTTCATTCTCTTTAAGCTTCAACAAAAACACCATCAAAACTTTTCATGACATTTCGTTCAGAATTGTCAAATTCAGATTGAATAACTTAACTATTCATATTGATTGCATCTACTATACAATACATCACGATTATTTGCATATACTTAAATAGATCATTTTAAAACACAACTTAAAACTTTTCTTTCGTACTAAGTCTTGTAATATACAATTTCACATTTGTGACATGTAATTTGAAATATACTTTTCTTCGAAAATATGCTCATGTTAATTGTCTATGAAATATAAAACTCTAAAATGAAGAGGTAAGAAAACAACGTAAACTAACCTAAAGCGTTTTTATTATATCGTCCTGTGTGCATTTTAAATTCAAACAGGACTTAGATTTAGTAATCATAAAAATGTATAATTTTCTATTTTCCTAACAGAACTATGCCCCCGCCTCCCCTTGTCAAGAGAAACATGACTACAAGGATAAACGAAACTTTCATTGGTTGAAGGTGCAGATAGAAATATCTGGATCGAGGGTAACTGTTTAGGCGGTAATGAGGCTCTGCCGAGTTACCACAAAACAGTTGCCGGAGATGCAGATATTTCCACCCGCACATTCAACCAGTGTCTGGTTCTTTTTCTGTTCAATTAATAGAAGAAATAAAGTAAAAAGAATGCTTTTTAAACACTATTTTATTACAGTAGCATATGAATTTCGCATTCATTCATTAATTGCAGCACGCGAGTCATCAATTCTGAGGTTGTAAGACGAGTTTTTCCAGCACCGTCTAAGCACTGGGAAATCCAAGAAAAGTGTCCCAAGAATGTTTCTGCCAAAAGTTAACTTAAGTATTTCGCGTCAAAATTTCAGTATGTTAACATTTGAGATGCCATTTTTAGGTAAAATACGTCTTTTAAATACATGTTTTTGTACTATGCTTTGCGAACATCGATTTAAATATATGCTTTTTTACAGTTTCCAGATGTAGTTGAACTAAACGTAGGAGGAAAATTGATGACAACGTTGCTCAGCACTCTAACAAAAGACCCGGAAAGCATGTTGACCGCCATGTTTAGTGGACGTCACGTGATTAGTAAGGACAAAGATGGTCGATTCTTTATTGACTGTGATGGAAATCTGTTTGAATACATTTTGAATTTTCTGAGATTTGGGACTCTGCCATCAAAGGAAAAAGCTCTGGAAATTTATGATATCGCTCTGTACTTCAATTTGCAGCCACTTGTTCGTTCAATGGAAAGGTACCGTGCAGTACAATATCGGAGAGGAATTCAGGAAATGAGAAACAGCCTTGACATGCAGGAGTATGAACGTTTGAAAAAAGATGCGCTTGAGCAACTTTACAAATGTTGTGCAAGGCCTGAAGATGATATTATATTGTATTGTTTATGCGTCCCCATGAATGAAAGATGTTGTACAGCAGATTGTGTTGGTTCCATTACTGTAACATCTGCAAATATCAGATTTAAACATGCCATTGCCCTGAAGATTAATGACGCGAATGATGACAAAATATGGAAAACGATAAAACTTTGTATAGCTCACGATATGAACGAGTTGGGATTTGGAAAATATGTCTACACTGACAAAAATGCATGGTATCATTGCCCACGTTGTGGAAATCACTATAACAGTAACCAAACCGTTTTACTTGTTGCATATAAAGTCATTGACAATTATGTCAGTGTGCAGTCGGAAATGTTTAATTATGTTTAAGCATATTTACTGATGTTCATATATAGTACAATTCACATACGAATAACCATATAAGCATATATAAATCACTAAATATCTTTTAAACTGTTAAACCAATTATTCAAATAGTATTTTGATTTACCCACTTCAATTAAATATACATTTTGATATAGAATAAAATGTAACTTAGGACAATCATGTCTAGATTATATTTAGTATTGCACAAGCAAATAAAGTAAAGTTTTTGTTAGTATCAAGAATGAGTGATATAAATGAAAATGTTATTTGACGGTTTGTTTTATCTTTGGAAATCAGTATAAGCCTCCAGGGCTTCAACATAACGTACCCTATGCCTATCATGCAAATTAAATCCTGGTCCTGGGCACCATTTAAATTTAAAGCAGCTAAATGTAACTAAAACGTTACATAACATCGATGAAATTAACAACATATACAAAGAAGGTGCATCACTTTAAGCATTGAAAACGTTTCTGTTTGAGGGAACAAAACTAGCAATAACCAACAAATAAAACATAATGGGGATTTGTGTTTAAGAAACTAAACTTCCGTGTTGTATGTGTGAATGTCTTATTATAATGCGTAGATACATAAATTATACTTCTCTATTTAATTAATTAAATATTTAAATACAAGGAATTATTTCATTTCATTCGACATCAGGTTTAGCACATGGTGTGGCTATTTTCCTTTGATCTATTCATTGTGATATACATGGTTACATTCTTCACAGTCAGGAAATGAACCAGTAACAGGAATAACTGTATTGATATAATAACAGTATAGAAATAACTACGATGATATATAACAGAATAGGGTTTCCCATTGAAATGTATATACGCCTGGTAAACAACAGAGCTACTTCCTTCAGAGGTATACGTAAATCGTTCTGTCGCAACTTCCGAGCTGGTGCACGTCGCGATAAAAGAACATCAACAAAAGTGTGTGTCATCATATTTTTTGCATTTTTACAAGCATTGTATCGAATATGAAAAATCGTGGAATGGTAGGCGATAAAGATATGATTTAACTTTACAGAGAACTTAAAGTTTGCTAAATTAAATTTATTCTTAATTTGTGGTCGTGGTGATGTTTACCAGCACGCTGAATTAGCAGTGAATTTGGCCGTTTCGTCATGACAGTACTTTCATGTTCAAATGTTTGCATTTAAACTAATATTAAAATGCAAATCGAGTAGGCGTGAGATAGCTGTAAAGTATACAATGCAGTTGGAAATAAAATACATATATGTACCGAAAATGGTTTGAGAGTAAAAAAAAAACAACAACTTTTTATTGTGAGAGACAGCTCTGTCGCGAAGGAGATAGTCATGTCGCCAAGGAGATAGCTCTGTGTTCCATTAACAGTTTTGAGCAGTGTTGAATGTAACACAGGATAGTAGTTATGTCCAGTTACGAGATATAATTCAGTTATCACATTTTTATATTTATACAGCATTTGTATAATACATATTGCTTATATTTTCCAATATTCAGTTTGCTTGTTTTGTATTTAGTGCCGTTTTAACTAGTACTTCTGGATTCAGTACCAGTACCAACTTGTTCTCAGCATGTAACTACCAAGTTCTCCATATTAATCATTGTGTCAGAGATGGAAGACAAATGATTTCAGACACACTGTGAAATAGTCAGGGGATCAGACTCAAACCCCATGATCAATAGATCTGCACTTTCACTATTGACCTAAGTGGGCGGGCTATATTTTTTTTAGAACCGGCATGTGCTCTGTTTTCTATAAAATAAATAATTTCAGTAAGAGAAAATGGGAAACCAGTAGGAAATTCTTGTTAATAAAAAATCAATTTCATTTTGAATGAAAAAATTGTTTCAATGCGATAACACAGTAAAAGGACAGACATTCATGCATTATCGCAAATATCATGGCTTTGGTTAAAATCTCGTGTTTTCCTGCAAATATATTAATCTCGGTCACAGACCTCGATTAATATCTTCCCAGAGTATCCCTTGACTACATCCAACGGCATGATGATAATGCACTCGTATCACCAACAAATATTGCAAACAATACAAACAGAATATGTTGGCTTACTTGTATACCATAATTTATTTCAACCGTTTCGCACAGGTTTCAGTAGGGTTAGTTGTGCGCGTTATTGGGAAAATCTGCGGAACATGCCGAATAGCCCTATCGAAACATCACGGTGCAATTCGGTGTACCGATCACGTGACCGGATAATCCGACATTGAATAAATTGAGCCCACCAAATAACATTGTTGAGCCCACCAAATTCTATTTGATTGGCCAGGCTTATTTCGCTCTTTTTGCACCCATTACAACCGGACTTGTTGCGCGCGTATCCGAATTCGGTACACCTGCAGTGATAGGCCGGACAGCACGGCGCATGACAGGCGGCAAGACAAAATTGAAAATTGAAACCCTTTGATGATGAAAAAAAAACTACTTTGTCTATGGGAATAAAAAAAATGGACTGTTTAATACACTGAATGCAAAAATATATCCTGAATTCAGTCATTTGAATTTCTGTAATTTAATCCATAGGGGTATATCACAAAGGTCTAGTATATATTTACGATGGCGAATAATAAAACAGAAACACCATTTTATACATGATTATAAAATACGTGTGACATGTTTGTTGCAGACAGTGTGCATAATAATGTCTAAAATGTTGATCTGTTCAATTCAATTTATAATACGAAACACTCTCACAAGTTCGTGACAGTGTAGACCTACTGAATACGTGGTCGGGATAGCCGGCACATACAATCGTGACCCCTTTAAAGGGGGAACCAACAGAACAAATACAATTAAACCTGTTATCCTCAAGCGGTGTGCGCATTCGTTTTTGTTCTACCAGTTTTAAATATTCTCTTAATATGCGCCTTTTAATGGATACCACAGCAGTATGTTATATTCTTTTTTTTTGCAAGCATAACGGAGTGTATGATGCCAGTTTATGACAAATAGCATTAATACATATAATCTATATCTCGATACTTCAAATATTGTATGTGTTTGCGTGTTCGGGTTTCAACAATTTGTCAGTCATATAAACGACGGTGTCAATTTGTAGCAGTGAGCACAATGCCCAACTTTATAGTGCTGTTTCACTGGAATATCACGTCGTAGACACGTGGAATGATACCCCATCCAGTCACATTATACTGACACCAGGCTGACTAGTCATAGCACTATCCTCCTAATGTTGAGCACCAAGCGTGGAAGCTACTAGTACCATTTTTATGTATTTGGTACGATGTGGCCGCGAAGCGAACCCGAGACCTCCCGTACTCGAAGCGGACGCTCTACCACTAGGTTACCGTGGCGGTCTCAAATATTGTAATAACTTTAATCTCAGATATACACTGAATTTTAATTGGAATGAAAATTTTGAATTTTGTTACAAAGAATTAAATAAAAACCTGGACATTCCCCATATTTTGGAAATTGAGAAGGAACAAAGCAACAGAAAATTTATGTACATGTTTAATTAAGATTGATTCAACGCAGTGCCTGCGTACAAACCTGTTAAAAACTTATCTTAATTTTCTACAAATATTGTGTTTATAAAAATTAATATTAAGTCGAACAATAATGGTTTGTATTATTTAGAAAAAATCACGGGCGAGAAATGTTACCGGTGTATTGATTGTTGAATGAGTATAAGTGTTTCGGCCATGTGCATTAAACATGATAACGTATTATATGTGTAAAGCAAAAGCCTCGGCGTAATCACTATTTAAGTACATGTACCAAATAAAACAAATACAAAGGGATTGCACTTCGGGTATTTTGGAAGTGAAAAATGGACGTACAAAATAACTACATTTGTAATATTGAAAAACACGTATATTATATAAATTTTGCATTCCTGAGAGGGTGATATGAAAAATGTTCACCGCGACATATATGAATATTGACCGAGGCGCCAGGAATGCAGTATTTATTTTATTATACCGAAAGCTTATAAGGGCCAAAGCATTTACTGGAAAATCAACATAATAATTTATTTAACATTAAAAGTAATTACTAACCAAATAATGAAGACAGAATTAAAGAGTCTTTACTTGTTAGCACTCATAACTTATTTTTGATAGATTAAGTCGAGACGTTTACATATCGCTGACCCCTAGGCCTATATTTATTCTAATATTTCAACATTGCGTCAATCAGTAGCATTCGAAAAACGGCGATAACTTTCTGTTTTCTAAATGAAACATATAAGTGTGAGCACTCATTTTCTTAGTTAGATCATATCAAAACTTATTATTGTAGTTTCAGTTCAATATTTGATGAAAAATTGTTTTCGAAATATTTTGCACATAGCATAAAAAAGAAAATAATCAATGCGAAAGTATCAATCTCTCAGCTGGTGATATGAAAAAATAATATCACATGCGCAGAAAAACAAAATAACGCTGTTGCGCATGTGATATGAAATTATGGATCATATCACCTGCGCAGAAATTGAAAATAATGATTTTGCGCATGTGATATAAAATCACCGGGGAATATGATATATTATTCAAGTTAAACTAAAGGGAAATTTGCATTGGACATTTATGTGAGGTATAATAATATGAAATATAACACGAGCAAAAATAAAACAACATGTTCTTTTTACATGTTTTAAACCACTAGCCAGACACTACAGAAAATTATATGATAATCTGTGACATTTAAGTTAAAAGTAAGTCTTTTCTTTTTAGATATTGTCATTACTCAAACGCACTAACATTCTTTTTAATGAGGTAGACGTCCGCAAACATTTCAAACACGATTAAGAATAAATTTCAGTTAAAAATCTCTTAATCAACATCTGTTTTTCCTGAAACACACTGTGATTCATCCTCTCTGTAGATTTGGGTTTTTTTTGCTGAAAGTAATCGACATTTCTTTCTCCAGCCTGTTTAGACTGGATCTGTTTAACGTGTCTGATCAGTTTTCACACACTGTGCCATGGACATGATTGCTGTATAATCTTTGTTTTCAATACTATCGCTGGAATTATCTTCTTTTCTCAAGAAAATGTTTCATCTACTCTTTTCGAAACAATGTGTACCTTGTCTGCTTATCATATTTGTTTCTTTTACATGCATCAAAACGTCTCTATAATTAAAGTTGGTCTCTCAAAGCAAGCAAAATTGAATTATTTATGATTAAACGAGAGAACAAAATAGAGGCTTTTATTAGAAGGTTTTATGTTAAAGGCTTTTACTTAGTGATCTTTAGCATAAGATTTACCTTATATCGTGTAGCATGCATATAAATGCTTTCACAAAGGCGTAAAAGTGATCTATAATGAATAATGGTCTATTTCTTGACAGCACTGTCTCTCCTTATCAAAAGAAACGTGACTGAAAGGAAAATATCTGTAGAATACACTATGCCAAATTTTACATGAAGAATATGGAGTCCAAAGTCTTTATTTTACCATTTTAGTTCTATTGTCTTTCAGGAAAAAGTTTGGCATTTAGTCAAATTTTTTTGTATGAATTGCTGTCTTATCGCCATTCGGTTAAATTGATATATTTGTTTTACAGTTTCCAGATGTGGTTGAACTAAACATTGGTGGAAAATTGATGACAATGTTGCTCGCCCGCCACTTTAACAAGGGACCCGGAAAGCATGTTGGCCGCCATGTTTAATGGACGTCGTATGACAAGTAAGGACAAAGACGGTCGATTCTTTATTGACTGTGATGTAAATCTGTTCGAATACATTTTGAATTTTCTAAGATTTGGAACTCTGCCAACAGTGGAGAAAGCTCTTGACTCTACAATATTGCTGACTACTTTAATTTGCAGCCGCTTGTTCGTTCACTGGAAAACTTCCATGCAGTACAATATCGGACAGGAACAGAGGAAATTAGAAACAACCTAGATATGCAGGAGTATGAACGTTTGAAAAAAGATGCACTTTAACAACTTTACAAATGCTGTGCAAAGCCTGAAGATGACATCATTGTGTTGTTTGTGTGAAATGTTGGATGTAAAGCAGAATGTTTTGGTCGCAGATGTGTTTATGATTCGGCAAAAGTCGTTTTTCCTTATAAAGTTATTCTGCTAAAGATGAGTAATATGAAAAAGAATGAGATGAAACTGTGCATAGCTCACACAATATGTGAGATGAGTTTTGAAAAGTACATCTATATTGATAAGCAGGTACCTATATGGTTTGAATGTTCCCGATACCATAGAAAGGCTGAAATTTACGACACTGCCTTACTATCGTTGAAACTACGATGAGTCCGCGTTTACGTTTCATTAAGTATAGATATTTACATTCTCCTAATTCGTTTTGTTGAGAATTATGATTATTCATAATAACTTTTGATGAGGCAGTCAATCAAAACGTAGTATTTTGTACGGAATCGTTTTCGTTCCATGTTTAATCGCGTAACACCTTTATATGCATAATGTACACGTTTCTAATACAAACGTGTGGAAATATCAAATGGATTGACTTTCAAATTAATATACCTAAAGACTTTTTGCCCCTTTAAAGACTGGCATAACGTTTTCATAAATTCTGATACATTTGTTCAGAAAATGATTGATTATATAAAATTTTCAAATGGAAATATACTTACTTTGATGTCTGTGCTTGCATTTGGTGGCTTATGTCATTATCTTATCCAGACCACTAGGCTAATTAATAAGTATATTCGATAAAATGCCCTTTATATCTTGTTCTGTTATTACTATATTGCCAGGAATGTAATCAGTAATCGTTTGAAAGTGGCGGTATATAGTCAATATTACTCGAAATTTCTTTAACCAACATTCTTACCAGTTTCCAGTGTGGCCGATGATTTGATCGAGAAGTTTGAACTGTTATTTACTTTTAGTGTTTTATCATACTGTTAACTTCATTTCTTTTTGTTTTAATTTTACCGAGTCCGATTTCTTACCAGATCTAAATGGTAATTGTCGGACGCGTTGTGTTGAGATACGGCGAGCAGTGTCATGGGTTATCGTTAGGCCGTATAGTTACAGTACTTGAAAGGACAAAGAATATGATTTATTCTATTTTTTTGAGAGGTTAGCTGCATCATCAAATGATTCATTATGTAGAACAGACCAGCCTGTCGACAAGCCAAATTATTAATGTTATTAATGTTTGGAAGTCAGCGCGTTTGTAATTCCATAGCCTCCGTTTATAAGACATATGTACAGAGGTTTAGGTAGCAGGGTACACTTTCGAATTTTGGCCCCCGTCAATATTTGTTATAAAGAGAACATCGTGATTTTGGATGTCTGTAAATTAAGGTGAGAGATAATGATTATTAATTCTATAGAAAATTTATACAGCCGATACATGTAAAATTCTGATGTCAGTTGGAAAACTAACTGCTGGTAGCTTTGTATGATCAATGAGACACCATTTCGCGGAAAAATTCAATTCACGGAAGGGTTCTGTGCTTGTTGATTGATACTCAGGAACATTTTCGTTATTTTCCGAAAAAACGAGCTGGATTGGCCCCCATTCCGTTTATGTCCTGACGTTCAGTAAGGACTATTAAATTAAGAAATGCAATAAAATTGGACAGTGTTCTTGCAACGGGATCATTGTAGACAGTTCAAAAGGTGCAAAATTGATGATTTTGGCACGCTATTTTTCATGGATGATGTAAACCTTTCGCTTTGATAACTTTCTTTATTCTTGTATGAGAATCCTGATCTTGCCATTAATTAAAAGCACAAAACATGCACACAATTTATAAAATAGCCACCCAAATTTTGCTCATAGGGGAAGTGCAATATTGTGACTCGCTACATGTAAGACCGTCCGTGCCCAAAATTTTCGCATCTAAGTGTACCTTGCTACCTTAATAATTATGGTCATTTATTTCTCCTTGTTTGTAATAAAAGCCTGAGTACAGCGAGGTAATATCGCTGGAAATGGCTACTCGTATCGGATCTAACAACGTACTTGAGTCATTACTCGAGTAAGTTGTTATAATATTAACCATACTATGTAAAATAAGAATATCATTTGAGTTTGTTATTTTGAACATTAGGTTGGTCTTTATCAATGTTCCCGTAGTGCTACTTGTGATTTCAGATGGCAGTTCGATAAATACTGTAGTCTTGCCCAGGATCAGGAACGATATATATATATATGTAATACATTATTCCTGACAGAATTCAACTTAAAGTGTAAGACTGAGTACTCGGTATATTGTACTGACACTTTGTTCTCTCTTGTATTTGAATAGCTCTATTTAAAGATTCTTTTGAAACATTTTCGAATACAATACTCGCTTTGGTTTTAGACTTGAATGAAAATATGAAACAATACCTTCAAAATGAAATGAAACATCTTTACGGATTACCTTGTTACTAGTAAATCCCTCAAGCGTTATACCTACATTAGATATCTCCGGTGAAGGATGATTCTCTGTAAATATGAGAATGTCGACGTCTAAAATATTACCTTCGATGAGGAAAAAGTTTGACGAAGGATTGAAAAGTAGTGATCGACATCATTGTGTCCCGATATCGCCCGCTAGAAAAAGCTAGATTTTCAAGATTTACGCCAAATTTATGTTTTCAGTTAGACTGTTGGAGTCTTTGTTAAGACTTGGAATCATTTCCGCATTTAAAATGGAATCTTGGACTAGAAGATATGTTACAAGAGCAAAGCGCATGGTAAATATACTTTCACACAGGTGAAAAGGGTGTTTGTGGTTAGCTGAACGCAGTCGAAACATAAACTGCGCAAAAACTAAAATATTAATATTTTAGTGTGAACGAGAATAGTTTGGAAATACAGTGGCCCCAATTATAATACAAATCGCTTGAAGCTCTCCATAAGTTTAAGTCGGTGAACATGCGAGCGAATGACGGTCGGGCTGCACCTCGGGAACCCATAACAAGTAGTGCAATGTCAAAAGACCTTTCATAATTCATAAGTTTACCAAATGAAAATTTAATGAGAAATTCAGTAACACAGAAATAACTCCAGGACTAGTATCTTTTGGTATTTTGTAATATTTTTATATTGATAAAATACTGAGGTTTTTTTTACCAAAGATAAATCGTTTCGATGGGTGAATATAGAAAAAAAAATCTTTTTTACAAAACTTTAGCTAATATTCCATCCAAAATAAAAAAAGAAGACCAGAAGCAAAGATCAATCCGTTTCTTCTATAATAAAAGAAAGACACATCTTATCGGAATGAAGTATACTGCTCACAAAGTTATGTATCTTGTGTGATTAAACATAAACAGGGACGGTAAAAAGAAGTGTCAAAATTTCCAAAGTGAATGTGGTTCACATACAAATTATATATAATACCTCTGAAAGTGTACATGCATGCCATTCAATATTCTGTATGAATTTATATGAAAGTAAACAAGAACCATAACAGTGGCCATAATAAACATTCTTTAAATTTCTAAATTTAACAAGTCAAAGACAGACATCTCTTTAATTTATCTTTTACATAGCCATCTTTCGTAGAAGCCAAGTGCCATCTGCCATGTTTTCTTTCCACAATCTATCGTCAGTTCTGAATTAGCAGTAATAATATAAATGTGGCTGCACAGGCTCTAAAAGAATTTAGTCCGCATTTCTTATAGTGTTAACATTTTAATTGTTATAAATATCCTCCTAACTATCGTATAGTAACGGTTTGTTAACAGAAATACTGTCTAGTACTTATTTTAGTCTTGTTACAAAACACACAGATTTGAAAATATAGTGACTAGTTCTCCGAGTCTACCATTATATCGGCTGCCTTCGGTACGTATATAACAAAATTAATGGGAACTTTATTTTTCCAGTTTTAGCCAGTAACACACTTTGTCTACCTCTATAAATATCAGTCTTAGACTTGTCAGTTGTATGGTACAGTATATATAGTTAAACTCAATAATGCAAACGTTTCAACTTTAAAGCTTCAAGAAAGCCAATTCAGCTAAAACCATTTGAAAGACGGAAATTTAATTTTCAAAGATACTTACATTACGGGTCATTATTCTACAATTTACATAATTTATCTAAAATATACATGAGCAGTTTTGGTATTCGGCCATTCCGTGTTCAGAGTCCGGTTGGTCAGGAGTGAACGATCCGTAGGCATTACTTAGCAACAATTTAAGAATCTTTGCATTACATAAGATATAGGCGAAAATGGTAATTGTTCGGTCGATCAAAACTTACGAAGTGGGAAGTGTCATTTATGGTGCAAAACAATCAAACAAACAAAAACAACAAAAACACGAAAATGAAATAAAATTCTAAAAAATGTACCTTATAGAATCTTCAAATAATCTTTGAATCTTAATACTGATACCCAAGTGGCGAATTGTTTAATAAATAAAATTTGCACTCGCTAAAAGAATTAATATTAGCCTACGATGTGTAAACAGTGCTGCAACAACTGACATTTTCCAAGAAATATATAACCGTATTTGCTATAACTTACGTCAGAAGTTAAATGAAAAAAGAGGCCAATCAAAGTGTTTTTTTTGTAAATAACTTTTATAGTAATGTCCAATCATAAATGGTGTTACGATAACTTAATATATGTATGTCTCTTATTAAAATCCGTAATTTTTAAGGTCTTTTCCACAACAGTTTTCAGGAAGCCAATACCGCTGGTGCATTTTCCAAAACTTTACAATGTCATGAAATAATTAACATTAGCGTTTTTCTCGAAACGACCACAATTCAGATTTTTCTCCAGTTAGTAAGTCTAAATGCATTTACTAATAATTAAAATAAGTCTTGCCACTTTGATTTCTGTATATATAGAAGAAAAAGGTATATCTCTCTCTCTTTTTTTTAATAAAGCACCGTAACTTTAATATTCCATGAAACGCACGTGCACTTTTCCCGCCAAAATAAACGCTTATGTTTGTTTGCGACAACAAACAGCATTTGGGTAAACCGTGGGCACCTTTCAAGTCGCAAAACGTAAGATTCGGAGCTACTCTATCATGTCATTAAAAGATTCCAGTGAGACAAATAGCAATGCTGCCGATATATTGATAACGTAGGTATGACACAAATCTTACTTGTCATACCGCGTATCACTTACGTGTAAGCGTATTTATTCAGCTGTGAGTTCTTGTAACTCTAGTCATAGGAAAATAATATCTGAAACGAACAACAAGGAGTATAATTTCATGTTTCGTGAGATATGCTTCATATATTAAAAAAAATCACCAGAAACTACATGTAACTGAAATATATGTTATGATATTAACCTGTCCTCAGGGGCGTACCTGGGCATACGCCTATACGCCTATGCGGCACCGTGAAAATGAAAAGGCTTAAATGCAAAAAATGCAATAAATGTAAGCCTAAGAAGGTAAGGTGGCTATTTAAAGTTCTTTATTTGAAAAATATCCTCCTAATGACTTAATGAGATTATCAAACTCGTTTTTTAAAATATTAGACTGATTTGTGTTAATTAATAATCGTGAATATGGAAAAAACGTAAAAGGTAAGTGTAAATTTCATTGAATCATAGAGGAGCACAACAAACACAGCCAGAGACACAGACCACCAAATACGCCTGTCACAAATAGAAACACTCTCGCACACACGCATGTTAGAATACATAAACTGATAGCGAGGACAAAACGAACGGATATGTGTATTTTGGTCATCCCTTAGTTAAAGTTTTCTATAGAAGAAATTACGCATAGAACTGTCTCACAAGAACCAAAATGCCCTGGTGGCAAAAGAAACATTCGAACAATGCAAACGAAGCAAGTGTATTAATGCCATGGAACATATGCAGGTAAACCCTGAAATGTTTAGAAAGTTTAATATAAGAGCCGTGCCATGGGAAAACCAACATAGTGGCTTTGCGACCAGCATGAATCCTGACCAGCCTGCGCATCCGCGCAGTCTGGTCAGGATCCATGCTGTTCGCTAACGGTTTCTCTAATTGCAGTAGGCTTTAAAAGCGAACAGCATGGATCCTGACCAGACTGCGCGGATGCGCAGGCTGGTCTGGATCCATGCTGGTCGCAAAACCACTATGTTGGTTTTCTCATGGCACGGCACATAAGATGATCAATAAAAGTAAACTTGAAATATTTTACAAGTTCGTGTTTGTGTTGGGAGGAAGAACCCGGGTGCCTCCTTTGGACATATCTTTAGCCATGAACTGGTATTTGGGTAAAGCCATGAATTGTTCACAAAGCCAGCTTGATAGCTTACTCGTATTGAAAAACAGACGCCTCGCGCGGGGTTTCGAACTTGCATAGATACGAGCGGATACAAGCTACATGCGCGCTATGGATTCGAATTTTACATTTGAAAATATGAACAATTACTATGTTTACGTTTAGTTTACGTAAACCTGCAATTAACTGTACTATGCAACAGATTTAAAATAAGACAAAATGAAAGTTTAGCTAAACAAAGTATGAATATCTATAACTAGTACGAAAAGTCTAGCCAATGATTTATATTTAATATACATGTATACTAATGGATGTTTTAGATTTAGAGCATCACTTCAGGGGCATTATTTGGCATAGAGATTCTATTGTACATATCATGTAAGGAAGCCATCCATCTGGCTTACGGAAGGTCGGTAGTTCTACCTAGGTTGCCGCCCGTGATGTAATAATGCGCGGAGGGGCACATGTGGTCTTCCTCCACTATCAAAGCTAGAAAGTTCCCATATGACCTAAATTTGTGTCGGTGCGTCATTATACACAACAAATCTTTTCTACGGCAACGACCGAGCGCTCGTTTCTACAAACATAATACTACGAGGGACGTTCAATAAATACCCGGAAAAGTGCTCTCAATTCTTTATGTATCATCAAAAATAAATGAAAATGCTACAAAATGTAAACTAGGGAATATTGAGTTGATATGTCAAAATACGATTGTCTTTGGATAAATAATAGGTAAATGCGAGTCCCCATGGCAACGTCATGTGACGTCATCCGGCCCAATTTTGTCTCTTTTTCTATTTTACATGCGCTAAAACATTACTTGCCACTTACCTATTTTTCAAGCTACCTTTTCTTAAATTGGGTGAATATTGATATGAAAAGTAAGCGTTACGCCAATAACGTCTAATTATAAATGTGACATCATTAAAATATTTGGCAGGCATATTGAGTTGGTCGCCGCTTGAAAATCAGTGTTGAACGGAGATGTGAGATAACATTTTGTGTTTTGAATCGAAAATCAAGGAAAGAGACAAATGCTATGCTGAAAAAAGGTTTAAGGGACACTGCCCTGAAGAAAACAAAATTTTAATAGTGGGACGTGACGTTTAAAAGTGGTCAGGAGAATATTGCTGACGACTTGTGTTACAGACATGAAAAATAACGTTCAGTCACATTTAATAAATTAAAGAGCTCCTTGATAGGGCATCAGTTCAGTGTCCAATTTCTTCAATACGACAGGAACATCATATGAACAGTATTTATTTATTCTTAGGAAGGTGTAAAATGTATTTAATGGTGATAAACATTGAATCAATGGTAATCACGAGTAGTACTGACTAATTGAGTGTGATATGACAGCATCATGATGACGTTGGGCCGCTTTTGAGGTGATGGCGTTGCCTAGGAGACGACAAATAAATATTGTGCATGTTCTGAAATCTTTAATTTAGGTATTTGTATTCAGTATGTTCATATCCATCATATTTTCAAATTTTAGCAAAATGAGACTAGAAATAAAGAAATGAGAGCACTTTTCCGGGTATTTATTGAACACCCCTCGTATGTATGTCCATTAAATCTCAAAACCGATGTACTCAATTTGGGCATATCGGAAAATTTGTTAGCTCAAAAACAAGACACCCGTCTTACTCTGCTGTTCAAATTTCAAATGGCACGCGTTTTATTGGTAAACCAAGAGAGCAGCAGCAGAACAAAAATTTTCAACCGATGATGAGAAATAAAAAAGTTACGCTAAATATTACACTCTTGGTGTGATATTTGAGATTGTTTTCATGGTTGCAATTAAAGCTATAAATCTATATCCAAATTTAGATACCGAAATACCATTTAGCAGTTTACGCAGTTGGAATTTGCGTTTGCAAATATTAGATGTTGTTTACAGCAACTAGAAATAAGTTACGTTTCGCGTGAGAAAACTTGAAATATTTGCAATGTGTGGGTAGATACATTTATCAAAACCCTGTTAAAATGCAGATGCAGAAGTTATGCATTAAATTACACATTGATGAAGATTTCAAAAACGATAACAACAAAAAACTTGTACATTGTACATCCTTAATGTGTGCGTTAACGTTCCATTCATTGCCTAATAAGTATGCGATATTTACATTGTAAAGTATTAAATAATAAATAATGATAATAACAGCTTTGCGCACGGTTCGAATAGGCGATTTGTTCACATGTGTAGCAATTAGTATCAGGTAAGAGTTTAGATGCAGTTACACATTGTTAGGTCCATTTGGCGATTCACAATATGCCTGCGTGGGTCTTGGCAGTTGCACAATAAAACATATCATATAATGACCCAGTGTTTCAGGTCGCAAATATTTTGAAACATAACTATATTATCTACTGTTACAGTTGATTTAAAGCTGTTTTGTCCTGGAGTGTATTGTACGAGCAATTCACGGAACTCTGACTTTTCAACATATTAAGTCTGGCATAATTCATTTAGTTGTTTATCTTTGTATCGAAGTAATTCAAGGAAAAATCTGCGAAATAGATATTAAACATTTTAAAATCCTAGATAAAATTATTGATGAATACTAGTACGGGCCAAGTATCGTGCCATAGCGATCGAGCTAGTGAAGCACACACTTTCCATGGTAAAGTTACATAGGGCTCTATACGAACAGTGGTGTATCCGGGCCTGCTCCAGTTGCAATTTTAGACACTGCCACGATCCCTGCCAGTAAGCATGCGCGGTGTGATAAACTATGAATTTAAATGATTATCTTTGAAATATGTAGTACAAATGTGACAAACAAAATATATTAACGCTGGAATATAGCAAGAGAACGCATCTCTTGCCGAACATTTTTCAACAGTTTCAAGGGAAGGCCCCAAAAGACGAATGCGCCGGGAGATGGAGACCCCTTCCCTCACCTACCCCACATTCGCAGCATTTCTGCTTGGTTTGTAGCTGTTGCTGCTCAAATCTTGCGTACAGTTCGAAATCACACAGGTACGCCCCTGAGTCATTGACAGATTTTAATACCGATCTTTCAATTTGAAACCCTACAAAATTAGTTTTTAGTTTCAGCATTCTATTATCAAAATGATATGTGTCGAGAAAGTCGAAAAAAGTTAAAACGATCAATCAGTGTGTTTCATAAACCGCAAACAGAGCCTCACCATATTTAATAAGCTGTAATGACGTCAGGAATAATACGTCACAATTCTTGAAGGCTGTGACTCAATGCTGAGTTGGAGCGCAGGTGTAAATTACAGACTCGGGTATATGCCGGATTGAAGCAATTTGAACTAAAAGTACTTTAAATGTATATATTTTGAAACCGTGGTAATACTAACCCAAATTTATAGTCACTACATCATACATATTATACACGAAATGCGTGCGAACATGCAATAATTTGAGCAGTTTTGCCGTTCGCGACATTAGATAATCACTTCCGGCCATGCGCAGAAAACCGCTCCAACTCTGCAATGAGCTACGTCGATTCTTGAAACCGTTGGGGTTTTCCAAAGTAAACAACAGTTTTGTTTGGCTGTAACCGGTTCGAGATGTTTACAGGTAGTCTTTATTCAATTGTTCAATCACGTGTGTTGTTTGGTAAGAATTGTTTATTATTTATTTGTTAGTTTAATATTTTTTTTTTGAAAGTGATTTACCTCGGATTTAAAAACCGGAAGCTGGATAACGTATGGCGGACTACCAGAACGGCGATTTTGATAGCGTTAGTTAGCTTGTAAACTGAACGACTTAAACATCTTTTTTTGTTAGTTGTGCTTAGCGTAACATCAGATGAATATTTTCCTTTTATCTGAAAGTTTGTTTACATTGATAATTGAGATGCTGTCCGAGTATTCAGCTGGTTAAATGACTAAAAAATACGCCATTTACTTGCCAACCTGTACTATTTAATAGTATATTAGGTGGGTGGGATATGAAAATGCATATATCTATTGATAGAGCTTCAGGTGCCTGTGGTTTGAGCTTTGCTCAGGGCGTTGAAAGCTTCACGTGAGAAAGCAGTCTAGTTGGCTTAAAGAAGGTCGATGCGTCTATCCAGTTAGAAATAATTAACGGAGAGGAATTTGAGGGGTTCCTCCATCATCGCTTCTGCTGGTTTCCGCACAGAACTGCATTTCGTAATGAAATTATGGATGGACGATATGGCGAAGAATTAAATAATATTTTTTACAAGTTCGGCAAAGAGGGCCATTTTGCAAATTGATGTGCCTCTAATAACTCCAGGGGATTCTTTGGCCAACTTTTAATTACGGGACCAAAATGAACATTAACAAAGTCACCTCCAGAGGAAAAGCATTTCGGAAACGTCGACTCGATCAAGTCAGACCGAGTACAGATCATTAGTATTTGTATTTGTTCTTTTGTGCGATTTTCTGTGAATTCAGAATAAAATGAAATTGTAATTCAACCTTATTCTGTTAAAGGTAGGTACAAAATGCATTCAGTTTTGAAAGGAAACTGTAAAATAGAAAACTTCACAGGTCGCTCAACACGACAAAAACGAAAATGTTGCAGGCTCGGTTTGACTGAGTCTGTTCATGGACGGTAGTGGAAATGCATGTAAAGCCGTGTAACGTTGAAATCTTTTCTGGTATGAAAGACAGATATGTGATACCTATCTGGTACCTACAGTTATAAGTCATCTTTTAGCATGCAAGGCAAAGTGTAATCTGGTGTTGCCTTATTGGCCTTCTATTACGTTTTTCCCTATGATTTTTGGGCAAACATCTATTTCTAAGATATTCATACTCGATGTTCTTTCATTTAAAGATCATTCAAATACAATAATACTTTGTGATGAAAGGGGAAAAGTCTTACTAAATGACCTTACATTATTGTACTGGCACGTGAGTAGTCCCCGGACAGCAGTAGTCGCCGGACACCCGCCCGCAACGCTCTATTTTCGCGATTCGTCTACATATTTTTATGCCTAATCATACAGATGCTTGTTTTGGAGAAGTTTATCAAGTTCATTTTTTCACAGGTAATCATTTGAGTATAATTATCGTGGAAATCCTACCCAAAGGTTACTTGTTTACATTTTCACTGGCGGGGCTTCCGTTTTTAATGCGCATGCGCAAGAGAGACCCCTCTGGAGGGTTTTAAAATTAAAGCTGCATGTCTTTACTTCACAACTAGCAGACGATACATACACTTTCAACAAGAAAAGTTATTTTCTTTGTGACAACAATTATACTAATTTGCCAAAATATTAAAGAGGTGTTATAGCACTACATTATCCAGATATGTAACTTAAGCATAATTATTCTATATTCTGTTGTCGCAATTTCCATGTGGCTGGGACAAATAAATATGACGCAAACTTGTGATCTTTTTACAGTGATATAAAATATCTTTTGTCTTTTTCATAATTCCAGCTCATATGGGCAGTTCCCGATAAATATATTCATAAAAAATTGGTGTCCGGGCATTACTATCGAGCATGTTAAAATTTGACTTTCTACAGACCCCTTTTCGGGCCTCGCTAATCCCCCGAGAACGTGACGTCATTTCACAGAAAAAAACCCTAAACTGGTAATACCGGAGCTAAGGTTTGTATATATGTAAATCGTTTTTATTCTTGATATTGGTTAAGCTTTTGAGGACGAAATATATGCGATTTCTGTCCGGGGACTACTCGCGTGCCAGTAGTCATAGATAAGAATATGTTTTATACGATGTATACATGCCTTTTTAAATTAAATAGATGAAAAAGAATTAGCAATCCGTCATTATATGCCTTCAAAATCGTTATTAATAAAATCGAACCGTGGCATGAAGTTGCCAACCTGGACTCTTTCAGAGATCTACGATCTCTTCAATTGATCTAACCTGCTTATAGTTTTTATTGATTGAGCTTCAAACACCTTCAAACTCACATCGGTAAAGTGCAAGTAATTTGAAGCCGGCGACATTAATCACTCGGCCTCGGTTTATGTGTTATACTGGTGTTATAGTATATTCGCCATACAGAAATGCAGTTTGAATGTCATGGCAGTAAACACGTGAAAAGGCCTATTCTACCATGAAACGGGAATCATTTAACTTCCGCAATAAGCAAAAATAAGTATAAATATTTCGTCGAGCGATGTGAATGTCTTTTATGTTCAACTTATGTTTAAAATTTAACGTATTTTTAACGTTTCAATGGATAACACAACGGTATGTTATATTCCTTACCTTATTTACAGTGAATTATGTGTCATGGGTGCTTATTTATGCCGGTTTCTTGCTACCTTACTCTGTTTTTTAAGTTTTTTTTCTAATTATAAACTGAACGTTACACAATTATATAACATTAACCGGTTATGGAAACTAGATTGGGACCGTCCCCATATAAAATTTGCAAGGAACGAAACAAATAAAAGATATGTACAGCCTTAAGATTGCACACAGCGTACATGCGTGATAAAAGTACTTGTACAGACATGTAACATTCTACGAAATCATAAAAGCGTGCAGTTTGAGGTACAGATATTAATTATAAAGTCAAACTTACTAAACAGTCGTGAATGGGTTATCAGTTTATCAGTATATCATAGTTTTATTCGTGTCTCGATCATACACCTGTAATAATCATAACGTTTATACATGTATAATGATGTAGGTATACAGACACTAAATAGGAAAATGACACGAGAAAGGTAGTTGCATAATGGCGGATTCAAATTGTTCTTTTTGCTCTTTTCAATTTTTGCTGAAATTACGGGAGAGGTCTATGCTTGACATAAAGGAAGCATTTTCATGATGAAATGATAGCTTGATAGAATTGGTCATGGAAATTGAGGTCATGTACTACCTCTACACTTTGGGGTCTCATTTTTACCTGGTTTTACAGTTTGGGTGTTTGACTGAAAATGTTTTAAATTTAAACTGAAAATGTTTTAATTTTCCGGCATCAAATATGATCCCCACTTTTCTTTTGATTTTTATTCAGCTCTGACAATATTTTTCAAGAAAATGTAAGTTAATCACATTTATTTGGGTCCTAATGTGTGCTGCATCAACTTGAAATTTGTCAATTTCATGTAGGGATAACGCATGTTTTTTCTTGTTATAACATCTGCAGAATCCCGAGGTATTGCTTGGTACCCGAGCCCAGTAAAGCGAGGGTACCAACGATATCCGAGGGATTCTGAAGATGTTCTAACACGAAAAAAAAAAAAAAAAAAAAAAAAAAAAAAACTTGCGCAAACGCTATTTTAGCATACTACGTGTAAAACCAAGGAAAGAATATAATTATTGTCTCGTCCTACAGATTTTTAAATTACCATGAAATGCGCGGTAATATCTACATTTTTTCACGTTGTCGTCATTTCCTGTATAAGTATCCGTTTTGGGACCGTAATACGTTTACTCTTGCAATAGAACGCGCATAAGTAAAAATGTGTTTTGAAAGCACGTGAGCGCGAGAATCTCTCTCTTACAATGTAACACACGTTTTTTCTCCTGTCAAAACACCACAGAAAACTGACATTAACAGCAGTTTTATGCTAGAATGTAGGGATATCGTATGGCTTTTATCATGTTATAACATCTGCAGAATTCCGAGGGATTGGTTGTAATCGGACTCGGGTACTGAAGAATTAAATTGTTAAATAACAAAAGGAAACACACACTTACGCTATTCTGGCATAAGACGCGTAAAAATCAAGTAAATGTAAATTAAATGTATTATCCCTCAACTTCATTAAATTTCCATGAAATGCGCGGTAAAGTCTACTTTGTTTTAAAAGCTGACGTCATTTCCTTTTGAATCATCCGTTTTGGGCCGTAATACGTTTACGCTCTGCTACGGAACGCTCGTAAATAAGCAGGTGTTATAACAGCACGTAAGCGTAAACGTCTCTATGTTTACACAGGTTTTCTCTCCTGTTAAAGTGAAAAGTGACCAAAACAGCAGTTTTATGCTAGAATATAGTAAAAGGAAGGCCAGCAATTTAGTGTTTCCATGACTGTAGCAAGGATTTCTCCATTAGACAGTTGACGTTCTTCTACTTACGTATTTGAAATGATTAGGCCTAATACCACATGAATCAGATACTATTGAGATATATAACACGAGCAAAAATTAAACCACATGTGTTGTATGTGTACATGATTATAAAGTTAAGAACTATATGAGCTTTCAGAAAACTGATGTTTACAAAAGATCCTACATGATATAAATCTCGAAGCACAACAAGCTCTATATACAGCCATTTAACAATGATATTTACATTATTAAGAATGATTAAATGGTGAATGAGCAAAATTTCCACGTATCTGTTTTCTTTTGTAAGGCACAATCCCTGAAGTAGTATTTTTTCCGAAAAGAAATTTTGATACTATCTATGTTTTGAAAAAAGTTGTTCATGTGTTAAGTATTTGCTTCTCTTTTCACTAACTGGGTATTAAAAGATGAATCTTTATAGTATCAACGAAATGTATTTATACAATTATACATGGCTTATTCTATTTAAGCTTCAACTAAAACATCATCAAAACTATTTCATGGCATTTCTTTGTCGAATTCAATTAAACGATTTAACTATTCATTTTCATTGTATCTACTATGTAGAATACATTGCACTTATTTGTGTATACGTAAATATATTATTGTTTGACACAACTTAATTGTTTACTTTCGTTCTAATCCCCCTCGTACTTGCAATACATTTTCCCATTTGTGTCATTTAACTTAAACAACTTTTCGAAATATACATGGTCATATTTATTATCTATAAAATATAAAATTCTAAGATGAAGAGGTAAGACAAACACATACACAGACCTAATGTCTTTTATTATATCTCTCTGTGAGCTTTTAAATTTAAATAGTAGTAGATTTAGTGATCATAAAATGTATTATTTTCTATATCCTGACAGAACTATGCCCCTCCCCATTAGTCAAGAGAAACATGACTGCAAGAATATTTGAACTGGTTGAAGGTGCAGATGAAAATATCTGGCTTGAGGGTGACTGTTAAGGCAGTAATGAGGCTCTGAAGTGTTACCGCAAAACATTTATCCGAGAGCCTGGTAGTTCCATCCGCACCTTCAACAAGAATTAGTGATTGATTCTTTTTCTTGCATGTCGTATTATTCAATTGATAGAACAAATAAAGTAATTTGAAATGAAAGTTTTTAAGTGCTATTTCTTTTCAGCAGCGTATGATTACGCAATCTTCATAAATTTCAGCAAGTCAATCTGCTTAAGCCGGTGCTAGTGGGCGTGGGCAGTGTTGCATTTTCCATTACTGCTCATGAACAGACTCAATCAAACCGAGTCTGCAATTTTCACTGTTTGCCTTGTTTTCGGTGCTTCCGAAGGATCTACTTTCCAGATTTTATTTCTAACACAAGTTCGACCAGTTTTTCTACCACTGGCAAAAGCAAGGGAAATTGCTGTCCGGAAAATCTCTTTTATCTGACGTCGAAATTTTATTATGTGAACATTTTAGTTGTCTCTTTAGGTAAAGCATGTATTTTAATTGTGCTTTGCGAACATCGGTTTAAATATATGCTTGCTTTACAGTTTCCAGATGTAGTTGAACTAAACGTAGGTGGAAAATTGATGACGACGTTGCTCGCCACTTTAACAAAAGACCCGGAAAGCATGTTGGCCGCCATGTTTAGTGGACGTCACGTGATTAGTAAGGACAAAGATGGCCGATTCTTTATTGACTGTGATGGAAATCTGTTTGAATACATTTTGAATTTTCTAAGATTTGGGACTCTGCCACCAAAGGAGAAAGCTCTGGAAATTTATGATGTTGCTGTCTACTTTAATTTGCAACCACTTGTTTGTTCACTAAAAATCAGCCGTGAAGTACAATATCGGAGAGGAATTCAAGAAATGAAAAATAGCCTTGACTTGCAGGAGTATGAAAAATTGAAAAATGATGCACTTGGACAACAATACAAATATTTTCCTAGGCGTTAACATAATATCATTGTATTGTTTATGTCACAAAAAAGAAAATGTTGTACATCAGACTGTTTTGGTTTCAATGAAGTAACGTCTGGAGATCTGATATTTAAACATGTCATTTTTCTGAAGATCAATGTCGCGAAAGATGACGAAATAAGGAAAGAGATAAAACTTTGCATAGCTCACGATATGACTGAGTTGGGATTTGGAAAATATGTCTACATTGACAGGAGAGTAGGTTATAGCTGTCAACGTTGCCGAAATTCGGGTATCACTAGCCACACCGCTTTGCTTTTTGCATATAAAGTCTATGAAACTTCGGAATTCATGAGGCAATCAACAGTGCTTAAGCATGTTTAAGTATATTTACTGATGTTCATGTTTGGTATAAATCACATACGACTAAAAAATCATATATAAAGCACTAAACATCTGTCAAATTAATGATATTTTGATTAACCCATTTCAGTCAAATCAACATATTGATATGGTATAAAATGTAACTTAACACGACTATGTCTAGATTATAATTAGTATTGCTCATCAATTCCTAGCACTGGGGACCAGTGAAATGGTTAGTGGCAAAAAGGATAACCAAATCAAATAAGATAATAGAAAATTAAACTAAGGTTTTGTTAATTTCAAGAATGCGTGATATACGATAAAAATGTTATCCCGCAGGTTTATTTTATCTTTAGAACTCATTTTAAGCCTCCTGGGCCTCAAAGAAACGTGTCCTTTGTCTATCATGCAAATTAAATCCAGGTCCTGGACACAATGCTAAATGTAACTAAAACGCTACATAACATTGAGAAAATAAATAACATGAACAAAGAAGGCGCGTCACTTCAAGCATTTACCGCTGAACTTTTTGAGAGGATCAAAACAAACAATGACCAACAAATAAACATAATGGGGAAGAAAATTGTGCTTAAGAAATTTAGTCTTTTGTATTGAAATTGTACATGTCTACATACATGCATACATGTAATTCTTTGCTTTATTTAATATGAATATGAAGATTTGTACGATAAGATATACTAATTATATATCCAAATCATGAGTCACAAGTGAGGGTCCCCAGCGCATAGCCCGCGCGGACCACAGAAAAGACGCTACGTATCCTTGGATCCATCCTCTAAAAGTCCAACCATAATTTCTTCTTTCCGCATGCTTACATCATGCCTGAATCGAGATCTTAATTAAAAAGAAATATTCATTTAGTGTAGTCCACACATTGATAAATTTAAATCTTAAATTGAACTCAACTGCGCGGCCAATGAAATCTAAGAGTGTTTGTTGTTTGTCATCTTATTTTTTTATTATTCATTATTATTTTTATAGGCGTTATACAGAGCATGTTAGCAATAACTGCTATAATAGTTAATGATAAATTTAAACGTTAATGGTACGTACATTGTATTATTGTTATAAAATAAAGGAAACCGAACTTTGAAAACATTAAAAGCAAATTATTTTTATATATATCCTCGAGATCTTTTGTAACAGAATTTGATTAATAAAAACAAAACAGACTGCGACATCTGTAATCTTAGTAGACTGTATTGTTTGTCAAAGACCTTTTTAGTGAACAATAGGTATGAATGCGTAAATGCTTTTAATATGTATTATAGACATGTATGTAGAATAAAGACAGCATTTAAACAAATAGATGTTACTAAGGACGGATTGAAATATGATGTTCTGACCTTGATTTCAGCACAGCCAAAACAGGTCCAGTTTATGATCATTTAGAAACTGTAAACCTCATGAAATGGTTTTGATATGACTGAAGTTTTGCAATGTCAAGTGTCATCTAAACAAACATTAATTGACGATGATACGAACGTATTTTTTCCAATGAATATGTTTTAACTTAATCAGACCATGGTCAAAACTGGTTCAATACAAATCAAAGTTTATTTATGAAACTTTAAAATATAATTATTCTACCATTGCCAAAATAGTGCCGTGATTTGCCAATGATATGGATGTATTTTTTACTTTGACAATATTTTGACATTTATCAGACCATGTCACTTCCACTGTCACTGACATGGACATGGTTTGAACATGGTCGCAGTATGGATATATCATGGTCACAATTTTCTTTTACATGGCCATTCATGTACATTTGCCGGCATTGGTCAAAACATGGTCATCATTGATATGGCAGTGGTTGTAAACACAGGGGAGCCCTTGCTGTCTGGGCTATGGACAGACTGGCTCGTCCCAGCTGATGTTGTCATCTATCTATCTTTTGTTAATGTTGAACCTCTCATGGGGACGTATACATTTTGCGCGTCAAAGTTGAAAGAATATTAGTAAACAGATAAAGAATAAAGTGATAAAATAAAATATTTGAATTGTTAAAAGAGATTAAAAGGGCAGCAGGCAATGTAACTAGGGAGAGCTGTCGTCTTAGAGTCATTGAACATGTCCTGTTCTGATTCAATTATTAGGATATTTTCCATAAATCATTCACAACTGTAATATCTGTTTCAATCAAAATAATGGCAGTCACATGTTAAACACAGTCTAATAGCTAGTTAAAATAGACAGTATGCTAATTAAAAAAAAACAAAAAACATTTCCCCACCCACACCACACACACACCTTTTTTAATATAATATTATCCTATCACAAATTACCTTATCTGCTCCAACAATGTAACACTTTCTCGATAATCTCCTTCGTCTGCAAATCCAGTTTGCAATTTTCGTCCTATGTCATTGAAAATAGTTTCAACAGAGCGAAAAAAATCGGTAACATCGCTGTCCGCCATATTACTATATAGATACAGTATTGCTTTAATGTGTAAACACAAACTTCGCGGGTCGTATTGGGAAATGTCACGTGACACTTAAACTATGGTTTAAGCTCTTCTGATTGGTTGGTTGTTAAACTATGGGTTTAAGAGACTTTAAACCGGGGTTTAAGACTTAAAACCACGGTTTAAACATTCATTGTGCAAACGACACTTGAAACTATGGGTTTAACAGTTAAACCCGTAGTTTAAGAGAATTAATGTGAATTTTGCACATTAAACCCTAGTTTAAAGTACTAAACCGGGATTTAAAGTGGAATATATAATTACAATGTTTTAACAGGTGAATTGACGCTTTAAACCGTGGTTTTAGCTCGTCTGATTGGCTGTCTGTTTAATTATTAGATAAGAGACTTTAAACCGTGGTTTAAGACTTTAAACCCCGGTTTAAACATTTATTGTGCATACGGCACTTGAGACTATGAGTTTAAGATGTGTTAAACCCTGGGTTTAACAGTTAAACCTATAGTTTAAGGAATTAATGTGCATTCCGCATGCCATATAACGTCATCTAAAAGTTGATAACAGTTTTTTTTTGTATAAATAGAATGATTCTAATTGGTTGCATTTTATGCTTTTCCTAAATTTCTGATATTGTTTGATAACAGCGTCATGTCGTTATTACCTTGTTTCTTATAAACAGAAATATGTTAATTTGGCCATGCTTTTTCATTTTAGAGCTTTTTGCGTCGAAAGATAAATTATAAATGCTAGCTTTTTTTTCTTTGTTTCTAAAAGATCAATTTTATGTTTATCAAGTTACTTCATATCAGTTTCATGACAATTAATTCATATCAGCTATTTGAAAGTAACTTCATTTAAGCTGAATGACAGTTATTTTTTTACAAGCTATTTGAAAGTTTCTTCATATCAGCTATTTCACAGTTGGCTCATACATGTATCAGCAAAATGACATATAATAACAATATTTTTTTTTATTAAAATCGGCGCATTAACGATACTAGATAGCAAAGCAAGTAACATGCAAATCAACAAATAAGTTACTACACATATATTTTAAAAACATGAGCATACCGGTATGTCTGAAATATAAATACATGTGAGAGTTGCGCTTATCTTGACCAACAGCCTAAATACTTCTCTAAAATGAATCAGAACTGAGGTATTACACATCTCCCAAGAATCAGCAAGAGTTTGGTTTTGTTTTGGTTGATTTTGGTTTTAACGTCGTACACAATTATAGGTCATGTAGCGAAATTCCAGCTTCGATGTTGGAGTAGGACCTCGTGTAGCACTTCATCACAGGCGAGCACCTTGGTAGAACCATTTACCTTTTGTAAGGGATGGCTTTTTCACTTGAAGAATTCAACACCCTAAATGAGACTCGAACCCACATCATTGAGGGGTAAGCGATTCAATGTCAGCGGCTTTAAAACCACTCGACCAATGAGGACCCGGATCAATAAGAAATGGTCAATAACACATGGTACGGTAATTAGACCGAAATAGATAGAATGATTCTAATTGGTTGCATTTTATGCTTTTCCTAAATTTCTGATAGCGTTTGATAGCAGCGTCATGTCGTTATTAACTTGTTTCTTATAAACAGAAATATATTAATTTGGCCATACTTTTTCATTTTAGAGATTTTTGCGTCGAAAGATAAATTATAAATGCTAGTTTGCACAATTTCATTATCAAGTTATATTTTATGCGTAGAATGCTTAACATTTTATCTCAAAGATGAATAACAGGATACCGGTACTTTAATTGATTATACAGTAACAGCATACAAAGGTTTCTTTCATTCAGAAAAAAACATCAATCTTCCGTTATATACTAGATAACTCGGAAGGAATAGATACTATATTACTATAGCTGGACATGGCGAAAGTTGGATTTCAGGCTGTTTGGTTGATTTTTTGCGTTGTTTTCTCTGATGTGGCAGCAAGTATTGGCACTGCTCAGGAGCCAGTATGTACTTCCAGATTTGATTACGATCACAAAATGTTACAGAAGATGTTGATGTTGGAAATAGAACAGAACACAATTAAACAAGCTATCGGTGAACTAAAAGAGTTTCTGGCCAAACAAACTGGTAAGATTATTTATATCTAAAAATATTCCACTTACTTCTTGCTTCGTAAATGTAAATTACAAACAAGCGGTTGACAAATAATACGGGTTGTTACAATGTGTGTATATGTCAGTTTCATTTATTTTTTCTTTATAAGTTATTTTTGTTACATTTTTGTAGAAGTCTTGTCATTTTTATTACTTTAAACGGAACCTAGCTAGTAATCAGTATTTGTATCTGACTTTTTTATTGTTTTTCTTTTTAAGTATCTGATTGCCGTTTTACATCACAAGTACATTAATCTACTGATGATGTTACGCATTTTGAAAACAAATGACAGTTTGAAAAAGAAATGTTTTGTACCACTCCTATTTGTTTCCAAAGATGATCAATCATAGGACATATGACTTACTATTTCGGGGCTACATTTATTTTATCAGCTTGATGGGGTTTCTAAGCAAGCTAAGTCTGTCAATCAATAATTAGAAAATGACTTTATTTTCCAGAGACAGGAAAGGAAATGCAAAATGCTTTTGGCAAAATGACAAGCAAGCTCCAACGAATTGAAACATTGTCGTCATTTGATGGTTCAGGTTCGACATATGTCCGTTGGGGAAGAATATCATGTCCGTGGAACGGAACTGAACAGGTTTACAAAGGTTTTGCCGCCGGCTCCAATCATAACAAAGGAGCGGCATCTAGTTACTTATGTTTGCCTGAAGATCCAACATGGGGTGTGTATGATGACACTGCACAGGACTCGGGCACCATCTGGGGAGCTGAATATGAATTCCTGTATAGAAATGAATATACATTCTTTGGAAAGTCCCTTAAGGAACGAGACGTTCCATGTAGCGTCTGCAGAACAAAGAGAGCTAGTGTCCTCATGATTCCTGGACGTAATGTTTGCTACGGTGGCTGGACCATGGAATACAAAGGCTATCTTATGGCTGGACACGACACACATCATGCTACTGACTTTGTCTGTGTTGACCAAGAGCCTGAGGCGCTCATTGGAGGAGGTTCGAATGAAAATGGAAAATTGTTTTATTTTACAGAGGGGCGTTGTGGATCCTTGCGCTGTCCACCTTATGTACATGGACGAGAACTAACGTGCTCTGTTTGTACGAAGTAAATATTCGGATGCAAATTAAATTGATGCATAGCAACGGCGATCCATATGGGGTTTAAACTGACGCCCTGAAAAACTGAATCCTCTAAGTCTACTGATCTTATTAAATGTAAAACATTTGTTTGATACATTTGAACTTTTTCTTCTAAACATTTATTCATAATATGGTATCATATCAGCAGTATGACAGTTTATTTATATCAGCTATTTGACAGTTACTTCATATCAGCTATATGACAGTTAATTCATATCAGCTATATGACAGTTACTTCGTATCAGCAATATAACAGTTACTTCAAATCAGCTGTTTGACAGTTAATTCTTATCAGCTTCATGACAGTTAATTCATAACAACTATGTATATGACAGTTAATTCTTATCATATTTAACAGCTGCTTCATACATGTATCAGCAAAATGACAAATACAATACAATACAATAACAATACAAATTTTTATTAAAGTCGTCGCTTTAACGACATCAAATAGCAAAGCAAGTAACATGCAAATCAGCTTATAAGTTATTACACATATAATATCACAACATTTTATTTGCATAACAAATTAGCAGTAACATCAAATGACGCTATAAAACTAATTTTTAAGATGAAATGATTAAAAAAAAAAACTAATAATCATGCACGTGCCAACTATTGTATTTTGCACGTGCGCTCCAAATTTTGGTCATTAAGATAGTAATCTCTAATATGTTAAATCTATGTGATAGGTACTAATGTAATTACACCGTATGTCAAGTTTCACTGAAAAATATCAGTCAGTTTAAAATCAAATTTTAAAATTTGAATTTTCGAACTTGACTTGTTTCATCAGCCGTTGCCATGGTAACACACACCGCTACATGTCTACGACCGATCTTAAAAGACAGTTCTTATTTTACTCAATTGTTTTAACATAGTAAGAAAAGTTTTGTATGATGGGTAAATAAGTGTGGCAGATATTTTGAAAGATTCCTCGTATACAATGCAAATTTCCAACTAGAATCTACTTTAACTTGAATAATATATCAAAGATATATTTCCCAGTGATTTAATACCTCATGCGCAAAATCTTATTTTGGTTTTCTGCGCATGTGATATGATCCGTAATTTCATATCACATGCGCAGAAGCTACATAATGTACTTTGGTTTTTTGCATATTATTTTTCATGTCTCCCGTGCCAAAAGTTTCGAAAACAACTTTTTTTAAATATTTAATCGAAACTATGATCATCGAATAGGAAATGATCTAACTATAAAAATGAGTGGTCACACTGATATGTTTCGTTTAAAAATAAGAAAGTGATAGTGTATGCAGAACGGGAATCCAGTGAGATCGAAAAAAAAAAAGAAGATTAATGGCAACATTATATCAAGCTGTTAGACAATGTCTGCAGGTCACAAAAAGATATGTCACCAGTCTGAGTTCTTTGACTAGACCGATCTATAACGTCATCAAATAGATGGCCAAATTAATGTAATTTTGCGTATCTTAAAATTTACTTACGTTACACAGCAATATTTAATATTAATATCTTTGATTTTCTATCCTGGAATTTTTGTTATTTAATGTAATATCAGTATTGAAGTGTATAAACAATTAAATGATGTGAAATAATCAAAATATATCTTACTTCACCCACTTTATTTTAACAGATTATTTTCTTGTTGAATATATTTGTTTCGTATAAGCTATACGATTAAAATATACGAATATCACCATATTTCAATAGTGTTGTAGCTTTTTATGTGTGTTTTAGACTACCTGCACGTGATGTAAACATGCCAGTTTCAATATTTATGTAGCTTGTAATTGAACAAACCTCATTATCTGCTACACATGAACATTGTCCTATACCAATGTGCTGGCCCAGTATTCGTATCGCGTTGAACTGCACAATGATTTCAAATATCCGCACTTAATTAAATGTAATGATCAGTATTCCTGCAAATAAGTCCCTACCTTTCTTCTAGTGTTTCGGTCCCGGAAGATATATTTTATTTTGATAGAAGCCTTTCAAAAGTTAGGATTAATAGTTTCCATAGGATCTCAAAACTACATTGAAAAATAATGGAGTCTTTGAGCAATACACTTTCCGTGGTCCATAGTTTCCATTTTACCATCATTTTAGAAAATGTCGGCCATTTTAGCCCAGTCTGTGGCAAGCAATTTGCGAGAATGAAACTTTTCATGATAGGTATCACAACTAAGTGATGAATCATTTACCACTGTCTGCCATTCTGATTTAACTCTTGAAAGTTCTGATATATTTTTATCAATGATCAAGGGCTGTCAAACAACATTTAAAACATTTTTGGAGAATTCTTCCTATCACAAGTGTCTTCCTTGAAATGAATTTGTCAACGGCAAAGAGCGTACGGCGACCTTTCACAAAGTTTCTTGGAATATAGACACCCTAAGTAGAGAATGGTTACTATATATTATTATTAGCTATCTGCTATATCAAAATCCGTTATGTCGGCTCCGGTTATTTCGATTTTTCGATATCTCGAGTGGATTTTTCCGGTCCCGACTTTTTCCGTCTTATTTTATATAAATCAACTACGGATATCTCGATTTTGTTATTTCGAATTTTTCGATATCTCGATTGAATTTTCAATCCCCAACTTTGAAATTTACTCTATTTTGACATTGGTTATCTCGAGTGGACATTAATCTTCTGTGCAAAAAAGATGCGAAAAGCTTCACGCGATTGTATTCGCTTAATTGTCTTCTGCCGCCGTAGGTGCGAAAACAACATGCATTCGCTCGATGACCCTGTTTACGACACGAAGCCAATTAACCGGCGCTCATCTGTCATTTAATGTTTATTTGCGATGCTGATTGAGTAATTTATATTGAAGTGTGTGAAAATTGAGTGAATTTAATTGAATTTATAAACACCAAGAAATGAAATTTCTGTCCAATCTACATCGTGTTTAGGTTTACACCTAAGAGTGAGTTTCACATCATGAACATTGCACAGATCACATGGTGGAAAGAGGTATTAGAATCCAGGAAGTAGGTTGAAAAAAGATAACACGAAACAAAGAGCGAAATGTATATTATCCGTGTTGCAAGACGTCTTTTAGCTCTATGCTTCTTAATGTTTAATATACCGACTATAACTTGTAAATGCTATTAGACATAAACTATGACCACTTATAATAGCTGCAGTAGAATTGTGGATGTTTGCGTACATGTAAGGGTCGAGTAGATATTATGATTTTGTGACGAGTTTAGAACGGCCTGTCCATGACATGTTCAAATTGTCACCCTCGCTTTCGAAAGGATCCAGAATCAACCAACGTAGAAAACGAGTAAAGAAGTAGGTATGAACTTTACGAGAAGATCTTGATAATCAGCAGTAGCTGTTACTGATTCTGTAAGTGTAAGGCTTTTCCTTAAATTATTAACATGACTCTTGCTTTAGCAACAATAATTTTTCGTATTTGATTTTAGCGCAACCCACTGTGTCCTTACTTGCCACGGCTCTATCACAATCTCTTTACAAAGATGCAAAGTCTGTCCATGTCAGAGAAATAACGATCATGACATTAAATGCGATCTCGAATAGTTGAAAAGAGTGTTGTATAAGCGCTAGGACACATATAGCCACCGTACGTTTAACATATCATACATGTCGTGCAAAGATTTGCAACTTGAGCTTATTGTTGGCGTGATCAGACATATTGATACATCTTTACAGATCTCAATATAAAACGAAAATATTGATAACAACAATACTGGGATAATTTTTATAAGAGAAGTTTAAATTTTCAATAAAATGTTAAAATCAACTTCATGGATGTATTTCATACAGAGGCTGAAACATTTCTGAAACGATTGTAAATGCTCCACAGACATCATGTCAGTTTTCAGTGTATTACGGAACAGCGATATTTTGTTTAAGTGTTTTGCGACACATCAATTCAAACGGGTCAATAGCGCCGATGTATGAATATTACAACAGCAACGAATGTAAAAAGTAATTGTTAAATTTGAAAGTGAAATCAGATATAGCTGTCCTTAATAGACCTTTCTAAAGTAAACGTAAATCGGGAACGGATTACTGAATCCGTAAATGTTATTTGCAAAAAAAAGGTCTAAGGGAGGTTACTATTGCATTACTATTGGATGAAATTGTCTCCCATAGACCACAAATTAGCCTAAAATTTTACGGATTCAGTATTCCGTTTCGTAATTACGTTTACGTTAGAAAGGTCTATTGTTCTGTTTTATTCTATAGTTGTGTCCATTTGTGTTACACGGAAAGACGACTTCACTCGAGAGAAAGGAATTCACTCATTCAGAAATATTTGTGAAATAGTCCACGTGTAGAACATATTACAATATATTAATATACGATGTTTCTAAGGGTCTGAGTTCGAATCCCAGCGAGGTGATTGTGTTTTTGGTTTTAAGATTTTAAATATATTGATATTGTTTTCAGTCAGAAAAGATTATTATTTTTAGATATCAACGGGTTTCTATATTTGATTTACATTTAACTACTATACAGCATAGAAATAACTTCATCAAAGCATTTGTTTTATTACAAGTTCCTTTAAAGATGTACTAGGCTCAACTTTTACGTACATATTTCATTATTATTATTTAAATCTAGAAAATCCTAATCAAACATCTTTATGTTTATGTTCATTTGTGTTAAATAGAAAGACAAGAGTTCACTCGAAAGAAAAGAGTTCACTCATTCAGAAATATTTGTGAAATATTCCACATGTAGAATAATATTACGGTATATTAATATACATTATCTTTTAAGGGTTGTGAGTTCAAGTCCCTTTTACGTAAATATTTCATCATTATAATATTGATTTAAAATCTTGAAAATCCTCATCTACATTACAATTTATAACTATAGTCTAAAAATATTTAAAATGTAAATATCTAAAATCTAGTAGTACTAGTGGCTGCAATCACAATTACATGTCTATATAGCAACAATCATTTGTTTAAAACAAACGTCCAGTTTTTTAGTGGCGTAATATATTCATACTGTTTTTACTTACACATTTATGAATATGTAGTATTTAGACCTTAGACACTACCCGCCATACTCATAAACATATTTATTTTATTATTCCATAGATAATATGAGGTAATTATTCATATATTCAAATATGAAATGTGGAAATTATGTATCTTTAATATTGTATAAATAACGTTGTTTATTCAAAATATTATAATGCGAGATAATTATGTATGTTTACGATATAAACTACAAAAAATATTCACTTTTAGAATCAAAAGCAAACAACTCTTGATCAATCATTTGAAGATGATGATAGATTTAATCTTTAAAATATGGCCGCCATTTTGATGACGTCATAACTCGGTCCATTCGCAGAATTCAGACTGGCGGCATGGCTTAGAATGAACTTCAGACATTACGGAACAAACTGGTATATATCGCCATTAATTTTTTTTCCAATCGCACGGGACCCAAAATATGGCTCTAAACGAATACACTATTATCGCCGTTTTTCGAACGTTACAGCTGTCAGTTTCGGCATTGACATAATGATAAAGCATACATATAGGGGTTTATTGAGACGTGAACGGCTAAGCCTATCATATTGCTTGAAAAATGACTGAAAATTAGGTACAATTTCGGCGTGCTTTCTAGTAAAGACTCCTACTGTCTTTATTTTATATGGTGTTTATTATCTCCTTTGAATCATTACAATTTCAATAAATCAAATTAACTCATGTTGATTTTCCAGTAAATGTTTTGACCAATATATGTTTTCTGTGTAATAAAATATATATTGCATTCCTAAAAGGGTGATATGAAAAATGTTCACTCCTCGAAATACGAATATAGACCTCGACTGACGCCTTGGTCGATATTCATATATCTCGAGGTGAACATTTTTCATATTAAGGAATGCAGTATTTATATAATAACCGTTATTATACCAAAACGTTTTGTTGATATAGAAATGAACAATATTGTTAAGTGTCTTGCAGAAGATGCAGAATGTTCTTTTTATGTTGTTGATTTTTTAATTTGTTTTCGTTCTAAGTCTAAATCTAAATTGAATGAGAACTTTGAAAATTAGCAAAATACATTCGTGGGCTTGCGAAATCGGATTTCGTTTTGTGAAGTTCAAGCTTCAACCATGTTGTAACTGATGGAAACATTAAAGGCACATTTTTGACAAGATACTTCCTTTTGTCATTAATTTACAATACTCTTCACTATTACTATTTCTGATACTTCCGGATTATGAGTCTATTTAATTTTCTGTGACAGAAGAGTTCCACTTATACCGCAGCGTACTAGGGCGTGTAAGGCGTATTGCACTTTTCATTGCCTGTCACATGCAGATTCGATCAGGTCAAGGACAACGATCCAATAAGAAAAGCCATATTCCAAGTAAGCAGTCTTCCCATAACGAAACATTACAGCTGTGTGTATATGAATGTGCAAATTATTTACTGTATACAAAACTGCATACTATCAGGTAAGGTAAAACAATTAATCAACAGCGACAAAAAAGTAAAGGGACGCAGTTGGGCATTGGCTTGAAACGGTCAGTGGCAGAAACATCAAATGGGGGAGTTTATTTCTGTTTATGGTGCACAGCAAACCCCGCTTTTAACTTCCATATGGTTGCAAAGTATTAGGACTATGTAGATAAAAGTTTTCCACGTCTGATGACTCCGTAACACACTAAGTGGAAACAAAAATCACGGTGGTAAAAACGAAAAGGTGGCTGTGTTGCTGTCTGTTATGTACGCTAGGGTAGGTTTTTGTAAAAGTTAGTAAGCGCCCCGTTTATAACGCTAATGATCAAAATAACTGACACTAAAAGATCTATGAAATACACCTACTGGTATACCATCGAGCAGTTACGCCAAAAGGAAACAATTTTCATTTAGAAAAGGTATCTTTAGGTTAGTAGATGTTGCAATAGCTGCTTCTCAGCTTGCCAGTGCGTTTGTAATTATTCGCACATAAAGCAAGGTAAAAAGTCGCCATGGGATTCGAGAGGTTCGGTCTTTTTCGTTGTTTTTTGAAACAAAAATCCTATCGTAATACCGACCCGTCGAGACGGGTCAGAAGAATTACATTCAACTACAGTCACTATACTTTCTGCGAGGAAAAGACTATTGACTGACCATTAATGAAAATTGCCAATATTTCATCTAGATTAAATTTAGGATATTTTGTAATTCTGTCACTGTTTATAAAAGAATTACGGAATCCTGTTTCCGCCATCGGCTTTTCGACCAGATAGATACGCGACAACTTGAAATTAAGCATCTAATTTCAACCTGTCGTGCTATAAATTTACCGCAGAAGGTAGAAATCTTGAAGTTTTTGACCCGAGAATTGTCGAGCAAGCATAAACTTGTCGACCTATAATCAAGCGCGAAAAGTCGAGATTTAAAAGCCTTAACTTCAACTTCTCGCGCAGAGATGTCCCGCGAAAAGTTGATGTTTTTGACGGAACAATTGTCGTGCAAACATTAACTTGTCGACCAATAATCTAGCGCGAGAAGTTGAAATTAAGCGGACTATCTTCAACTTTTCTACCAAGACTTTGGTCGATATTATCGCTTAAATTTCGCTTTGTCGTTCCAGACCATTTTTACCGGGGTTCGAAGTCTCTACACCGAAATCGGTGTCTTTGTAAAATTGTATATTATCATCGTTTTTCAGTACACTTATATTTTGTAGATTTTCAACTTTCGTACCTGCATTGTCTCCTTTGTCCGCCAAAATTGAAATACATACCATAATGCATAAAGGATTACCCGCCCTGCAAATTCAGTACCATATACAGATGCAAAGCAGTATATTTTTGCATAAACATTTAAAATGAAAACGTCTTGCAATGAATAAACAACGTCTTATAAATGTGAATTTATGAAACCAAATATTACAGGAACTACCTCCGTTTTTGGCACTTAGCATGAATAGGAAATTGTTTTTGTGCGCTTAAACTGCATGTCCGTTTCAAAATTTAACTACACATTTGTTTTTTCAAAAGTTTTTACATAAACACATGATGTTGCAATAGAAGTGTTGCCAAAGTCCCTAAAGATATTGGCTCAGTTTATCATATTATTGTTTGTTTGTGGCTTTATGTTCTTAAATCAAGTAGAAAACTTTATTTACTTAAAGTGTCGGATATTTATTGTTTCAAACTTACGTTTAACCTTAGTATATCGGGCCTATGTGACTGAAGTATTTGTTGTTCTATCACAATGACCCTTATATGTTTGAAATCAGCTTGCGACCCTGATGACTAACCAAGGTGTCGGAAATCACCTTAAAAGTCAAGATTTTGGCTACTTTCCGAAAAAAATCTCAATTTGGCCCAAATTTGCATATGATATATCAAGTTTGTTTTTAAATGATATTCATTACCCAATTCTGATCAGAAAATATCAGTTTATGATATCGGTTGAAGCAATTTTCACGAAGTACGAATTTTTCGTTACAGGTTAGAAGTTATCAAATAACTCCGCTACCATTTTTATGTAAAAATAACAATTTTTTAACATGCTTTTATTAACATTTCTAGCCTTTCACTTCTTGCAAGACTACCCTTGTCTTAAAGGTCTGTATCTAGGCAATCAAAGAATATCAAATAAATATGGGTTTGACCATAATGCAATGAAACCATGGTCACGTGACAGTGATGAAAACTCTAATATTGCATAGGTAGACATCAAGAAATATCTATTTTCTCTTTCATTTTATCCAACAGCTTCAATACAACTTTTGAAGTATATAACGTAGCCTAAAATCATCCTCAACAATCAAGCTTCAACAAAGCTTATATCTGGCATGAAAATGGCCTTTACTAGGCGCAATATATTGATATGGACTATGTTTGAGTAGACCACGGAGGCATATCCGGCGAATTAATACCTTCGTACCTATTATCGGTGTTAGTGTTTTGTTTGAGAAATAATATATCACAAACAGTGATTTGTCATTGTGGGCCACTACCATACGAAGTTTGTCTTTATTCATATTTCATATTAGAGCAGTAAAATTGTAACACGTAAAAGAACACGTAGGATGACGCGACCATTAATTTTTTGTTCAATTAATATCAAAATGACAAATTGTTCAAAGTTCGTATCTAAAATTTCAATCACTAAATGCTAAAATATTTTTCGCTCAATGGTTGTTTGGAAATAAATCAACAAGGAACAGAAGCAGTTGTCAATTAAAGAAAATTTTATGAGTTGCTTTCAGAAAGACACACATGGTTATGGAACCGCTTATTACTCTTTGTTATCAGGAAACAAGGGTTACGCTATTTCTGTTTTGTGTCCACACTAGAAATTTAGAAATCTGTTTGCTGTTACAGAAATAAATAGAAAATCACAAGTCGTTATGTTTAAAGGTTCACAAGGCCTTTGTTTGAATGTGTTTGTTACCAACATAAAATATGTCTGTTTCTTGTAAAATCTTCGTTATGATAATTGTTTTCTCAAATATTTGGCAAAGGTTTGAATATTGATTAACTTACTATAGTAAATCTTATTGAATCTATTGTTTA
The DNA here is from genome assembly GCF_021730395.1 of Mercenaria mercenaria. NCBI lineage: Eukaryota > Metazoa > Mollusca > Bivalvia > Venerida > Veneridae > Mercenaria > Mercenaria mercenaria. The sequence continues at coordinate 62,750,968 of NC_069371.1, read as the reverse complement.
TTATTTACATCCCTTTATGGTTTTAACTATATAAGTTTGTGTGCAATAGGAATTCTTTCCTAACCATGTAATTATGCATAATATCTAAATAAACAACTTCCTCATCTTAATTTGACATAAAAGTAAAAGCCGTATGGAACTTTAATTGATGTTTCTAATCTGAATGAATCTCCTTTTGTCATGGAAATTTGCAATAAATTAACAAAATATCTATGGAAAATATAATTGAATCCACCTAACAATAATCATTGTGCGTGTTATTCTTGTGGACAGCATTTAAGTAAAGAATACTATGGAACTCTTCTTGTTACAGGTATTCTCCATACAACAAACGAAACAATTGGCTCAAGAAATCCACGTGACATGCGCATAAAAGGTGCGCGGTTGCAACTTCCTAAGGCGTCTTTAATGAAATGCATTTATGTACAACGATATAGCAGATATATCATTTCTCCACCGAGTGATACAAGACCTAACAAGATCATATTTGGTCGGTGAGTATTTTACTTGAATTTTACAATTATAATTTTAGTTAAATGCTACCAAGTTCCTAATGATCTAATTTTAGTTTTTTACTGTTTTAACTGTAGTAACTGTTTCACGTTACTCAAACACATATTTGTAAGTGAACACTGTTGTACAAATAGATGTTTTCATCAAAATGTATAAATAACTTTCAGGATAAAGGTAGCTCTTGCTGTAAAATATTCAAGATAACATGTGAATTTTTAGCAGTTTATGTGGTTTTGATACGGAGCCCTCTGACATCCGCCACTTTTATTAGAATTTACATTTTATTTTATTTCATACAAACGAAATGTTATTTCGAAAATGGGAAATATTTTCATAAAAACGGAATAATTATTACGTATTTTTGAACTTTATTTCGTTTTGAAGAAATATTATTTCGTATATTAAACGTACGGTACCCTTAAAGTGACATATTATTATTATTATTATCATTATACCATATTTGTATAGCACTCTTTTCATACAAAAGAATATACGTTCAAAAGTGCTTAACAATAGAATGGGCATACATGTACAATAGATAGTTATAAAAATAAAACAATGATACGAATCAATTCTGCAAATTAAAATACGTGTTTAAAACGATTAAATAATAATTAAAATGAGTAAATGCTAAACACAGGTTACTACATGAATATTAAAAATTTTGAAAAGAAGTTACATCCTTGATAACATGTTTAAATAATAGCTAACGCTGATCTTCACCCGATAAACAATTATTAAAAAAAGGTCAAATAAATACTTTTTACGCAAATGGCGTCGATAGTTCACGTTTTAACCTATAGTTCTAAATAGTGACGCTGCCGTTCTTACGGCGATTAATTTAGTTCCGAGGCGTCCATTCAATTTAAAAAGGTATTTTTGTTCTTTTAATATAACAAGCCCTTTGAAACCAATACGGTGATGTAATTTTCAAATGTGAACTCCGACTATTCGCTGAAGGAATGCTTACTTTATGTAAAAATCATGCCACAATTTTTCTACGAAATTATTGTTTCCGTGCGGAAAAGCTAAGTAGTGACTAAAAACTGTCCCATAGATTAAAAAAATCACTAAAACTATCATATAAATTCATTTTACTGTAAAATATGCGAAAACAAAATACTTGCGTCTCCAGCTTCGTTTTCGCTGTATTGTACTGAATCAGATGCGAAACAAACAAGTACAGACTAGGGAACGCACGAGTAACAAACAAAACGCATATCAGCACATTGCTACCGTACATGTAACGGACAACATTGTCCGGTGGTGTACGTTCCACATTTTGAACATGCTCAAAACCTTCGACCGGATGGAACGAACATCGCCGGAAAAAGAGCGCAGACGCCACATGAGAAACGGAAAAGAAACGCATGCGGATTGAAAATTTTGTTATACGTTGGACGTCCGTTAACGCTATACGGTGTAGTGTGACTGAGACTTAAAGTGCATTAAGTCCTTATGCACGCTATATTTTTTAATTTGATTTAATGCCACTAACAAAGCAGAAATCGAGATAGAAAGCTTAACTTTCCCATGGGAAAGAAATGTGGTATTTTTTTTCCATGGGAAAGTGAATTTTATTTATATTTCTTAAAACGATAAACCATTGTTTCATTGACTTATACTACACCAGACATACCACAACATGGCTTTGGAAAAAGTTAGTTATCATTTTAACATTTTAGATTTTCCCATGGGAAACCATTCCCATATTTTGGCCATGGGAAGTATTTCCTATGGGAACTATTTCCCATGGGAAATATTTCCGACGGTAAGACTTTTAAATTAATCCCATGGGAGGTATTTCCTATGGGAGTCATTTTCCATAGGAAATATTTCCGAAGGAAATGTATTCCGATGAGAATATTTCATATAAAAATAAATCATGAAGATGTATATGTAGAGGAAAATGCTTTATAAGAAACTTAAAAATGTTTACTAAATACCTAATTAGCATACCATAAAAATTATTCTGCAATTCTGAAGAATGTTTCACGTGCAGTAAATCGGCGGGTAAAATAAGATCGTCCCCGAACTATGCATTTTCGGAAATTGCATTCAGTGTGATACTGAAACTTACCTAAAATCGTATACGTCTGACCCTTTATATTGTAACAAAAATAATATTTTGTTGTTACCAAAAGGTCGTATCTACCATTTTCACCCTTTTCGCATTATTGCTATGCTTCAGGAATATCGACCGATCTGCAATAAACGACCTCATCAAATTTTTTATGTGCTGTTGGATGCAAAGGTAAAGAATGTAAATACATCGAAAGTCGTCGATACAGCGTCTTTCACTATGATTATTATTAATTACTACTAAGTGCGTAAAATAATGATATAACAATTTTGAAATAAACTGTTTCTTGCTACTGAAGATAGATATTGTATATAAACGTTATCATAAATCAGATATCTTTGCTGATTCGTTCGTATCCCGAGGGATTCTGAAGATGTTATAACACGAAATGAATATGCGCTAACGCTATTCTAGCATAAAGCGCGTAAAAATAATAAATGAATACACTGTTCCTCAACGCCATAAAATTTCCCTGAACGTGCGGGAATATCTGAGTTGTTGTTTTTTTACGTAGACGTCATTTATATTTGAATTATCTATTTTGGGACCGTTATACGTGTACAATGTGCCACGGAACGCGCATATATAAAAAGGTGTTTTACCACCACGTGAGCGCGAGAATCTTTTAACATACGTTTTCTCTTCTGTTAAAGCATCCCTGAAAAGAGACAGGAACAGCAGTTTTATGCTAGAATTTTTGTTAAAGATCGATGATATTATTTAATTATGTAATATCAAAGAAGAATACGCAGTTTATTGTTATACAATTTCAGCGAGCGTATAGAGCAAAGCTTGTGATCCATTTGTGCACAATTTACCCCTTGATTATATCATAAGCTCAAACTTTGTCATAAGGAGACTTCGTGAAACGTGCCCCTGAAGTCCATTATCGTGACAAAATCATATTATCTAAATTGAAATTACTAGTTTTGCTTAATTATCTCTTTCTACATTCTTAATTAGAGCCGCCATTGGTGATTTTGTTAACAGCATTATGCGTATGCAGGCGTTAATTCGATATTACATATTTCATTTAATTTATTGACCGATTCGCCTAATTTAAAGTGTGTTAATTTAGATTGGTGCGTTACTTAGACAACAAGACGGTAGTTATTAATATTTCGAAAGTAAGCTTTACTAGGTTTAAATTAGGCATATATATTTACACTTACTATGATTCCGATTCGCGATAATTTATTTCTAAAGAAAAAGTTTATCTCCTTGCTTTAATGCATATATTACTCAATCCATCCGTCATCTCAGGTAACACAGAGGTGACATAGATGTTTTTATATTGAAATTATGTTCTTGGTCCTCTGACCTTGGTTTAAGTATCGATATATTTTGTTCTACGGTTGACTGAATTGATCATATAGTTTGATGACTTAACTTATGAAGTTTGGCTCAAAGCAATGGTGCATTATGTTTTCAAAACTGTCTCGTTCAAATGGTTGAGTAAATTTAGGGGAATTGGGACTTTGGATAGCCATAAACTTGTTTAACTACCCTCGCCCACTTAGCCCAGTTTCTTTCTTCCCACTGTTTTTGGTATTTCAAAGGCGTTGATTGTTTTAATTTACTTTTTTCCATACGGTTTTATGACATATATTTTCTTTATTATTTCCTTGATGTTGCCTATCCCCGCGTCTTAAACACATTTTAACAATGCGCTTTTATAAGACCCATTTTGTTAAATCTCTTACTTAAACTGAATTTAGTAATGAACTCTGGTTTTGGAATTAATTGTTCAACTAAATGAAGCGCTTGCTTAAACTGGAGCGCCCACATTTGTTATAAAATATACAAAATTTTAATGACTTGTCAGGTGAGGCCGGATTTCGCTTTTGTTGCGAAACAGGGAAGGATAGGCACTCATTAGTGCCAAAAAAAAGGACAAACATATTTGTACTAAATAATTATAACAGCAGTAATATTTTACAAATTGTATCTCTAATGAACTTTCTAGGGAATATATTTAAACCAGTATCTAAAAGCTCATAGGATAGGCGCGAAAGCTGTCTACTCAAATTATCTGAATGTTTTATTACAAAATGAATAAAACAATAGCAAAGCGACCAGAGAAGGTTAAGAAGTTGAAATATGAACATACTGTTCAGTCTGTTCAATACTAGATTCTACTAATTGTGGTAAAACCTGCCACACATAGCTTTTGGCGGTGAAAAGGACCAGATACCCCGATGACCCTTAGAATCCGTCTATTTCAGAATCATAATTCTGTTATGAGTCGAAATATCACCACAGCTTAAGATAACGCGTGAGCATATCTTGTTCAGTCATACACAGGGTGACAGGGAATGTTTGTTACAACAATAGAGATGAATGCTTAATGTCTGGATTTAGAAGAGAAAACGTGAAACTGGTGAGAAATCGTTGTTCCCTTTTTTCAAATAGGAGTACAAATGTATACATTCTCGTACCGCTATTAATATACAAATCCTTCTCACGCAACGCAGGTTTGATTGCTATAAATTGTCTTGATTGCCAAACTTATAATTCAACGAAATGTGAGATTTTTATTTTACGATCTGCATATTGAATAATTATGTTAAGATTTGACTGGTCACTTTACAGGGAAAGAAAAAATGTCAATATCCTTCTTTGTGATATGATTTATTCATATTACATTTTTAACGTGATGTAGTAATTTTCCAAAAATTATAAAAAGTCACCGCCCTTATATCTGAGACTCCGCTCTGTATTGCCTGTACTGGTACTAGTGGCGGTCCTAAAAGAGGAAATGTAAACCGAGCAATGGTATACGCAAAGAATTGGTTCAACAACTCGAACCAAAGCATGTAAATGTGTGTTTAAATTATGTGTTTTTGGAAAAGGGCGTTGAGGAGGATATATGTATTGTGAGAGAGGCGAGATGCGGGATGGGAACGGATGGAGGAATATGTATAACCTTTCCGCACATGTAACGTAATTAAACGTAGTAGCGTTTGATGGCCCTTTCACGCTTCCGTAGAATCAACATTTTTTACACGAAATTCATTTTGAAGATATTTTTAAATTTTATTTGCCCAATCAAATACATATTAGTAGATCTACCATCATGGCAAGTCAAATTGAAAAATTATCTTACTTTATTCATAAAAGCAGGATACCGCTATACTATTTCTGTTGGACAAATCGTTTATTTTCTCATTCATGACTTTTTCCAGAAGGAGTTATACAGAAAAATATTCTGTTCTGGTTTGTTTGGATCTTTTTACATTCAAATATCGCGCCATTTGACGTTTTTTGTTCCGTCCAATGAGATCGCTCGCACTGGGTAAAAGCGGAAGTTGATGGGTTATCGAGGTGTAAATAATTCCGAAAACGATAAAATTCGCTTGATTTCTGCAAAAATAGCGTTCTTTGGTGGGGATTTCTTGTTGTCATTGTTAAATTAATGTAAGACCTGAGAATCAGCGATAGCTTATTTCTATGGAAAGTTATGACCGGCGAAACGGGGCGATGTCGGATTACGTTCATTACCATGTTTTAATATAAGAACAGAGGGTGGGACGTAATATATAAGAAGTCACCATTTCTTTTAAATTTCTTTATAAATTGAAAAATAATGCACATATTTATGAAAATAGGCCACTCAAAGCTAAATTTGCGGTTCTAGTGCCAGTGGCATAAAAATGTGCCCGCTACCCTAAGGATATTAAGTTGGATGACGGGAGCGAGGTTCTGGGGTGGGATTGGGTAGAGTGATGTGTGCATTTGATGGTGGTGGATCGGGGTTAGGAGGTTTAATTCATGTATTTTACATTCACTTATTTCAGGCTAGGCATTTTAACATTTTGAGTTGAACTAATTCCTCAAACTCAAAATGTTTGATATGGAATAAGTAGTATGTTACCAAATAAAGCATAGAAAAACAGTCCTCAAAATATCAAAGCACATGTTTGTGATATTGCTTCTTGGATTCTGAAGTAATGTCTTCATTTATTACTTATTGTGGTCGTTATTGTAGACAATATACTGTATTGTTCGTCTACTGGTATACAACAACATAAATGTGTTCTTTGAACATCAGTATAAAAGACTTTTTTTAGATCTGTAGTACCTACTGATACTACCAGGTAGCCTACGTAAAGGAGAAAAGCCGAAAACTGTCCAATTTTTCACATAATGGATAGTTTGAGGCTTTTCTCTGACTTAAAACACGGTCCTCACGAAATAAAACAAGATTGTCGTGATATCATTGCCAGCTTTCATAGCCAAATCGCTGGCTTATCGATGAAATTGTCTCCCTTGAAAATACGCTATCGGCGTTATCGATCTCTCGATCCGATTGATTTTGCTAAACTCAACATTTACACGTGTTGTAAATACGTTATCGGCGTTATCGATCCCTAGGTCCGATTGATTTTGCTAATATAGAGATATTTGCCAGATAATCAAGGGAGGCTACAATGTAAAATTGGCTATGAAAGCTAATATTGTCCTCCTTGAGGCAAAGACAGATCATTGATTTGTGTCTCTGGGTTAAATAAAAAACAGTTGAGTGGAGTTTAAATTAGACTGCATATAAATTATTTAATGCAATTAAAAGTTTTATAAACATAAATGATATTCAGTGCTGCTTCTTAGGAATGTTTCGAACATATCTCGTTTTGTCATATTTATGAATGATTTGAAGTACCTTTACAAAAAGTAAAATTTAACTTGGCCTTATGATGTATGCATTAATAGTTGTCCATGCCTTGTTCATGCTGAGTTGGTAGTTTTATATAAATCAAGTAATTTAATAAATGACTGGTCCAGGTGAAGAGATTCTAAAATGTATGTATATGTATTTTATATCGTTATTAGAAAACAATCGTTCTTATCTCGTAAAACTAGGGAACTTGGCGTTTTTTTTTGTTTTTTTTTTTTGGTCTATATAGTAGAAAGGTGAAATTGCACATTTCTTGGTAGGACTTCAACAAATGTCAGTTCTGGCAAAATTTTAAACAATTTTTACACGAACACTGCATGAGTAAGATAATCTGCAGCATTTGAAAAAGAAAGGAAAATTATGTGTTTTAGCTCGACTATTCAAAGAATAGGTGGAGCTATTGGACTCCAATTTGTATAATTCTGCCCATTGTTTTCTCGTTTAGGGCACAGCCATTATTTTATCTGGGGACCATACGCCGCATTTCATGGAAAAGCACTTTGTTCATCATTGAAGGTTTCATGTGCACCGTCGTATGAATACATCTGCGGATGTCTCTAAATTATATTCTGGTACTTACAACATGTGTAAATGTTAAGTTCTGCTCAACCCGGGGCTACAGGGCGTGGACGGTAGCTTTCACTTCCACTACCGTCCATAAACAGGCTCAATCAAACCGAGCATGCAACATTTTCGTTTATGTCGTGTTGGGCGACCTGTGGTTTTCTATTTTTTATTTCATCCATGCGTCTGCGTCTGCGTCTGCGTCGGCGTCCCGATTTAGATAAGTTTTTGTATGTAAGCTTGTATTTCAGTAACCACTTGTGAGAATAGATTGAAACTTCACACACTTGTTCACTGTGATAAATTGACTTACACTGCACAAGTTCCATAACTCTATTTTGTATAATTCTTTTTATTTAGGTTTTATATGTAAGCTGGTATTTCAGTACCTACTTATGGAAATGGATTAAACGTCACACACTTGTTCATTGTGATGATCTGACATACACTGCTCAGGTTCCATAACTCTACTTTGCATTTCTACAAATTTATGCCATTTTTTCCACTTAGCAGTTGTTGGTTAAATTGTATGTAAACTGGTATCTTAGTACCCACTAATGGGAATGGATTGAAACTTGCACAATTGTCCATTGTCATGAGCTGATATGCATTGTACAGGTTCCATAACCCTTTTTGCAATTTTTCAAAATTATGCCCCCTTTGCGACTTTAATATTTATTTAATTCATTTGATTGACAAGGTTGTTGAATAGTCGAGCGTTGCTGTCCTCCGACAGCTCTTGTTTTTACATTACGTTGTATTTTCATCTATTTTTGACTGAAAATGCTATACCGGGTGTATATCTGCGACACTTTTTTATTGCGATTTAGGAGTACACAAAGAGGACTCAATCAAACCGAGTCTGCAATTTTCAGTGTTTGCCTTGTTTTCGGTGCTTCCGAGGGATCTACTTTTCAGATTTTATTTACCACTTCTAACGGTTGAAGATTTAAACTAACATTCTGTAATTACTTATTGTGGGGCGATTTAGGTTAAAGTCATTTAAAGTCATACGTTCCTCTTCGGGGTTTTTTTTTTATTGCAGTTACAAGTTCTGTAAAACGTTGCAGTTTATATTTCGAAAGTTTCGAATTTCATAGGTTAATGTACTCACATCTCTCAACGTACTAGGTTGTTACTATACCTGTGCATTATTAATCTGTACGTGTCCATTCCTAAAGTATCCATTATTTTAAGAATGGACAATTACAGGTTAATAATGGACAGGTATAGTAAAATAATCGTGTGTATAGAACGGTATCGGTACAATAACCTCCATAATGGAAAAAACAAAGGATTACATCACAATCGTGTTTTAACTTTAGGTATTTTACCATCTTTGCCATAAAGCGTTGGTGTGTCAAAATTCAGAACTTAGGTGTCAAAATTCAGAACAGAATTTCTAACCAAATTTATACATACATATTTCTAAAACAGATTCGTCGCCATTGGAGTTATAAATCCCGCACGATAACTCAAACGATAACATGTTTGATAATTATCATAATTTTTCTGTAATAAAACGTTTCAATACATAAAATATTTTTGTATAACATTACCGTATGCACTTAACTTCTATCAATGATTACCATTTTGAGTTAAATTATCATGCGGGAGTAGTGAGAGGTTTAATCATCATCAAACGTGTTAATTATATGTTCTAAACATAGTCTAAATTTCGTTGGCCTCAGTTTAATGGTTATCGGGTTTTCCCACTGAGCATGATTTTCTAAAAACACAATAGGTATCTACTGGAGACAGCAGTCGTATGTTGAAGCCATCCCCACCAATACAACCAACCTTGGTACTTACTTTCAACATAGGGCATTCAAGCTACTTTCAGAGAACAATATCATTTCAAAGAAGAAAAACTGAGCTACTAGTATATGTATCATATTTAGTGATAAGATCACACAGGAAACTATAAGGCTACTTCTCAATTTCCTTTCAAATGGAAGGAATTGTATGTTTATATAGACCAACATGAAGTTATGCTGTCCACATTTGACTTTTTCTCAGCATTTCTCCTGCACTCTTTATTAATGTCTAAGAGCACGTGGTTGAATGGCTCGTATTCGAGTATTGTATGAATAATTCTAACAGCCCTAACCGTTCCGTCCAAACTTTAATCATGTTATAACCCTATGTTTTTGAATATATCTGACGACAGGGCACAGCGAAGTCTTTGGGTCTTATATTACATAACTCTCTTGGTTTTGTCATTTTTTCAGACACTGCTACAATATTGACTTTATATCTACTTTCCAGATGATATTTGCTTCGCAACAGTGTTAAGTGATGTGTGGCGGCCGTAAAAAGTCGCCACGACTTCTTCTCAGTGTTGAATTATTTTCTGGTCCTTCGGGATCATTGATTTCAGCTCATTTAGATTTGAAAATTGAATACTGCACTGCTTGCATTGTTCTCGGTGCTTCCGAGGCAATTTTCACTGCTTGCATTGATCGAGGGATCTACTTTCCACATTATATTTTCCTGAATCGTTGTCTTTACAGGTCTGCAACCTAAATCTACTATATTATTGTTACTGTGCATGTCTAACCGGAACGCGATAATACGATATCAATGTCGTACTGTCGTACCGTCGGCCACAACACTTCAACAAATTATATCATAGAGTGCAATGATAATGTTTGACGAACTTTCAACCGCGACAAGACGATTATAAGCTAATAATGTCCCATCAATACTGATATTCAAAATAAACAATGTGCTACTGTACGGTCGAGCTTTGCATGAGGTCATCAGCTTTTCACGAGAGTCAGTATGCAGATGTTGCGGTTCGACCTGGTTAAGTAAACAAATGGCTAGGGTTAAGCCATAACTTAACGGACGAGTCCATCAGAATAAAAAAATAACGTGAGTTAATTTATGGTAGCCAGAACTACATTTGGCACATTTCTGAAACTAAACAATTAAAAAGCTTGCATTTCGGCAAAGATACTGAGGGGGCTGAAAGGCCATTGATATAATATTTGAACCCGTAGGTCAGCCTTCACCCACTGGAGCTATAAAAATCACGTTATTTTTACGGGCTTGGGATTTGGAACTGCCAAAGTATGTTCAAATTTTTACTAATATACTAAATCTGGTATCAAATTATAAATCCCTAATATACCATGAAATCTCTACCCACTCTAGGCGACAATCAATGTTCAAAGTGGACACCAGCTTGTCATGTCGATGACAGTATTTTAGAGTCGCATGTTTTCTTCGTGGTTGTTGATTTCTCGGGTAGTTTTAATGGCCCAATAATTCAAAAATGTAAACAAATTAAAAATTCAAACTTAAGTATCATAAAGAAATTAAGTATCACTACACGCAAAAGGAAACGTTTCTTTTTCAGTAAAAAACAGTAACACATACTGAGAATGCACATAGGTTTTATTTCTACTATTTGTTTATACTTATTTTGCGTCGAGTAGGCGATAAAATCATTGGAAATCTTTTAGATGTGTTAATCCTTAGTTTAAATGCCTCATATAAGAAAACATGTACTTTAGTAAATTCCACAGAAGCAATTTATAAATGTACACATATCAATTACGCAACATATCACTGTTCTTTTGTAATTCTTGATATTCTTTTCTTTATTTCTTGCAGATTACCATGGTTGGTCTCCTCTACTTCCTTGTCTGTTTGCTTCTCGAAAACGGTTATGCTAAAAATGATTCGTCAATTCTATTGCGATTACCGGATATTCTGCAACATCTGTGTCCCGGTGCAAAGGTTTGCCGTGAGAACCAAACACTTCAGGCGCCAACGGAACTATTAAGACCAGGATTTGAGTCGTGCTGTACCGGTAGGTTTCTAACAAAAGACTAGATAGTAAAGTATTGTGCAAAACAAAAGTGTTCATTTGATTTTTACAATGATCTTATCTCATGCATGTGATGTTCATCAAAGTTAATTATTTGGCTCACTCATATTTTGATGCATAAACATACAGTAAGGTAAATATCCGTACTTACACTCGGCAATCTCCGTGTGAATACGTATTATCGTAAGTCAGTTCGGCTTTCTTCGGACGTAGATATAGCTCGACGCGCACGTGACATTCCGTAGAAACACGCAGAATGCCAAAGTTGCATGCGGATAATACGTACTTTGCTGACAGTCAGTACGGGGCCACTACCTTTAACAGGTAAAATAACCAAAGTGGTCACAGATTATATTATATTAAAGACGGTCTTGATGTTATTGACATAAAATAGTTTAGCGCCCATTAACACGTTATTTACTTTATTTATTCATTCATTTATTAATTATTCATGTATTTACTTAAATCGCACCTTATAAACTAATGAGCACATGATCGTTTTACAAGACTGAACAGACCATGTAATTTAATTGAATTATCGTCTTAAAAAATCTTATTATGATACATAGATCTAATAGAAACATAAACGAGGTCAACAGCCTTTGCCAAGACCGGAAGTAAATGAAATATTTCTTTTTGTTTTCTATATTTGTAGATTGTTCATGTAGTTTTGACTGTACTGAAAACGAAAATTGCTGTTTTCCGACACAACACCCTCAAAGAAATGCAAGTGGTGATCAAAATGAAAAATTGCAGACAGAGCGGAGTTGTCTTTTACTTACTACAGTGACTCCACCACTGGAAGAACATGTGTTATTTCAGGCATACAACATGATTTCCTCTGTTTCAGAACCTGATTCATCTTCTGACAGTACTATGTCATCAAATATACCTTGCGGGGATCAAAGAGTTGCTCCCTGGGGTAGTTTGTATCCCGTATACTCTAAAATAAATAATCGTCTGTACAAGAACACAGTTTGTGCCACTAAAAATGGTGTTATTGACGGCAGTCCTTTTGATGCTTTTATTGTTTGTAAAAAAACGGATGCGTTTACTACAGATGCAAGCACTTTTGTTCAATTGTTAGAATCAACTGCGAACTCAGTCCCTAGTAAGTGCAGCGTGGAATTTACCTACCGAGGTAATATCAAAGACCTTAACTCTCATAAATGCTATAGCGACCTCGTTAACGTTTGCCTTGCTTCAAAATCATTTCATTTAACTGATGATACTGGGCTTTCTAAAGAAGAAGTAATTAGTGCATGTACAAGTGGGCTAGTGTCGCCTTATAGAGCGAAGAAGATGTATGCAAACGTTTTTTGCTACTTTTGTAATACCGAGATGTTTTCTAAAATACGATTTGCAGAAAGACTAATAATGGACGTGGACCCGGTTCAAACAAGTTTATAGGACTTATCGACACTAACTTCCTTACGAATGATCGTAAGGATGTGTTAACGAATGCAAAAAGAATACCAAAAGCTTGTGAAATCAACGACGTATGTATTTCTAATACTGTGATTTCTTCCTTTATACTGATGTCCTTTCATCATGAATTATACATTCATAAAACATGTTGTTGAAAATTAAATTCTACTTAATTACTTATAAACAAATTGCAGTAATGCATTGTAAAACATTGTGTGATCCTTTTCTAAGACCTAGATGCAAATGAATATTTGATACACTTGTATATTGTCGCCGTATTGCTTGCTCAGTGTTTTGGTATTTGTTGGGTTCTTTAGGTCTTGTTGGTAAATGACGTAAAGCTGTAATTTGGGAATAAATAGAATTTACTTTTCAACAATAAGTTTTTGAATGTATAATTTATCAAGTACAAAGTAGATATGATTACAAAGTATAAAAATGTTATTAACCTGAATATATGTGGATATATCCAAATATACATGATAATAAAGGACAGGTAAAGAGCGTAAACAGGTGATGTATTCGTAAATAGAGAGTTTGAGATTTCAACCTTCGCCTTCCCCTTCAACGTCTCTCATATATATTGGGGGTAAAACGTCACCAATATGCGTGTATTTTATTTATATCACTATGCTACTAAAGTTTTCCATGTAATTTCAAGTTAGCCTAAGACTTCGTTTTATTACTATGTGAAATAGAAAGCTTAGTTTCAGGATTTCTGCTTATTAAGTTATTCGATTATCCATATGTATAATTGGACTAAATTTGATGCGAAACACTATCAATAAGTATAAGAATATTGAAGTTTTGTTTGGCTAATGATTTTAACTAAATACATTAAATTGAACCTTAAGGTATGAAGTTATCAACTGATTTTGAGAAACTTTGAGATGTTGTTCAAACTTTAACTTCTACGGCATATTTGTGTCCTCAGGCGGTATTGATTATACCAGATGGGCTTTTTTGTCGTAAGAAGTGAAGTTTTGAACGTCCGAAGATGTGATATCACGAAAGTCAAAACTTCAGTTTTTGTACATCTATTCTGTCGAAATACACGGCATCAAAGACTGAAATCTGGATGGAGGCACAAGGCATGACAGTCATTTTACTTGAAAAATGAATGATAACCGCGCGATTATCATTTGGTGGAACATTTTATTTTAACTTCCAAATGGAGTCAATTCGTTTCTGCCGGATACTTAATAAGACAATTGCGTTTTAATTACAAACATAAAATGGTACTAGTAAGACGGATTTTTTTAGACAAGATTATCAGACAAGTTTAGATCTATGATATCATGATGCGAGAGGTTTCCTATTAGCCGTATGGGATAGCTCCATTCTTTACATGCACGGACCCAGAACATGGCAGAGAGGCATTTGGGTCAATCCCTCTCTGATTCTTACATTTTACAAAGAAAATCGGTCTTGAAACTCGGTGGGACTACCCCCCCCCCCCCGCCTGAATGGGTGACCCCCTCACCCTCTTGAAGTTGGTATCCCTCTAACCAAAATTCCTTGATCTGCTTTACATATGAAATAGTATATTCAAACAAATACGTGTATATGCCCACATGTTATTTTGTGCGACAAATTTCGTCTCCACCTAACAGTTTTTGACTATTTCGCTAGACACATGGTGACTTGGCACGATTATATTGTGCTGTCTGAGAGTTTGGCATTATACAGAGTCAAACTGAGTGTCATGATGCCAAAACGTATGATATCACGAGAGTATCTTACATTTGTTTCAAATCGCTTGTTAAATGTATTCATAAATTGTGTATATTGGCTCATGTTTTCAACATATCTTTTAAAAGGTTAGATTTTCAACAGGAACAGTCTACAAGTAAAACGCGTCTTTAAGGAATTCGATGTACAAAGTACTAATTCAAAGTAAAAAAAACTTTAATGAAAACTATGAAATACTAGTCAACAGCCTTTTGTGTTTGCTTTATCTCATATATTTAACTTCAAAGTATATCGAGAAATGCATTTGTTGTAGTTGATGTCTCATGTTTTTGTTTAAAAAATATTAACTGTGATATCTTTCAAGAACACCATCAACAATAGAATACGTTGATATGATTATCATTTTTATTTTCTCTCATGTATGATTTACAATCATGCATTGTATACTGACATCATTTTATATAAAATGATTTTTTTTGTAATCGCACTAATATCCATGCGATGATTATGTTAATTGAAATGTTTTTATTTAATTTTCATTTCTAAAACCTCTTGTAAAAGTCGTGCACTTTCGGACAATTGATATCAAAATGCACGAGAAAAACGATCATATTTACAGATAAATTGAATGGGCGGATTAAAAGAAGGAAGGTTCATTCTAAAGTTTGAAATCTCAAGGAATTTTAATCGAAGTTCAACTTCATACGTTAACTTTGCAAGAGACGTTGAAGGGGAAGGCGAAGTTTGAAATCCCAAACTCTCTAATGTGCTACGATCTACGTCTTACCAGTACTTAAGAATTACTCACAACTTGTATTTAAATCTGCTACGCTTTTGCAAATAATTTAGTATTACAAGAGATGTTTATATATATAGGACTTCTTTCTTTGTATATATATGGGGAATTTATAAAGCAACAACAATATTGGAACATTTTGTTTTATTGAATATAACACTTGTGACACTTACTCTATTTTTTTTTTTATATTTTGATATTATTCAAATTAAAACAAAAATACTAGGATTTTTTTGCATAACATAAGAAATATTTAAATTTTTAAATATTTTATTCTTCAAGTTTTGACTTTTGCCAAGAAAAATATAGAGTTAAACTAGAGGCCAGTCAATAGCACAAACTATTGACTCGCGATTTATGTAAGGAGTACTGAAATCATTTAATGTTCATACAGGTTTCAGTATTTGTGTAAGTTTATCGTGAGGTAATGCATACTTTCTTTTTATTTTAGAACGGCAGCTGTCGACCAATCTATTGTCCGTCTGGACAATTGTACGACCAAACTGGTAGATGCACCTACCCGAAATAACGTTGGTTAAAACAGGAATATATGGTATATATCAACTTGACAACGGAACAGATAGTTCCCATAACTCAGTTTTTCCCACCCGGAACTGCACTTTTGACAGACATATCAATTCTAAAGTCTCCTTGGCCAAATCAGTGGTCTATCCAATCAGTTTTCTATGACACAATACATCTTGGTAATAACTTCACACATTTGTTTGTTCCAATAAAAAACAAACAATCACCTGTTCGTCCGAAAGTGCTAATTCAAACCGTAAAGAAAATGATCAACCAAGAATGGGCATTAAATGTCATGAATTCAACGTATGTTCTGAAGTCAGATTTTATGGCATTTTCACCCGTTTATTTACATGATGATGACATTCTATTTGAGAACCAGTCTAAAAGCATTCTTTATTCAAGATACCGCGCGATGTACCAAACCCAATACATTGCAGGTAATGAACATATGATCACAAATCTTTACTTGTGTAATCAAGTTGAGCTATCTCAGTCTGAGTTCATTCTGAGTAAACACAAGAACTTTCTTTATGGAAACATTTCGAGACATTATTTGTTTGAGCTACAGTTCACGTTGATATGGAGGAATGCAGTCACAGGCGCAAGAATATGTATCGAAGATTCGGGATTCTATCAAGAAAACCAGTTTGCTCTTTCAGATGCGAGCGCACTCTTCGAAATAAATTTTGTTTTGATGACGATTTCTGCAGCGTTGGTTTTGGATTTCTAAACGAACATGATGTGAGTTATGTGAATGGCACAATAAGTAAGTTAGGACAGAGTAGTGGTTTGTTTTGCATTTATTCTTTGAAAGAAATATTTCCCTCAGCGAAATAGAGTATTGCTACAGGACACAGGTCCCTATCTCAAAGGTCATGTCGTATTTTTAGATGCCTAAACTTTGACTTGCATGGAGCAGTTTTTCAATTGGCTGAAATGTCATTGAGGCTGTGTGACAACGGGTCCGACATTGTTGCCGTTTGGGCATAAACATTCAAGTTTCTTTATAAAATCATATTATTGAAACAGACTTTGGCAGTAAAATGTATGTATAAATTTCCATATAGTTCAGTATACATGTAAATTAACTATTTGTGAGTCTTTTTTTAGTTTACAATTAATTATTTATATGATTCATTTTAGTTTTCCTTAGATGCTTTAATCAAATCATTAAGTTGTATTTTAATCTGCATACAGAATCTTAAATGACCACTGCGCCTTTTCCGTTTTGCATATTCGAAGTGACATCTTTTTAACCACAGTGTATTGTAGCACCACTGTATGCTAATTACAACGTTAGCCGTGTGTTTGTATCTATCCCATATGACCGCTCAAAACAAAATAATGGAACATCAATTAAGTTTTTGAAGATATATCCTACGTCCTTTTCAAATTTTGTTGCGAAATTCTGTTCAGTAACCCTGGTAATGTCCAAAGAAGTAATTCCCATATCGACATTGCGATCTGAATGGTTTTTAGCATAAATATGTCTTCTAAATTGATAGACAAGGTTAAATGTCGTGTCAAACGTTATAAACTTTCGTTTTTATTGTCAGTAAAATCAAGATGTTTCGACTACATGGTGTTAATATACTTGATGATAATCTCTATTATAATGTACAGACCACCTAGTAATTATTCAAAAGAACAGAAAACGTGGAGAGTAGTAAAAACATGAATGTAACAGTTGGGATAACAAGTGCACACCGGTTTGGATGACTTAGTTTATTTGGATGTTTGAGGTTTGGACTTAACTTTTTAACTGCTAATTTTAAGATAATAATGCTATTTCTAAATAATGTTTTCATAGTTTTCATTGAAACAAGTGCCACTAACCGACTATACACTAACATAATCGGTAAGTTGCACATGCTCAAATGCATTTCCTGATAAACAAAGCATGGTAATTAATCAGTTGTTGTTATATTTTAGTAATGTTTATAAAATAAATATATATACTTTTATTTCAAAAGAAATACTCACATATTGATTAAGGAGATAGTATACAAATAAATGTACCAGGGTAGATTCAAATTAGTTGAAGCATAGGCATTTGCTGTATTTCGTGTAATTTAATGGTTTAGCTGCTACAATCTCAATTTCCTTTATATCTGTCCCTTTAATTATATTTTTATCCAGGTTTGAAGTACGTGACCCTCACAAGAAATGTTATATTGAAAGAAGAAGGAAAATACGGATATTAAACACCGGTGTATTACGGTTTCACTGTTATCCGTAGAAATCTGCGTGGTTGATTATTTTATTAGTATGCGCCTTAGCTTTCTAATATAAGCTTAAAAATATATATGTCGCGGTGCTCGTGTTTTCATGGTAACGCATTTTCTCTCATTTTTAAACAACTATTTATGATAACGGTTTTTGGCGGGTACAGCGCCATTGTGTTAATGACCAAAATGAAACATTAAGGTAATATTATTAGCAGAATACCAAACACTTTATATGGTACCCTATTTATCTTAACATTTAATGTAACCACGGCAACAGAGATGTATAAAATATCTTTTATGCATCGTAATTTCATAGAAAAGTTATAAGTATTTTTATTTTTCTCGTTTAATGTAGATTCAAAAAAAAAATATATTTTCTGAAGTAAGCAATATTTTCATGTTTATTTATTTGTGCATTTATTTAAACAAGTCAATGAACATCAGGGCATGTCAATAGTAATTTAGCATATAATATGATGCACTGTAATGCAGCATCATAGCTTTACCGATAGGATAGGGTGCAAGAATACATGATATTACTGATTCTACCTGGCGGCTAGTTTACCTAATGATAGGGCGTTAGTAATTTTTTTGTCTCCTTATCCTATATTTCAAGAACAGGTAGATAATTATTCATTTTCATGTTTAATTATATACGATTTAATAAAACTGAGAACGTTTCACTCCTCTTTAGATATATCTCGTTGAAAGGGGCAAAGGACAACAAAAGTTGACTATACAAGTGTCTTGACACAAAATGAAGCTAAAGGAATGAATTTGTTATACTGGAAATTTCAACTAAACTTATGTTCAAATCACAGAACTTTCCCCTCTTGTAATGCTAAATGATATACCTGCTAACATATAAAAACATACCCAAAAATTCCTAAGTCAAGATAGGCGCACATTTTTCTTGAAAACAAAAGCAACATATTCATGGAACCGATGCACAGCATGTTGGATCATCACAGTGAAAAAGTATGTGAAGTTGTGAAGTTTCATTTCATTCTTAAAAGTGGTCAGTGTAGCAAACATGCGTGCATATGAAAGATTAACCAGGAAAAGATCTATATAAGCCTTAGGCTTTCGATCCTATCCTAAGCGTTTTTGCGAATTTTGTTGATTGTATATGTATTTTGTAAACCATTTCGCTAATAAAATATGTTTAAACCAAAGATTAACCAGAATTGTTAAGTTGAATAAGCATAACTTAGTTACAAAGCAAACATCAGAGTTATGGCACCTGTACATTGCATGTTATATCATCGCAGTGAAAAGAGTTGTGAAGTTTTAATCCAATCCAACTAGTGGTCATTGAGATACCTTTGTACATACAAAAACGTAACCAAAATTGCAAAATCGAAGCAGAGGCATAACTTTGTTTTAGATTTATGGAACCTGTGCATGTCAGATATCACAGTGACAAGTTTAGTTCCAATAAGTTTCCACTAGTGTTTACTAATAAAACAGCTTACATTAAAGATTACCGAAGCTGGCGAATCGATGCGATCAATAGCTCTGCGTACTGTTCAAACTCCTTTTGGATTTACGAAAAACTAGTTTGTACAAGTTTTGATGGGAGGGTGCTATTAATTTAGTAGGGGTTTGGCAAACAAACGTTCAAATAGGAGCCAAGTTTTCATTCATTTACTGATCGCTGTTCCAATAATTCAGCTTACTTCCATGTTTTACCAATCTACCAGGAAATATATAATGCTTCATTTAAAAAAGGTCTGCGGGAATAAAATCGTATATTGTACGTAAAGTATTTATTTTTATGCACTAGTAACTAAAAAAATAGTTTCAATGTCAATTCCCGAATCATTAATATACAATTTGTTTCTCTTTAAGCTTAGATATTTTGTTTCAGCACCTTGAGTTTACATCTTTCCATAGATTTTATTCTCGGAGATATATGACATTTTTGTGTCGTTTTGCCGTAAATCCAACTACTAGATTTTATGCCGTCCACTGACATCCCACATATAAGTGAAGGAGATACCTGTAGTTGTATATTGTTTTATCAAAATTAATAAAGAGCATCTGAATTAAGTGGCTTTTCAAACCGTTAAATATAATAAATCCAAACCGTTAACTGTTCTTTGATTACTCGTTTCCAAACCGTTACACACCTGATGCATCTGGTAGACTTCAATTTGTATTTTGTAGTCAAAATACTAAATTTTCAGTTGAGTGACCAATTAATTCATATGCAAAATGCTTCTTATTTATTCTAAACCGTTTTTCCTGATGACACATTTGCAAGAACTCTGATAAACTCATTTAAAAGTTTTGTTTTCGGTTCTTGCTTGCCATAATCTGCACGTTTTTATAAGTTGATAATTGAACTGGAATGCTTTTATCGTATTAAATCTAATAGTTTGGACCTAAGACTGATGATCAAGAACATTATAATCTTTTATGTAAAAATATTGTGTTAAATGGTAGAAATTAGCAAAGCGTACTTGATGTTTTTGTCTTTCTTTTTGCTTGTGAAAAGCCCTATTGGACAAATCCAAACACACGGCTGCCAGTGTAGTTATCATACAGTGAGCATTGTTTGCAATTTTATTGTACTTCACCCAGGTTCTTTTTATAAATAAACAATGTCTGTTCCGGTGTTTTAGACTATCTAGGTACTCAGTCATGCTATTGCAATAAACTATACAATTCACTCCCCATAAAGTATGTTCGACGTAAATAAAAATGAGTACGACCATGCAAATGAAATGTATATCTAACTATATTGGGTACCATTTACCAAGATAATTTACTTTGCCAATTATCTTTATCAGTGAGAAGATTATTCTTTACAACGTTCCTTGTGTTTAAATGTGGTTTGACTCACATACAAATGTACCTTTGCTTTGAAGCTTATATTTACATTCAGACCTTGTTTATTTTCCATAAATAAAATCATGTTGCCAAGTTGTGGAACATTATTGCTTTATAGAGTTAAACTCATACGCTGAATACGAACCACGTTTAAACAAGTGCTCGTAGAACACGCAATGACCTTTTGATGCATTCAGTAACTGCGCAAGGAACAGAAATTATTTGGTCACTGTGCACTGGACGTTTGACATACAGACCTCAAATCAATAATTATGGGTCATTTACCAGTCATAAATGACCTCCGTATCAAATGTGATTTTAAACCAAAGCATTTTCTAGTTATTTGGCAAAAAAAGTTCTACTGTTCTGGGTCAATGTGACCTTGACCTTTGACCTACTGACCTCAGAATCAATAGGGACATCTGCTTGTTATGATCAACCTCCCTATTAAGTTTCGTGATCCTAGTCCCAAGCGTCCGGAAACGGCTTAACTGTTCCGGTTCACTGTGACCTTGACCTTTGACCTACTGATCTCAATCAACATTGGTCATTTGCTGGTCATGATCAACCACCTTACTAAGTTTCGTGATCCTAGGCCAAAGCGTTTTCAAGTTATCTTCCATACATTGTTTAAATGTTCCGGGTCACTGTGACCTTGACCTTTGACATACTGAACTCAAAATCAACAGGGGTTATTTGCTGGTCACGATCAACCTCCCTTTTAAGTTTTGTGATCCTAGCCTTAAGCGTTCTCACGTTATCGTCCGGAAACGGTTTAACTGTTCCTGGTTACTGTGGCCTTGACCTTTGACCTACTGATCTCAAAATCAAGAGGGGTCATTTGCTGGTCATGATCAACCTCATTAACTCCTATGATACTAAGCTCAAGGATTCATGAGTTATTATCCGGAAACCGATTTGGTCTACAGACCGACCGACCGACATCTGCAAAACAATATATGAGCCGTGCCATGGGAAAACCAACATAGTGGGTTTGCGACCAGCATGGATCCAGACCAGCCTGCGCATCCGCGCAGTCTGGTCAGGATCCATGCTGTTCGCTAATAGTTTCTCCAATTCCAATAGGCTTTAAAAGCGAACAGCATGGAGCCTGACCAGACTGCGCGGATGCGCAGGCTGGTCTGGATCCATGCTGGTCGCATACCCACTATGTTGGTTTTCTCATGGCACGGCTCATATATTGTTTTGCAGATGTCGGTCGGTCGGTCTGAAAGGAAATAGTTGCTAGGATAGGGAAGGGTCAACGGAACTGAGATAACTACTCCTGTAACATAGAATTTGGTTTTATGGCAAACAAACACATTACATGTTATATGGTATCAAACAGGATTAAATACTTTGGTTTCACATCTCATATATACAGAATTAAAAATATGAGGTCTGGAATCAAAATCTCTTTACTTGCTGGTGTCACAGAGCTATTGCAAAACCAAGTGACCGTTCAAACCCTATCAGTTGCCTCTTACGATCAGGCAAGGGTAAGACAGTGGAAACAGTGTTTTTCATACATGAGTCCCAGAACCACATGACACCCTCGTACATAGAATACTAAATGGAACGAATATTTCAGTGATCTCTCCTCAAACTCAACCAAAAGTGCTTAGTAAAAAAAGGTGTAAAATGGAATCAGAGACATTGGAACTGAGCATATGTTTTAAATTTCAATCCATTCTCAAATATTGTTGCTGATATACTTTTAACCAAATCAGGACGCCGCCGCAGACGAACGGATAAGAACATTCATTATTTGCCAAAATCGTTTGTCCTACAGTAGAAAACTTGAATTGTGTCCATAGGACAAGGATGCACCCACATACTGCACCATCCTATGCCTATTGTGTGAAATAAAGAAAGGGTCATAATTCTAGAAAAAAAATAGCCACAGAAAAAAATTCCATTATTTATGGTCATCTTCACATCAAGGTCATTCATCTTTGAGACTTTAAAGTTTATACTTTCAATAGTGTTTGAGGAGTTGAACACATAAGAAATTCTCTATATCCTATATAGCAAAAGTATCAAAGGGCCATAACTGCGGTAAAATAGTCACAGCAAAAATTCCTTCCTTTATGGTAAAATGCACATCAATCTTATTTATTTGTAACAGTTTCAAGCAAATTGGGCTTATTATGTGGGAGGAAATGGACACACAAGATTTCGAGACGTCCGGACGTACGGACAGCAGCAAAGCTATATGCCCTCCCCCCACCCACCCACCATCACCACATAAATATGGGGGCATAACAAAAAGAGGGAGGTTAAAACTACAGGAAGATCCTGAAGCGGCATATAACGCAGTCAAGCATAATTATAGCAGACACGGTTTGACTGAGTCTGTACATGGGAGGTAATGAAATGTGCAACAACCCTTAGAAAAGAAGAAATTAGTAGGTTACAAGATGTGTGTCCATAGGACACTGGTGACCTCCACCCCCACCCTAAACCCACCCCTACACTTCTTGTGACTGTGCATGGTTTCATGACTCTAGGGGAACTTTTTTTTAAGATAACTGCAACATAAACATGTGTATTTTCAACTAAGTCAAAGATCATAACTTTTGTCTGGCTCAGTGAAATCCAAAACAGAACATCAGGTACACAACACATGCTATATAACAATCCTCTAAAATTTTACAATCCTAAGTCAGATACTTTTCGAGACGCAGGCGAAACGAACTTTTAAGCCCCCCTTTATGCATATTTTTTACTAAGTTAAGGGTCATAATTCTAAACTTGCTGAGTAAAATCCTCAACAAAACCCCAGGTGCACAACTTCACACGCGATCAATATTCCTATAAAGTTATACTAGTCAGTACTTTGAACATCTGACCAAACATTAGGCTTTTTGACATATTTACTGACTCAGCATTATGGCTAGTATGAATCCGTTTTAAAGCATCAGGTCCTCATTTCATTGAATGAATCTTATGAGTTGATGACTCTGGGCCAATACATGTTTAGTTTAGATACGCAAACCAATTCGAGACGCGATGCAGGCAACTCTAATTTCACACTAAACAATTTTGGGGTATAAAACTACTTAAGGAGTAACAACTAATTGTTTTTCTTTATTGTTTGTGTACAAACACAAGAGAAGATACTGAGTGGGTGGGAATCAACTGGTGAGTTTTGTTTTCATTTTTTATAGGAAAAAATAGCGGGAAAAAACTTAACTGGAGGTGATAAAACCTACTGGTCAGTTTTTTCTCAATTGTTTATGAAAGGAAAGAAATAGTTGTCTGTAATAATAAAAGACTGGTTTTTCTACCTTTTTGTGTATAAAATCGATGGAAGAAAAAACCAACTCGTTTGTGTTTACTTACTTCTTTTTGAAGGGAATAACTTAGCGGAAAATCTATTAGGTGGTGGTGGTGGTGGGGGTGGGGGGTGGGTACATTCGTTTTACCTTCATTTACAGTGGTCACAATCTAAGATGAAAATTACTAACCAAGGAGGGAGGAAAAAGGTTGTTCTTCTTGTATGTGAAAGAAAGAAATATGGGCGGGAGGGGAAAGGCAAATTAACCAAAGGGGAGAAAAGAAAACAACTTGTCAGTTTTTTTTTCTTCCTTATTTTGGAAAAGAATAAATAAGAAGGAATAAACTATCTAGAGGAGAAAAAAATTTTTTCTTCTCTGTATATAAACACTAAGGGGGAAATCTGAGAGAAGAAAATAATCAACTTGTCTGTTTTTCTACCTCCTTTGTGAAACGAAAAACTTAAGGGGTAAAAACTAAACCGTGTGGAGAAAAAACAACTGGCCAGTTTTTTCTCCCTTGTTTTTGAAAAGAACAAATAGTGCGGAAAAATTAACCTGAGGGGAGAAGAAACACTTTTTCTGTTTTATCCTTCTTTGAACTAAAAAGAAACAACTAACCAAGAGGGAGAAAAAACAGCTAGTCAGTTTTTCTTTCTTTCTGTGAAAGGAAAATATTAGGGGGGAAATAATCAGAGGGGAGAAATGAATGGTCAGTTTTTTTTCTCCCCTGTTTTTGAAAAGAAAAAAAAGAGTGTGGAAAAAACTAGCCAGATGGGAGATAATACCAGCTGATTTGTTTTTCTTCCTTGTTTTTTTTTCAGAAATTAAGTGGAGAAACTAACCGAGGGAGGGGACCAACAGGTAAACGGAAACAATTGGGGGTGGGGGGGGTGGGGGCGGAACTAACTAAAGGGCAGAAGCTGGTTTGACTTCTCTCTTTTTGTAAAAGGAAGAACTTTAGGGGTAGAAAACTAACAGCGGGGTAGAACTTTTTCCCTGGGGAAAGAATCTATCAATTTTTTCCCCCAGGCAGGAAATCACTGTTTGTTACTTTCCGGTACTCAAGTAGCAATTCAAAGTACTACAAAGCCACAAAATGCTTTTCTGCAGAGGACACTTTATCATGGCAGTAGAACAAATCAGCAGATTTAAATCATATCGCTATTAATGTAATTTTTTATTTCAATTATTTTATTCTATGTACGCCAGTTTCTAAGTTCATAAGTGGCATTCCGGAATTTTTTGTAGAGGAAAGGTCGACTTCAACAGACATAGGCAGGCATGGCAAAGACGGTAGGATGACTGATCTTCCCCTAAATTGTCACTCACGATTTAGCCGAACGTTTTGCTAATGGTTGCTTAGCGTATGACAGAACTTTATACCGTAAAATGAAAAAAAAAAAACACTGAACAGCGAACCGCTGAATGAAAATACGAAATTTAAGAAGGTAAAAATAGAGGCGTAAAGCGATAACACAAACACATACTTATCGGCGAGATGGTGGTACGATGAGTCTAGATTTAAATGTCATAATAGATGAATTAGACTAGTTCGCCGAATGAACATACGTTAGTCTTTACATCGAAATATCGCATCGAGCCCCCACAGTTTGATAACTGAAAGTCGAGGCCCCGACTGATAAACTGATTTTCGCTCCGTCTATTATCATGTTTTCGCTCTGATTTCTTGTCTTTTAAACTTCTTCATTCTCATGTTTCTGTTTTAATCAAATCTGTTTTAATTTATTCGAGCATTTTACCTCAACCATCTGTTGAATGAAACTGTTCAAACCGTTCAAAACGTTAGCCGATTGATAATCTGGCAGATGATTTGCTTCTAACCTCTTATACTGGTGCAAGTGTTCTAAAATGGACAGTGTAGACATTGGTGAATATAGTACAGCATGGGTATAATACAGAATAATGTGATTTAACCTCGCATAATCCTATCTGTCATGTGTTACAGTTGTTTCACATGTTTATAAATGAGACATTTTGATTTTGTTGCAAGCAAAAGTGTAGTTTCCTCGTATTGAAATTATATAGTTATACTTCGTTTTATTATTGGATTGTAAAACATTGATTTTTTTCCATAAACAAACTGACAGAACATCTGAAGCAGTAAAACATTACACATACAAATTTTACTAATTTTCTTTGTTGTGAACAAAATTATGACAATTGTGTCTAAAACCGTTTTTATTTCCACTGAATTGTGTAAGCGCATACGAAGGTAATTTATAGATATATACTCTTGTAAGTACTTGCATGAGGCAAAAAATGTCATTCTTTGCGAGCACAGGTTTAAAGTAAATACAAAAAACTTCAAGTATTGATAAGCAAAACTTTTATAAAACCCATGTCTGTTAAATAAGGGACTTTATTTAATGTTTTTCTGTTTCTGAAAATTGTATGTTCTATATATACACGTTATACAGGTTATCTATTTGATAAAGGTTCTGTATAATAATATTAAAATAGATAAAACTGTGGAAAGTCATATATACTGATTTATATTTACAGTAAAAGAAAGTGATACACAGTTGAGAGAATATGAAGCGAGCTTAGTCCATGCCGATTATCGGCGTGATACAAAGTTCGGCAGTGGATATGATAAGAGATCGGCTCGTGTTGGTTATCGAGAGAACCTGGAGATAAACAGCGCTTTAAAGAACGGGAATGACGACTCGCCGGACAACAAAGGTCTTAGGCGCCAGCGAATACCATATAACGAAACATTGTTACATATGTTATTTTGGGTAGATGCTTAAAGAAAATGAGCAGTTCACTGCCGTTCGAGCTGAAACAATTAATAAAAACCAAAACACATTTTCACTATTTGTGGTATATTTAATGAATATTTACAGCTTACATTTTGTCAATTTATGGCTGTCAGAGGTGAGTGTACAAAGCAAGTTCATGTTATCCTGTATACACCTCCAAGTCAAAACGCGTAGCTATGTCACTGTCTTTACAGTTCGCACCAATTAAGTTTGAAACGTTTCATTATTTATTTCATAATGCAGATCCCAAATAACGCCTTTGTTCTATAACATTCACTTCCAATTACACATGTTCGCCGTAACTGAAAATGAATACGATCATGTAAATGTAATTCTATCCCAATAAGACATTCTGCTATGCTAATTATCTTCAGAAACAGTTAATGAAAAGGCCTTAGGAACGTTCATTACTGTTGAAATCTGGTCTGATTCACATACATTTGCTTTAAATAAGATCCATACATTCAGTCCCTAGTTTATAATCATTTTCCATGTCAGAACACGTAGTAGTAACACGGAAAGTTAAAAATAAAGTTGAACATATTGCTCGGACCATACGATGACTTTCTCACTCTGTAGGAATATTCCAGATGTCATTTAGAATTTCATTTCAAACACGGTTAGGGGCTAGATTAAAATCCATCTAACATTTTCTAAGGCACAAAACTGAAAACATATTAACAAGTTCTGGCAAAACTGAAAGGTTTGTTTTAGAATAAGGTTGCAAGAGGCAGTTTCACCGAACACAGAATTAGTTAGAAGTAGCTGTAAGAATTTCAAACAGATGATGAAAAGAAGGTACTGTATAGGTATGATTAACACATAAGCTGTTAACACTGCAACTGCATATAAAAGATATAGGACTGCAAGGCTTTCTTTAAACATCAAAAATGAAACATAAGAACAAAGGCCCTGTAAGCGGAATGTTATACTACGCAAGAAGCTATTTGTCAGCCGGTATTCTAAATTTGAATAGACACCTTCATTGTACAAAATCACTTTGTAGCAATAAACTTTATTTCGCTAAATAGGATGTAAGATAAAATAATAAAATAATGCCAACGGCTATCTGAATGTCTAAAAAGAGAACGAGCTGATTTTTTGGTTAATTTTGAAACTATTACTCGGTATTCGTCCTGGATGTAAAGTTTAATCCTAGAGTGGTTTATTAAATATTACTTTTTAATTAAATCAACTATTCACATAAACACGAAACATAGCCAAATGTTTACATTTAGTCGCAGCTGATGAAAAGGCAAAGAAAAATCCTCTTCAGCCTGACATGATAGTTGTATATGAATTATAATAACATTATTGTATACATGGACAGGGTTACTTGTTTTGAAAGACACTACGACAGTCTACGTACTGGGACAGAATAGTTACGTTACCTAGTCATCGTAAATTAACATACTGATAAAAATGACTAAATGTAAGAGTGTCATAAGAAGTGGGGGCGTATTAAAAGAGTATTGTTAAAGGAGAAAGAATCAAGAATCAAGAGCGACATCTTTATCCTCAATACAAAAACGTTCGATCTCTATTACAAGGATATATAAAAACACCCAAACACGAGCCATAGTGCGCATTTTATTCTGACATTTTTCCCAACTTACAGTTACCTAAGAGGTTTGGAAAAGATTTCAATACTTTCAAGTGAGTAAGAACGGTGAAACAATATTCTGATGTGGAACTTCCTTTTGAGCTACAAAAGTATTAAAATGTAAAACCGACTCGACCTGTTCCCAGATTCCTAGAAGAGCATCATATGTATTCCTGGAAACCAATATTTTTTTCTGATGTGTTTTCATAAAAATTGCATTTTTGATGATATATTTAAAATATAATTGATATTCAAAAACTTCCTAGACATATAGAACAAGTGAAGGATCATAATTTTGTTTCACATAATCATGATTATATAATAAGAAAAAATTCGTGAAAAACACTCTTATGGTATTAGTGAATGGAACAGTAAGAAATATTGTTTAAGTCCTGCACAGATTCACTATATTGCACTTCGATACAACATGTACAATGATACAGTTTTCTTCTTGGGTAATCAAAAGTTAAATATCACATCACAATTTTTTGAAAAAGAATTAGCATGTGTCCTTTTCTAAGATTTAACATTCCTACAGACATGTTTAATCATTGAAATTCAGATTGACTGGGATTGTTTCTATAAATTGTATTATCTTACTATTGCAAAGACAAGTCTGAAGTTTTGTCTTAAAAATCATTATTTTGGACATGCATAATTTAACTTTGTGAAACAGTTTAGGTTAGAGATTTTTTTAGAGTTTATTAATTTATTCAAAAGGCTATCAGCCCATCATTGCATAACAAGCACACATACAGATATAACGAACAATAAAAACATATATATTAAATTTGAGAAGGTCTGGCAAATAATTTGTACGACCTTTTCATTTAATATTAATGATTTAAATTATAATACAATGTTTCTGTTAATTACATCACACTATATATAATATCGATATGGTAGACATATTCTTATAATAAGTTTTCTCTTAAAGTATAATTAAGGAGTAAACTTAAGATATAGCGTATGCGTTTTTGAGGAAAGGGCCCCAGAATAGTACTTATATTACTTGACCATAAATATTCTTTCAAAATATATTCTTAACGGATTTAGAAAAGTATCTACATGTACATTGTATCTATATTTATGCAGAGCGTTTATATCTTTAAATCGGGCAAGAATTAAAAAAAAAAACACTTACAAAATAACAGTGAATTATAGGAATGTTAGGTAAAGGAGAAAAGCCGAAAACTTTCCATTATGTGAAAGAATGGACAAATCGAGGCGCAAAGCGCCGAGATTGTCCATTCTTTCACATAATGGATAGTTTGATGTTTTTCTCTGACTTAAAACATGGTCCTCACGAAAAAGTCAAGATTGTCGTGATATGTATATTCTCTAATATTTCTCTCAGCAATACAATTCTTTATTGTCTCTCAACAAACTAAACAGTCACGGAGTTAATAATTTCATTCAAAGATTATTCAATTAAGATTTTAAACATTAATGATATTCATGCTGATCTGCAGTTTGAATAGTCATTTGGCTATATTTGCATGTTTTGAAATACATTTACAAAACTAAAATTTAACTTGGTCTTATGATATGTGCATGAGTAGTTGTCTACGTTTTTTTTTTCGTGCTGAATTTGCAGTTTTATTTGATATCGAGTAATTTGATTCAAAAACGGGTCCAGTTGAAGAAATTCTAAAATGTATGTATATACTTTTCAAATATTACTCAGCATTTTTAATCAAACAATGAAACAGACATGCAAACAAAATTCCATTTTTACCATAAAATCGTTTTTTTTCTCTCAATAAGTATTAGTTATGAATATAAAATTTAATCTAATTTCTTTCCATTTCTGCTTTTGGAACTCTTTTTAGCTCACCTGAGCCAAAAGCTCAAGGTGAGCTTTTGTGACCGCTTGATGTCCGTCGTCTGTCGTGTTTTTCTAAAAATATATTCTTCTTCAAAACTGCTAGGCAGATTTACACCAAGCTTCACAGTAATGTTTCTTGGGTGGCCCCCTTTTAAAATTGCCCAAATAATTAAAATCCATTTAGAACTGTGTTTGCCATAGCAACCGAAAGGAAAATTTTCAAAAATCTTCTTCTTAGAAACTGTTAGCCGGATTTCAAAACTATTTTGTAGAAATGATGTCTATGTGACCCTCTACCAAAATTGCTTAAGCCGTTCTATTTCGGTAATAAACATGGTCGCCAGATAGCGGGGCTTATTTTCCCTAAATGACTATTGTAAATTTCAAAATTCTTCTTCTTCAAACCAACAGGGCAGATTTACACCAAACTTCTCAGAAATGATCCTTGGGGGCCCCTTTCAAAATTGCCCAAAGAATTAAAATCCATTCAGAACTGTGGTTGCCATGGCAACCGAAAGGAAAATCTTCAAAAATCTTCTTCTCAGAAACTGTTAGCCAGATTTCAAAAATATTTTGTAGAAATGATTTCTAGGTGACTTTCTACCAAAATTGCTTAAAATCTGGAAAATAGATCCCTCGGAAGCACCGAGAACAAAGCAAACAGCGAAAATTGCAGACTCGGTTTTATTGAGTCTGTTCATG
The DNA here is from genome assembly GCF_021730395.1 of Mercenaria mercenaria. Classification (NCBI taxonomy): domain Eukaryota; kingdom Metazoa; phylum Mollusca; class Bivalvia; order Venerida; family Veneridae; genus Mercenaria; species Mercenaria mercenaria. Next base: position 62,719,591 of record NC_069371.1, on the reverse strand, counting down.
AGCAGTAATGGAATATGCAACACTGCTCACGCCCCCTAGCACCAGCCATTCTATTTGTTAAAATTCATGGCCGTCCGGGGGCGGGGCATATTTTCCCTATATGACTTTATTGTGAATTTCAAAACTCTTCTTCTCTGAGACCTGAAGACATAGAGCTTAGATATTTTGTTTGTGGCATTGTCTAGTGGATTTTTACCAAGATTGTTCAAGTTATGATCCCAGGGTCACTACTGGTCCCGCCCCGTGAGTTTACATAGAGTTCTATAGGAAAAGCATAAAAAATGTTTTTCTCTGAAACCGAGAGGCACAAAGCTTACATATTTTACATGTGGCATCGTCTAGTAGTCCTTTACTAAGATTGTTTAAATCATGACCCAGGGTCCATTTAAACCCCACCCCGGGGTCACTTAGTTTTTATACAAGTTGTATAGTAAAAAATATACTTCAAAAATTATCTGATCATATTTCCTAGATCGTTTAATTATAATTACCTCATGACCCCAAGTATTTAGGGGCCACTTGACAATGACCTTGACCTATTGACATACTTTCTTGTTTTTTTTTAAGATACAGCCTTGAAATCTGGATGACATATACAGTTTTGCACACCGATCTTAAAACTAACTTTTAGTGACCAACCATGAATATGACCTACTGGCCTACTTTCTTAATATTTTAGCATCAGTTTGACATTTGAAATATGTAGCTCATATTAATAAGGTGAGCGATCAAGGGTCATCCTGACCCTCTTGTTTTAACCCTTAGCCTGCTAAATTTCTAAAACTGACTAGTCCATCATTCAATTTGGGCCACAACCGTGTTTTAATGTGAAATATATATGGTACTTAACACTGTAAAATATATCAAAGATATTTTTCAATGTTAACACTCTATAAAATTGGTAAACGTAGTTAAAGCATTATGTCAAAAAAATCTATGTGTTTTTATGTAAATTTTGATATCTTTTACGTGTGAACACCATATTGCAATTTCATTAGTGACATTTCTCTGAAAGAAATTAATATTTTCTATATCATCTCCAAATGTTACCTATCACGATAATGGTCCTTACTTTAATCAACAGGAAGGCTAAAGTCTGCATTGAAACCTCGATTGCGTGTTTGTTGTTGACTCCTTAATTAGTTTCTATATCAACAGTTTAATTCGTTTTACATTTCATATGTAATTATACACACTATATCTGTATATTTCATCAATATATAATATTCACAGCATTGGTAAGATGTACTCTTGTAATTTTCGGCGAATACAGAAAGATGAAATTTTACGTTGTGACTTTGCTGCTGGTTCTTGCGCTTGTGACAGAATCTACATATAAGTACAATTATTTTTTATTGTATGGACAATAATTTATGAATGTTTCATTTTAAAATCCTAAATACTGAAAGCGACATTTTTTGTTTTATTTGACTTGAAGATTTATTTAACTTTATATATTTAATACCTGTATTTTGTCACAGCTGAGTTTCATAATAGTGTACGTTACCAGAAAAAAAGAAGAGAAAAGAATTCCGCTTACGTTTGTGCTAAGGGCGTGAGGAGGTGCACATATTATTACCCCTCACGAACAGACTAAACAATAATAAAATCTGTAAAAAGAAAAAAGAATGCAACCAAGAAGAATAATAGCAGACTTGACTGAGTTTGTTCATGAGAGGTAATGAAATATGCAACACCTCTCACGCCCCCTAGCACCGGCTTAAGCGGATCTCTGTTACACATATGTTGAATGGACTCCATGATTCCAAGACCAGAAAATATAACAACACTGAATCCAAGTACCGGGAGTCATTTTTACAGCCGCCACACGGCACTTAAAGATTGCTGATAGTAATTAAATCTGTAAAAAGATCATTTGGAAGCAAAGAATGCAACCAAGAAGAATAATAGCAGACTCGGTTTGATTGAGTCTGTTCATGAGAGGTAATTAAATGTGCTACACCTCTCACGCCCCTAGCAACGGCTTAAGCGGAACTCTATTTCACATATGTTGAATGGACTCCATGATTCCAAAGGACCAGAAAATATAACAACACCTAGACTATTTTACAGCCGCTACATGGCACTTTCAAAGATTGCTGTTGTGACAGTTAATAAAATCTGTATAAACTAAGTCTGCTACAAATTTGCTTGCTTGTGTTCTATGATTCCAATGGACCTTCTCAGTTTTCATACTTCATAACTGTTTACAAATCAAACTTGTGGAACATATTTTACTGTAAGTCTTGCTTTTAGTATATGCATTTTTAAAACATATAATAGATGTTTAAGTCATAATGGAGTGAATCAACTTAATGCAAAAGAAATGTTTATTTATAGAGAATGATCTCAAAACTCGTTTTAAAGCAGCAGAAACAACAAAAGAAACAATGCGCTCAAATGGCTTCTACAAATGTCAACTTCAGTATTTCAACAGTTTTTTTACAATCTATTGGAATATAACTGAGTATCTAAAATTACAAACTGCATTCATTGTATGACCAAAACAATAACTCGTAAAATATTTACGATGATGTCCGATATCAAGAAGTGACTTGCAGCTTATCTGGACAAGACTACATCTGGACGCTAATGAAATAGTTATTTCTTTAACATTAAGGAATACCAAGCTCCTTAGTTACATACAAATACTTACAAACAACATGACTTCTTTTGTCACCATGGCAGCGGGACAGGTCGTAAACCAAATTATAAGAGTTAAATCACATCGCAAATGAGAACAACTACTTTCCAATCGCTTTGCTCTAGTCACCCCGACTGCTAAGATCATTTCCGGTTTTACTTATATAGGAAGAGCCTTTACGATAGAACCAAAGACCTGTTACAGAACAATTATTATAGAGAAGTTCAGTCGCGACTAAGCAATACTTTTGTTATCTAATTTAATAATGTTGGTTACTTAGAACTGAATTCATATCAGAAATATTAGTTTCATTGACATATATAAAATTTGGCAACTACCTCTCGCATGTATGTATTTCATTTAGTGAGTATCGAATGTTAGCATGTATGCTATCTAAATATCTAAAAAAAACAGCGGTTACATCTTAAAAATAGAAGATATCCGGGCTCTACTTTAACTTATTGCCACACGCAGCAGTTTAGATAATTCTACTAACCCATCTGTAACTTCCGTCTTCTTGCTCAAAACGACATCTAAGCGATAAGTGTCCGATGTTATATCAAAAAAATGCTCTAAAATATGGATTAAACAACAGGCACTGTTCACTTTTTAGTATTTACCAGATTCATATGGCCCTCTGTGTCCGAGTAGTGAAGGTCGCTAACTTTATATCAGTTACTTGGGGCGTTGAATTCTTCATGTGATGAACATCCAGCTGGCTTACGGAAGGTCGGTGGTTCTGCCCAGCTGCCCGACTGTGATGAAGTAATGCATGGAGTGGCACTTGGGATCTTCTTTCACCTTTAAAAACTGAAAAGTAACCATATGACCTATAACTGTTTCGGTGTGAAGTTAAACCTAATAAAACCAAACCAAATTAATAGCCGAATATAGTGCAGAATATATTTGAATTTTAGCCAGTAGACAAGTTATCCATTTTGTAGCTATCCGGATACCTTTTTATGAATGTAATAATTAAAAGCGTAAAAGATTAGCCAACACAAAGTGAAATCTGATTTTATCACTATATAAAGTCCTATACTTATTTATTTTGCAGCATAATTGATAGGTGAACCTGGCAGGAAAAGATATGTCCCGGTTTTCGGCACTACATTTCTTCGGAAAGGGAAGGTAATATATGGTAACAACAGGAATGAAAGGTTGACTAAAACACGTCTGTCTGCGGGATTTTCAAGGATGCATTTGCCTTGGTCTCCAAGATAACCAATGAAAATGTTAAATAGCAGATGACCATTTTCAATGACAAACCTGTAGCTGAATACAGTGGTACAATAGTTCTAGCTTGTGTATTTACTCTTTTATAATCCATTCCCACTACTCCATTACCTGTTTCAACCGCCTCGGTAGCCTAGTGGTACAGCGTGCGCTTCGAGAGCGGGAGGTCGTGGGTTCGATCCCCGGCCGCGTCATACCAAAGACGTAAAAAATGGTACTAGCAGCTTCTTCGCTTGACGCTCAGCATTAAGGGGATAGTGCTAGGACTGGTCAGCCCGGTGTCAGTATAATGTGACTGGGTGGAGTATCATGCCACGTGTCTACGGTGTGATATTCCAGTGGGGCAGCACTATAAAGTTGGGCATTGTGCTCACTGCTACAAGTAGACACCGTCGTTTATATGACTGAAAAATTGTTGACAAAGATGTTAAACCCGAACACGCACACACACACACACCATTACCTGTTTCACACAAAGTGCTGAAAAAAAAACTTTTAATGTTCTGTCTAAAGACACTTTCAGTACTAATGATAAAGTCCCGTTTTCAAAGTATCTGTATAAAGCCAATTCGGCTTGCCTGTTACTGCATGTAAACTGCAAAGTAAAAGCGTGTGGGAGTTGTTTTTCAAGCCTATATATTCGGACAAAGTATCATTTTTATATATAAGTTAATTTATATTTCAAAGCCGAAGGATATTAGTATTTCTACGAAAGTATATACATGTATAAAACTGTTTTAATCAACACATATAGCAATATTAGTTAGCTCGAGTAATCAACGCATTTTTGAAGATACGAAACTGTCAGTGATACTATTTCTTATACACTGTATACTCCAAGAAACACCGAGTATTATAATTATCAAACGTTTCTATCATTTGAAACTAAACAATTTGCTCGGATCAAACCTTGGAAACGTAGAAATTGTCGTAGAATATCAACTTCCCATTAAAGTAAGATACTCTTTGAAACAGAGACAGTTTCATACAATGCAGAACCGAATTATGTACGGCTGTAAGGGTCCTAACAAATGCCAAAAGAAAAAAAAACGATACTGGCTTGGCATAACAAATCAAAACATACTCGCGATTCTACTACCAAAATATAATCTTTAAGAAATACAAAATGTGATACTACCAACTGATAACGTTTGTCAACTTATAGCCAGGATTCAGATCGATACAAAATATGAGAAGAAAGGCCCTATATACAAAATGTGATACTACCAACTGATAACGTTTGTCAACTTATAGCCAGGATTCGGATCGATACCTCTAGGGTACAAAACCACCTTGTTATTATACGCTTTATTACGCTAGTTGCAAAGTAAATCACCAGAATGTTTGATTAAAAGAAAATAGTGTCCCTATATATTTGGACGGTGATTTGTTTCAGCGTAAAGTAGAACCACATGTTTTGGGTAAATTAAGAAAAAGCAACTCTGTAAATGTCCCTCTTTCTAATCCTATAGTTGTCTTTTCAATATTACTGTGACAATTAGATTGACGTATCTTCATAGAACGAAACATCACCGCGTGTAATTTACTTTTAGTCCAAATTCATGAGATAATAGCTAGAAAGCGTGACAGAATATTTAGAAATAAATCAAATAATTTAATGTTGTATTAATGAATATTGAATAAAATTGTATAAATGCATATTTTACGTTTAGAAAGACAATAAACGTCCTCGAGAAACTTAAATTATTTCTATTCAAACGATTCCCATACAAATTATCAAAATCACTATTTTCCAACATTATTCAGCTAGTTGCGTTACATGTACCAGAGTTGTCAAAATCAAGAAAGTTGCTTTACTCTAGGTCTACAAGTTCAAAACCTTTAATGGATATACTTAATAGGGCACGCGTATTTTCTCAAGGTGTAATTTCTGTAACACAGAAACGTTTTAAGTAAATAAAAACTTCATGCTACAAGCGTGCAGTTTTTTATTTTTCTTTTCTTTTTGAAAAAATTTGTCTAAGACTTTCAGAAGTCTGAACTAAATACAAGATGTAACTACTTAATCAATAAATAACAAGGAATAAAAATACATTTTTGAGGGCAAGTCAAAGCTTTAGACTCAAAACATTAAATGAACATAGACTTTCGAAAGCCTTAATACTATAAGACCATAAAATGATCATCTTTGCTATTGTTTTTGACAAGGTATTTACTGATTTCAAAAATAAATGTATACCTGATTGTTTTCATGTTAATTTATTTACATCTTTAGAACGACCATAAATAAAAAAAGGTAGATTGAGGGGAACTCTTAGTGCAAAGGTAACTTCTCATTGCATGGTCCTTACTAATTAACATGGTGACAAATATGAATCAATGCCTCGTTTTCGTTGTAACAGTTATGCTCTGTACCGTTAATAAGTTTCAAAATTAACTATTTTTAATTAGTAAAATACATGCATTTTCATACGTTATTATTTCTCACGCACGAGTTGAGCGTTGCACACTACCTTTGTATATTTGATAATTTAACTCGAAGTGTTAAGTTGCACGTTTTAGCAAGAAATATGAAACTGTACCCTTTAGCTTCGCTTCTGGTAGTTACGTTTGTGGCTGCGGAATCTGCTGTAATTAAGTGTGTTTACTTTTATTTTACTAATATTCAGTACATTATATTTGTGAACCTTCTCTCATTGTTCAAGGTTAAAAGCTTACATTTCAAGAAAACAGTTTGTGGATTCTTAAAATACAATGTTTATATAATTATGTTGTTTGATTATCGATCTGTATTAATCTAAATCAACTACACAACACGCCAAACATGTGATGCGACTCTACAAAACTTACTACTTACTCTATTTATAACCCTGGAAAAAGGGAAAACTAAAATATTAACCCTTATTTCGGACTGAGTACTTTGACACACATTCATGGCCCATAGGTCAATGCTCAATGCTCCTAAACTACATACTTTAAGACATTATGTCGAGATGAAGACACGAGGACGCGACACACACACACAGGGCGGTGATACGACGTTTTATATCCGCCGACACGAAGGTTTGCCAACAAAATATCACGGTTTCATTATTTAAGCTTAAATAATTATTGTCTTTGCTCGCACGCAAAGACACAAGGACACAACAATTCAGCAGGGTTCATCGGTCGTGTCTTCGTGTATTCGGTTCTTAAGGGTAAAGATACAAAAGTTAGGTTAACTGCCCGCCGTTACGTAACTGACATACTGTTGAAAAACGGCGTTAAACGGCGTTAAACCCAAAACAATCAAAAAAGATACAAAAACATGAAATGACAAAAATAAGCTACCATATATTTTAACTGTTTTGTTCGAGACACACCAACTGCGAAAAGTCGACATTTAAATGACAAAATATTGCGGGGTTGCCAAGTGGAAATTTTAGAGATTCGTTCCGCGTTTATACCGGCTCGCCTTTCCGCCATTCGACCCTTTCCATGCCTCTCTCATATGAACTTATATTCTCCTCGTTTTTGTTGGGTAAATAAATGAGCGAAAAGAAAAAATGACACAAATCAGTAAGAATTTCAAAGTGGTTAATTCACTTTAGAATAGTCACGAGAGTTCAACAGGGCAAATGGACATCTACCGAGCAATAAGTAAATCCGCCATTATTAAATTTTAACTTATGTCGTTTTGACCTCGACACCCCCTCGAACCAAGTTGCACAGAACGTTCGCCAATGGATAAGCTGACTGACGACTGACAACTTTACTTTTTTGCTGTGCTTCTTATGTTGATGAAAATACCTCAATAGTATACAGATTAAGCAAAAGTAACAGATCAAATTTAACCAGTTTCATTGATGATTCTATCATAATTCGATTTGTCTGATAGTTTAATAAGGAAGGAAGTCAAGCGTTGTGGGTTCTGCAATATACAATGATTGACACCGGACCGGTGATAGAACATGACGTCAATTATGACGTACAATTGCCTCATGACGTCCCGTTCCTTACTGAATATTGATTGATTAAGAGATATTATTTATTTCGTATAATGAAAGTCACCATAACTGTTTAAACAATAGTTCAATGAGCATGTCAGCATGTATGGTAAATTGTTCAGACGCTTGGATATTTAACCACTTGGCCTAACGCCCTCGTGGTTCAATTCCTATGCATGTGAACTCTGAACCGTGGTAAATCAGACAATAAACCACGCAAGGGTCTTGATCATTTAACAAAAAAAAAAGACAGAAGGGCGTAAACATTTTAAAAAGTAGACATTTTATCTGTCTGATAACGGTTAGGTCACAATTATCACATGAAAATCGGTAAATATCGATAAAAAACGGGAGAAGAAGTAAACACACAGTAGTAGATCTATCTGACTTTATCACTGTGTAGAAGCATATACTTATTCATATATGCAGCACCAAGAAAAAGTATCATACTCGTAAATTGTAAATATGACTTGGTTTGATCAACTGAAGATAGCCCCTCGTAAATCAAAGAATAGGAATGACGAATCGTTTGAAAAGAGAGACCATCACACGGACCCCCATTAAGAAAACACAACTGAATGATGGTAATCAGATGTATTAGATGACCATTGCTAGTAACAATCTAAATAAAGTATTGCAAGAATACTTGGTTGTGTATTTGTTATGCCTACCCCTCAAGAAGAAAGGAAGAGACTGTCATTCCGTCAAAAATCGTTTCCTCTATGTATCTTTCTAGCCTCTTGATGCATTTTCTAATACCTGGCAACAAATATGAACTATAAATAAAACAACATCGCACTCAACTGTCGGCCACGCAAGTTCAAGGTCAAGGTCGCAAGGTGAGATCAAAGGTCATATAGCGATTATTTTGTGTCCACTTTGTAACAACGGAAAGTTAAAAATAAAACTGACCATATTGCTGGGACAATACGACGACTTTCCAACCACTGGAGGAATATTCCAGATGTCATTACAAATTTCGTTTGAAACACGGTTAAGCGCTAGATTGAACCCATCTAACATTTTCTAAGGCGTAAAACTGAACAAAATATTTACATGTCATGGCAAAACTGAAAGTTTTATTGAGCATAAAGTTCCAAGAGGCAGTTTCATTGAACACAGAATTAGTAATAAGTAGTTGTAAGAATTTCAAACAGATGATGAAAAAAGGTACTGTATAGGCACGATTAACAAGCTGTTAACACTGCAACTGCCTATAAAATATACAGGACTAAAAGACCCTGTTTATAAGCGGAATATTTTACTACGCAATAAGATATTTGTCAGCCTGCATTCTAGATTCGAATAGACACCTTCATGGTACAAAATCACTTTGTAGCAACACATTTTATTTTGCTAAATAGGATGTAAGATAAAATAAGAAAATAATGTCAACGGCTATCTGAATGTCTGTAAAAAAGAACGAGATGATTTTTTTTTGTTAATTTAGACTATCTAACTATTACTCGGTATTTGTCCTAGATTTTATATAAGTTTTTTTATTTTCCAAGAGTCGTTTATTAAATATTACTTTTTAATTAAATCAACTATTCACATAAAGATGAAACATAGCCAAATGCAATTTACATTTGGTCGCAGCTGATGAAAAAGCAAAAGAGGAATTCTCTTTAGCGTGACATGATATATAAATTATCATAACATATTAATCTATATTAATACATATTGAATACATGGAGTGCGTTACGTGTTTTGAAAAACAATAATTACATGCAAATGAAAATATAAATTACTTCTTTTTTTCTAAATATGCCCCCCTCCCCACAGCTTCATGGTTTTCGCAACTAATTAAATGTGTCACACATACGTTACATATTATGATGACAATCAGAACGTGTATTTCATTTTTAATGTAAAAAGTGACAATCTATTCATCAGGATATGAATTAATTAAGAACGTTATTCCCGGCTGGTTAGTCAAAAGACTGCGGATCGGGAACTCACGAGTTTGAGTTTGATGTCTGGACCCTCGGAGGCGATTTCTTCCGATGATGATTTGACAGAGGTCATTACGTCTACGTACTGGGACAGAATAATTACGTTACCTAATAATCGTCAATTAATAGAAATTACTGACAAAAACGACTTAATGTAAGAGTATCATAAGACGTGGGGGCGTATTGAAAGAGTATTGTTCAAGGAGAAAGGGGATGTAATATCAGAATCAAGCGCAACATTTTTAACTTCAGTACAAAAACGTTCGGTCTGTATTACAAGAGCAAATTTTGAAGATACCAAATTGTAAACAATGTTCTGATGTGGAACTTCCTTTTTGAAAATGTTCAGTCCTTTTGAGCTACAAAAGTATTAAAATGTAAAACCGACTCCACCTGTTCCCAGATTGCTAGAATAGCATTATATGTATTCCTGTAAAAAATGTAAACTTTTGAAAACCAATTTTTTTTTCTGATGTGTTTCCATGAAAATTGTATTTTTCATGATATATTTAAAATATAATTGATATTCAAAAACATCCTAGACATAAAGAACAAGTGAAGGATCATAATTTTGTTTAACATAATTAAGAAGAAATTCGTGAAAAACACTGCTATGGATTTAGTGAATGGAACAGTAAGAAATATTGGGTGGACGGATAGCTCAGTGGTTTGCACACTGGCCAATCCTGAGGTCGGGGTTCGATCCCCGACAGCTACTCGGGAATTTTCAGAAACGCTTTTCAGTGTTTCCCACCCAACTAGAGGTGTACTGGTCAGGAACCCAGGCAATCCTTGCGTGTATCAGTGCTATACACTGGGCACGTTAAAGAACCAGGCTGTCTATTCGAAACGAGCTAGGCTAAGTTAGCCGGATAAGCCTGTATCTGATTTCTGATCTCTCTGTCGTGGGGGCTTTGTCTCACTCTGTCCCTCTGGTCAGATCGCTCTGTGTCTGTACTAGTAGAGGATGAATTATGCGCCCTGTGTGGCTGTATTTGAACTATGTAAAGCGCCTTTGGCGCTATATAAATCAAGTATAATTCAATGTACAACGCCAGTGAATATACTATGTGTAAAATTAGGCGTTTAATCAAATAAAGCAGTTTCAGTTTTTTCAGTTTCAAATATTGTTTTAGTATGCACATATTCACTATAAAACAGAATAGGATTTGCACTTCGGTACAATGATACAGTTTTCTTCATGGGCAATCAAAACTTATGACAGAAAACATCACAAATATCTGAAAATGAATTAGTGTCCTTTTCTAAGATTTAACGTTCCTACAGACATATTTAATCATTGAAATTCAGATTGACTGGGTTTGTTTCTATAAAATTTATTATCTTACTATTGCAAAGACAAGTGTTAAGTTTTGTCTTAAAAATCATTATTTTGGACATGCATAATTTAACTTTGTGAAACAGTTTAGTTTAGAGTTTTTAAGAGTGTATTAATCTATTCCATAAGGCTATCAGCCCATCAATGCATAACAAGCATACATACAGATATAACGAACAGTGAAACATATATATAACTACACCCTTTAATGTTGAGAAGGTCTGGCAAATAATTTGTACGACCTTTTCATTTAACATTAATGATTTAAATTATAATACAATGTTTCTGTTAATTACATCACACTATATATAATAATGATATGGTAGACATATTCTTATAATTTATGACTCTCATAAGTTTTCTCTTAAAGTATAATTAAGGAGTGAAATTAAGATATAGCGTATGCGTTTTTGAGAAAAGGGCCCCAGAATAGTACTAATATTACTTGATGATCATAAATATTCTTTCAAAATATATTCTTAACGGATTTAGAAAAGTATCTACATGTACATTGTATCTATATTTATGCAGAAAGTTTATATCTTTAAATCAGGCAAGAATTAAAAAAAAACATTTAAAAAACAGCATTTTGTTACATATTATTCTGTGAATTATAGGAATGTTAGTGTGAAAATATATGGTACTTAACACTGTGAAAAATATCAAATACACTTTTCAATCTTAACCATCTATAAAATTGGTAAACGTAGTTAAAGCATTATGTAAAAAAAATCTACTTGTTTTTTATGTAAATTTTGATATCTTTTACGTGTGAACACCATATTGCAATTTCATTAGTGACATTTCTCTGAAAGAAATTAATATTTTCTATATCATCTCCAAATGTTACCTATCACGATAATGGTCCTTACTTTAATCAACAGGAAGACTAAAGTCTGCATTGAAACCTCGATTGCGTGTTTGATGTTGACTCCTTAATTAGTTTCTAAATTAACAGTTTAATTAGTTTTATATTTCATTTGTATTAATACACACTATCTCCGTATATTTCATTATTATATAATATTCGCAGCAGTGTTTTGTATTCTTGTAATATTCGGCGAACAAGAAATATGAAATTTTACATTGTGACTTTGCTGCTGGTTCTTGCGCTTGTGACAGAAACTACATGTAAGTACAATTACTTTTATTTTATGGACAATAACTTATGGATATCTCATATTGAAATCCCAAATACTAAAAGCGACATTTTTGTTTTATGTGTATTTAAGATTTATTCAACTTTATATATTTAATACCTGTATTTTGTCACAGCTGAGTTTCATAAGAGTGTACGTTACCAGTAAAAATAAGAGAAAAAAAATCCGCTTACGTTCGTGCTAAGGGCATGAGGAGGTGCATATATTATTATCCCTCATGAACAGATTAATCAAACTAAGTGTTGAATGGACTCCATGATCCAAAGGACCAGAAAATAACACTGAATCCAAGTACGGGGAGATTTTTTGTTACAGCCGCCAAACGGCACTTTTAAAGATTGCTGTTGTGATAGTTAATAAAATCTGTATAAACTAAGTCTGCTACAAATTTGCTTGCCTGTGTTCTATGATTCCAATGGACCTTCTCAGTTTTCATACTTCATAACTGTTTACAGATCAAACTTGTGGAACATATTGTACTGTAAGTCTTGCTTTTAGTAAATGCATTTTTAAAACATGTAATAGATGTTTAACTCATGTAATGGAGTGTATCAACTTAATGCAAAAGAAATGTTTCGAAACATAGTCTTTATAGAGAATGATCTCAAATTTCTCTTTAAAGCAGCAGAAACAACAATAGAAACAATGCGCCCAAATGGCTTGTATAGGTATCAACTTCAGTATTTCAACAGTTTTTTACAATCTAATGTAAATATAAAAGTGTATCTAAAATTCCAAACTGCATTGTATGACCAAAAACTATAACTTGTTAAATATTTACGACGATGTCCGATATCAAGACGTGACTAGCAGCTTATTTGGACAAGACTACATCTGGACGCTAATGAATAGTTATTTTTTTAATATTAAGGAATACTAAATTCTTTAGTTACATACTGTCAGTGGTACTAAGACTATTTCTGGTACCGTTTATAATCCTTGAAACACCGAGTATTTCAAATATCAAACGTTTCTTGCATTTGAAACTAAACAATTTGCTCGGAACAAACCTTGGAAACATAGACAATGTCGTAGAATATCAACTTTCCATGAAATTAGGGAACTCTTTGAAACAGAGACAGTTCATACAATGAGGAGGCAAATTATGTCCGTAGCTGTAAGAGTTCTTAACAAATGCTGAAAAAATTGGCTTGGCATAATAAATCAAAACATACCAGCGATTCTACTACCAACAAACTAGTCAGTTTCTTCTCATTCACCATCTATTTATCAGGATAGAGTTTGCTCCATTTTTTGAGGTAAATAAACAGAGCGAAGAAAATTGGTCATTTCCTTATCCAATGTTTGGGGTGGTAAAAACCAACTGGTCAGCTTTTCCCTTGATTTTGTACTAAAACGAAGTGGAAACAACAAACTGGAGAAGGGTGTGGCGAGAAAATTTCAACCGGTCAATTTTTATCCCTCACCTGTGTATAAAAACTTGGGGGGGGGGGGGGGGGGCGGACTAACCAGGGGGCAGACACAAACAATTTGTCAGTTTTTTCTACCTTTTCGAGAATGGAAAAATAGATTGAAAAACCTAACTGATCAGTTTTTCGCCCTTGTTTTTGAAAAAAAAAAACTAACTAAAGCAGAAAAACAACCAACAGGTTTGTTTTTTCTCCCTTCTATGGAGAAAAAAAATCTAGAAGGAATATTAAACTAACTTTGGGACAATCCGGTAGATATTTGTCCAGGCAAAGAATAAATCAGGTGTTTTCCCCTTGCAAGAAACCACCCAGTTGGTTATTTCCCAAGTGAAAAGCTGACCGTTACACAAGTACTTAATGGTTTGATATAACACTATACAACAACAGTATGTCTTCCTGCAGATAAGACTAATTTCATCATGGTAGTAGAACATATCGTCGACAAAATTATGAAAGATTTCAATCGTATCGCTTTTTATGAGATTTTTTAAATTTGATTTCAATTGTTTCATTCTAGGTACGCCGCCTCTTAAGATGTCAAGTTCAAGAGACTTAGACAGGCATAGCACTGAGGGTAAGCCAACTCAATTATAGAAAAAGTCAATCACGATTCAGCCGGAAAGTTTGTCCTTCCTAGTGCGGTTGCTAAACGCATAACGGGACTTTACACTGGAATAAAAAAACGCATTGACCATGAACTGATGAAATTGTTTGTTGTTTAATTACAGCGTTTCAACAGTATTCATCTGTAACGGCGGCAGTAACAAAACGTTTTTGGATATGGCCAGTACAAAACTGTTTTCCAGTATTGCTAACTTTTCCACTTGAATCAGAGGTTGAGGACGAATAATTTCAGACACAATGTCTTTTTTCAAATTGTCACGGTGAACATACGCCCCGCCCGGGGATCGAACCTACGACCCCGCGATCCGTAGATCTGCGCTATTACCTAGGCGGTTAGGCTGTACGCTGAGTGAAAAGCCGAGATTTAAGAAGTAAATTGTGGAGGCGGCGAGCGAAATCCCACCCTATCGCCGAGCAAATAAAAGATCGCATCGCTCCGTTACCTCGTTTATTACATGTTAACGCTCCAATCAACGGTTATTTAAACTTGTTGTAGTCGACTTGGTAATGGCTTGAACCGGCCAGCATTATGTTGTGATTTGTAAACTTTCAAAGTATTTATTTCACTAAGGACAATAATAGTTAAACAATACAACTGGATATCTGCCATACATTACGTAAGTGCCTCCTGGTTAAACCTTTAGCCATAAGCAAAATAGCTATTTTACGACTTGCTTCACAACTGTGCTAAAATAATTTAGTATAAGATAAAGCTATTCCAATTTATTTGATTCTCTTACCTTGACATTCTATCAAACAGAACTGTTCAAACTGTTAAAATGTTACCCGATGGATAATCTGTCCCATGGATAGCTTTGCTTCTTACTTGTGTGTTTTATATTGGTGTAAATGCTCCAAAATAGACATTGTATTCATTGATTAATAAATAAAAAAGGGATGACCAAATACCAAGTAGACAAGTTAAAGGCATAGGTAACATAGATTAATATGCCTTAACCAGGACTAATCCTACCTGTCATGTTTTACCACACCTGTTCATAAATGAGACATTTTGTCACAAGCAAAAATGTTGTATCTTCATCTTAAAATACTGAGTGATACTTCCAGAAGGGGTAACAACTTTACCCAGTAGACAAGTTAAAGGCATAGGTAACACAAATAAATATTGTTTAACCACGACTAATCCTACCTGTCATGTTTTACCACACCTGTTCATAAATGAGACATTTTGTCGCAAACAAAAATGTAGTCATCTTCATCATTAGATACTGAGTGATACTTCCAGAAGGGGTAACAACTTTACCCAGTTGAAAAGTTAAAGGCATAGGTAACACAGATTAATATGGTTTAACCACGACTAATCCTACCTGTCACGTTTTACAACATCTGTTCATAAATGAGACATTTTGTCACAAACAAAAATATATTATCTTCATCATAAAATACTGAGTGATACTTCATTTAATCATCAGATTGTTTAAATATGATGGTTTTCTTAAACAAGCTGAAAGAACAACACTTAAGCAGTGACGTTACTCATACGAATACATACTTTTTGTCTTTGTTGGAAACAAAGTTATTACATTGTATCTAAACTCGTTTTCATTTCTCACTCAAGTTTGTAAGCGGATGGGAAGTAAATTTATATCTCTGTTTATAAGTACATGTACTGCCATTTTTGCGAGCACAGGTTTTAAATAGATAACAAAACTTATATTGATGATAAAAAACTGTCATCAAATTCATGTTTGTTATATAACATTTTAGTATTTCATAGACTTAGAAATCAATTTTTTGGCTTTATTTAATGTGTTTCTTGCTTGAAAATTTCATGTTCTTTCTATACACTGTCAAGTAATGTCCTGTTTAATGTTTAATGTTTAATCATTGAAAATACTATATAGGTAAAATAATGATGATAAATGTAACAATGAGCCAAAGTAGGAAAGAATCTCACTTGACCACTGTGTCACGAGCGGATCCAGCTTATTGTCTCAGAGGTGGTTCGACACCCCCCCCCCCCCCCCCCCACCGGGAAAATTTTGAAATTTAGAGCTTAATCTGCATTCTGAGGCATTTTAGGAGCATTTAAGAACACCTTTCCACTGCAGTTTTAAATACAATATACCCCTTATTTTCAGGGTTTTATGTGTTAACTTGTTAAATTTGGGGAAAATGATAGAAACAAGTTTTCTTCAAGGTAGAATTCTTAGTTTCTTTTAGATAATAATATAAATATTAACTATATCGGGGTCTTACGTAGCAGCGGCCGCATATACTTTGATTGCGGTCCTTTTATTGCTTTTATCGAAAAAAAAAACACAACATTTTCTTTCCTTCTTCTCTTCTTTCCTTTTTTAAGGATTTTTCAGAGGAGGTCCGGACCCACCCTCTGGATCCGCACATGTGTGTAAAGTAATATATACTGATTTATGTTTACAGAAAAAAAAAGAGATACACCGTTATATGGATCTACGTTTACGAGCTTTATCAGTTATTATGGGTATCCCGGAAATGATGAGTGACTGGAATTCTACACAGTACCATATGTAGCGAAACCTGGAAAAAGCCGATTCTGAAAGATGTTTACATGTATAGAAAAAGAACTGAATTTTTGCTGCCTTTTTTCCTGTTTGTGTTTTTAAATTACTAACCTGTGAAACGTTTATACGTATAAACGAATCAAAAGCAAAAACGGTGGCAGTCGTATGTTTTTACTGATGACCTGAATACACACAATGGGCTTTAATATATATATATATATATATATATATATATAGATAAGTTGTCGTGCGCACGAGATAGTATGTCGTGCGCTAGAGATAAGATGTATAGCGCTCGAGATAAGATGTCGTGCGCACGAGATAAGATGTCGAGCACTCTATATCAGATGTCGTGCGCACGATAAAAGATGTCGAGCACTCGAGATAAGATGTCGAGCGCTCGAGATAAGATGTCGTTCACACGAGAAAAGATGTCGAGCGCTCGAAATAAGATGTCCTGCGCTCGTGATAAGATGTCGTGCTCACGCAATAAGATGCCGAGCGCTCGAGATAAGATATCGCGCGCACGAGATAACTTAATCTTAAAAAAAAAAAAAATGCATGTCCTAAACATACCACCGTACAAAAGCACTCTTTATACGTCTTAATTTGATATGGAAAGCTCATGTTTCAGATACATGTGTGTGTGTGTGTGTGTGTTCGGGTTTAACGTCTTTTTCAACAATTTTTCAGTCATATAAACGACGGTGTCTACTTGTAGCAGTGAGCACAATGCCCAACTTACAGTGCTGCCTCACTAGAATATCATGCCGTAGACACGTGACATGATACCCCACCCAGTCACATTATACTGACACCGGGCTGACCAGTCCTAGCACTACCCTCTTAATGCTGAGCGCCAAGCGAGGAAGCTACTAGTACCATTTTTACGTCTTTGGTATGATGCGGCCGGGGATCGAACCCACGACCTCCCGCTCTCGAAGCGGACGCTCTACCACTAGGCTACCGAGGCGGTTTCAGATACATGTAGTTCGAACATATTTTTGTCGCAAAGTTTAATTTCAGTGTTTTGTAGTTGCCAGCTTATCTATTCTTTCAGCACTTTGATTTAACACAGTATCTTTGGTGACTTCTTAATGCAAATTTTAGCTAGAAACACTGCGTTACCAAAAGCGTCGATATGTCTCCGATTTTATTTACACACGCTAAAGGCCAAACCGATTAACTGTAAAACGTTAAACTGGATACTTAGATGTTTTTTCTAGAAATGGATTTATGATGATTGTGTAATATCTTACTACATGTAGCTTAATTAAAGGAAACTTTAAGGTGCCTTTTTGTCAAAATTAATATTGCAATGGAAAACGCTTTGTGACTATATGCGACGTCGCGAAAACATATGATGAATCGTCCAATCATGAATTTGACCATCAAATTCTAATTTTCTTACTTTGTGCGTAGTAAAAAAATCAGTAAAATGAAAAAAGGAAATGTGAATGTAACTTTTTGTAGCCATATTTAGGCGTTTTCTTAACCTGACGTACGTAGATCGGGTGGTTAGAAAAAGCATAAAAAATTGCGCAACTACATCGTCAAAGTAAGAAACCATATACATGTATCTATTTGAACTAAGCATGGCAATAAAGTTTGGGAACATCGTCTCTACAATGATTTAAATCAAAGAATCACAATTATACTTTGGCCTAAAAAAATTTGTTTCCGGTATTCCGACTTACCCTTAATTTTTCGCCCGACCCTAAATGTTTTCCTTGATGTTAAAAATCATCTTACTGATGCTCTAAAGGCATAACCCCCTTATTTGTATTTTTTGACATGAAAACAATTTCTGAAAAGTCCCACTTAATCAAAAAATATTCTAAAACAATTTACCTACCTACCTATCCTAATTTTTTTGAGCACGTTACCGGAAACAAATATTTTTTACGCCTTTTGTATCCCTCTAAATATTTCTCTCGGTAATGTTAGGAAACATATCTAACTTTAAGTCCCTTCAGGCATTGTTCCAACCATAGATAACGCCTGGGTAGAACCACTGTCCTTTTTGCAAAACAGCTGGATGGCTTCCTGAAAAATTCACAAAGTTAACCTTAACCGATCGGTCACAGAGGACCCCCTCCACCTCCCCCCACACCACCTCCTCCTCACCACCACTGCAATAAATAAACACATATGCATTGATTACTTAATTCGTACCGAAATGAGCTACGCTATTACGTTATGCAATGTGATTCAAATAAAAGTAATTATTGTTGTTGTTGTCTTAGTAATTTCAATTCATGATAGCTTATCTTACACATACTAGTATTATATGAATTTGAGATAATTGTTACACAAGCCGTGGAACAAAACTCCTGTCTAAGGTAGCTATTGACTTTGTACCTGGTATCAACTGCGCATTTTCTATATAAGTTTACCTGAGAAACTGAATATTGTTTTACAATCGGGCAAGTGATTTGAGAGAAAATCCGTAAAGGCATAAATGGGTAAAACTAGCCCAACAGCCTGGAGGCCCTGCTTTTATTGTTTTATTGACGAAATATATTGATTTGAAGGAACTTGGTAGAGAGTCACCAAAAGAATATTGCTAGCACTTTTAGAGCATAAGATTTTCAAAGTTTTCTTTATATCCACAAAAAGAAAGTTAGCCTCGCCACCTGTCGGTTATGTTTCTAAGAAAACAGAATCATTTGAAGGAATTCGGTAGAGGGTATTCGATAAATATTTCTGTGAAATTATTTCAAAATCAGACGAGAGGATTTGTTTTCTTTTGGCTATTATGGCAACCTGTATTCAGCCTGAATGGCCTAGATTTGATCGAATCCGAAATGGGACTTTCCAAGGAACATTCCTGTGAAGTTTGGTTGAAATTGCCTTAGTGATATAGGAGTGGATATCTTTTACAAATTGTTGACGACGGACTGATGAACGGACGGACGGATGGACATCAAACGAACCTTAGGCTATAAGCTCAATATGAGATAATAAAGAATTAATGTTACTAGTATGCTTGTCCACACAAGAGTTGTGTGGACAAGCATACTAGTAATTGAAGAACAACTAAACAACTTCTCGAATTACAATATAATATATACGGCCAAACCTGTATAAAGCAGCCCACAAAAGGTATGAACCCATGCGGCTGGCAAAGGCAAGTGGCTACCTAAGTCGCATCTTCCTGGTACTAAGTGCTGGCAATGACTTCTTAATTCAAGAACAAACTTGACTCAGGTTAACACGAAGATAAGATGTTCAGGGTTAATGGTTTACACCATCCCTATGATAATCGTCTGAACGACGTCAATGCAAATCTTTTAAAATTATTAATATTAGAATACAAAAGAATAAAAACAAACACAAAGAGCTTGACTGGAAAAGGTCACGACTTTATTTCATTGATATTATGACATACAGTTAGTTTAAATTTATAGAAATGAAAAAATCATCGGTCAGATTTCGTAGCGGCTCATAGGCAACGCAGAAAAGCAGGTGTATAAGACGACTCTCACGCTGTAAATGGCATATAACGGACTACCTGTATATAGCACCTTCTTGTAGTAACAATTACTTTATAAATTAAAGTCAAATACTCTATTCTTTGTAAAAATGTACATGATAAATGTCAAGATATGTCATGTTTTATTTACAAAGCAAGTGATAAAGATATTCGTTAATGTTAAAGCTTTATATTAAAAAATGCACATAACAATGTCAATCATGAAAACTCTATTTGTATTAATAGTATAGACAAATCATACCATTTGTTTTTGTTTTGTTTTGTTGGTTTTAACTTCGCACCGACACAATTATAGGTCATATGGCGACTTTCCAGCTTTGATGGTGGAGAAAGTCCTCCAGGTGCCCCTCCGTGCATTATTTTATTATGGGCGGGCACCTGGGTAGAACAACCGACATTAAATAAGCCAGCTGGATGGCTTCCTCACATGAGGATATCAACGCCCCGAGTGAGGCTCGAACCCACATCGGTGAGGGGCAAGTGATTTGAAGTCAGCGACCTTAACCACTCGGCGGACCCCGCTTTCATTCTGACGCACTGACGAAAGTAGTGACGTCTTTGTTCATCGAAAACAGTTCTATATTACAGCACAGCATATGACATACTGTAGATTACTACTGACGTTCCCTGGTGTTCATAAATAATTCTTCATTACGGCGTACCATATTATATACTAGATTACTGTTCGTCAGTTGGCAATCAAAACAACGGTTCGTACAGTAGAAACTCCGAAAACCGGACCCCGTCCGGACAAAGTCAAAAGTCCGGTTTTCAGAGGATTCCGGTTTTTAGAGGATTTTGCACAATTTTCTGAGAGGATTTATATATGTATATTCTTATTTATTTCATCTGACTGTATCAAGTTAAATGTCTTTTTGGTCTTTTCTTTTCCCAAATTTGCATTGTTTGTCTCTGTTATATATTGAAACTGAATTATTTCTAACAGAAAAACATCACTTAAAATGATACTTTCTAATGAAAAATGTTTCGCTTATCGTGGCGGCATAAATAGTCTAGTCCAATAAATCATGGAACATGCATCATATGAATATCGATATTTAATAATTAATACAAATACCAATAATAATTAATAAATATAAGAATAGTTTTTCATATTAAAGAAATATAATTTTATGATAAATCACCTGTAAATCAACAGATCAATTAACTTCTCCCTATTAGATTAAAATGTTTTGCACTTTTCTTTTATAGCTAATATACAAAATATAAACATACAGATAAATGTTTTTCACACCTACTACTACTTGCGATTGTTAGTTGGTAAACAATCAATTGTCACCTGCTGGAGATTATGTTTTTAAAATCAATTCAAAGTGATAAAACACATAAGTTTTGACACTTATTGTCCGGTTTTCAGAGGATTTTTATGTATAATATTCCTTTATAGTCATGAAAAACCCTCCGGTTTGCAGAATTCAGAAATAAACTGAAGCGCACATGAATTTGAAGCAGTGATTAACAGTGTAGGAAAAGCTATACAGGCCCTTTTCTCAACAACCTATCAGGAAAGACAAATATGGCCTTTATTTGATAAAACTCTTCGTCAGCCGTATAGAACGTACACACTTTTCTCATGGCTTACACATACGTTTTTTGTTAGTCTTTCATAAGCCCCGTCAGATAGTATAGCTGCATCAAAATTAGAAAATGCATCAATTTCATTCGTGTCAAAGAAGCGTTACTGCAAATATTTAAGTCTTGTTTTTAAGCTGAAGTTACATTAATTTCACCGTTTCCAAAGTTGTTCTGATGATATGCTCATGATGTAGTATTTCCCTGATTGTTCAGGGTACTTTACTGCAGAAAGTGTAACAGAAACAACCGCTGTTATCAAATATATTTTAGCAAACTGAGAAATTTGTATAATGCCTTAGATGTTGCAAATAATGAAAGCTAGTAACTGTCAGGCTTGTAGTAATGCTAATGCTAATGCTAATGCATTAGTAATGCATTGTTTTGTTTTCAAATAATGCCAAGTAATGATTAATGCCAATTTAGCATTAAAAATAATGCTAATTTAATGCCAAAGTTAGTAATGCTAATGCTAATGCTTAGTATTACTTAGGCATTATTTTCTGTAACACTGGAAAAAACATAATACATACTATGCTTTTATTTAGTAATACACAGGTTATAGCAGTTCTCTAATAGATTGTTGTATTATTTTATTAAACTGTCTTATTGTATAATTGCCTTTTTTTCAGTGTACACCTGAAAAAAATTTCTTAGTAAACATTACTCAGTGTGCACTGGATAAATCATTAAAATATCATGATTGTGACCAAAATAATTGACCAATCTTAGATAATCTCGTCATTGTAGTATGCAATTATTATTCAGGTACTATAGTATAACTGTTGTTTGTTCATTCATATGTAACTTCTATGCATAAAATAACTACTTTCTCATTCTGGGCTCAAACCTACAAAATGAATGTTTTAAAGCACTTTGATGTCACAGAGCGTGCATTTGAAAACAAGAATAAAAAAATTCAAGCAAAATGCATGTACTGTGCTAAGCATATCTCGAGCAGTTTGAAGATAACCTCAAATTTTATCACGCATATCAAACATTTGAGGTCAAGTTCTTTTTTCTTTATTGTCTAGTCAGTAAAATTTTACTACTGATTGCGGTAATTAATTACGTAAACTGCAATGATGCATTGTACACCATGCCTGATGTCACTTATCAAACATATGTAATCAACTGGCATACATGTTTGCAATAGCCCAGAAAAAGTCCAAAATTGGACATACGAGGAGTGTTCGATATGAACTGCTTATTGACCTCTAGCTCGATATCCACGTGGGGCACGATAAAAACCAATACCTACCTGAATAGAGTTATTCAATACCTACACAACGGTGTATAAATGTACATGTTAGACTAAGTGTAAGACATAAAATTTGCCATTTGAATACACGCAATCATTGACCACTGTAGTAAAAATGGTTGGTAGAAGCGTCGACAAGAAAGATGAAATACGGGCTTACATCAAAGCTCTCTCAAAACTTGGTTGTTCTTTGAAGCAGCTGATGACTGAACTTTCTACTGCTTATGGACCTTTTTGTGTGTCTTATGACACAGTTCGGTGGTGGAAAAAGAAATTTGAGTCTGGTGTAGAGTCCATCAAAAATGCACCGAAATCAGGTAGGCCAAAATCTGCATCTCGTAAAGAAATCGTTTCCAAAATAAAGGAAATCATTGAAGGAGATGCCAGATTTACAGTTCGTGATATTGCACGAAAGGTAGGCATATCACTATCAACAGTTCACTTTATTTTGAAGAAGCATTTGAAAGTCAGAAAGATTTCTGCTAGATGGGTGCCACATCTGTTGACTGATGAGCAAAAGAGGCAACGGGTTAAAGTGGCCAAAAAGCTGCTTCAAATGTTTCTAAAATATGACAAAAAGCAGTTTGCCAATGTCGTCACAGGTGATGAAACCTGGGTCCATTGTTTTGAGCCCTTCAGAAAGGTTAGCAATAAGATCTGGGCCACTAAACACAGCAAACGCCCAATAATTGCCAAACGTTCTTTGAGTGCAAAGAAGGTTTTGTATGCAATCTTCTTTTCTGGTGAAGGAGTCGCAATAAAAGTGCCGGTGAAAAAGCATCACCGGAAAGTACTACAAAGACGTAGTAATGAAGAAACTGAAAAAGTATTATCAGAAACGACGCCCTGCCACTGGTTTTAAACATGTCCGTCTTCTACATGACAATGCTCCCGCTCATACCTCCGCAATAGTTACGGCGTTTTTGAAGAAAGAAAAAGTAACTGTTTTTGCCTCACCCCCCGTATTCCCCAGACCTTGCCCCATGTGATTTCATTTTGTTTCCGAAATTGAAATCATTCCTTGCTGGGCGGAAATACCAGTCCCGACAGGCACTTGGATCTGCCATTCATCAGTACCTTATTACTGTGCCCAAATCAGCGTACCGTGACGCCTTCAAGAAGTGGATACATCGGCTGAAACTTTGCATTTCTAGCCACGGGGAGTACTTCGAGGGCATGAAATGAGCCCTTTTGGGCTAACTTGAAATTTGAATTCTCCAGATAGAAATAAGCAATTCATTTCGAACATCCCTCGTAAATGGGACAGTTGTTCTAGTTTGAAAAACTTTATAGGTAACATATCTGATTTGTTTTGCAGAAAGAACATTCAGATATGTCTGTAGAAAAACTGGCACCATCAACTTCAGACCAACCTAAAATATTTAAGTTTGAAGAAACTTCAAAAAATCCTGAAAAATATAATGCAAATGATTACAATCAGAAGAAAATCACGCATGCCCTTGTTTTATACAAAGCTGGTGACCTTCTTCCAGTATCTGTAGTAGAAAGCAGTCACTTTAAAGCATTTGTTCATGCATTAGACCCAAAGTACAAAGTACCTTGTAGACAACATATGACAACTAAACTAATAGCTGAAAATGCAAACATAATGAAGGATTACCCGAGAAAGGAATTTGTTGGGGCTACACATTTTGTCTGGCTACTGATTTATGGTCTAATCGATCAATAAGAGGCTTTTTGGGGATAACAGGACACTATATTGTGGACTGGTGCTTGAAATCAGTTATTGTGTCTTGGTTGCGTTTTCAAGGAAAGCATACATCTGAAAACATTCGCCATGAATACGAAGAAGTAGCGTCAGACTTCAATCTTAGAAGCAAAATTTCCTATGTGATCAGTGACAATGCATCAAACATGGTCAAGGCATTTAATGTTTCTCTTCCTGGATTTGACAAAGCATGTAACGCCAGTGATGAATCAGTCCAAACGGAGTCTGATACAGAAGAAAGTAACTTGACAGAGCCCGATATTGATGAAGAAGAGACAGGCTTCAAGCATATGCGTTGTTATGCACACACTTTGTCAGTAACCAGTAAAATATTCAACAACATTCACAGTATATCTTATATAATTTTGTATTGGCTATAAATGTGCATATGCTATTTAATGCCAAATAAAATTTCTGTTCTGTTCTGTTCTGTATCTAATGCAAATTAATGCATTGAACTATACATTAAAAACCTGGGACAGCTCCAAAGTACAAATTTATAATAGCCATTAAAGTGTGACCTAATTAGTTTTGTTAACCAAAATATCAAACAGAATCTATTGTTATCTTTTGACACCTTTTTATCAATTACCAGTATGCCACAAATAGTGATGTTAAAGACCTTAAGGCAGCTAGCTTTTACATGTCATGTAAAATTAGGATGTTTGGGAGCCATTAAACAGGTACGTGACTTTCTCTTACAATTACAATGCTCATGAGCGCTGTACTTCAACATAAGTATTTTTTATAAAGTAATGGTAAAAGGAAAAAATTCGGATCTAATACAAGAAAGTCATACATGTATTTAGCTATAGACGACCTAGGTAAATACTGTAAAATTGGCTACACACTGTTACATTTTTTTCAGGAGGATGAACAATCACCACCTCTCAAGCGTACTAAACTAGATCAAGAGGCTGAAGATTTCTTCAGTTTCTTGCCACCGTCTACTCCCAAACGGTCCAGGAACCCTTCTCAGGAGAATTTGAGGTCGATGAGTTTTTGAATGAGGCAGACAGGACGACCCACTCCAGTACTGGAAGAAACACTGTTCCAAGCACCCCACATTAGCAGAACTTGCAGTTAGATTCCTGGCCTTTCCTGCTACTTCGGCACCAGTCGAAAGACTACTCTCTATCGCTGGCAAGATTTTCAGGCCAGATCGTAGCAGACTAAACGATCAAATCTTTGAGTAGCTCATGTTCATAAAATGCAACAGTGATAAACTATAATACATAAACGATATCAATCACTGGAGACATAGACAGATACAAAATACTGTAGAATTTAAATGTTGTGTTTCTTATGGTACTGTCGGATCATATCAAGTATTTCATACAAATTAATTCCTAGTTGGTAGATATGATTCATTACAAATGATAAATGTAATAAAGTCATGTGTTGCTGCTATGAAATAAACATCTAAAATGATTAAATGAAAGACAAACAGCGTATGTGATTATAACATGCAATGATTCACAAAAAGTAATGCTAATGCTTATACACCCAATGCAATGCTAATTTAATGCATTATTTTGACAAAAATGAGTAATGCTAATGCTAATTTAATGCCATTTTTTTTTCTAAGTAATGCTAATTCAATGCATTACTTTTGCAAGTAATTATTAACAAGCCTGGTAACTATAGATGATTTTACACTCGACCAGTTCTTTAGAAACGGAAGTAAAATTTCGCACTCTACGTAGGACAAAAAGACATGACCACAGAATGTAAAAACTACGTTAAAGTTATATCACATTTCAATCAGTTCGGTCAATATGAGTCTGTATTAAGTGAAATAAGGCAAAGCCTCAAAGGAAGTTTACATTAAGTGCCATCATACCTGTTACGGCGGATATCCTTACTGGCTTTATCGGATACAATTTTCCAATTTTTGTTCAGTGTTTTATCTTTTAAAAGAATTTTATCATTTTTTTCAAACTAAACGGAAACTTCTATTGCATGATTTTTGAGTGATAGATAATTTTCAGCAATTGAATGACGTTCGTTATCCGCTGTGGTGAAAACTACTTCTTCGCCGCCAAGTTCGCCTTGCTAGAATCCGGCGAAAGTTTTAAAATCCACCACTCTGTATGAAACTATACTTTTGTTACCCACACTATAATAAATTACCAGTGCAGGACAAAAAGAAAAACAAATCTAATCCTTTGCACATTAACAACTGCCTTGCTATGGATGCGAAACTTTGATTAAGGTTAAGAAGTAAACCACCAAAACACGGAAATTTTTGATAAACGAACAACATCGTTACCAATATTTTAACTGACCATTACATGTTCTGCCGTACTGTCCCGTACTTAGAATATTCTGAAAAAGTTGTTCCCCTTTGAAAATGAATGTCATTTGTAAAGAAATAAAAATAAACAATTGCTGAAAACTGTGTTCCACCTAGTTATGTGAAATTTAAACACTCGCACGCTATTGCAAATGCATCAAAACAAACTTGTGTAACAGCTCTTTGAAAATGGTGAGTTTTTAAAGGCGTTTGACTGTCCGGAAGATGGACCCCTTTAGGCAGTCCTTTTCCGGAATTCAATGTTTATATCAGTATACTGACACATGTTTTGTAGTTTTTGTAATAATAGCGTATATATTACTCTACAAAACAAGTGTCAGTATACTGATTTAAACATTTTCGGAAAATGACTACCTAAAGAAGCCCCACTTCCGGACAGTCAAACGCCTTTAAAAACTCACCATTTTCAAGGAACTGTTACACATGTTCGTTTTGATGCATTTGCAATAGCGTGTGAGTGTTGAAATTTCACATACCTAGGTGGAACACAGTTTTCAGCAATTGTTTATTTTTATATTTTTACAAATGTCATTCATTTTCAAAGGGGGACAACTTTTTCAGAATATTGTAAGTACGGGACAGTACGGCAGAACATGTAATGGTCAGTTATAAGATTGGTAACGATGTTGTTCGTTTACAGAATATTTCTGTATTTTGGTGATATACTCCTAAACCTTAATGAATAAGGTATTCATAATGAACAGGCAATAAATATTATTCAGCCATGTTGATCTTTAATTTGTACAGATTAAAGTATAAGAAAATTGGGAAACTGAATATATCCATCAATTCAAACCTTACATTTTCATGGACATTTCATAACATTATCTGACAGAACATACATCATCTTGTAATTAGCTTACATAATAATATCATTTAAAGTGGAACTTAAAAGTTAAAAGTTTAATCAAGGGAAGTTAAAATAAGCATTTCATTTCCGTTCATGGATTTTGGAAATTAAAAAAACTAAAGATTTTTATGGGGTTACAGATTAATCCCATCTGGTGTTCTCCCTCCATCCTCATGCACACGCCTATAAAGTCACCCACGCTACATTTGACAAAGGTGGACACAATCCCCTACCCCACCCCCTTGTTATATAAAAAATCGTGATCAAGTAATCCGCATACAAATATATATTATCATCTTAAAATTGTTATTTTTATTTCTATTAATCTTTATTTAATTTCAAAGTTTTCATTTAACAGTATCAGAGGGGCTGGGATGGGGATGTGCGTGGTGACCGCAGCAGTGATGATTAGAGGGGTTAGTGGTCCGAGAAGGTAGAGAGATGGATGTTCTATACTCACATAAATGTTGTAGAACATGATCTCTAATATTTGTTCAATTTAATAATTCTGTTAACTGAAGGTTGCTGATTTCTATGCACGGTATATGTTCAGTTACAGTAAGAGTGTAAAAAAAGATACAGAATATTAACATGAGATGGAGATATATTACATATTTCCCTTAAGTAAATAAATGCCAATAGTAATTTAAGTCCTTGATACCACGCTGATCTTAAGAATTGAGATATTTTTTTTCAATATGAACATCATTTCAAAACGAAATTTCCATCAAATTTCCAAAGTTTCTTCTTATAGATTTTACTTAAAATTTTAGGTATGTGTGATATGTTTATATTATATATAAGAAACAGCGCCGCCACAGTATATATTTGTCCGAGCACGTGCTTACGGTGGCATTGATGACTAAAGGGCAAAAGTCAATAAGTCACATCAAAGACATCTTATATGCTTTAGTAACTTTTATGACCCTGTCTAATTAGGTAACATCCTCGAAATCACAAACAAGTCGAATGTTATGGTCTCGAACATCAAGGTGACCTCAGTTGTATAATAATAACGTAACAATTTCCCGTTAATAACTTAAAACAGCAACTTCAGTGACAAAGAGCCGCGTAGCTTAATAATTTATAATATCATTCAAGTCGGAGAGGCCTTTTTGTCATACTTGAAGAGCGCATACGCGTTAAAATCAAAACATCCGGTTAAATAACAGGGCAACAAAAGGCGTTGTAAAGTCGTCTATAGAAATCCATACCAATTTACAGCTTACATACATCATTATTTTAAAATGATTTTCTTTGAGAGCTCTAATTTAGGGTTATATTCAGACAATCCGTTAAAACAATTATCTCCTGCTATGAGTGAATTTATGTGTGGAATACTATTTATGGTAAAATGCCGTATGTAGTTTGTTACATTATATGATCTTTAATACTTCTTCCAAATTAATTTTGGCATGGTTTTGGACACCTCACAATAAAGAGCATATGACTCCTTTTCGCTCATAATGTTTTCTGAGTTTTAGATTCTCGGCTAGTCTTGGACTTTCAATTCATTAAAAGTCAAAGGACTATACTAACGCATATTAACATATTAACTAAGCTGGTAAAATGCATTACAAGAATATACATAATGTATTCACAATTCTGCTGTGAAACACATTTCCGGGAACTAAGCCAGTTAAGGCTGTTCCGTCTGGATGTAATCTGAAAACATAATTGTCAAAAAATATAGAAAAATATGATGTTAAAATACATCAATTAAATAGTTCCTACCAACCTTGCCACTTTTGAATATAGGACAAACCTTCGGAATGTACGAATCTGACTGCTTCTTTGACACCGTCAAGAAGTATAAGCAATTTATTAGAATGTGGAGTAAGACCTGTCTTAACTGGCATGCAGATGTCTCCTCTAAATCTATGACATTGCAGATATGACAAAATACATTCGCATACATGTCGGTCTTTTTATAAGGCGAGACAAACCCGCTACTACAAGCGGCTCTGATTTCGGCCCTTGATAAAGGCAGCTATTTTGGAATTTCGAATTTGGTCTCTAGACAAGTGGTTATCAAGTCGGTAAAACATGTTTCTGACCTCAAGTCCGAGTTATCTCCTTGATAATCTCAAGTTGACAATTTTGAGGTAACGATGTTAAAAACAGGATTGACATATAAGTAGCAACATCTGCCATTGCCTCAACGTCGCTCGTATATTCATAGGAAAGGGAAAAGTCCCATAGTGTACCATAAGCAGCAGCAGCGCATGCAATGTTTCTGTATATCTTTTGTGTTTTCTTTGAAAACACCGGTAACAGAGTTCCCCAAGGTGCTACATTTTCATCTCCGCATTTTGCCTTTGTTATGTTAGGAATGTCTTTACTGCCATAAAGTGGGACATCAGAAATCATCTTTTAAGACTGATAATTCCGCTGATCCTTTTCGTGTGACTGTGGTAGCATCGGGAAAAGGCAAACACTCTCCGATTGATTATTATCCGGTGAGCTTTAAAACCAAGGGGAAAGCAGCAGTCCCCCTTTTCATCAAAGTCTGGTTCACAAGAGCAGTCTGAAAAATACAGAACTTGTTGACATTTTCGCTTTCGACAAGTTTAATAGTCTAAATTATATGTATTTAGAATGTTTAGATTTCCTCAATTTCTAAACAAGTGCATCATTGAATACAGTCTGTGCACGGATGAAGTAACAAACTGTATTGCCATTTACACAAAAAGTGATATTTGAACTTGTTATAGGCATATCAATACCTTAAAAGTTTAAAAGTGAAAACTGTCTATTGCATTACTCGGTATAAGCTTTCAGACTATCTATTTCGAGTGGGCTTGGACTTTTTGAGAAACCGATAGACCTGCAACAACACAAGCAAAAATATGTTTATTACATCATCCTATCAGTCAAAACAGAGCGAATGAGGTGATCGACGTACGCGGTCACATGGCTTTAGTCGTTTTGTTGCATTGGATCTACATATACCGCAGTAGTTTTACCTAATGTCAACTTTATTTATCATAATCGGGATCGGGGCTGATGCGCGCCGACGGCTAAAACTGCCTGCAACAAGCGTTTGCCCCGCTTCTGGAACTTACCTTTTTGAAGTTGACATAAGAGCAAAGATACATCTTACTGGTGTTTCCTTGCGTCTAAATGAAGTGAAAAGGAAGGCTTTCTGATAATTTTTTATCTCTAAAAAGGATATGAACGATGGCCGTCTAAGCCCTACCTGTACAACAAGATGTTGTATCTTGCTGCAATATAGTTCCAGGCATCGCATGAGAGGTCTGGTTTCCATGACAAACACTAACTCCTGGACAAAGTGCGTGCACATATGTACGTGCTACAATCTCTGGTGCAAGGCTGTCGCCGTCTGTACTTTCGACAGTAGCATATGAGCTGCTTACGAAGTGCAGGACTAACAGTATCATCTTTTGCTAAATGAGTAAATGCTCAAAATGTATACATTGTATATATATATGATATATGATGAATTATGATTACACATATAGATTTTTTAGGGTTATTTCGTTTAAAATAATTATACAAAACTTCAAAATTCACCCCTGACTACATTTCGTCGCACGTAAAAATAGCGTCTCTTTCATAAAAAGTCAAAATAACCAAACGAGGACAATAAACATCAAAACAACACATCTACTCATGTGAAAATAAAACAATGTGTAGTTACGTCTTCTAGTAGTCAATCGTGAAAACTATAATAGCATCCACGCGGAATTTAGAACGTTATTTAGTGCTAAGGCTTGTAATTGCTTATCGACTAACATGTCAATTTCTGACGTCAATAACGTCAGTGATGTGCGATGAGCTGCGGTACCTGTCCATATTTCGGTAACTAAGCAACACTGTTTCAATAATATTGTCAAAAAGCATTGTAAATAGATTAAGGCACTTGGGGTTTTGCTGTTTCCTTTTCATTATACACATTGTTTTCGGCTTCAATGAGATTTATTTTGGATCAGCCCATGTATATATACGATGTTTAATATAGTTGGTAATTACATTTACGAGTGTGCAAAATTTGAATGACCAACTACCTTCAAGAAAGCAGTTGGATATTCATGCCAAATGAAAACTGATAAACCTATACATCCCAATTGGTAACGTTTGCTAAACTGTGTTTGGTTTTGAATTTAAAAAGTAATCGAACGTGCCAGTGTAACCTTTGAAAAACCAACTGACAACAGTATGTAGTTCGTTATTCGAATGTTAAACTACCAGCTACCACCTACCATCTGTCTACCAACTTTACTGTCATAAAGCGCAAAGGCGTTACGCGATCGAAAAATGTTGTTTCCTTAATAAACAAGTAAAAATGATAGAAATATATTGCGTTTACTATAGAGGAATATCAGCAGTTCTAGTGGAGGAATATTGTTTTTGCAGATTCGTTAATTTAATTCACAGAACATGTCTAGAAAATATTCATCTCTGTCCTGTTCTAATAAAGCTCAATTGATTGTTGCTTATATGAAAATTATCATTATTTCTTGGCTGATTTGTGTTTAAGAAGAAAATAGCAAGACTCTGTGAGTTTACTGCAACATTGAACAATTCAGCTTTGTAGAGTTACCAAATAACAGTTCTTCTTTAATGTTTATGTAGTATCATCGGGCCCAGTGCTTAATTTTAAACACGTAAGTCCAGTTCGCAAGTTTTCTTTTACAGAAATGTAAAGTTTGGATATGTAAACAATAAAATCTGTTAAAAGATCCTTTGGAAGCATAGAACTCAACAGAGCAACATAATGGCAGAGTCAGTTTGAATGAGACTTTTTACAACAGTCACACGACTCCTGTAGACTACTGTTGTGATAGTTAATAAAATGAGCCATGCCATGAGAAAACCAACATAGTGGGTTTGCGACCAGCATGGAACCAGACCAGCCTGCGCATCCGCGCAGTCTGGTCAGGATCCATGCTGTTCGCTAATGGTTTCTCTAATAACAATAGTCTTTGAAAGCAAACATCATGGATCCTGACCAGACTGCGCGGATGCGCAGGTTGGTCTGGATCCATGCTGGTCGCAAACCCACTATGTTGGTTTACTCATGGCACGGCTCAAATCTGTTAGAAAATCTTTCGGAAGCATATAACGCAACCAAGCAACATAATAGCAAGTTCAGTAGAATATATAAATAATCTATTTATAGAACAAAGTGTCCAAGATGCTGCTATTCATTAACCTGTTACAAAGTTGCGAACTAAAAGACGAGCTGTTGAATTCTGAGATAGAAATCAAAATCGTCAAACACGACCAAAATTTATAAAATATATCGATGAATTAAACAATTGCAATTTAATCATTATATGTTTACATGCATATAAAAATGGCTCAATGGACATATTGTATTTAAATGCTTAAGTATGCATTCCTATATTTAAAATATACATAACGGATCCTTCCTGTATGCGATATTAACAATTAATTATTATGTTTTCATGCAGTTCAGTAAGCGGAATTCTTCAACACCTAGACAAGTTATTCTTTATGTCATTTTGTTTTTGTATACAAACTTAGGCGTAGTAGCAGGGAGTCAGGGGGCGGGGGTAGGGGCGGCCCCACACATATGAGAGTTGGGGCTAGAACATGTATTCCCTCCACCCTAAACCTTTTGACCAAAAAAGCAGATTTTTCCCAGAAATAACTGTAGACAAAGGAAAAAGTCCAACCCTTAAGCTCGAATAAATGTACTGCTAAGTGTTTAAAGTGATGTCTGTTTGCTTATAAGTGAAAGAATGATTTATATTTTTGCTTGTCTAAAGATTTTCAGGAAATTATGGGTAATTGCAATCAGTCATCCCTCCTCCCATTTCCTTCTCCCACTCAACGGCAATGATTAGGAAAAGGTTTTAAATAAATACACTATTTCTGTTATATATACAATGAGTATCATAATTAATTATGCACACACAAGAACTATATACTCTGTATTGCTTGTAAATATTCAGCCTAAAATACATCCTTCTTAAACCCTTTAATTTGAGAATAACTAAAATATATTGCAATACTCTTCACAAAAGATAATGAGCAATTTTCAGGTAATAAATAATAATGATTTTAATAATATTCTTAATGATTTGTGGAAATGATATGTGAAGTAATACAAAAACAACAACAAGACAACGTTGTTATCCAGCTTTCTTGATCTGGTGTTATGACATTAGTTCATCAGACTTTTTTATGAATTACGAGCTCACTTATTATATAATAGCAAGAATTTAAGCATTTTAAATTCAAAATGTCTTTGTTCATTACGGGCCCACTACCGTAAAACGTAACTTAAACGTGACACCAGCTAATAACGTGTACGTTGAGTCCTACATATAAGTTATTATAACATGTTCTTAAATTACCTTTTCGCATTAAATTAACATTAATTATATCATATGAAGGGCATTGTGGAAACGCAAATATTACAATTTTTAAGAAAATGTCAAGCACTTCAAATGTAAAAATGAAACTAATTTTGATATAATAATTAATTTGATTGGAAGTCCTGATTTTTGTTATAAATGCTTATATAACGTATACCGTCTTTACTCGTACATCTCAGCAGCTTTCGAATCTTATCTTTTATCTTTCTGAACCTGTAACAGACGTTTTTTTTTTTTAGATTATGTACACGCCCGGTAATCTTCAGAATCATAACCTTTTGGTTATGTATGAAAATGCTTCTGCTGTGATTTCCGGTTAAAATGGTTTTCACGTAAAAACAGTGACACAGGTAAAGAATTCATACGTTTTCCTTCTAATATTACTATAAACTAAAAATCAACGAATGCTATTCGATGCACGATTGAACAATGATTACATACATACTAGATTTTCCGTGCAGCTACCAACTGTTTGCTTCCTGTCAACTTTAGAAGTTGTACACATGATGACATTTCAACGTTTCTGTGCCACCCATACCGCTTTTTGCTAGTGTTTTCGAACATATACGTTTTCTTGTGGCAAATAGTCGGCGTCAGTCGATCAATGCTACACAAACGTTTCAATTTATCGCCACAAAAATGTGTGAGAGCGTTGTTTACGACGGAAGTATTGTAGTTAATTAGGTGTTATGATTCGGTTGATGCTGTTATGATTCTTCAAAGGGGGTTATGATTCTTCGTAAAACAATATCTGTCGAAACGGAATTTAACCACAAATGCATGGATCGACACAAACGCTGGTCCGATGACCCGGGGACATATTTTCGGTCGGAGAAGTGAACCCTGAAAGCTAACTGGTCTGTTGGACCAAAAAAAATTTCAGGTTGTTAAAAAAAAAGACCAAAAAAACCAACAAAAAAAAAAAAAAAAAAAACAACAACACCACTTTGGCTTTAATCTGTCATGTCTTTGAGCTGGGTTGAAAGTTAACCTGTGTGACATTGCGAGGTGACTTAAGTGAACTGTAGACATTTTCAAGTGTATAAAAATGTACTTCAGGTTAAGTTTTATGGATTTTCATTGTGTAGCTGTAAGTTTGTGTCTTCTTTTTTTTTTCTTATATATAAATGGAAATAAAAGACGTTGTTTAGTTTAATCATATTTTATTTTACATATTTACAATAACAGATCATATACACAGCATAAAGAAGTAAAACAAAGACGACTGGGCAACAAGTCCTTACAACTTTAATGAATGCCTTCCTCTTAAGATTTTAAACAGCAGTGACAGATCGACATGCTGCAAACACATTGCAGCCGAGTGTCTTTTTCAATTCCACGTCCCTTAATTTTAGACACATTTTTTAGTATTTACTTTAAATGTCATTCTTTTTTTTCTTTTTTTTTTTTTTGTATATGTGGTACTTTAAAAAAGAAGTAATGAGAATTGAAAGTATTGAAATTTCCTACGATATAATTACTAATTTGAAAATTTAAAGCGCGACTTTATCGTAAAACAACTGAGATAATGGAAAGGATATTAATTAGCAACAACAAGTAAGATATTCAATGTAGTCATGGTAATCTGCACATCCATGGCTTAATTTTGATTTTCATGAAAGAAAAGTTTTGGATTTCCTACGGTAAATATTGTTACACGGAGAATCATAACCGCCTTTGAAGAATCATAACATCATCAACCGAATCATAACACCTTATAAACTGCAATATTTCCGTCGTAAACGACGCTCTCACACGTTTTTGTTGGGATAAATTGAAATGTTTGTGTATAATTGATCGACTGACGCCGACTATTTGCCACAAGAAAATGTATGTGTTCGAAAACAATAGCAGAAAGCGGTATGGGTGGCACAGAAACGCTAAAATGTCATCATGTGTACAACTTCTAAAGTTGACAGTAAACAAACAGTTGGTCACTGCATGGAAAATCTAGTATGTGTGTAATCATTGTTCAATCGTGCATCGAATAGCATTCGCTGATTTTTAATTTATAGTAATATTAGAAAGAAAACGTAAGAATTCCTTACCCGTGTCACTGTTTTTACGTGAAAACCATCATAACCGGAAATCACAGCAGAAGCATTTTCATACATAACCAAAAGGTTATGATTCTGGAGATTATTGGGCGTGATGTATATTGTGTAAAATTTAATTAAATATAATCAATGGTGTAAACTTGCACTTTTACTAACAGGTAAGCGCTGAAAAGATAAGCCATTTATTTTAATTTTAAAGTCTTTAGTAATTGTCATCGCAAGAGAAATCGAAAATAAATTTCTTCCCACGTTGCGTACCTCGCTTACAGGTGAATGTGTGGCTGGTTGTAACTGTATTGTCAGTGTACCCGGTTTCACACTGTACGCGGTTTCACACATCCGGCAAATGTATGTTTTTCGTGAAAATAAATAAATAAAATCATAAAGCCAAATAAAATGTATAGGTCCGTGTGCTAAACTGTTTCACAATTCGGAAAATGTCAACTACATTGCTGCTTACTTTTGTTATAATTCTAATAATTTGAATCAAAACCTACATTTTTTATCAAAATTAATCTTAAGAAAAAAAACAAGAGCGGTTACTGTTTATCAATCAATACACGGGATAAAATATATTCCAAGCAACATTTATTCTACCTGTAAAGCGGCTCCTATGCACTATTCTAGATTTTCCGCTTTAATAACGTTTCGCTGTTACTTTCTGTTACTCAAATGTGTAGAACTACCTATAATATAGTAAACGGATTTTATACATATTACAGTTGCACACCGTTCAACCGAGTCTTGTGAATGTCGTTGATCTGCCGACGACAGTACAGTATATACATGCACCTATTTTGGTAAAAATGAGTATTGGCATGATGTTTACATTTTCCCGCAATATCTTAGCAGAAAGAATTATGCAGACTGATTCCCTGTTTAAAAAAAGGACTTTTCCGACGAAATCATGGCGTAAACAGGATATTTTTCAGCGAGAAATTGCAGAAAAAGTGTGCACGTTTTCGACAAAATGAGTCATATGATGAATCTGCCGCAAATCTTCTTTTTTATACGCAAACCTGAAATATTTGAAATATCCCATGATACAGTTCAATTATTTCTCTGTAATTATTCGAAACAGCAGCTTTTCTGCAAAAGTATTTACTTTTGAAGTTGGTACGCCTTGATAATTTAGGTAAAGACAACGGCCGTTAATAATGAAATATTGGTACAGATGAATGCAGTTAGATCAGTGGATTGGATAATTTGAACAGCAATCAAGTGAAAAACTTATTTGTCTCGTCAAAGATTACTACCGGTCTTGCAAACATAATTTAATGTGTTTTTTTTTTATTGCAGTCGATTTGGCCGAGAGTTATTTATGTGAACATTGCACATGTTGTTGTATAGTTTGTCTAAACCAACAAAGCAAGCCTAAAACTAGTACTGACATTCAGTGGCATTGAAAACGCAATGCCAACGGAAGATCTTTACTGTGTTTCAAAATCAAGTAGATCTATATGTTTTGTAATTCTAAATATAAGCCCTGTTTTTATTGACAAAAAATTATGACAATATTAAAGAAGTACTGTTTCAACAAACAATCCGACGAGGGACGATTTTAGACTTTTTCTTGCTAATACCCACGAGGTTTCATAGAATGGAGTTAAATCAAAGAAGATACGGTCAGTTTTCTCACTCGGAACACCACACGAGACATTTAGTACCACGGATTTAAAAATGGAAGCTGAAAAATACGCCGGGGTAAACATGATACGTATTTCTCGAAAAATATGATGATGTGGATGAATTCTCATACCGTTCCGAAGAAATGTGGATGTACAGTGCCAGGAACGAAGAAATGAAAGACGTACTCTGGGCGGGGGCCAGTATGACTTTTATATTTCTTGTTATACTGCTACACAACAGGTCACTATGGATAGCAGGATTTGCAATTCTGAGCATATTTGCTAGTTTCTTTACAGGGAACTTGATATATAACCTTGTCATTCGTTTCGAATGCATTGGCTACTTTCTAATTCTGTCGTTATTCATAATTCTCGGAATAGGAGCAGACGGTGTGTCCATGTTTTATGATATATGACGTAATGCAGCATACGATAAATATCTGTCCGTCGCTCATAGATTGTCAAGTTGTTATGAAAGATCGGTTTTCAGTAAGCCAATACAAGAATTTATCACTAGTAGAAGTTCCGGATGGAAATAATAGGTTGCTATGGAATCCTGTTCGTGCCACTTTAATTCTGGCCTCACTAACACGCGACCATGCGCATTGTCGCCTTGTCTCAAAACATATATACAATCATCGCGAGGTTTTTAGGATGATAATTATCGTCTTAATAACGCATGTCTTTCTTAATTCTCGCATCGGGAAAATGAAATTCAGCTTAGATAATGACACATAGTAGCGAGATTAGTACATTGGCAAACCCTCGCAATGCCGCATTGTCGCCCGGTGTAAGGAAATATTTCTTACTCAAGCACCGTGCATAAAAATGTTCTGTTATGCCGTTTAAAAGTGGAAATGGCATTAACTGAGACCGTCGTAAGAAATTTGTTCCGATGTATTGGTAAGAATTTTGATGTGATAAGAAGATTCGTTTTTAAATATTTGAATTAACTTTATATACGAAACGGGAGTAAAACTCATAATCAGCAAATGTATATAATGCTTCTTTTCATCTGGACAGAACAAAACATTTTAATGTCACTGCATTAACACATGCATTAACAGCATATTGGCAAAAACCAGTTTTATTAATATTTGTCCTGTTCATTTCTGTTCTATAATATTATGACTGTGACAATTATGTACATTATGATTGGTGACAATAACGTACACGTATTCGCAACAAGTGTTATATAATAGATAATAGATATAGCATAACTGAGTAACAGCGCGTCGTTAGTAGCTTTAAATGTGAATTGACAGATATTCTAGAATAAATCGCACTATTTAATATCCGGAAGCAACAGGAAGCCGGTACACTAATAAATATAAAAAAGTTATTAATCAAGATCGGCAAAAGGGGAGCGACAGGTCACACCGACCTGTCATTTTTTACACAAAACATGCTTCATGATGAAATTATGCAACTTTATTTCGTAACATCTGTATGTGGAGTTTTTAATGCACATAATTTATAAAGTTGCAGAGTTATTTGTCAAATATTCTTTCTGATACCTGAATGCTGATCCTACCACGTTCAGATGATAACCTAAAACATACCCTCAATGTGTGTCAGCCCAGTGACAACATTATGAGTTCTTTTTTTTTGTGTGTGTGTGTAAATGCAAACAGATAGTGACATGATGCATAAACTGCCACAAACTGTGCACTCTTTAAAGAATTTTTAAAACTTGAGTATTTTCAATTTGATTTCTAAAGGATTAGATACTGTTGAAAAACGGCGTTAAACCCAAAACAAACAAACAAACAAAAATAAATAAAACTAAAATGTGTAACTAAGATCAAATTAGTAATTTATAATGAACATGATGAATAGACATCTCCCATGCATTTTTCTTTTAACCCAAACATACTTGCTGAGAGACGGAACATCCATAGACAAACAATATACAACACTGAGTATTACTACGAGAGTAAGTGTGTACAATATACAACTTTGCATTAATTTTCAGAAAATGTATTTTCAGAGCATAAAACTTTTTAGTGTTCGTATTCTAATTAAGGGCAACCTATCACTTGTTAGGTCCAGGACATTTATTAGGAAATTAAATCACTACATGGAACTTTAATAATTAATTAGCAAATTGTGAAAGTTTCTCTCTCTACGACGCACATTTTGTACAAGCATTATTTACATATACACCTTATGTACACAAAGTGAATAAATAATACGGACAAAATAGTTCATTCTGTTAACAGAGTCATGGTATTTTATTATGAATGCTTACTGTCAAATAACTGTTGGTACTTAAACAACTGAGGTTAAATTATTGTTTAATATCAGCATTCTCATTAAAATCACCACATTACAGAGCATAAATAAAACGCATTACTTAAGAACAGATCTCAAAATGCCATTATTTTACTTTTGTAAGGATATGTAATTGTCAAAAGTGGAGTACAATACATTTGTAAATTAGAAAGGCTATAACAATGAAAGTATAGCACACTCGTTTAACTGAGTCTTCTCGCACGAGGTATTAAAACATGCATCAGCTCTCACACTGAATACTTCATTATATTTGTAGACAAATGCTTTAGAAAGGTCTATATAGTCTTCTAAGCATACAATATTAATTCTATCAGGATTGTTACTATTTTCGTCCAACAATCAATTATCTTATACAATTTGTACATGCGTAATTCGTTCGTTCGTTCGTTCGTTCATTCATTCATTCATTCAGTCATTCATTCATTCGCTGGTACTTAATGTTACATTGTATACTATATACAATGAAATGTTATGCTACATCTATTAATTAATATTTGATTCAGACTTAGGTAAGGTGATATTTTTTCTGGACATGGTATTGGTATTTTGACACGAAGAAGATCTTTCATCCTCGTTATCAGATATGTCATTTCGAAGAATCTTTAACCACTTCAGTTACTGAACTGTCACAGTAACTGTTATAGGTCCAAGCATCAAGCAAGAATAGTTGCTTGACAATTTGTCTTGCTTGATAAAAAAGTCAGTTCTGTCACCTGTGAAGTCTGCATTAACAACGACTTCGGTGTATTCGCATGTAAGACTTATATTCTTTTTTTCTGGAAACCCTGCTAAATATCGTACATTAGACATGCCAAGTAATTTCGACTTTCAATTAACCCAAATCAACCATAAATTAACCCAAATCTTATTATCAACAACAATTTAACTATAATAACAGCAAATAAAGAATGAAAAATGAGTCAGTCACTATCAGTGCTTACGTTTTCGTTATTAGTTCATAAAATACAATGATTTTGACAATTTTTAGTACTTGTCTTAGCCGTTTCTTTTGGTCAATTTGTGTGGCAATTTTCTGATCTGAACTTACTTCTCAAGTGAGTATTCAGAGGGTATTTCCAATATGTGAAGAAATGACACGAAATTGGCAGATTCAAGTAATCATTTTTATTTTATTAACTAACAGAGACATCTGTGTCATCAAATACTGAATCAAATATATTTCATTTTCATTTCTGTTTTCATATTCTGGATAGTTTGATATTGAATTTTTATTATTATATTTGAAATTTGTGCTAGTCTAGACGACTCTTACTTCAAAGTCGTAATAATCAGGATTTGTTGCGTCGGTCGCATAACATCTAACGAGAGGATTGATGTCTCTCAATTCCCAGGGGAGACGTTGAGACGACACTGTGCCCTGGCCGCATCCAATATCCTTTAAAAGGCAGCCACGAAAGTCCGTACAAGCTAGCGCTTGACAGCAAATATGTGTAAACCTGGAAGTGATTGTATACCTTATGTCCATTGATATTTGTCCATTTAATACGTTACCGTCTCTGAAATTGATAACGGAAGTCGATTGGAAATATCATTAAAAGATGTAAGTAGCATATACATACCGGTACGATCATTTTAGTTTAACTGCAAGTAAAACGCCGCATTAGGTCTTATCGTTCGTTTTCCTATGTTTCTCTTATTTATTTGTATGCGTATCACCCTAAGTTACTTCTGTACGTTCGAGTCTATTGTTTTTCCAAAACATAGAAATTGATTAAAGTTTGATTTTTGAAAGTTCAGAATATAGCTCTACTTGGAAAGTTCGGCATATTCGACATTATAGGATCGTGCGCCTGTATTTTGACCGACTAGAAAAATAAATTTAGGGGAAAACACACATTTGTTGACATATTAACATCTAGAAAAAGTTTCACAATGAATATTTTAATGAAACTTTTCTTAGTTGTAGATTTACCTATTTTCAATCATATAGCTTAATAAAACGTGTAGGGCCTGAGGTTTGTTTTACGCAATTAGCAAAATATCATTTAGAGTCGACTGATTATATGAGCTTTAGAACCAACTTGTCTGAAAAACTATGTAGTTGGAAGGAAAATGTATTGGTAGTAAATAAATGGAAATTTATATTTAAGACTTACATGCAAACCTTTCCCGGTTGAGTTGGACCAGCCCAGCAACCTGGCGGACCTTTAACCAGAGCAAATTGAAGGATCGCTACCATCAGGAATAGTATCATCACTATTTTTTGGGCAATACTGTCTACCAAATAGAAAGTACGATGGCAAATCTGAAAACAGGAATTTAACTGATTAAATCAGCAATGCTGAAAAAAATCAGGAACATTAAAAACAGCAACACAAAATGTCAATAGTAAATCTGCTTTGTTTGACGTCAGATATCACACATTGCTATAAAAGTTCTTGTGATTATTGCATTCAATTCAAATATATTTTAATCTTTTTGGATATTTTTGCATGTCTAAATTTTTCTAGTATTTTCAGATATACCCAACATAGTTTAGTTGTTTTTTTTTTCATTAAAAATTAATGAAATAGATACTCATACGAAATTATTTTTCTTTTAATTAAAAAAAAAACGTCTGCTAGTTTCCAGGCGTTTCTCGAAATGATACAATTTTGCGACAAGATCGTCTACGCGTCCGCTATGATAATAGGGGTGTGTCGACTTAACTTTTACTGCAACTGTCAAACCGGTGGTGAAAGCTATGACAATTATAGTGACTGAGTTTTACTTTATAAACTTTAAAAAAAACGAAGTACACGAAAACAAGGAAAAATATCAAATAAGAACAGTAACATCCCGTGTATTTAGCCTCCCAGGTCAAAACCCTACACCAGTGTATGTATGTATATGTTAAAGATAGACATTCAATTTGGGCAGAACCACTTATTATTCAAATTTGTTCACTGAAAATTTACTAACTTAATAGCGAACAGTGCAGACCATGATTGGTCTGCATTGGTCGCAAAGGTAAAATCACTTGCCGCCAGCAGGCTAAAGAGTAAGAAACTCAGTGAGACATCGCCTTGGAGCGGCCAGTGATAGAAACACCACTGGGGAGTATTAACCGCTTAATTACCGGCAAACCCACATTTTGCTCAAAATCACCAATGGATATGCAATGCGACAAGTACAAAAGAATATAATGGTAGTAAGAAATTATAGCGCTGGACTCCGCTGTCTTATCATTCTAATTGTTTGGCCTGCTTAGAGTAGAGACCATATTGACAGCCCCTGAATGAGTTTGTAAAGCTGGCAATAAACTACTGTTCAGTTTCTTTAGGAATACATATCTGAGTAGAGAAATTTTACTTTCGACATAACCCTCCCGGTACAACATGAAAAAAGACAAAGCACATCACACTCCGTATAAAGAAACAAAGTTTACTTTAGTTTGTGTCGCGATATTCCTACTTTTGTTAATACTCGCGAATAATGCTACTCGTGAATTCAAAATATTCATCTGCATCGTAATCATGTCCTAAAATATAAATGTTTGCCTTACGCGGATTCTTAACACCGCGAACAAGGCTGCTAAACATTAATTCTCTAAATAAAACTTACTCGAAAATTACCCAATGGACATCATTTGTTTTTATATTGAAAGGCACTGCCGTTGACGTCAAATTTGAGCTATCTGAATGCGCAGATTTGTAATGTTTAAAAAGTCAAACATTGAACAAACAATGAGTTTTATCTACTGCTCATGTTTTTACCTCGTTTCTTGTACTTCTAATGAGGAAGCATGGTGAAAACAAGTTATTATTTGCTTGTATATGAAAACTTTTATAAGAATATTATTTACACTGCTTATGTCAACAGAAATAACGCCATGATCTTTGCAAACAAAAGACAGATTTAAAATATATTTTCATTTGTTAGAATCACTTCAGATGTATTTGTCAAATAGTCCAAAATATTTTCACCTCTGCCTCGAAGCTTCTTGAAACACCGCATCCCCATCCTTCCCTCTCTCTCTCTCCCCGCCACACACACGCCAACCCCAAAAGTATTGTAATATTAGTAACTGAATGTGAACACGACTTTTCTAGACAAGTCTGATATGAAAGAAATATTTCTTTGAAATTACATTCATACGTGCATAAACGAAATAATATTTTATCATTAAACATCTACTTAATAATAGAAAAAAGTAAAACAAAAAAGAAATATAAAAGACACTTACATGGCAGCGGACAGCACAATTATTAACGCTATAATATGATAAAGAAGGTATACTTTAAACATGATACCTTGACATTTAAGATTTTACACTGCATGATAAATAAACGTTTGTTAGGTTTGACGATTTCGTGTGCGTACAATTTTCTGTAAGACAAGTCAGTAAATCTTTTGTTCAGCCAGTACCTTTACTCTAACGTAATAAAATGATTTAATACTAGTAGCAAATATTTCTTTGTGAAATATTACAGTAACTGTACTTACGTAAAGCGACGTGCATGTGCATTCATACGTTATTCATTACAGTTCGTTATTCACTACATTTGCATATAAGTCATACAGGCAAACA
Source organism: Mercenaria mercenaria (assembly GCF_021730395.1). Lineage (NCBI taxonomy): Eukaryota > Metazoa > Mollusca > Bivalvia > Venerida > Veneridae > Mercenaria > Mercenaria mercenaria. The sequence goes on along the minus strand of NC_069371.1, from coordinate 62,674,627 downwards.
CGTTTCTACGAATTTTATTTTGATAGAAAGAAGATCCGATTGATTCTGACAATAGTCCTACGATAATCTACAAAATCCAGTCGATGCCTTACAGTACCTTACAAAATGTCAGGCAGTCTTTTCGCTCTTACAAAATGTCTGAAATAAGCGTCAAAGTCTCATTCACATACATTAACTCCGCGAACGCATTTCTACGTGTTTCTGTTAGTAAAATCAGTCGAATAATTCAAGCAATAATCTTATGATAATCGGCAAAAACCAGTAGGTGCCTGACAGTTTTAATATCTAAAAAAAAATGAAAACATACACACTATCATTAGTAATTATTTCTCCTTCACATAGCTGTCAGTTGAGTCAAGCATTAATACTTAGATAGTCAAAATCCGTTTGGTGCCGTACAGACTTAGAAGTAAAAAAAAACAACCTACAAAATGGCAGCAGAGTTTCCGCCCTTACAAAATAATCCTACGATAATCGACAAAAACCAGCAGGTGTAAACGGCAGTAGAGCTTGTTGAAATTCAATTATTACCGACAATCTGACTAGTACATTTGTATTTGGCAAAGTGTCCTTCAGTTACAAATCTGACAATTTTTCTTTACAAAATTTGCTATCAATATGACTAAAAATTTTTCATAAAACTAGAAATATAATCTCATTCTATTACATCTCAGTGAAATGACATAAAGCATGCGACATGTGACTTTTGTGCCACATCGGATGCAAGTTTCAAAATGCAGAATCTCGATGCCTGAATTTCACATATGAACTTCTGTTCATTCAATGTTCCGTTTATCATATGGCAAATCTGCGAAGCCTAACTTGCAAAGCTGGAAGTATGTACACTAAGCTCGAAAGTTACCTATTTTAATGAAAATTAACATATTAAAGCTTTGATCGAATGAAAAAGATATGGGGCGTTCCATGAGAAAACCTGTATTAGTCACATGATATAATTATTGCATAATAAGTAGTTTAAAATACTGGAAAATCACTGTTTTTCTTATGGTCATGAAAAATCTATAAACAACTTTATTGTAATAAAGTTATCCAAGGCAAATCGAATTCTACCATATTTTACAAATAAATATTATTTGTGTTGCCGTGGCAACGATAATTTTAAAGCACGTATGCATCATCAAAATATGGAAGTTTATAGATAAAAGGTCCGTCATGAAACCAAAAACATACGGATAGGTTATTTTTCAGAAAAATCATTTTAAACTGTTCCTAAATATTCAAATGCATGATATCTAATATGTGATACGTATGATATATATGTTGCATTAATGACTTGAAAAATACACAACATGCATAGCGACGTCATACTGTTTTCGTGACGTTGTTAGCGTCACGTCTTAAAATGCTTAAAGGCATTGTAACTCTTGAAATAGTGAAGATAATTACTTCAAATTTTCAGATTTGAAAGGCCAAAGGATGTTCCTCATGAATATTTTGTTATCTCAGTTTTGATTTTTATGTCATTAATACAGGTTTTCTCATGGAACGGCCCATATACATTGTTTCTGATGTTTCTGGTGCTCGTGCCACCTAAAACGCGTAATTCGCATTCATGGATTTATTCAATGTACTCATGACAAACAAGAGCTCGCAGAACACGAAATGCCCCTCTTGATACATTCAGTAATTACACAAGAAACAGAAATTATTTGCTCACTGTAAGCAAAATTTCTAGTGTTCTGGTTCAATGAGACCTTGACCTTTGACCTATTGACCTCAGATTCAACAGGGGTCATCTGCTGGTCATAATCAACCTCCCTATTAAGATTCTTGATCCTATGCCCAAGTATTCTCAAGTTATCGTCCGAAAAAGGTTTTAAGTGTTCCGGGTCAATGTGACCTTCACCTTTGGCCTACTGAGCTCAAAATCAATAGGGGTGATCTACTGGTCATGACAAACCTCCCTATCAAGTTTCATGATCCTAGGCCAAAGCGCTCTCAAGTGATCGTCCGGAAATGGTTTAACTGTTCCGGGTTACTGTAACCTTGACCTTTGACCTACTGGCCTCAAAATCAATAGGGGTCATTTGCTGGTCATGATCGATCTCTCTATAAACTTTCATGATCATTGGCCCAAACATTCTTCATTTATCGTCCGGAAACCGTTTAATTGTTTCTGGCCAATGTGACCTTGAACTTTGACTTCGACTTTGACTTTGACTATGACCTCAAATTCAATAGTGGTCATCTGCTGGTGATGACCAACCTCCCTATCAACTTTCATGATCCTTGGCCCAAACATTCTTCATTTATCGTCCGAAAACCGTTTAATTGTTTCTGGCCAATGTGACCTTGAACTTTGACTTTGATTATGACCTCAAATTCAATAGTGGTCATCTGCTGGTGATGACCAACCTCCCTATCAACTTTCATGATCCTAGGCCCAAGCGTTCTTGAGTTATCATCCGGAAACGGATTGGTTTACATTTCGACTGACAGACCGACCGACATATGCAAAACTATATACCCCACCTTCTTCGAAGGGGGGCATAATAAAAGCAAAATTAATGACTGCAAAATGTAGAGACGAACGAAATAATCGAACTTTAAATTGTTTCTTTAAGAGCTTACTTGAATGCATTAATTAAGTACAAGAAATATCATAATAGTATTTCATCTTTCGGTTTATCAGTGTTAAAACTTAATCTAAACAAGAGAGTCGATACATATCTGCAAAAAACGTATGCCACTTTCCATGTATTTTAAATGAACGATATATTTTCTTGAATATTAGATTTTTTAATTGAGAAAGGAAGGTATTAAATATTTTACATTATTTAGACATCTTTTTGAATTAAAGGAAAAGTCCATCTTATTTATAAACAAAGACCACAAAAAGCAAATGTTATAAACATGAAACTAACCTGTCCGTTTGAAAGGCGAAGTACGTAATGAGCACCAAAAAATTAGCATTATTAAATGAATAAGGCAAGGTTGTTCCTTCGTTGGTTTTACAAAAAGAAAGTTAAAATGGAAATAAATAAACTTCAAAAATGCAAATATACGTTTTATTGAAATATCTATTAGATGTTTCTTACAAGAGGATATCAGAACACAATTCATACATATCTAAAATATATAATAAACAATAGTTTAACCACATTCGTTTAAGGCCTGTTTCTTGAAAATAACCGCTATTTTCGTTGCCTATGTAATGTATTGCCTTGTTTGTTAACTGGGATAATTGTTTAAGCTGTGTATAAATAGTGCATAGTTCTGCACGAAATGTGCAAAGCGGGCAGATAATTATTCATGATACATTTTGCTAATTTAATAGTAAAGTGTCATGTTTTTAATAATTTTCTGCTTCTGTTTCCTGGACTTCAAAACGACGTGTCACGCTATTTGTGCACATATGATGTTATAATAACCATATGTGCAAGAAAAGCTTTACTCTAGGAAATTACTGTTTTTGTTGAACAATACAAATTTACGGTATTTGATTCCCTTAAATCTGTAGAATTTCATGTACTAAGAAAGGTTATCTGCAATTTCATTCGTTATATATCGAGCGTCACGTAGATACAACTGGATACAAAATAGTACGAGTTCCTGTCAGTAATATTCATGTACATTTGAAACGTAATTTTTAATGGCAATTAATTATTAGTTTTTCGACTTAAAACTGTTTCTTCTAAATTTGTGTTGTAATTAATACTCTTTGTGAAATAAAATAAGTATGCGATTTTTTTTCAAATTTGTGATTTCCATGTTTTTTTACATATTTTACATATTAAGCAACCAAGCGCACCTTTAAAAATCATATACAAATTTTAGAGGAGAAATAATGGTCAGACGAAAATAATTATAATCCTGATAAAATTGTTATTGTTATAATAGGCCTTTCTAAAGCATTTTTTCTGCAAATATAATGAAATATTCAGACGGTGCTAGGGCGTGTGAGAGGTGTTGCACGTTTTATTACCTCATGCGAGTAGACTCAGTCAAAACGAGTGTGCTATAATTACTTGTATTGTTTAAGCCATTTTACTTTTACCTCACTTTAGACAATTGATTTCCTTAAACACGAACAAATTTAGCATTTTGAGGTTTGTTCTGGAATATGGCGCTTTAATAATACACAGTGAGATGATTTTAATTGTTTAAAGACACCAGTTATTTGACAGAATACATAATAAATTATCATGTCTATTAATAAAATGGGCTATGGTCTCAGTATTTATTGTACACTTTGTGTATATATAAATTATAGTGCTTGTACGAAATGTGCATCACAATGAGACAAATTTTCACAAATTTGATAATAAATCATTAAAGTGTCATGTTTGAAATAGAATAACTTTGATTTATTGGACCCAACAAGTGATATTGTTCATCTTTGTAAATGTTTTGTCTGTTCCGTCTGTCAGTCAACAAATGTGTTTACAGTCCAAATTGATTAAAAAGAAATATGCGCGTACATGTCTATTTATTGTAAATTACTGATTGGATCTTTTTCACACATTTTAATTTCTTCAATCCTTTTGAAATCAAACTGAAGATACTCAAGTTTAAAAATCATCTAAAAATACTCAGTTTGTGGCAGATATTTTTGCATCATATCACTATCTGTTTGCAATTAAACGAAATTTAATTTCTTATGTTGCCATTGTGCTGCTTGAAAGGGCATGGTACACATTAAGAGTATGTTTAGGTTATCATCTAACCGTGGTAGGATCAGCGCTTGGGTATCATAAAGAATAGTTGCCTCAAAATTCTGCAACTTTATGAATCATGTGCAATTAAGAACTCCACATATATATGTTACAAAAATAGCTGCATAATGTCATCACGAAGCATATTTTGTGTAAAATTAAATTAACAATTATCAATGGTATAAACGTGTTGCAACTTGCACTTAACAATATACCAGGTTGGGATTTGTAAATATTACTGTTTAAATTTCATTGTCTTGGTAAATTGTGCGATAGGTATTTGATGTCTATGGACGACTTCCATAGCAATATTTTAACCGTCATGACCCATTCTTCCGGTCCGACACTGACCAGTCACCGCTAATTCTGTCAGTCAAACACTGACCATCCATGGCTCATTCTATTGATGCACCACTTACCAATCCTGGCAATTTCTACCGGTATATTACAAACCAGTTATTGACGCGTTATTATTTGCATGATGGTATGGTACACAGACATCGACATTATTTACACAAGCGGTTTTTGTAGATTGTGGTAAGATAATTGCCGGTACTCATCAACTTAACATATTATGTATAACTGTGTTTTTATTTGAATTGTATTGCAGAACAATTATAAATTAAGACTTTCATACTATATTATAGTAAATAGTTGTGTTATATCCTTAATATAGATATGTGTCGTGACAAAGCATTAATGGGCGTACAATACAGCGTCGTTATTGAATCCAATAATGTTTTATGATTGATTCTGTCTGTTCTGTTCTGTTCTGTTATGTAACGTCTTCTCCAGCAAGCAAGTGCATTACCATACAGTCAAACATTACTATACAGTCAAACCTGTCTATAAAGACCACCCTTGGGCGAGCCAAAATATGGTCTTTTTTGGAAGGTTGTCTTTATTCACAGGTTAAAATACACTGTAAATGTTAAAATGGGAAACAAAACATGTGGTCTTTAGAGCCAGGTGGTCTCTGTTCATAGGTGGTCTTTAACACAGGTTTGACTGTAATTGTAAAAATGGTATGCATTTCGAAGTCAGAAATATATATCTTTTCTGTAATTGTTTACATACTTCCATTTGTTCTTTTTTTTGTGCTAAAATATCATGTCTAACGTAAGTAATCAGTGGATGCCAAGTTTAGACAAATAAGTTTAAAACTTTATTAATGTTGAGATTTTTCACACATGTATAAAATCTGGCGAGTCGTTATATGACCATAATGTCTATTAGGTCATTTTTTTTTGGTCAACTTCTGTGGCTATTTTCTAATCCAAATTAACTTATCAGCTTAGTATTTAGACTCGGTTGCTTTCCCAAATGTAAAAAAATGATACTAAGACGCCAAATTTGAGTTATCATTTTTATTTTTTCAGATAAAATGATAAAAGTAAAAGAGAAAATTGTATCATAACATACTGAAATCACTTTTTAACATTTACGTTTGTTATTTATTCCTCTGTATTTGATATTTGAGTTGGTTTAAGCGACCCTTACTTCAAAGGCGTAATAATTAGGATTTGTTGCGTCGGTCGCAAAACACCTCACGGCAGGGTTGATATCTCTTAATTCCCAGGGGAGACGTTGAGACGTCATTGTGCCCTGACCGCATCCAATATCCGTTAAACGACAGCCACGAAAGTCAGTACAAGCTAGCGCTTCACAGCAAACTTGTGTAAACCTAGAGGTGATTGTATATCTTATGTCCATTGATATCTGTCCATTTAATACATCATCTTCTCTGAAATCGATAAGGAAAATCGAATAAAAAAATATGTCAGTTGCATATTCATACCAGTATGTTCATTTTAGTATAACCGTGTTCAAAGTAAACGCCGCTGTATGTCTGTCCGTTTCCTATGTATCGTTGATTGATTGATTGGTTGATTCATTCATTCATTCATTAGTAGGCGAATTGTATAAGTATTACAGTGGAGAAAATGGCTTATAAATAGCAGTCTTTAACTCCTCTCTCTATGCGTCTGGGTAAAAAAGATATAGCATAACACAATATCCGCTACATTTGACTTGATTTATCAGTATATTATCAGAATCAATTTTCCTTATTCTTAATCATTTGATTGGACTAGGAATGGATGAAAATTTACAAATGTTGCATATATCCTCACATGTTGGATATATATATAAATTGCTCAAAATAAGATAAGAGCGCCAAAAGTTTATCACATAGAGCGATTGATCTAGTTGGTTAAGACCACTGCAAATATTTTCCTACTTTTATACATTTAGGAAATGGGGATGTCTCCCTTCCATACTTAAAACGCCCTGGCAAGCATGTTTTTGACAACGCGGAGATACTGGAAATCGTCTGGTGGACTTTCAATCATGAAAGTTTGTATAAAGGTACTTTGAAATCATTTTTGCAGGTTCTGGCAAGATAATTCTTAAAGCTTCCTCTATTGCTACGCAACAAAAGCCCGTCACGCCATTCGGTGACTATGTTATTTAACGCAGCGAACGGATCTGAAGGAATTTAATTGAGGAGATAAAACAGGAAAGTAGGAAATAAATGAACATTCGATTAATACTCACATGCATATCTTTCCTGGTGCAGTTGAAGCTGCCCAACAACCTGTTTTACCTTCAACCAAAGCAAATTGAAGGATCGCTAACACCAGAAAAAGTATCACAGTCATATTTATATTTTTGAGTCACGTTCTACCAAAGAGAAAGCTAAGCCGGCAGTTCTGAAAAAAGAGAGAATATTTTTGTATTAATTACACAGCATGTGTACACTGTTGCCATATCAAAAAAAAAAAAAATGAAATGATCCACAAAATAGTATAAAATTTCTGAGAATTGATTCTTTTAAACATATTTTAACTTATTTAGTTTTTTGCATGTCCAACATGTCTAGTATTTCAGGCCTTCTATTAGACTTCATTAAAAAGTGAATGAACTGAGTATATTTTGAGACATATTCATTTAGTTTATTTCTTTCATTAAAATAAAATAAATACTCATAGTTACTTAGTTACATTTTGTATAGATTCTACCATTTTAACAAAAGTCTGTTAGTTTCCATGCGTTTTCAGAAATAATACAATTTCGCGACAAGACTGTTTACGTGTCCATTATGAAAATAGGGGCTTGCAGGATACACTTTCACTGCCACAGCTTTAGTTTCAAAGTAAGAAGATTCAATTGATTCCTGCAATAATCTTACGACAATCTACAAAATCCGCCGGTGACTTATAGTTTTGAAATAAAGAAAAAACATACAAAATCTCAGGCAGACGTTTCGCTCTTAGAAAATGTCTGCATATCAAAGCTAGTGATGAGCACAAATGTCTCACTCATATAGCTTAGCACGCGAATAAGTTTGACGTGTTTATTCCAGTCGATTGTTTCATATAATGGAAAAAACACCAGTCACTGCCTTATCGTTTTAAAATTTAAAATAAGAAAACATGCAAAATGACATTCAATCTTTTCCATCTTACTAAATGTTTGTATTTTAGTCAGTAAAGAATTCAATGCCAATTTCTCCTGTCATGCGAACACATTTCTGCGTTTGTTTGCCACCAGAAAGATCCAACTGTTGATTTAAAAAAATCCTACGACAATCGACAAGACAAAAGTAACTTGGTGAAAATCACCTTTGATATTAAAAAAGAAACATACAAAGTAGCAAGCAGACTACGATCTTACATAATAATCTTTCGATAATCAACAAAACAACAGCCGATGCAAATGGCAGTCAGACTTGTCTGTCTGTGAATTTCAAATTGAATAGCTACCGATAATCTGGCTCGAACATTTGTATTTGGCAAAGTGTCTCTGGAAACTTTTCAATACACACTTTGTTATTGCAAGGACTAAACATTTTCAGAAAACAAATAAAGCACCCTAATTCTATTGCATCTCAGTGAAATGACAGGAAGGGTGTGTTACCACATCGGATGAAAGCTTCAAAAGTCAGAATTACGAAGTATGTATTTTATATTAAAACATCTGTTCATATGTTTCATTTATTTATTATTTAATTTCATGCGGGTACTCTACTCTATGATGAAAAATAACATTTTAAAACTTTGATCGAATTAAAAAAAAAAAAAGATATAACTTTTTCTTCCGATGTTTCTTGTCCAAATGACACCTAAAAAACTCAGAAGTAGAGCATCAATACGCAGGCATTGCTTCATTCAATGTATTCATTAAAAAAAAGAAAAAAGAAAATTGATAACCCCAAAATGTATCGAGGAACGAAATAATCGAACTTTAAAAATATTTCTTTAAATGCTTACTTGAATGCATTAATTTAGGTACAAGAAATATTCTGGTAGTCTTTCATCTTTCGGTTTATCAGTGCAAATTTTAATCTTCAACAAGAGAGCCGAAACATACCTGCAGAAAACTTACGCAAAATCCATGTGTTATAAAAGTATGTACGAATATTTCCTTTAACTATATGTTAGAATTATTTCTAGTGTTGAATATTTTACATTATTAAGACATCACTTTGAAATAAACAGAAAGTCCATCTTATTTGATTAACAAAGACCACAATAGAAGCAAATGTAACAATCATGAGACATACCTGTCCACCTAAAAAGCGAAATATCTAATGCGTACCAACAAATTTATAACGTTATTATATGAATGAGGCAAGAATGTTCTTTCATTTGTTTTAAAAACAGAAAATGGAAGTAGAAATAATAAAGCTTAAAAAAAATACAAATGCACTTTTTACTGAAGTTTCCTTTAGATGTTTCTTACAAAAGGCTTTCAGAATGTGATTGAGACACAGTTAAAGTAGTAAATTATTTAAAACATTTTAACCTTAATTGTTCAAAGACTGTTCCTTGAAAATAACTGTTATTTTCAATGCCTATATAATAAATTGCCATGTCCATAAACTGGGATTATTGTTCAAGATGTGTATATAAATAGTGCTCATATCTGCACGAAATATGCAACACAGCTAGACAATTCTTCATGTCACTTACGTTTAGCTAAATATGATTAGTAAATTTTAATGTTATTAATAAAGTTTTTCCTTGGATTCAAAAAGTATCATCTTATTTATGCGTATATGATATTTAACATACGGACAAGAGAAGCTTTATCTAGGAAATTACAATACTTTGACTGCAGTATCATTTTGTAAATCCGCGTCACATGGATAAAGTTGGATAAAAAATAGCACGAGTTCCCACCATAGTCAGTAATATTCAGGTAACTGTAAAACGTACTTTTGGGAGGCAATTAACTTTTAACTAAAACTTATCTTTCCTAAAATTTTATGGTAATGTATATATATACACTTGACAATGAAAAGACTCGGCACAAGATGGAAGTCTATAAATCAAATAAATAAAATGACTACATATTATAAAATATATATACATATATATAAATAAACAAAAAAAACCCCAATAAGCTGGTGATTTATTCAAATTAGTGATTTTCATATTTTACATATTCAAGCAACTACTTGTAAGTGCAACTTCCATAAACATATACAAATTTTATAGGAGAATTAATTGTTATACGAAAATAATTACATTCCTCAAAAATGTGGTTACTGGATACTAATAAGACTTTATAAAGCATTTTATACAGATATAATAATATATTCAGCGTATTACATGTTTTATAACCTCATGCGAACAGACTCAGTCAAAACGAGTGTGCTATTGTTTTCATTGTGACAGGTGTAGCCTTTCTAGTTTGCAAAATATATTGTACTTCACTTTTGGCAGTTATATTAAATTTTCCTTAAACACGAACAAATTTAGCATTATGAGTTTTGTTCGTTCTGGAATATGGTACTGTACGAATACACTGAAATATGATGATTTTTATGATAATGCTGTTAACAGAAAATAATTTCACATTAATTGTTATAAGACATGTTATTTGACAGTAAGCATACATAATACATTAACATGTCTATAAATAGAATGGACTATGGTGTCAGTATTAATACAAAATGTGCATCACCGGAGTTTGTTTCAACAAACTTGTTGATTAATCATTAAAGTGTCATGTTGTGACTTTCATTTCTTCATACGATTTCTTGACTCTTAATGCGAAGTTATGAATGTTACACACGTAGTAGTACTCAGTGTTGTATATTGTTCATATGTGGAAAACTTTTTTCTGCTCTGTCAGCAAGGGTGTTTGCAGTCTAACTGGATTATTGCTTACACGCAAACTAATTTTTAAAAGAAATATGCGCACGTATGTCTATTTACTGTAAATTACTTATTTGATTTTTTACTAGATTTCAGTATATTTAATTCTTTAAAATCAAACTGAAGATACCCAAGTTATAGAATCATATAACAATACCCTGTTTGTGGCAGATGTTTTTATATCCTATCACAGTCTCTTTGTAATTATACAAAATAGAATTTGTAATGCTATCATTGCGCTGCTTGAAAGAGCCTGGTTTTGAAAAATATTAGGTATGTTATAGTTATCGTCTGAACGTAGTCGGAACAGAGAAGGCCTGGTTTTACATACATTAAGAGTATGTTTAGGTTATCATCTGAACATGGTAGAAGTTTTTAAAGAAAGAGGCTCAGCATTTAAAAGTAAGTTCAGGTTATCAGCTGAACGTCGCAGGACCAGAGTTAAGGTATCAGAAAAGAATTGTCACAGCCCTCTGCAACACTGTATGAAACGTATGCATTAAAACCTCCACATACAGGTGTTACGAAAATAGTTGCACATGATGTCACCATGAAGTATGTATTGTGGAAGTTTAATTAATAACAACCGATGATATAAACTTCCCCCCACTTGCAATTTTACAAAGAAATGACCGGTTGACTGATGTTTGTCCGGAATATTATTGTCCTGGAAACATGTGTGGTAGATATACTGTAAACACAGACGACAACCATATCATCATTGTTGACCATCAGGGCTCATTCTGAAAGTCCTACTTTGGCTAGCCGAAGCTGATTCTATGGGTCCAACACTGACCAGTTATGGTTGATTCGGACTGTCTAACACAGACATGTGACAGTTCATTATGCCAGTGCACATTAATCAACCTAGGCTTATTACACCAGATCAGCATCAACCAGTTATGGACTTATTTTCATTTGCACGATTGTTTTGTGCGCAGATATTTGCATTTGTTATGTGATCAGCTAATTGTACCAGCCAGTGAAAAGATATTAAGCTTCTTACATAGCTTAGTCTTATTGCTGGTTCCCAGTGTTTAATTCAACTACACATTTCTGAATCCTATCACTGGTTCTGACGGTCGATTTCTCCTACATATTTTCAGTCCAGGGGCCGTATTCATAAAGCATCTTAAGTATAGGTTGTGTCTTAAGTTGAAGATTTTACTTAAGTTTGTGGTGATTCCAGCTTAAGTCTAAATAAAAAACTTAAACTTAAGATACATAAGAAATGACTTAAGTCAGAAAACAAAATGGCGTCGTGTGTATGATTAAAGTGTTGAGTAATACTTAAGTAAATAATCAATTTCTTATACTTAAGATGCCTAATGAATACGGCCCCAGGTACCTACATGTACGTCATCGCTATTTGTAATTCCGTTATTTTTTACCTTTATTATCTATCACGACATCGTGTTGAATAGAAACAATTTAAAACTAAGACCAGGGGCCGTATTCATGAAGCATCTTAAGTATAAGTTCTGACTTAAGTTGAAGATTTTACTTAAGTTTGTGGTGATTTCAACTTAAGTTTAAGTAAAAACTTAAGTCATATTCATAAAACAGCTTAAACTTAAGATACGTAAGAAATGACTTAAGTAAGAAAAAAAAATGGCATCGTGAGTACGATTAAAGTGTTGTTTTTCAGATAAAAGCACTTAAACATAATTGTGCATGTTGTATCTGTCTGAAATTAATGTTGTTGTTTTAACAACAAATACCGTATTCATAAAGCATCTTAAGTATAAGTTTAAGAAACTGATTATTTACTTAAGTATTACTATGATTAGAACTTTATTTTACTTAAGTAAATTTGTTATTCATAAAACAACTTAATAAGTAATTATTGTTTTTATTGTGGACGAAAACATTAAAAAAACTACATGTATTCACAAATGGACAAAGTATGCCATATCGTTATATGACCATAGTTATAATTAGGGTTAAATGCGGCTGAGTTTACTTCTTGCGAGTATTCAAGAAGAAGATGCATTCCGACAAGTCAGAAAAGACACAAAACGGCAAAACAAATTTAATTTTTATTTTGTCACATAAACGGTCAAGCTAAAAGGCAACTTATTTTAATCATATCAAAAATATTGCATAATGCATTTTATTCCTATATTTGATAGTTGTGTTGGTCTAGGCGATTATTACTGAAAAGTCGTAAAAATCAGGATTTGTTGCGTCGGTGGAATAACATCTTACAAGAGGGTTTATTTCTTTTAATTCCCAGGGTAGACGTTGAGACGTCATTGTGCCGTGACCACATCCAATATCCTTCAAATGGCAGCCACGAAAGTCTGTACATGCCAGCGCATCACAGCAAACATCTGTATAATTAGAGAGGATTTTATACCTTACATCGAGCGATTGTTGTCCATTTAATATCTTCTTATCTCTGAAAGTGAAATCAAATGTCGTGTAAAAACAAATGTTGTACTCACATACTGGTATGTAAATGTTCAATTTGGTATAACGCTGTTTGCAAGTGAGCGCCAAAATAGGCTTTGTCATATCCTGCGTTTCTCTAATTCATTTATATATCTACATACATTAACTTACATGCGTATCACCTTAACGGAAAAGAAGCTGCTAATTATTATTGTTCTTGTAACCTTGTCTTACCTGTGATCCGTCCTGATGCAAATGGACATCAAGGTAAAGTACAAGGCAGTTTCCTTTATATTTAACTAGATTTTAATTATCAATCTATTATTAATCTCAGCTTTCCTTATTTCCTTATTTCTAACACTTTGATAGGGCTATGGACGGATAAAAAAGAGAAAATACCATATATTTTCTTACAATATTGATAAATCTGAATTACGAAATGCTACATAAGAGCGCAAAGCATTTATTTTTCTGCTAGTATAGTATAATATATAGCCAAACTGGGAAAAGGGACTACGCTTCCGTGTCAGGCAGGCTTTTATATGATGCGAAATGATATGTAGACAGTCACTCGTGAAAATTTCGGTTTAATTATTTTGAAATCATGACAGCAGTTTCTAACATGATAAATTTAAAAGTTATCGCCATCGCTGTTTAATTGAACATTGTCATTCATCTAAACGAAATAATCTGAACAGACTTTATGGTCTTGTCACCAAAGGATCATTTCTGTAAAATTATTGCAAAGTAAAGCCACCAGTTTCTCATAAGGATATTCTCAGTCATATATGGAAACGCCGCACAATGGCCGCCTAGTGCTATCAAAAGTGACCTAATGATCTTAAGCGGTTAGGTTGACAGTCAACAAAGAAAGATTTTGTGATCATGCCATTGGCTGAAAACACATGATTTTCAAAATTTCCCTTGCAGCTGTATAAGGAAAACTAGTCTCTCTAATTCCCCATCCCAATGACGGAAAACTTGCCTCTCCCTATTGACCTTCTTTTTTATAATGCGGCAGAATGGTCAGGAGAAAATTGAAACATTGTTTACCAATAAAGTAATTCTGAAGTCTTACCAGTGGTCACTGACCTTTGTTTCAATAATTATTTGTCATGACAACCGGAATTTTACAAGGATGGTCAAGAGTGGAATAAGTCAGTCAAAGAACTATTATAAGATTTTCAGTAAATATGTTTGAAAATGGTTTGGTTGTTTTGGAGTGTTATTTAAATAAGGTGTTGACAACAGACAGATAATGGACATCCAGTGATCCTAATATGTAAGCTACTAGATCAGTCTAGTATGAAATTTGTCAGATATTTGACATATTTCCTAGTGCTTTTTGTATCACGTTGGATTCGTTGTGCTATTTTCGCACATTCCGAGGACGAAGGACGATGGTCTTCTGAACAGGAACACAACCAGCGTAATGTGAAACAAAATGCCGCGATCAATACACTAGTCTAGTGATATTTTCATTTCCTAACCTGCCAATAAATTTAGCATTTTGAACTCAAAATGCATTGGTAGATAATAGATTGAATTTGATATCCGATTAAAACTTACATGCACACCCTCCCCGGTGGAGTTGGACCAGCCCAGCAACCTGGCAAACCGTCCACTAGAGCAAATGGAAGGATCGCTACCATAAGGAAAAGTATCACCGTCATATTTATACGTCACTTTCTACCTATCAAAAGTAATTGTTGCAGTTCTGAAAAGAAATGTGTCCAGAATATAAAAAACTCTCTACGGGGTATGTCATTCTATCTTGAACGGTTATGTTGTTGACGTCGATTTTGACTTATATGTGACCTTGACGTTGTGCGATAAATAAAATGGTGTTCGGTTGGGCAATTGCATGTGCGCATCATTTTCTGTAAGACAAGGCAGTAATTTTCTTGTTAATCTTATCTTCAAACACTATATACTCTGACGTAATATTATGATTTACCACCTGCCGTCTTCTGCAGTAAGATTATATTTCTAATTGATATTTGTGAAATATATCAGTTATCGTATTTACGTTATTCGACGTGCACATACATTAATACGCTCTTCCATAAATTTTAATTGATCATTACAATTACTTAAAAAGCATATATTGTTCAAAAACAGTCGATAACTTATTGTCTAAAAATTTATATATATAATTATATAAACATTCAGGCAAACACTTTTCTTTCTTACTAAACTATTAAAGCTAGTAGTGAGCCCCAATAACTCCTTTACATGGCTGCACTCATTACAAAGCATACTCGAGCACATCTCACGTCTTTTGCCTATAAGAGCCGTCCATTGATTCCAGTAAATAATCTTACAATCATCGACAGTACTTAACAGTAAAAATTTAAACATTCCATACAGTGCGACAGTCGTCAGACTTGTCTGTGTGCATACAGAATTTAGTAATTAGCGACAATCTGATCAGTAAATTTGTAACTTGCAAAATTCCAAAATGGTTACAAATCGGGAAACCTTCTATTAAAATGTCTAAAGATTTTTTTTCAAAATTAAACCAGAATAACCCTCTCATTCGATACATCTCAGTGAAATGACATGAAAGGAAAGTCGTTCACATTCAATGAAAGCTTCAAAAGCAGAATCTCCCCGATGTTGGTTCGAGTCTCACTAGTGAGGGGGGTGGGGGTGGGGTGGAGGTGAATTATTCATGTTAGTAAGCCAGCGGGTCGGCGGTTGTACCCAGGTGCACGCCCATGATGAAAAATATACGGAGGGGAACCCGGGGTCTACCATCACAGGTTCGAAAGTCGCCATAGGACGGTGTGACGTAAAAAACAACAAAACAAAATAAGTAACAAATTAATGCAGAATCCTGAGGAGCGAATATAATTTACCCTTTTATAAATGTATCAAGGAACGAAATAATCGAATATTAAAAACATCTCCTGAAGATTTTAATAGAAGGCATTGTCTTATAACAAAAACTATCATTCTAGTGTTTAATCATTTGTTTTATAGGTTTATCAGCGTTAGTATCAATTTTCAACTAGAAAAGCTAAGAGACGATACATACCTGCAGAAAACCTACGCTACTCTCCGTGTATCATTAACGTATGATATATTTTTTGAACGCTAGAATTTTTAAATCGCGACAAAAAGGTGTTGAATAATTTAGTTAATTAGGACATCTTTCTAAATTAAAACAAATTCTGTCTTATTTACTTAACAAAGACCGCAATAAAAGCAAATGTAACAAGCATACCTGTCCGTTTGAAATGCAATGGTTTTGATTTATAACGCTATTATATGAACGAGGCAAGATTTTTCCGTCAATGGTTTAAATAACAAAAAGCAAAAATAAAAATAATACAAATGTAAGGCTTTTAGATGTTTCTTACAAGAGAATTACAGTGTGTAATTTAACCCGAGTTTAAAAAAAAAGATAATTAACAACACTTTAACCTCAGTCGTTTAAAGGCATGTTCCTGTGCACAAAATAGACAATTATCGCGATACATCAGTAAGGTGTCATGTTTTCTTTAACAATGTTTTTCCTTTGTTCCCTTGGATCCAAAATGTGATACGTTATTTGTGCACATAGTAGTATGATATTTACCATACGGACAAGAAAAGCTTTGCTCTTGTAAATTACATTATTCTAAATTTTAAAAGATAATTTTTAGGCACCATAGCCGTATTTATTGTGTGTTACTAAAGGTCTGAAGAACTATACGTTAGAAATGTAAACTGTCATATCAGTTTGTTATAGATATCGCACGTCAAGTCGATACAGCTGGATACAATACGAGTTCCCGTCATTGTCAGTAATATTCAGGTACACTTGAAAAATTATTTTAGGGCAATGTATAATTTATCTTTTCGAGCTAACACTTTTTACTTCTAAATTTGTATGAAAATTATCTTTGTGAAATAATACAAGCTTTCGCTTTATTCAAATTTCTGATTTCCATATTCTTCGCTGTCTGTGACCTTTATGAAAGAATCATGAAGGGGAAGAGTGATAAAAATGTATGTCCTTCTTTCTTTCTTATGTCTTTCTATATAGACAAAAGATAATAGGTAAGGGTAGATTTCTCGGAAGCAAAGAGCACCAAAACACACAGCCTTAGAGCCATTCATTTGCAAAGTAGGCCCACAACAAAAAAGAAGCTTTACATTCTTTCAAAGTATTCTACGCGGTTGGAAATACATAACTTCAGTCTGTGAATCAACTTCTGAAATGTGTCACGGTAGGCTGTTTTGGGTATACCTCCGAGACACTGGCTGACGGCTGAGCCAAGGGCTTGCCTGGAGTTATATCGATGACCAGATAAGAACTTTTTCAGTTTTGGAAAAAGGAAAATGTCGCATGGGGCTAGATCTGGAGAGTACGGTGGGTGTGGCAAAACGGTTACCTTCTCCGACTTCAGAAATTGCTTTACAATTTCAGATGTATGTGCTAGAGCATTATCATGCAATAGACAAACATGTTGAAATCCTGTCACTGAACGTCTTTTCGGATAATATCTCTTGAGCTTTTTTAGTACAGCATCACGGTAATACCGACCAGTGACACTTTTGCCCTTCGGCACCGGAACTTGTATGGCTATATCTAAGAATATAGCATAGAGGACCTTATTTGTGTTCATTGTCATTTTAGCAACTACAGGCCGTCTACCGTGTTTGGTTAGACATATCTTGTTTCCAATTTTCCTAATTGGTTCGAATTAGTGCACCCATGTCTCGTCACCAGTAACAATGTTTGCAAATTGCCTTTGGTTGAACTTTGGAAGCTGTTTGATCAATTGTTTGGCCGTTTGTACGCGTACCCTTTTTGTTCATCTGTCAATAGATGAGGTATCCATCTGGCAGAAATCTTTCTTACTTTCAAAATACGCTTCAGAATGAAATGTACTCTCGATAGTGATATGCCAGCTTTTGCAATATCGCGAATCGTATATCTGCCATCTTTTTCAATTATTTCCCTAAATTTTTGAGAATGGTCTTACCTGTTGCGGTCACCGGTCGTCCTGACTTTGTAGCATCTTTAAACAGCCACTATAAGATTTCTTTCTCCACCTACGAACTGTCACATAAGATACGTTATGGGACCCATAAACCCAATTCAGTAAAAGTCTACTTTACCGAATGACCGAGTTTTGTGCGAACTTTTATGTAAGTTCTAATTTCTTCAATATTCTCAACACGTTTTCCAATCATTTTTACAACAGTGGTCATCGACTGGCTCTATTGAAATGAAGATTATTTTAAAACTGTGTTTAACTAAAGATTCATGTATATACTATTGTAAACGTATTGAATAGAGCTATCGATGTGTATCAGTATCGCTGAAATCGTGCTCATTTTGATCGTGTTGTAGTACAATACACATTACATATCGAACAACCCTCGTACAATATATTTATGCCAAATATAGGTAGAGGGGGTTGCGGGGGGTGGTAAGGGATAAAAAAGTTGGGGGTGGGCCACTGGGGTGGGGGAGGAAGTTGAAGGGGAAAGTAGAACAAGGATGAATATACAAAGGGAATGCTACGTTCCTTAATCACAGTTACAGGACAACGTAAACCACAATAGCGCAGACATTCATGTACCAAAGATAAACACAACCACACCCAACTAACTAACATAGAAAAACAGACAAGTAAGATACAAGAACACAGTAGGGCATCGCTTTAGACTCACAAGCACAAACACACCCCTATAAGCAGGAAAAAACAATCGTGTACCGCCTTAGGATTCCGGCAGCCAAACTAAGGGGAGCCACGAAAACTAACTCAAAGTAAAGAGGGAGGGGGGTGCAGAAAGGAGCGCAAATGCGAGGGGAAAAGGCGGGGGTGGGGGCGATAGTGAGGAGGAGGAAAAAACGCTTACAACAAACAAGACAACATACGCAACAGACAATACAAGACAGACAGAAAACCAGTTGAAAATAGGGGCACCGCCTTGGAACGGTCAGTAACCTATATAATGGAAACTGGGGGTTTAAACGCGTTTAGGGCATGCTAACCTCGCACTTACCCTATTTTCAACAAGTTAGATAACACAATGTAAATAAAATCCGCGCTGAGAAAGACTCTAACATTAGCGCAAAAATAATTAAGTAAAACATAAAATTAAGGTGAATCTAAGGTATAATTACACCAATGTACTCAACAACTTGACTGAAGTCAGAGCACCAAGAGCCTAACTTTTAAGGGCACGACTAAGAAAGCTGCAAGACAAAATTCAACTCCCTCCGTCCGATGCATGTAGGATTTAGGAGAAAAGCATCATGGAGTCTTACAGTTTATTAGTCATCACACCATCAAATAGGAAAGCGTAGCGATTAACTGTAGAGGGGTCAATCACTAAAAATGCATTTTGCTTCACGATTTTTGCATCGTATCCTCTGTTGATAAACTTTTAAATAATATATGATACACTTAATAGTAGTACTCAGTTCTGTATATTGTTCGTCTCGCTATTCTGTTGTACATATACTGCATGTCTTTAAAGTTTTTTTGCAGCATAACTTGATTTAAAACAAAGAACAAGTAGATGTACTAATTTGATTTTAATTGTTCATATATACCTTAGTTTCTTCAAGTAAGATACCAAATGAATAAGCTTATATATATGTGAACATTTTGCCTAGTCTTAAAACTCTAAAAATTTACCTGTAATACAAACACTTATTAAAAGCTGGTTTTGTATAATCTATAGCTTTCCTAAATATACACACGTTTTAGAGGAAAATTCATGGTCGGAAGAAACAGTCTATACTTCGGCTAAAAATATAATTGTATGCTTAGACCGAGGCTTATAGACTCTTCATCGACAAGTATTGTTGCAAATATACATGGGAAATTATAATGAAGTTCTCTCTCGACGATACGTGTTTGCACGTTATATTACACCTTGCGAACAATCTTATTCAAAACGAGTCTACTATATTTGCTAATGCTTACAAAGTTATCATCCAAAGACTGTTAGTTCCAGTAGGCATACATGATAAATTAACATGTCTATTAATAGAATTGGCTACGGTGTTCACTTTGAATATATTAATAGTGCTTGTACGAAATGTGCATCACAAGGAGACAAATATTCAAAATGTTGCTAATTAATCATTAGTCATGGTGTGACTTTTATTTCCGCATTAGATTACTTGGACCGAACAAGTGATATGTTGCACTTATATATACAATCTTTATTATATGACAAATATTTTCCTAAATTTTAATGCGCAGCTGTATATTTTACACACGTTGTAGTACTCAGTGATGTTTAATAAATTTTGATGCAAATTTTACTACTTTCTCTACTTTAATAGTATTTAGTTTATTGGTTGGCCTGGAAAATTAATACACAGTCAAACTCGTCTTTAAAAACCTCACTTAGGAAATGAAAATGGTGGCCTTTGATGATAGGAGGTCTCTCAACACAGGAAAAGGAATTATTTTTGGCAAAACGGGAAGAGAAAATAAGCAGGCTTTATGACCTTTATTCGGAGCTTTTCTTTACCACAGGTTTGACTGTAGAGAAGATTGATATCCGTTGTCTCAACCATGCTTTTGGAGAAGTAGTTAGTTGGAATTCGTCACTAGTTAAAACGCAACTAAGTAAAAATGTACTTACATATCAAGGTATCAAGACTTTGTGGGATGAGCCCATTTTTTATTATAATCTTTAAAGGAAATGTTTTGTTATAACATGATATATTGTAAAAACGGGAGAAAACATGAAAGACATTGGTTTAGCAACATAGCAACACGATATTTCAAAGTTGTATATGATGAATTTTGGCCTTCTGTAAAATAAAGCAACATACGGCTTAAAGATGTTTTTCACAATTATTACTAGCTGACAGAATTTTTTGTAACTTTGCATATTTATAGATTGATGTATGACAAGTTAAAATAAAAAATAAAAATGATAGGTACCCGTGCTTCTTTTTTCAATATTCAAAGTTTATTAAGAACACCAAATCGGTATTTTTGTCTGAAGAAACAATACATACATGTCATAATAAAACTACTGCAAACATATATTTATTCAAAGTTTCACTCTGATGTTACTGTTTATGCATCACAAATAATGAAACCACTATAAATATGCATAAAATGTCAACATATAGATATATTAACTCAGAAAAATTACTCTTGACAGATGTCGAAGGTATCTGAAACTGAGAAAAACACGAAGTATTTCTTAATGATATGAAAAATCTAGCGGACAGAATTTTACCAAATTTTATATAATGTAAGCTAGAACTAAGACAAAAAAATCTAACCCCAAAAAAATAGTATCAACCCGTGCTTGTTTTCAAGAAAAATTAAAAAATATTCACTCCACCCACAAAAGTACTTTTTCATTACCCCACCCACCTAAAAATTATGAACATTTTTTTTCTTACAAAACAAATTGCACAATGTTATAATCAGTTTCATAACTATTTTTTTTACTCACATGCGGACTAATGCTCCTTTAAGGTTGCATGCCTCTAGGTCAAATACTTTTTGAGAAACGTGCTACACAAGCTTTCACATGCCATTTACGTATATATTTGTCCACGTCAAGGGACATAAATCTTTTTTACTGAGTAAAACCTCAAATAAAAGCACTTGTGCACAACTTCATGCTGAATTTAATTCTTGTATGATTTCATGACTCTTGGCGCATATACTTTTGAGGTATATGCGACACAAATGTTTAGACCCTTTATGTACAATTTGACTGTCAAGGGCCATAACTCTTGTCTTACTACGTGAAATGCGGGATTGGGCACAAAAAAGGTATAACAACATTTTAAGGAAGTCACATTTGAACTTGAAGGAGATAGACCTCATTAAGATTTTCTGGAATTTTATTTGATTTGGAGTCGGCTGCAACATTACTGGACGAAATAGTTTACTTTCAAATTGGCTGTCCACAATGTATTCCATTCGAGCACTTCCTACCACTACTCCTCCAATAAAACACCATCACTTTTACAGGTAAAATATGGATGCACGACCTATATTGTCAGTACATACGATATTTTTTGAGCGAGTGCGCTGCATATTCGACAATTATGCATTTTCGGCGGCGAATCCTGAACTTTACAGTGGTTATCGCTTGCTGCGCGATTGAGCTGCGCACAAAATATTGTGATGAACTCCTTTAAAAGAAAGACAGGCCTAAAACAGACAACAGACTGACAACATTCACCCCAGTATTAATATAAGAGATATTCATTAAGATCTATGAACATCTTTATATTCCACTGAAATGTAAACAAATCTTTTTTTTTATTCGTAAAACATACTCGGACCAAAGTAAGCTATTTTTAATGCGACTCTGCTCATGCGTGCAAATGTGCAAGTTAATGTGAAAGGTCCCGTTGGATAAGCCATAGGAAGCGTTTAAAGGATACATACAAACGTATTGGATTTGGCGCTATGCGTAAGCAAAAGGTCAGGAGAATCTCATGAGTGTAACGTGCTCATGATCATGGCCGTGAATTGAAAACTGCAATGTTGTGCTTAAATGATGGAATTCGGCAACAGACTGGCAACATGCAGCCCAGTATCAATATTAGAGATATTCATTAAGATCTATAAGCACCTTTTTAACCCATTGAATATATAAATGCCTGTGTACACAATTCTGTTTTATTCGGAAAATGTACCCTTGCAAAATTACAACATGTTTAATATGACACTGCTATAAAATTTTGACAAAACATCGGCTGTAGCTTTTAAAGGTGTCATTTTGCCTATATCTGCCGATTTTTTGTCAAATTTATCTTTACATTTTAGCTACTTATAAGTCAATATGATGACATCAGAGCTCAGGACAGGTATCAGAAAATGGCCAAACTTGTTATATTCGGTCGGGTGCTGGCCAAGACTAAGCTGACCTGACCCGGGAAATTACGGACCCCTATGGGTTTTGTTTTTATTCCGAGTTAAAATATCCTTTCGTAAATGAAAAGCTGACATGTCGTGCTAAAGCTCAGGCATTTTTCAACTTGCTAAACGAAATGCTTAAAATTGACGTCCTATTAGCAAACCGAAATGAAGTCCACGTACATACATTTAGATGTGGTGACCCCTGCACGTTACCCCTGACAATAGACCAATGCAAATGCGATTTTTTGTTTTCTGGTTTTGCCTGTTTACTTTAATTTTTTTCTGACGCCACTTTCTGTGCTGTTAAAAACATACGTATGCCTGACAAGGTTGTATAAAAATGTGTCCGCTGTTCTAAGGACATTTATGTACACCGGGGAATGTCGCCAAGGACGAGTTCATTTGTTTAAAGAAAATAAGAAACACGAACTGAACTGAAAATGTCATTTATTATCTAAAATTACGGAACAAAGTAATGACTAGAATATAAACAAGAAAAATGCAACTAAGAAAAACACATTTAAACAAAGTTGGGGCAAAAACGACGCCTGAATCAAAAAAGACTGGGTAAAAAGACATCCTGCATAATATTATATCCAGAAAAGTAGCATTGAAAATGAAATTGGCTAACAAGTTTTAGTTTATTGATGAAATTCTAAAATCGAAATAAGGGCGGGAAAACTAGGGTTTGGGTTACAGAAAATTAACGTTTTTTTGTGTAATCGCATAAATTATAGACGGTGTAATGATAAAAGCTACGCGTGAGAAATCATACAAAGCTAAAGGTTTAGAGAACTAAATTATAACTGTGTGGTAGGTTAAGTGTACTAAATTTTATTTCGCAAGTGTGAAAGATAGAGGACCCCGAGTACATAAACTGATTTATTCGTTTTTGAATAAATAGACTTATGTTTTTGGACAAGAGACGATGCAATAATTTTCGCATTGTTGCGTGTTGGCGAAGGGAGATTCAAAGTGGCAGGAACCGTATTCCGTGATTTTAAGAGGAAGAAAAATACATGACATGCAACACACTAATTTCTGTTCTCAGTTGTTGTATTCAGCCACCAAATATTGCAGAATATCTTTTTTTTATTTTATTTATTTATTTAGTTGATGATGTTTTTTTTGTAGAAAAATCATTTTTCTCTTTCATTTATAAAAAAGATACGAAGAAGTGTTCTTCTTTCACCTTTCCACCTTAGACATTCATGTATGTTAGGATATGACCTGCGTTATTTAAAACAATAAAATTACCTAATGATTCTTGAAGTGGCGGGTTAAATTGGCTAGGTGTCAAACTGTAACATTCATATCTGTCAAAGCGGCATTACTTAACAGTTCATTTGTGAAAAAGTGTAGGGTTGCCGCAAATATACCTGTCGCCTTTCAGTTATGAAAAAAGTGTAGCGTAACTCGCAGTTTACACCTATCGCCTTTCAAGTGTTACTCGCAAATTAGGACACAATTACTTGATTACTTGAGAGATATTGATTACTTTCAAATATACAACTACAGGTAAACTCGTTATAAAGAAAGATCAATTTTCAGCATAATACTGGTAAAATTCAGCAAAGAAGCAAAGAAACAAATCTGTATTAAGTTTAAGGGAACATTTGTCAGTAGTTGATGATTTTGTGTGTTTCAGTATGATCGTTGCTAGTAGCTGTAGCTTCGATAAGGCAAAAATGTATTGATAGAACAAGCTAATAAGGTAATGCTGGAGTTACACAAAATGCCAGGAAATTGGCACTACTATAAGATATACACCTTAAGTGATTTGACAGTATTGTTGATCCAATAGCCTTGTATAGATTTGTTAAGTATGATATTGCGGAGACCTTATACATTCAGTTTTATAAATATATACTCCATTTTAAGAAAACCACGTAAAAAACTATACTGTATAGCGAGCCAGGTAGAACCTGCTGAAATTCTTACTAAAGCTCGAATGACTGTTTTTGTTCTGGAAAATAATTATAAATGCCATTTTGTATAAATTGTTGTTGTATGCACAGTATTTTGATATTTTCCGCTCAAACTGACTATAAAAAATCGAAAAAAAAACTGAATCATTGTTTTTTTTTTTCAATCATGAACTACACCGATATTTACATTAAAATTGTAATTTTGCAAAATTGGTGAACAATACTTAGTACATGTATGATCTGTTCAAGCAAAGTTGGGTTAACTCTATTTCTTGCCAAAGTTTCTAATTATAGAATATCTAAAAGAAATCACTGGACCCCTTTTTTAGCATCGGAAGAGATGACTGTATGTGGGAGTTGTGTAGTATAAACAAATTTTATAATCAGGATCACTGTGTTTTTAATGCTATTATTTTAAAAGAGAAAGAAAGAAATGCATTCCTATTGATATTATTGAAAATCATAAAACTACTAAAATGAAAGCAGTGTTTAACACTGAAAACTTTAGAACATTATTCAAATTAGCAAAATTCTGTAAAATTGCACTAAATTTTAACAGCTTTTTAGGAAGTATTTGCCTATAAACGGAATTCAATTAATTTTACATCTTTGTGATATTATTGTGATTTATATTTTTTGCTGTCCAAAGTAAAAGGACACACTGGTAGGGTGGGGGAGGAACTGTTATGATCTGTATTTCTGCATTGTTAATTGTGTTGCATAACATCTGGACACTTTAAGGAATACCCGGGTGTTGTGTGGTGTGGTATAAGTAGGGGGACGGGGATGGGGTGAGGGAGTATAGATCACGATTACACCTACAACTGTGTCTATTTTTTACCAATTTAATGTAATATCTTTTAAACTGTAATACTGTAGAAATGTCTCAATGCTATGTTGGACCAAAACAGGGCTGAAGTGTAATTTAAATCTAGTCATCAATCGATTTAGCCGTTCTAATATACCTCCTGTGTTGAGACTTGTGTACGGTACAGACCGCTGGCATTGTGCCTCAGAGTAACCTGTGATAATGTTTCTAGATCTCTATTTAGTAAAGCTGGATAGAACCATTCAAAGTATTATCTATTATCTTGCTCATTCTTGTACATTTTATTTTTATAATATGTATGCACACACCGTACGTGTACTTATGAATAAACTGTAAAAAGCCGCGTTTTGTTTATGGCTTTAGGAAAATCAATGACAATATTTTTAGTTTCATTCAAAATGTTTTTTCTTTTAAAAGAATCTTATTTTCTATCTATATGAAATTTCTTTTTCAGGAGTTTTGAGTGATAAACATAATAAATAATTTTCAGCAATCGGACGACGTTCTCTATTCCCTACAGATCTACTTCTTCGCTGCTAAAGTTCCCTTGTTAGCTTCCGGCGAAAGTTTTTTTTTTAATCAATCCACTATTATGTGTGAAAGTATACTTGCTGTACCGTAAAGCTGATTTCTCGAGCTCGCAATAATTCCTTGAATTTTGATAGTTACATGTGCAAGACATCTAAATATCATCCTGAAGAACATAAGAAGGGATTTTCATGTAGTATTTACGCTGAGCTTAAAATATATTTTGAAGAGTGTTATCAAGAAAAAGACATAGTATCTGCCAACTAAATTAATATAGATTTATCAAAATGTAACCAATATACAAAATGATGTGAAAACATATTCCCAACTTTTCTGTTTACTTATAAAGCTTACAAAGATGATGAAGCATTATTTGGTAAATACACGTTTGACTTTGGCATTTCAGTTATTTAATTGCATCATAAATTATAGTTCTTAGATTTGACGTTTTCGTGCACGTACTGTTTACTTTAAAGCAAGGCAATAAATTGTTTTGTTCTATTTTCAGCCTTTATGAAAACACTTTACTCTTACGTCATAATATGATTAACAACAGTCTGTAAAAATTACTGTCATTTTCTGCGCCTGTTGTTAGTACAACGAATGTTTCTTAATTACTTATATTTATGAAATAGTTCAGCTACTGAAGTTATTACATAGCGTATGTGCACTTGTAGTAATATGTTATAATGGTTCATTTAATTCATTTACGTTCTGTTTTCCATAGAATACATTTACTGGAGTTGTATACTTAACAGTTGTATTACAATTTTGTACGCGTTTTGCCAATAAGATGTTTCGAAAATCCCAGCAATAATCCTATGATAATCGACAAGAACAGTGTGCCTAATAATCTTAACAAGAAAATTACAACCCAAGTGTTATATGTTGACTGTTACTTTCAAATTCGTGTATTTACTTAGAGGGCAATGTAGCAGTTGTTGTTGTTGTTTTCTTCTCTTCCTCCGTAGGAGAACATCTTATGAATACACAGCAACAAATATTAACTAAAACGTTCACTACTATTTAAATAACTTTACCACTATATACAGTCATATACTGATCAACTGGTATTTTGGAAGGGCAAATAGTCAATGGTGTTGAATCAGCCAATTCCAAGAACAACAATTTTAAAAGTTCTGATATTGCTAAAGGTCAGTCTGTTAGAAACTTACATTTAGATAATAGAGCAAGGATATACTTTAAAATGCAAGTCACATTGGTTTGATGTTGGTTTAAAGGCCAGTTTATTTCTTGTGGAAGTTATGTATCTAGGATAAAGTATGGGTTCATGAGCCATATACACTGATATTTATCACAATGAATAAATTGCTTTCTGGGAAACCAAATGCCATAATGTAATTTTTTTTTTGGTCCAGTGGCTATGCCATTAGAGATGCAGAGTGAATTACACATTTAATACATGGAAACAACGCCATACACACCAGTAATTACTGCTCATAAACACCGACATTTTACAACACATTAATCAACTTACAATAATTCTTAACAAATGCTTATTCAGGAGCAGTAGTATTAAACAAACTTATATACTATATCAATCAACGTAACACAATTAAGTGAGTTTAAAATTAAAATAAATTAACTTTACATGCATGTACAAGAAGTAGCCGGAACTACGATAGGAATAAAAGTCCTATACCTTTTTATTAAATGCAATAAATGTGGAAAATGACAATGCCTTCAATATAATAAATAAATATTTAAGATAAAATAGAATTATTTTACTCGTAAAAGGTAACCACAGGCAGATGCTTTAAGGATCAGAATGTTGTACTCCATAAAGCTAAAAATGGTTAAATGTTTATTATTCCATTTTTTTCATGGAATATATAGTCAAATAGGAAATGACTTCTATGAATAATCATTTGAAATATGAAAAAACATTTTCACCTAACTTCCATGGCTATCTTCTCGGCGCTTATGCGCAACACAGCGTGTCGATGTCGTCCGCCATTTTTTTGCTCGATATTTGGCTTATGCGCATGCACAAAAAC
Source organism: Mercenaria mercenaria (assembly GCF_021730395.1). Lineage (NCBI taxonomy): Eukaryota > Metazoa > Mollusca > Bivalvia > Venerida > Veneridae > Mercenaria > Mercenaria mercenaria. The sequence continues at coordinate 62,646,230 of NC_069371.1, read as the reverse complement.
AACGTCACAGGATCAGAGGGTCAACATGATATGACAAAAGAAAATAATATTGTACCGCCATTGATAACTTTCGTCAAGAAAATTACGAAGTACAAAAAGAATATTGTAAAGGACGGCAATTTGAAATTCAATCTGCTGCGAATCGTTTACGAAGACAAATATTGCAGTTCAGTAGCATGTGTACACAGAACAACATCCATTTATTATATCGCAATGATAAATGCACGGAGTCAGATACCTTGTTTACCTTGTACTAACGCGAGACTGAAGTGTATCTCTTTTAATGAAAATAATATAACTTGACATATTTTACGCCAACGATGCCAAATAATGTACACATAAAGCATAAACTGCGTCATGGTTTTCAGGCGATCAATTCCCCGCAGTCTGTAAACAAGTCGTTTACCAATGTGAATGCAGGCAATTTTTCATTAACCGAACCATTTTTATAAAAGGGATTCTTATTGGTCAAATTACCAAAAACTGACATGAAACATGTTTGATTCTTTTTCTTTACAAAAAGAAATTAATATAGCTATATGTTTATTTCTGAAATATTGTTTAAATTGATGAACAGGTGTCTTTTATTTTATATATTTTGTTTTAAATCCTTGAATTTTTTTTTTTCTATTTTATTAAAGTAAGTAATTTAAAAGAAACTGAAGCGACGGGTTTGTTGAATTAAACCTCGCTATGGTAGTCGCTATATGACTATATGTGAAATCGGAAAAATATGAAAAATAGATCTTCAAACTATGTCATATTTGTAAAAGCATGAATATCATGCACCCACATCTAGAAATCATAAACTTGTAATTGTTGAAACAGAGAATTCCAGAAAATGTAATAAAATTCGTTTCTACAATATTTTAAACGATTTTAATTTTATATCATATTTTTACCTGTGCATCTTTATGGTTTAGGAGTATATCACCAAAACACAGAAATATTTTATAAACGAATAACATCGTTACCAATATTTTACTTAACCTTTACATGTTCTGCCGTACTGTCCCGTACTGAAAATATTCTGAAAAAGTTGTCCCCCTTTTGAAAATGAAAGCCATTTGTAAAGAAATAAAAATAAACAATTGCTGAAAACTGTTTTCCACTAAATTATGTGAAATTTCAACACTCGCATGCGATTGCAAATGAATCAAAACCAAAATGTGTAACAGTTCTTTGAAAATGATGAGTTTTTGAAGGCGTTTGACTGCCAGGAAGTGGGTCCCATTTAGGCAGTCCTGTTTTCGGAATTCAATGTTTATATTAGTATACTGACAATTGTTTTGTTGTTTCTGTAATGATAGCGTGTATATTACTTATATTACTCTACAAAACAAGTGTCAGTATACTGATATAAGCATTGAATTCCGAAAAAAAGAGCTGTTTAAACAGGCCCCACTTCCAGACAGTCAAGCGCTTTTAAAAACTCACCATTTTCAAGGAACTGTTACACATGTTTGTTTTGATGCATTTGTAATAGCGTGCGAGTGTTGAAATTTCACATAACTAGGTGAAACACAGTTTTCAACGATTGTTTATTTTTATTTCTTTACAAATGGCATTCATTTTCAGGGGGACAACTTTTTCAGAATATTTTCAGTACGGGACAGTACGGCAGAACATGTAATGGTCAGGTAAAATATTGTTCGTTTATAAAATATTTCTGTGTTTTGGTGATATACTCCTAAACCTTAAACTGTAAAATCATTTAATTTCGTGGGCATGAAATTTCGTGGTTTTGGTCAAAACGGCAATTCGTGGAGATATGAATTCGTGGATTTCAACTTTTGAACATAAAATGAATGGGAAATTTCCTTGTTCGTTGGGATTAAATTTCGTTGATTGACTCAACCACGAAATCCACGAAAATTTTTCCCCCACGAATATTAATGATTTCACAGTATTTAAATTCGCTAAAATAATAACTTTAATTTCATATGATCAGCAAAAGGAAAGGCGCGGAAGTTACGTCATCACTGCTTAGTGATAACCGGCCGCTGTTTTGACAATGTCCGCTCATAGTCAGGGAGAAGGCAGGATGAGACGTGACTGGTCAGTGTTGGACCAGCAGAATAAACCGCGGCTTGTTGTACAATCAGAGTTGGCCGTGACTGGACAGTGTTGAACCAGCAAAACGAGCCGTGACTGGTCGGTGTTGGACCAACAGAACCAGATATGCTGTAAGTCAATGTTGGACGGATAGAATGAACTGTGACTTGTCACTGTTTGATCAACAGTCTGAGTCGTGACAGGTCAGTACTGGATTGGCAGAATTAACTGTGACTGGACAGTGTTGAATGATTGTAGCCTGTAACCACCGAACATTAAAATTGAAACCACCACCCGTTTATGCCATAAATTTAAAACAAATGTCGGCAAGGGGAAAGGAAAAATGTTTCAAAATTGAAAAATTTATTCTTCGCTATGAACTTTGCGGAGAGTTAAAGCATAGAGGTAGTGTAAATATAAAAATACAACATCCCTAACGGAACGTTTGCAGCGCTGTGCACGTGCATGCAATTGTCATATAAGCATTAAATGGCATAATCGTATCTACTAAAGATAATGGGTAAGGGTAGAGTTTTCGGAAGCGCAGAACACCAAAAACACACATTAAAAGACATTTCTCTACATACCGACTAATGTGTTTGATACTTTAGACAGACTTATGAGAGTTTCTATTTCACTTATTTCTTAATATGGTATTTAATGACAAAATCAACCTTTTCAATTGAAGTATTGCAGTACCATGCTTGCAGATTAGACAAAGTCGCTGATTCCTTCAGACTGATCACTAACATGGACGAATATTTGGGTCGCAGGAAGACACAGGTTTTCATGCATTGTAATCATGTCTTATGCCACTTCGAAAAAAAACCGAAAAAAATACATCGATAACAGAGATTGCAAAGATGGGTCGTATTACATTTAGATATCATTGCGATTTGAAGATGAAGAAAGCGGCAGACAGAAATTTAATAAAATGCGCATAATGAGACTGTTCTCAAATACTTTATTAATTAGAAAAAGGCGTACTGTCTTCAGAAAATCGTAAACAAAGCTCTATATATAATATTCATACAAAATATATCACTGTCTAACTTATTCTGATTTATAATAATATAGTTTTTAAGAAGAAAACTCAAATAAGAAACAAAAAAGATATTTCTGATGCAGAATCGATCTTCGCGATGTGCAGTCTTGTGTTTTGGCAGATCTGAATTGAAACAAAAAGTCTACACCCTACTTATATTAGTTATAGATGGTACGTGAAGATTCGCTTCATGCTAGTTGCCTAATTGATCAGAGAAATAAAATTCTTTATAATTTGTTTAATAATTTGTTGTTTATCGTAAAAATACTAAGGTGTTGAATTTTATTTAGGTGCAAGTAACGAAGGTTAATGTCAGCTATATTTTGAACTCCAAATGTCTTGTGCGGCCAACAATGTTTCCAGTAACAGATACTTAACTGTGCTTATTCTACCTCTTGGTACAACCCGTTTAAATACTGAGTGCCAAGCTATACCAGTACTGTTTAGAAATCTTTTAAAAAAATTTTAAAGTTGAGCTTGCATGCTCTAATTTAGTAGAAACTTCCTGAAAACACATCAAAATTCTGACCGCTAGTGAAAAACTGTGAAAGTGTCTTCGGGAGACTTCTGTCGTTGTAATACCGAGGAAAACGTTTCCGCATTTAAATTTTTGAATAAACTTTATATACGAAACGGAAGTAAAACTCATAATCAGCTTCTTTTTTATTTGGACAGAACAGAACATAATAATGTCACTGCATTAACACTTGCTTTAACAGCACATTGGCAAAAACCAATTTATATAATGTTTGTTCTGTTATGTTCTAAAATGTCATTACTGACACAATCTTGTCACGTTATGACTGGTGATGACACGACAACATAGACGTTGTAACAAGTATTAAGTAACAGATATAGAATAACTGCCAAACAACGTATAGTTATCAGCTTTAAGAGTGAATTGACAGATATTCTAGATTAAATCACACTATTTAATACAACCGGACGCCGGTAAACTAATAAATATGAAAATGTAATAATATCAGCAAAATAGGAGCGACATGGTATTCCCATTTGACCATTTATTTCATATCCTGCACTATTTAATAGAATACCAGGGGATAGTATTTAAACTTGTTTTTTTTTGTATGAATACCGTCTGCTGTCAAAAAAAAAATGATGTTTATAGATCCACGTTTTCAGGGACGAAATGTAAGTTTTTTAGCACTTTTAATTGATTATGCTCTTCTTAAAATATTGCTTCGACATGATGATACTTTACCGCAAGCGATTTTATGTTAAAAGCTGTTTAAAACGATCACAAATTGTCATATCTATATACGGAACAGTTAAACTACATTCAGGAAGTCATTATTCCAGTTTACAAAATAACAGCAAATTTTAGTGTTATAAGAAAGAGCTAAGAAATTTTTACAATTTCGGTTTTTATTTTTATGATTTATTTTTAGAAAGCAAATATTGTCAACGCGTTGTAAGCGTTTTTAATGCAGAGCGACTCGGGGATGATGTAAGTTAAACAAGGTCAATGCTATATAAATGACATGCTTTTTCTGTTACGGTTTCGCAATTAATTTGCTTAAATCTTATTCATACTATAACAGTACTTTATCTACGACATTGAAAACTATTTCTTTAGTAGAATTTTCCCGTGTTTTTGACGGCTAACACCCCGTGGTGTGAGATGTCTCACGTGATTAAAAGAAAAGCAATGTTTTATTTTATTTCTTCTGTTAACCGAAGAATGTATGCAAGAAAAAGAATCTATCACTAGTAGTAGGTCCAGATGAAAATATCTGGCTCTCGGATAACTGTTTCACGGTAACTCGGCAACGCCTCGTTACCGCTTAAACAGTTTAATTCCAGCCAGATATTTCCTTCCGCACCTTCAATCAGTGAAAGATTTTATAATATCACATATTGTAAGACTGTCATTCTCTTTATTTTGACAATGTGTTGTTTATATAATGGTATACTTTATAAGTGTAACCGTTGAACATTCTTTAATTGTTCAGAGAAAACTATTACTATTAACAACTTATAAATTAATATTTATCCAAATAAGTGTTTTCTGTTAACTGAATTCTTATCATATATTAGTGCGTCTTCCTGTCTTAATGTTATATATGTTTAAGTATGCGTTAATGGTCGTTATTATACTATAAAATCTTACAGTGTTATGTATTCTTAAATTCTGTGAGGTATTTACATAATCTACAAAAAACACACGTTTGTTACAGTTTTCAGATAGATAAGAGATAATATTAAAAAGCTGAGATGTACGAGTAAAAAGGAATACGTAATATAAGCATATGTAACAAAAATCAGGACTTCCAATCAAAGTAATTATATCAAGATAAGTTTTACTTTTACATTTGAAATGCTTGTCATTTTCTTAAAAATCATAATATCTGCGTTTCGAAAATACCTTTCATATGATATAATTAATGCTAATTTAACGCGAAAGGGTAATTTAAGAACATCTAATACGAGTAATAATTTCTATGTAGATCTAACAACGTATACGTTATTAACTGGTGTCACGTATAAATAACGTTTCACGGTAGTGGACCAGTAATGAACAAAGACATTTTAAATTTAAGGCGCGTAAATACTTGCTATTATACAATAACTGAGTTCGTAATTCATAGAGTCTGATGAACTAATGTAATAACATCAGTTGAAGAAAGCGGGATAACAAAGTTATTGCTGTTTTTTGTATGTCCTTACATATCATTTGCACTAATTGTTAAGAATATTATTCAAATCAATGACATAATTATTTATTAACAGAAAATTGCTTTTTTTTGTGAAAAGTATGTTTTAGTTATTCTCAAATTAAAGGTTTTAAAAAGGATGTTCTTTAGGCTGAATATTTACATGCAGTACAGAGTATATAGTTCTTGCGGGTGCATATTAAACAATTTACAGTTAATTATGATAGTCATTGTATATATAACAGAGATATTGTATTTATTTTAAACCTTCTTTTAATCATTGCCGTGGGAGCGATCTCAAAGTTGGGGTGAGGGAAGAAATGGGAGGAGGGACGACTGACTGTAACTGCCCATATTTCCCTGACAATCTTTGGTTAAGCAAAACATAAAGCATTCTTTAACTTATAAGCAAACATACATCACCTTACACACTTATTAGTACATTCATACGATCTTTAAGATGGACTTTCTTTCTTTATCTATTGTTATTTCTGAGAAAAATCTGCTTTCTACGCCTATGTTTGTATACAAAAACTAAATGACATAAAGAAGAACTTGTGTAGGTGTTGCAGAATTCGGCTTACTGAAATGTATTAAAACATAATAATTAAATGTTAATATCGCATACAGGAAGGAATTCTTGATATATATATTCTAAATATAGGAATACACACTTTAAAATGTAAGTAAGTAATATGCATTGAGCCATTTTTATATGCATGTAAACATATAATGATTAAATTGCATATATTTGGTCGAGTTTGACGAAACGGTATTTTGATTTTTTCCCCAGAATTCAACAGCTCGTCATTTAGCTCACAACTTTGTATAGATTAATGAAAAGCAGTATCTTTGACATTTTTTTTCTAAATATTCTACCGAGTCTGCTATTATGTTGCTTGGTTGCGCTCTATGCTTCCGAAGGATCTTCTCACAGACTTTATTAACTATTACAATAGCAGTCTACAAGTGTCTTGTATTGATAGTAAAACGTCTCTCCTTACTTTGGTTCAGTTTTGTCATATTTTATTGTCATGGAGTACGTTCAATTTTATTGTAATAAAGTTTTGCTTCTGCCGGTTCTAGTGGGGCTTTATAGGCATGTTGCACATTTCATTACAAAAATGAACTGCAAAATTTCGCTTCTATATAACTAATATGTGCAAAACAAGCATTTTTAATTATTTCAGCGTTGTATTTCAATCGCAAAGAGTCTATGTTTTCAGCCTCAAAATAATAATGAATGTTCATATTTATGCAACAAGCAGTTGAGCTTTGTTAGTCTTAGAACAGAACAGAACAGAACAGAGCTGAATATTTATTTAGACATATTCTATTCTGTTTATTAGAGCTGTTAATTACATTAACGAATCTGCAAAAGCAGTATCCCTTCGCTAGAATGTCTGATATTCCTCTATAGTAAAGGCAATATATTTCTATCATTTTACTTGTTAATTAGGGACACAACATGTTTTGTTTGCGGTACGCCTTTCCACAATATGAGGTTAAAGTTAGTAGGTAGTTGAAATTCGAATAACAAACTACATACTGTTGCCAATTTGTTATTCAAAATTTACTGGCACGTTCGCTTACTTCTTTAACTTTAAACCAAACAAAGTTTAGCAAACGTTATCAATTTGGATGTATAGGTTGATCAGTTTTCATTTCGCACGAATATCCAACTGCTTTCTGGAAGGTAGTTGGTAATTTGTTAAAAGCACTGAAATAACAAAAAAAGGAGATTTTTAGATATCAGAAAAATACTGCTATTGTTAAGAAGGCTTTGAAACTGAATTACTGGCAGATTATATGTTATGGAAAGACATAAGACTAAGTTGTTTTTCCTACTTTTTTCCATCGAAATTGAAAAGCGTTTGTAACGTGTTACCGGAGGTACACTGCATTAATGATAAAGCTTTATTAACTAACGTGATATAACTATTCTTCCACAGTTTATTTGTCAAGACCGCAGGAAAAGTTCACGTGCCGCGGTGACCCGGGTTCTATCCCCGACTCGGGCATTTTGTCCTTGATTTCGCATTTTAAAGATAGTTTAGAAACAAAAAAAGTCATTTTCTAATGTTCATACTATGACCAAATTTCAGTTTAAAGAAAAGATCATTTTTAGCCAAAATCTCTGGAGGTCATGCCTTCAATGTAATTGCCAGCTCTATTCACATCATATATATACACATAAACATATATATACATATTGAGCATTTACTTTTTAGCAAAATATAATACTGTTAGTCCTGCTCTTGGTAAGCAGCTCAGATGCTGTTGTCGGAAGTACAAACGGCGACAGCCTTTCACCAGAGAATATAGCACGTAGATATCTGCACGAGCTTTGTCCAGGAGCCAGTGTTTGTCATGGAAACCAGACCTCTCATGCGATGCCTGGAACCATACTGCAACAAGATGCGACTTCTTGTTGTACAAGTAAGCCTTAGACGGCCTTTACTTAGTAATGGCCATCGTTCATATCCTTTTCAGAGATAAAACATTATAAGAAAGCCTTTCTTTTCACTTCATTTCGACGTCATAAACACCAGTAAGATGCATCCTTGCTCTTATGTCAATTTCAAGAAGACATATTCCAGCGCATACTAAGTGTTTCAACATGTTCAAGTTCCGGAAGTGGAGCAAACACTTTTGTTGCAGACAGTTTTAGCAGCCGGAACAAATCAGCCCAGATCCCCGATATGATAAGCAAAGTTGAAATCAGGTAAAAGTACTGTGATAGATCCAATGCAACAAAACGTCTAAAGCCGGTTTACGCCGGTAATGTGACCATGTACGTTGTTGCAGGTCTATCGGTTGCTCAAAAAGTCTAAATCCGCTCGGAACAGTTCAAACGTAACTTTTTTTTTACATGTGTACATGGCAATATAGTTTGTTATTTCACCCTAGCACAGACTGCACAGACTGTATATATTCAATGGTGTACTATTTTAGAAATCGAGAAAATCCAAATAATATTCTAATAAGCTCAAGGGCGATTTCGACTTGTTGAAAGCAAAAAAAAAGAAAAAAAAAAAAAAAGAAAAAAAAAAAACCATCAAGAAGTTCTGTATTTTTCAGACTGCTCTTGTGAACCAGACTGTAACGAAAAGGGGGACTGCTGCTTTCCACGTAGTTTCCAAGCTCAACCGAATAATAATCAATCGGACAATGTTTGCCTTTTTCCGATGCTACCACAGCCACAAGAAAAAGATCGGCGGTATTATCAGTCTTACAAGATGATTTCTGATGTCCCACTTCACGGCAATAAGGACATTCCTAGCATATCAAAGGCAAAGTGCGGAGATGAAAAAGTAGCACCCTGGGGAACCTTGTTACCGGTGTTTTCAAAGGAAACACGAAAGATATACAAAAACCCAGCATGCGCCGCTGCAGCAAATGTAACAGATGGTAAACTATGGGACCTTTCCCTTTCCTGTAAATATACGAGCGACGTTGAGGCAATGACAGATGTTGCTACTTATATGTCAAGCCTGTTTTTAACATCGTTACCTCAGAATTGTCAACTTGAGTTTAACTATCCAGGTGATAACACGGACTTGAGATCAGAAACATGTTTTACAGACTTGATAAGCACTTGTCTAGAGACCAAATTCGAAATTCCAAGAACACTGCCTTTATCAAGGGCCGAAATCAGAGCGGCTTGTACTAGCGGGCTTGTCTCGCCTTATAGAAAGAACGACATGTATGCGAACGTATTTTGTCATATCTGCAACGGCATAGTTTTAGGCAAGACATCTACATGCCTGTCTAAGACAGGTCGTTCTCCACATTCTAACAAATTGCTTATACTTCTCGACGGTGTCTTAATGTCAAACAAGCAGTCAGATTCGTACATTCCGAAGGTGTGTCCTATATTCAAAAGTGGCAAGGTTGGTAGGAACTATTTAATCGATGTATTTTAACATCATATTTTTCTATATTATTTTACCATAATGTTTTCAGATTACATTATGTATATGCTTGTAATGCATTTTACCAGCTTAGTTAATACGTAAATATGTGTTAGGATATCTTAGCTATAATTAATTTAACTGTAACATAAAGATGGTACCTAAACATATCAAGGTGGACCTTTCAGGCTTTATTTTCAAAATACAATAATAGCTTAAGACCTCAACGGTTATTTACCACTATTAGAGTTTTTTTTACCTCCTTGTAAAACAGAACTATTTGCAATTTACAAAATGACCATCTAAGATATCTGAAGCAAAATGGACAACCTCGTATTGGCAGTTTCTCATTGATGTTTGGTTTTCGCCAATTATGGTCTATATCAAACGTCTCCACAGGTAAATAAATCAATAGTATCTGTCTTTTTTCACTTTGAAAGTGTCTATTTTAAACTGTCCTTTGACTTTTAATGAGCTGAAAGTCCAAGACTAGCCGAGAATCTAAAACTCAGAAAACATTACGAGCGAAAAAGAATCATGTGCTCTTTATTGTGAACTGTCCAGAACCATGACAACTTAATCTGAAAGAAGTATTAAAAGTAACAATGTAACAAACCACATATTGCATTTTACTATAAATTGTTTTCCACTCATAAATTCACACATAGCAGGAGATAATTGTTTTAATGTATTGTCTGGATGTACCCCTAAATAAGAGCCCTCAAAGAAAATCTCTTTAAAATACTGAGATTTATGTAAGCTGTAAATTGGTATGGATTTCTATAGACGACTTTACAACGCCTTTTGTTGCCCTGTTGTTTAACCGGATATTTTTATTTTAACCTGCATACGCTCTTAAAGTGTGGCAAAAAGACCTCTCAACAATAAGTAAACGTATATTAAATCATCGTTATATTACGAATTGTATTGTCACAACAAAAAAAGATTTTGATGACACAATTTATTGAACAGAATGCCTTGATTTAAGATAGATAATTATGTTTTTAATAATACCCCTTTCTTTCGTCCGCAAGCATTTTCAAGATCCACCCACTAAGCACAATAACACTCAAATAACAGTAGTATATATTGTTTTCTCCGACTTGAATGATATTATAAATTATTAAGCTACAGTACGGCTCTTTGTCACTGAAGTTGCTGTTTTAAGTTATTAACGGAAACTGTTACTTAATTATTATGCAACTGAGGTCAACTTGATGATCAAGAACATAACATTCGACTTGCTTGTGATTTCAAGGATGTCATCTAATTAGACATAGTCTCAAGAGTATAATATTAATCTGATGCGACTTACTGACTTTCAGTGCCATCATTAGCACGCACTCGGGCAAATAAGTTTTGTCGCGGGGCTTTATCTTACATCCAATATAACTATATCACGCATTCCTAAAATTGAAAATTAAATCTATAAGAAGATCCTTTGAAATTTGATGAAAATTTCGTTTTAGAATGATGTTCATACAAAATAAACCCATAAATTCGTAAGATCAGCGTCGTATCAAGAATTTAAATTACTACTGGCATTTATTTATTTAAAGTGCCTACCTAATATATCTCCATCTCGTGTTAATATTCTATATAATTTCTATACTCTTATCGTAACAGAACATACACCATGCGCAAAAATCAGCAACCTTCAGGTAATAGAATAATAAAGATAAACTTAAATTCAACAAATATTATAGATCATGTTTTAACATAGGATAAAGAATGTGAATTTAGAACATCCACCTCCCTACCTACTCGGACCACCGACCCCTCCAATTCTCACTGCTGCGGTCACTACGCCCATCTCCATCCCAACTCCTCTGATATTAATAAATGAAAACTTTGATATTAATAAGAAATTAACTGAAATAGAGATAGCAATTTTAAGATGATAATTATCTATTCGTATACGGAATGAATTGATTACGATTTTTGATATAACAATGGTGTTGGTAGGGGGATTGAGGCACCCTTTGTTAAATTGGGGGTGGAGGTGGTACACCAGATGGGATTAATCTGTAACTCCATAAAAATCTTTAGGTTTTTAATTAAATAAAAAAAAAATTTCTAAAATCCATTAAAGGAAATGAAATGCTTATTTTAACTACCCTTGATTAAACTTTTCATTTTTATGTTCGATTTTAATGATATTATTATGGAAGCTAATTGCGACTGGATTTACGATTTGTCAGATTATGTTATGAAATGTCCATACAAACGTAAGTTTTGATTTGATGGATAATATATTTTTCTTCTACCTTAATACGTACAAATGAAAGATCAATATGGCTGAAGAATAGTTTACTGCCAGTTCATTATGAATACTTTATGCATAAGTCAAAGTTTCTCATTCTAATAAGGGCAGTTGTTGATGTGGAAAGGATTAGATATTTGTATTATTTTTTTCTTTTTGTCCTGCACTGGTAATTTATTATAGTGAGCTCGAGAATCGAGCTTTTTGTGGTTACAAAGGTATAATTTTGGAAAATTTGCAAAGTACAATATTCGCCGTAACAGGTATGGTGGCACCACTGGCACCTGACCAGAACGAAAACGCCTCTGTACATGTTATACCCTACCCCTAGGTATACTATAAGAACCATGGTCGTGAACGGGAAAATTTACTAACCCATTTCAATCGCGTATTTCATACCTAAAAGACGCAGTTCAGTAAATGTGTACTATTGATATTAAACAAGTGATAATTTATCTTTATTCGTGCACGAGTCACATTGTCTCAGTATTACATATTGCAGAGATGTTCCACGTATTTTATGCTTTGGTCAACGTTACAGAAAAAACTTGCTTGAACTCCCCTAATGAACATCCGGTCTAGAGGTCAAGGCAGTGTGCATATGTTAAGCGAAATGTAAACAAACAAAATCAGAATGCAATATATTCACAGTGTTACGATAAGACTCGAAATGATGAATGAAATTCATCTTGTATATGATTTTGAATTTGAAATCATACATTGGTATACATCTATTCTGTTTTTTTAATTCATTTTGCACATTTATGCTGCATATAAATATTTAAGCGTACACGTGTAGTAAAATGACGACGGGATATCAGCCAATCAGAGTGTGTCTGTAATCTAGACCAGAACTTCACCAGGGAAGTTCAAGCAAGTTTTTTTGTGTGCCGTTGAAAAAACTATAAACTACACGTTGTTTTTCTAAGATAAGAAGTATTGAAAAAATGTGACAGGTACACAACGGAAGATAAATTACCACTTGTTTAATATCAATAGTACACATTTACAGAACTGCGTCTTTTAGGTATGAAATACGCGATTGAAATGGGATAGTATAATTTTATTTTCCCGTTCACGACCATGGTTCTTATATGATACCTAGGGGTAGGGTATAACATATACAGAGGCATTTTCTTTCTGGTCTGGTGCCAGTGGGTGGCACTTAATGTAAAATTTTCAGTTGAATAGGTTCTCGTGAATTTTCACTTTTCCTCTGGAGCAGTAAATAGTTCCTTTGTAATACTTTAAATTAAACCTTCGCTTTGCCTTATTTCCGAATTGATTTTGATAGATTTTCCTACACTTTTTATTACAGCTTTCTTTGCGACAACGTTTCGGCCCAGGGCCTTTATCATGCCACATGCCAAAGTCATAGATTAATTTACATATTCTGCAATTCTTCTGACTTTTGCATGTGATTTGATAAAGGTCCTGGGCCGAAACGTTGTCGCAAAGAGTGATAATAAAAGCTATGAAAAGCAATCCATATGGATGTGTATTAAATATATTTACAGCTTTAAAGATTTAAACTTATGTTGGCTTCAGGTTGTTGGTCAATTAAAAGTTAGTCTACTTAATATGCTCTTTAGGAGGTACCATTTATTTGTTTATACGCACAATCTTCGAGGATCCTATGCAATTGAAGAACAATATAATGAAAAAGAACTTACCTTATCACATCTGGATTACAAATCTTTTTGTACGATTCCATTCTAGTAATTAATAGTTTTTAATCAGTGAATGTCATAGGCATTCCGAATTGTTAATCGGTGTTTTGTAAGAAAACTGTGGTGTGCCCATGTTTCACAATTATTTGGAAAATTGAACAGAACTGTCCAACTTGAAACATCTGCAGCTGTTATTTTCTTATCCAATTTTTCAGGAAATTGACTTTTGTCGAATAACATACTGTCCATCCGGTCAACTTCGAGACAAAAGTGGCAAATGCGTACTTCCGGGAAAAGTATGGTTCATCGAACAATGTATAGTGTATATACAACTGACAGCAAACGAACCCTTTGACGTAGATGTAACGTTCAAGAACACTACATTGAATTTAGAAGACAGTTTGCCTCTCTCTCATATATGGCCAAGGAACTGGTTAATAGGGAGCATATCTAAGAAACTGATTGATGAAAAGATGCACAATACACTGACTGTTAAAATGATTAATTCGTTTCCAATAAATGATCCAAAACAACTCTTATATAACATCCAGTTGTTTCTTAAACGGTCATGGATGTTAAAAGTGAGCAATGGAACTTCGATATCAATGTCTGCAGATTGGTCACACATAACTGATCGCTTTCACGTTCATCCTTCGATTTCCAGCAGTCCCACAACAGAAAATACTAGAGTTATCTTTCCGAAATACGAATATATATACCATTCAGACAAAACCATCAAGAAGCCAACGCCCATAACAAAACTATATTTCTGCGACCAGATAGAGTTGAACACATCGGAATTTGCATTGTATGATCACCATGCTCTACACAACAAAATAACAAACCGGATGTTGTATCTTGGAGAATTTACAACAACGTTCTCGGATGACCAAAATGGAGGTATTCCGACGACCCGTGCGAGGATATGTGTAGATGGTTCGGGATTTATCAAACGCGAAAACAATTCAGTTTGTTATGTTGGAGACAAATTGCTCATTTTCTACTGTTTGATCTTTATTTTGTTGTTTCTCTATTGAGAACCAAAGTTACTGTGCATTTTTAATGTATGAAACTTAAGTTACAGGAATGTTTCCAGGAAAATGAATCTTATATGTAGAAGATTTCACACGTGACTATGTTGGATGTTTAGCACAATCCGTTATGTCGTGTTGGTGTGCGCGCGATTTATGTAGCAATTGTCGTTGTGTCGTTCTTGCACGCGCGCCAACGCAAAACGGAACTTTTGTGTGTCGTTTTCATGAAACGAAACTTACAACATGATGTAACGGAAAGTAGAACGCCACAGAACTTCAAGTCTGTGTACGCGCCATAAACAATGATTGCGTTATGGCGTGTTGGCGCAGCTGTAGCATATTTTGTTGTGTAATCCTAATGCATGCTAGAACGCGAGACAACGAAACATTTTTTTTTCGTCTTGAGGCGCACTCAAACACGCTAACAAGAAATATCTTAATGGCGCGCGTGCCAGCACGAAACAACGACATATTTCATTTCAATATGTCAACACACCAAAATGAAAGCTTTATAAAAGTTGCGAGTGTTTAACAACACAACACATTTAGTAACGTTATGGCGCGCTGGCGCGCGAGCCGAAACAACACAACGAAAATTGCTGCATAAAACGCCAACGCGACGTAACGAAATGTCCTGAATCATCCACTGTACATGACAGAACAAGCCAGGCAACTTGTCAAAGGACTTGTTTGATGCTTGAACCTGTGACAGTCCTATAGTGGTTAAAGTTTCGACATAAAGCACACATCGTATAACGATCTTCGTGTCAAAATCTCAAATTTCATACTGATACCTCACTGCAAAATATTTTGAAAATCTTAACGTCAGAATTATTTTGTAGATCTAAATACGTATTTTTCATTGACAATAAAGTGGATGGAATAATTATGTCAATATGTAAAAATGAAAGAGAATTGTTAGTGACATTTAAGGTTATATAATACTGACATCACCTTGTATTCATATTAACCTGTAACACCTGAAATCCCTATAACATTAAGTGGGATATTATATGTTTTATAACGTACCACCATTTTTCCAATTTTACAAAATTTCAGAAATGCTAAAGCAGTGGGTGAGGAAAATGCCCTATAAAATTAAAACGAGTTCGGTGACCTATGTTTTTTCTTCTCTTGATTGTCTTGGAAACAAATGTTCTTCAAGCTCACAGAGTATGAAAAAATTCTTAACGTTAGAAAAAATTCGCTCCTACATCCTTAACTTACTCTGAATCAAGTATTTAATTAATAAGTGTCAAGCAGCATTGTACAGTATACAAATTTACACTGCGTAACAGCGCATGAATGACTGGTCGGTGTACATAGTTATGGAATCTGTGAACGTTATTCATATACTGAGTTACCTGTGCATTTTAACCTTTACCCTGCTGATCTGTTTTGATATAAACAGGTGAATCATTCAGTTTGACCAATACCACTTATTATTCAAAGGGGTATTCACTGAAAATTTACTGACTGAATAGCGAACAGTGCAGACCATATCAGACTACAGTGGTCGCAAAGGCAGAATCGCTCGCCACCAGCAGGCTGAAGGTTAATAAGGGGCTTTCAAATTGAGCGTATGATACAATGATATTCAATATTGAAACATAAAAGTTATTTCATGTTGATAAATGTGTTACATCTGTTACCTTTACTAGTATTGTTTGCAACAATTTTCGAATGAAAGCTAGAACTTTATTTTCTTTTTGATTTATTAGGCAGACATCTGAGACTATAGTAAAGGTAATAGATATCCAGCACAGAATATTACAATAAGGATTCACATTTTTTCAAAACTTTTTAAATATAAACAACATGCTTCTTCTTTGATCCAGAACATGTAGAACGGAATGTCTTTGAAATTTGTAAACTATAGGAATAAACGTATCGGAAAGTTTGAACCTCCACGTAAATAATTTAATAGAAGTGTACAAAAACCTAGTGCTGGCTTCATTTTTGTAATCTTACTGTATTCGGAGGAGATATATTCCCACCTATGATGAAATAATGCACGGAGTGGCACCTATGGTCTTTCTACACCATCAAAGCTGGAAAGTCGCCATATGACCTATAATTGTGTCAGTGCGATGTTAAACCCAACAAAACAAACAAACAAGTTTGAAAGCGCTCGGAATATCAATATCACGTACGTTATAACTAAATTATCTTTCATGATTTGACTATATTATTAATACAAGCAGAGTCTCAGTGATATTCAGCATGTAATGTTTTATAAATAATAGAGTATTTGATTTCTATTCGGTTTTAAATAAAAAATAATTATTACTACAAGAAGGTGGTAGATACAGGCAGTCCGTTATACGCCATCTACAGCATGAGAGTTATCTATTTTGTGTTGCCTATAAGCCGCTATGACATTTCACCTCTGGTTTTCGTTTCTATAAATTTAAACATACTACTTTCTACATGTACATATCAATGATTAGAGAAATAAAGTCATGGCCGAAAAGTTATTTGTGTTGTTTTATTTACTCATTATTTTGTATTCTTAAGCAACTTAGTCGTTGGAAAATTGTTTTGTCCTCACAGCGAAATGACTTAGGTAGAAATCTGCCTTTGCCAGCCGCATGGGATCATTCCTGTTTTGGGCTGCTTAATACCGGTTTGGCCGTATATATTATGTTGTAATTGCTATTCTTGTGTGGGCAAGCATGCCAGTAACATTTCACTCTTTATTATCTTATGTGGAGCTTTTAGCCTAACGTTCATTCCATGTCCTTCCATCCGTCCGTCCGTCCGCCAGCCGATCACAATTTTTTTGATATCTACGGCAATTTCAACTAAACTTCACAGGAAAGTTCCTTGTGAAATCCCCTTTCAGATCCAAACAAATCTATTTTTTCCTTGTTGAAAACTGGTTGCCGTAATAGCCAAAAGAAAAATATCTTCTCGTCAGGAACCACATGTCTGATTTTGAAATAATTTCACAAACTGAAATATTTCTCAAATTACCCTCTACCAAATTCCTTCAAATTATTCTATTTTCTCAGAAACATGATCGACAGGGGGGCAAGGCTGATTTTCCCATTGTGGATATAAAACTACCTCCTCTTTGATTTTTATGTAAAATGACTGCCTACCCTAAGGTAATGACCATTATTAGTAGGGGATTTTGTCTTGTATGGCGGTACGTCTATCATCGGTTTGAATGGAAGTATATTTTTGATGTATTTGACTGTTTGTTTACAGCTTTTAAACTCTGCATTCTTTAATTATATCTCCCCACCTCAGAGAGACATAATGCTGGTGTGTCTTGTCTGGATTGATGGATATTTGTTTTTTTTTAGCTCGACTAGTGGAGCTATCCGTCACTTTTCAGCGTCGTATGCGTTCACGTCTCAAAATGTTCAAGCTTTTTAACAACTAAAAATATATTCAAAGTCCAATGAAATATTGCTCAGATATTTTGATTACATGTTTACCAACATGACCGCAATCTGTTTACAGGAGTAGGCAACTCCATCAAACATTTTATTCACTGCTGTATATTCATACGCTGTTCTCCAACGGAGGAGGTGAAACAACAACAACAACAACAAAAAGACCCTCTAAGAGAATACACCAGCGCAATCGTCAACATAAAACACTGGGTATAATTCTCATGTTAAATCTATGTTTTATGTAAAATGTTTTACTACACTTTAACAGGCAATGACAACATTTTTCTAAAGCCTGTTGCATCAGGTGAAATATTTTACTGAATATAGGGAACAAAAAAAAAAATGGATTTAAACAAATATATGAGATACCAAAATATTTACAATAAACATATCCGGAACCAAAATAGAACAAAAGTATGTTATCCAGGAGAGATTTAAATCTATTTTGGGTATAATCTCTTTCTGTTAGTTTATTATTAAAAGTATGTGATAAGAAATCGAGAAGATTTTCAGTAAATCCTCCTTGCAATTTGATTTTACCTTTGAGAGCAATGAAAACAACACTTCATTTTTTTTAATGTCAGGGCTGTAACTTGGCGTACGACCTAACTCAGGTTGTACACTGTATCACGATTTTACGACAAAAAAGGGAATTAAAATATCCAGGATAAATTTTCAAGGCTGGTATGATTTCAGAGAATACCAGTTTTGATCAAAGAAAAAAAATGAAGATAAAACTAAAAAAAGACACAGTGCATCTTGTTCGACTCATTTGCTTAAAAAATAGAAATTGTTGTTCGGATTGAAAGTGGGGATATTTTGTTAAATAGTTATCGACATTGAAAAGGAGAGTGCACATTCTTCTGAGATTGTTGTCTAAGATACAATTTATTAAAAGCATGATAAATTACCCAGTAGGATTAGTTTACAATGATTTCGTATAAAATGCTCGTGTAAGTTTGAACAATACTATTCATCTAACAGTTATAACATTAAATCGATAGATCTGGGATTTTTACCTAGTAGTCAGACCTAGAATGTCACCGTGTCACATTGTAATGGATAATTAGTATAGGTTCCTTTTCAAGTTAAAAACTGTATTTAGAATCATCTGCTATACCGTGTTCCGACTGGACATCCGTATTATTCCAGCGCCGGCTCTAAGTAGTGTTTAAGATAAAATTGCCATTGAAATATAACCCAGTTTGCATTTACACTAGACAGTGGAATGTGGATTTAAGAATAATTATGCAAGAGTCGTTGTTGCATTATGGGAAGTAAATATGAATGTAGAAACATGTTTTTTCTGTTGAATAATTTGTAATAAACAAAACAGAAAACAAAGAAGGAGGCGTGCAGATATAAGAAGAAGATAATTTACAGCCATTGCGTCCATTGTTCATTATCACTTAATATAGCCATGCAGTATTCTCTAGCCAAATTGAGCCATTAATAGATTTCAAAACAATAATATTCCAAATGTGTGTTTACACTAGTAAAATAAATGTATATTAATTTTTAATGTAACATTAAATCTACTTCTGCAGGAAATTTTATTGTAACATTATTTTTTAATCCTCTTGACCTTCAAATAATACACATACTGATACATACTGTGTGTGGATGCAAACTGGATTATATAATTCCATTTTAAGACACATTTAGATAAAAGTGTTAGTTTTTTAGCCTCCTGAACTTCATATCTGAAAGCTATTGAATAATCTACGGCATTAAGGCGACTGTCTTTTTCTAACATTCGTGCACAATTACGAATCACTTATATATTTAAATGACGCTGCAAAATATACTCGCGTGAAATAGTAATGAAATCCGAACACCCATTGTTAAGCTGTATTTTGATAGTAGTTTTATACGATTATTTTTGCAAAGTTAAGTTTAAATTTTGATTCAGGATTTTATAATGATTGTTAACTTACGTGGTAAACATGTTTTAAAGGAAACACTTGGTAAGATTCGTATCAGAGTAAAAGTTTCAAAACGGCTAAGATTTCTCCTGTCAAGCAGTCTTAAAAATCGTCATCTTATGAAGTGCCACTAGGCACGATAAACATTATCTAAAATGATAATATTAAGGACAAATCAGATTTAACTTCTATACAAAACAGGAAGATTTGTTTAACACCATGTATTCATATGTTGTCTGAATGATTTTAATTATAAAAATGAATGAAATGTGATAAAACATGTATAACAATGTAAAGAATCACCACCTGGACTAGTTAAATTGTTTCACCACATGAACTTGTTAAACTGTTTCAGATTCAGCGAAAAATACAGATGCAGTAAGATTATCCTGAACTTGCAACAAAGAAAACCGGTCCGGCTTGGCAATACAGGGACGTTATTTATCTTTTCGCTTATATTGCTTATTATCAGCCCTTCTCTGTGGCTCAGACATCTGCACCCAGTTTTTGTCACCTTTTAGCAAGATAGAAACAATCCGACTATTACAGCCTTAGGCAATCCTTTTTCAGGTCCGAACCATTTTTCAGAATAGTTTGCACACTTCCTTCTGATATGCCAGTACAACTGGCTATTTCTTTCACCGACAACGGCGCATCCAGTTTGACCACAAGCTACCAGAAGGAATATCATCTACGACAGATAATTTCTCATCTTGAAAAGCTTTAACCCACTTTGCGCATTGAAATGACCTGGGGTCCATAAATACCACACAATTCATCAAGTATCTGCTTTAAATCTATATTCAGCCTAATGTAGCATTTAATATTGCTACGAATTTCGTCTTTTCGTCCATGTACAATTCGAATAGTAAATTTGTCAGTGTAAACTCGGTCATTTGAAATGCAACTTGTACGAAATACACGGATGACGTCTGCTACTGGAAACACCATTCAAGTGCAATGAAGCGTTTAAAAACATCTTGGGATAAAACTACGTAAGCCCATTGGTGACAGAACTTTTTGCAAGGCCCTCGTAGCATGTAAGCTGGAGACACCGATTATAACTTATATATGACATTTTAGATTGAAAATTATCCCTAGCCGGTCAAGGGGTTTGAATGTGAAAAGTCGCCTGAAATACTTTCATAGCAGTGACGAAAATAGATTATTTTCCCTCGTCGGCGCAATAACTTTACCATCTATTCTAGTTTGCTCAACATCCACATCTTCCTTTTGCCTTTGTAAAATTTAGCCGCTTGCTAAGGCAGTGCCTTTATTTAAAAATTAGTGAAAAAATTGATTTAACGTTTATAATTAAATACCATATGCATCTTTTAAAAAGTTTTTTTCCAGTAAGCAAATGACGAAATTTTCTTCAGATGAATTCCTTTCCACGTCGGTTGTACCCTATGATTTTTGTCCAACAACATCGAAAAAGACTTCAACTCCCATGAGGATTTTTACGTTTAATGACAAATAGTTTGGCAAAACTGAAAGCAAGCTATTACCATATATTAGCCAAAAGTGACCCGTCCTAAATGAATGTTGTTTACTTTTTGCTTCACGTCCCAATGGTTCACCAGTATATGCACTTCATAAATCCCCCAATCTCACTAATGCTGCAAACTTGTATAACAAGCAGGCCACTGAAAAGCTTTTGACAATGGTAATGTTGTTTCGTTTGTACTCGAATGACCGAAATTACAATTGCTTTTATTGCCCGTTCAAACTCTAAGAAAAATATGTATATGATATGTTTAACTCCGGTTGTACATTGTATCATGATTTTACGACAAAAGAATGGGAATTAAAATAAATCCAAAATCCAGGATAAATTTTCAAGGCTGGTGTGATTTCAGAGAATGCCAGTTTTGATCAAAGAAAATAAAAAAAATGAACATAAAACTAGAACAAAAAGAGGTACAGTGCATCTTGTTCGACTCATTTGATTATAAAATAGAAATTGTTGTTCGGATTGTAAGTGGGGATATTTTTTTAAAATAGTACTCGAAACTGAAAAGGAGAGTGCACATACTCTGAGTTTGTTGTTGTCTAAGACACAATTTATTAAAACATGATAAATGGCCTAGTAGGATTAGTTTACAATGATTTCGTATAAAAAGCTCGTATAAGTTTGAACAATATATCTAACAGTTATACATTAAATTGATAGATTTGGGATTTTTACCTAGTAGTCAGACCTAGAATGTCAAAGTGTCACTCTTTGATGGGTAATTACTATAGGTTCCTTTTCAAGTTGTAAACTGTATTTAGAATCATCTACTATACCGTGTTCAGAGTGGACATCCGTATTATTCCAGCGCCGACTCTAAGTAGTGTTTAAGATAAAAATGCCAATGAAATATTATTCTGTTTGCATTCGCACTAGACAGTGGAATGTGGATTTAAGTATAATTATGCATGGGTCGTTGTTGCATTATGGGAAGTCCACTAATCATAAACTATAAATACAGTCATGCGGTATTCACCAGTATATGCACTTCATAAATCCCTCAATCTCACTAATGCTGCAAACTTGTATAACAAACAATGGTTTCCTCCTAATGTTCGGTTGAATTTAAACACAAGCTTAAAGTAAACCATTATAGTCTTAAAGATAAAATTACATATGCATGTAAATCAAGATATTCAAGTTCAAAAAGTTGGCTATCAAAATATCTAATTTAACAAGATGCTGACATTTAAATCGTTGTTTATATTATCGTTATCACGTTTGGATACTAAATAATGTAAAATGATCTAGCTGGTTGGCCAATATATGTCTGCATCTATTATCTGCATGCATTTTACTCAAAAGTGTTTAAGGTTTTAGACGTCAGTATGGAGATTCTGCTGCTGCTTGCTTTTGTTTTGGTTTTTGCTTTCTTCTTTGAATGGCTGTTGAGGCAATTGAAAATTGACGACTATGAATTGCGCTATGTACTTATTACCGGATGCGATACAGGTTTCGGACATGAATTAGCAAGAAAGCTTGACAAATTAAACTTTAATGTGTTTGCTTGTTGTTTGACAAAAACTGCTGTTGAAAACTTCAATGCGACGAGTTCCAAGAAATTGAAAGGTGTTGAAATGGACGTCTCAAAGGATGCTAGTATTGAAAAGGCAATGGAAATAGTAAAGAGGGCATTACCAGATGGAAAAGGTAAGGCTCGTTATTCATAATTTATTTGATGTATGCACTTGCATTGACTGCATTCTGTACGTACGCTTAAAAGTGTGTTACTCATTGAGAATGCACGGTTTATTTACCGATTGTCACATAAGTCACCATTGCTCAACTGTTATTGGACTTTAAGAATATCAATGGTCATTTATACTCTCAAAATTCTTTTAAACATAGGAAAATTCTTATGCCTGTACATATGCATTTTACATACATCAGTATATACGCTTATCATCATCACGGGATATGTATATCTTGCTACACGCAACAATATTATTATCACACCTGTAACACAGGTTTACCCCAAACCATCCTACTAGCTACATGCTGAATTAATTGATAAGAACCCAGTTGAATGAGAAAAATATTCTACTTCGGAATTCAGACATTTTGTAATATCCGCATGTTAATGTTTTTTTTTCATATTCTTTATATTTGATATGAATGCAAACGATCTGACGCATTTGTATACGGACGGTGTAAAATGACGGCCAGATGGTTTACTGAAATACATTTGTTTACGATCAACGATAAACACTGCATACATACTAATAAACTTTGATAATGTGGCAATTGACCTAAATCCAATCGACACTGAATATTTTCCAATACAGGTAAATCCAATATTTGCTTTACAATAGATCTATGATGGATTATCTTTGAACATCCCTGGACATATTGGACTCAACTGCCATATTATCAAAGTTTATTAGTAATTTATGTTTGTAACACGCTGTTATGGCTAGGTATTTATTTAGGCCAAACAAAAGTGGTTACCCTTTTGCATCTAGGCATCTTCTTTCGTGAGTAGAAAAAGGAAATATCTAAAAACTCAATCAGTCGATTTGCTTATCACAGAGTAAATTATAAAAACATACTCAAAATCATTTGATTTTAGATAATGATCAATATTCATGATATTTTATGTTTGCGCTGAATAAAACGTTCGGTGGTTTGAATCAGGTCAGGTAGCGCTGATAATTTAACGGGAAAGATTCATACATTTTCAGAGACTTGATTCCACATCTGTCTAAGTTATGAGATTCTGGCAGCAAAAGTGTGTATATTGACATACCGTCCCGGGTCAGTTAAATGGCGCTATTATTTCGAAAAAAAAAAAAAGAAAAGGTTCGACGGAAAATCCTCGCTCCTCACTACCTTCAATTCCATATTCTGGAGATACAGATATTTGATGTTACCAATGGGGATTTCCGCAGACATGGATCTTTTTTTCAAAGAAAGATTATGAGATATATGAAGTTCTCAATTCTGTCATATTCGATGACATTTTAGTCTTTGGTAAAACAAGAGCAGAACATGATGCAAATCTAGTCGCAGTGCAGTAGTATATAACAATCGATTTCGGAATTTGCCTGGAGTCCTGGAGCCAATCACGTGACCTATGACGTCATCATGTGGGGGCGTGGTTAACGCGGGAAAAACCCATGACGTCATAGCCCGACCCTAATATACGACAATAGCGCACCCAACATTCCAAAATAACAGTAAATCTATTGTTACGTAAACAATGCCAGTATCTCCAGCCAAACAATCGGATCCTAACGAGTTCAGACACATTCGGTGACGTCAGAGCCCAACCCTAATATTGAAGAAAAGGAGCAACCTGATCTTCGGATGACTCATCGGGTCAAGGTCACCTCGGTCAATGCCCTACAACAGAGCACAACCCAAATTGATATCTTTTTAAATACCTGGTGGAAAAAAGTCAACAAACTTTGTAATTTTGATGTTACTTTATTTTCATTTTTTATATTATAGTCAATTTTATTTATTAATTTATATTTTTTTTTTGTAGACATAGCAATAAATACCCTCCTCATTCAATAATAGTAATCGCTAGATAAAACAAAGTCATGTTTACAGTTTAATTGTCTCTTTTTTTCAACCACTTTTAAATTAATAACGTTTTCCAATAATGCATATTCGGGGTTGATTTTTTAACCTTAATAGTTCGCTTTCTGCCCAACGCTCGACCCTCTGCACCGGCCCCTCGGCGTCTATCTGTGGCACTCTTCCAGCTCCAACTCCAGCTCCATCCTGTTGAACTGGTGCTGTTTCCCTTATTTCTGGATGTTCGTATCGTTTTAGAACATTTTCAAAAAGATAAAACTTTTTGTTAATCGCGTACTTCCACGCATCTTCAATAGGGTATCCATCCATCAACTCCAGATCCGATGCCTTTTCCTTAATGGCTCTATAATTAGGATCTTCTTTAAGAGCACGGTACCATAGCATAGCGTTAGCAAAGGCTTTCGCTATCGTTTTCCTATATTTGTCTCTCATGTCGCGAAAAACGCGATTCCTAGCGGTATCTATTGTGAGACCTTCCTCCTCCACATAACTTTAAACTCTTTCAATGTATACCGGTTGCCACTTTTCAAACGTTTGGTCTATAATGATACTCCACGGGTGCTCTGTTTCGTCGTCGTCGTCGGAGACATCGTTGTGAGGGAGACGTGAGGGAAGCTTTTATAGTTTGTGAGGGAAGACTGTGTAGTTGTGAGGCAAATAAAACAGAGCACCCGTGGAGTATCATTATAGACCAAACGTTTGAAAAGTGGCAACCGGAATACATTGAAACAGTTTAAAGCTATGTGGAGGAGGAAGGTCTCACGATAGATACCGCTAGGAAGAGTGCCACAGATAGACGCCGAGGGGCCGGTGCAGAGGGTCGAGCGTTGGGCAGAAAGCGAACTGTTAAGGTTAAAAAATCAGCCCCGAATATGCATTATTGGAAAACGTTTTTTTGCTATGTCTACAAAAAATATAAATAAATAAATAAAATTGACTATAATATAAAAATGAAAATAAAGTAACATCAAAACTACAGGATGTTTGAAAATTAAAAGAAAAAAGAATATCATCTTATATAAACATAATCTGATATCAGATTTTGAAAAATGATCGAGGCAGGCTCGATCTTGATGACCGAGATCACGCAAAGACTGAATTCCTGGGCTTCTGTTTTCAAAACATTTTGATTCCCAGCCGAGTTTGATAATGAAACATTGTCATTGATATAAATATTGCATGTTACAATTTAATATTTAAATTCATGACTATTTTCAAGTGACTTTTCAGTATGGATTGTCAGTCTCAACTGGAATTTAATCTTTATGTACCATTAAAACTAGCTGTCAACAATTCAATCTAAAACCCAGCTGAGTACTAAAATTGTTTCGTGAAGAAAGAGCCTGGGAAGCGTCCAAGGTCAAAATTCCGATAATATTCCAAAAATGTTTTATGGCCAGTAAATGCATAGAATTGTCAACAAAGTTATATTTTTGACTTAATCAACTCCTATGACGCCATTTGAGCAATTCTGTGTGCTCATTTGATACAACAAGCTTAGAAGTCGAGACTAGCCTTTTATCATTATTGACAAAGCCTTTTAAGTCGAACACATGCAAAAATGGTATGTGTACATGTAGATACTTGTCTTCAGGGAACTTGAACAAAGATTTAAACTTATGAAAACCCAAGGTCTATATTGGTTTAAAAATTCATAATGTAGCAATCACGTATATATGACAGGGTGACCGGGAATACTGAATGAATTCAGTATCGTATAAAACTGAATTTGTAGGACTTGAAATAGTTAAGAATATATAATACCACGCGCGGCATTTTTTTTACCGCGGTGTATTACAATGTCACGCATCGTATCGTGCATATTCCAAAATGTGCGTCGTACAATAGCATTTCAGCGTAGCGCGTGCTACAATACGAAACCCCATGCTCAATATACACTATATACATTTTAGATACCAAAAATGTTGTTGTGATCCCCTACGCATATGGGTCGGGTGAACATCTTGTGGCGCAGGGGGAGATTGTCTGTCTCCTCACCAGAAGGTCATTGGTTCAAATTCTGGTTTATAGGGCATGTTGATCGTTGAATCAACCGCCGTTTTTACTGCTAGAGAATACTTGCCAGAACATCATATAAATAAGTTGCAGCACTTCAAATAAAAAAGAACAAGTTTGCAATACAGATCCTCTAGCTTCTTGTTCATTAATACGGTAGTCGAAAGACATTAATCAAAAAGCGATATAAATAGTAAAAGTGTGAAAAAATTTAAAATTGCGCCCACACTGTTAAAAAGGTTTGTAAGACAAAATATATTGGTAATTCATATACAATAAAACGGATATTGATAAATCTTATAGCTATCTTTTCTCAGATATTTTGAATGAAAACAGTATTACGGCATTAGAACTGGATGCTAAATATGCAACTGTTCAGTTATGCATAACTTCCTCATATACAGTTTGAGAAAACCCCTATAGTAAGTCCGTAGTCCGTGGTCCGCAGTACGCGTCGAAGTAAGCTGAAAATCTCTATTAAGCACCATCAACTTTTTTATTTTTTTCTGATTTCATATTGACAGGACTTTGGGCAGTTGTAAACAATGCTGGTATTTTGGGCGGAATTGGATCCATTAAACTGCATACAAGACAGGACTACGAAAACACATTTGCTGTAAATCTGTACGGCTGTATAATGGTAACAAAAGCATGCATGCCATTAGTTTTGAAAGAAAGGGGGCGTTTTGTTAATACATCAAGTATTGTTGGAAGAATTGCATTCTTAAGCTCGTCATACGCCATTTCCAAATATGGCATAGAGGCCTTTTCTGATGTACTTAGGTAACTATCTATCACATTGTCAGGTACGCCTTTATAACATTCTGGCAGAGCATTTGAAAAGGAAATAAGAAGCGACTTTGTTTGAAAATATTCAGAGAGTTTAGCTCACGGATACAATGTTTATTTATTTATTTACAATGTTTGTTTATTTGTTTCCTAAACATTTATTAGCATTAGATGTATTGTAAGAAACTTTGATAAAAGTACACATTTGAAAATCAATACACTAGTTGTAGATGCAGGTATGGGAAAATCCGGTTCGACGATAACGGCGGTAACGAGGTCTGCCGAGTAACTGTCTGTCAGTGAGCAGTAAACCGAAAGCCAGCTATTCCCACCAGCTTCTACAACAATTGGTAGATTATTCTCCTTGCATACCGTATTTTACAAATTATACAATAAATAAAGCAAAACGAAACTCTTTCAATGTAACAGTCTTTCTTTTAGTAGAGTGTTTAAGAAAAACGCTTAAAATTGAAATCCATAAACAAAAGGGACGTCATGGCGTTTCATTCACGCACAAAAACAAAGTTTCGTTTCAGTTTTATCTTTTGCAGGGTAACGTTATGTCGTTTTTTTCCCCTTAAAATAATTTGTTTTGAATCCAGAAGTATACTTTAATGAATAAAGAGCAACTACCAATGTATAGTTTGATTTTGACGTTTGAAAGTTAAATTTATAGACTCGTAAGCCGATTAGGGAAATCAGCATAATTTCCTCTGCAATATTTAGGTAAGAACCACCATTATTGTACTGAATAACACTACCTAAATAACGGGCCATTCCATTATTAAAAGTACAAAAACATCGCATACCCCGAAATCGAACTATATATGACTTTTATCGCATTTCAAACAAAGACATAATCATGCATGAACTGTTAGTTGTCATAAACAAAACGAAAGTCATATGACATTTGAAAACCAGATAGATTTAGCCAGCATGCGGAAAATCACCGTAAACGCCAATAGGGTGTGCAAGAATGTGCTTTTCTGGTTTAGTTCTGATAAATTCTGGACTAATGTTCATTTTTTAACTTTCGGTGACATGTGAACATGTAAAGAACGTCATCTGCCATTGTTGAACTTATTATGGCTCAGTATCATACAATGCACATTCTGAATAACGTGCATTTCTGACTCTCCAGCGCAAAGAAAAAGCAGTTGGTTCCCTGATAAAAAAATCATGGTGGCCAGTTTCAAGACATAATGTGCAACACCATACCTACATTGCAATAGTGCACAAAGTGAGAAAACGGCAAAAGCACGTTAATACTGTTCTGCAATATATACTACCTATAAGTCTTTTAAAATGAAGGTTTATATCAGTGTTGGCATTGTGTATCTAAAAGGAAATGTAAAGAACACAAGTTTAGTATGTGAAACTAGGAAACAAGATCCTTTTTCTGTAATGCTGGTAAATGTTTACTGTACTAAGTTCTGTTTACTATACATTCTCCGCACGTCGAAATTCATTATTGACAGAATTTGTAAATGCCCTAGTAATTGTAGTCATTTTGTTTTATTCCTGTGTAGACGAGATCTTTATAGCACAGGGGTAAAAGTACAGATTATCGAGCCTGGATTTTTCATTACGCCAATCTGGGGATCTAGTAAGCAGTTGGCTGAAAACAAAGCAAAGGGTTTGGGTTTACCAGCCGAAGTCAGATCGCAACTTCCTGATGATGCCTTAGCCCAACGTGAGTTCTTTTGTATGAACTTGTCATTTTCATTCGTACATGTTGGTATATTCAGTATATTCAATGATGCACTTCATTCCAGTACAACAGTTCACTTATTGAATGACTTGCCGGTCATTAGTGAAACAAAGTTGATACAAAATAATTAAAAGCACAGAGGAACATTAGTTTTGACTATTGACCAGGAATATGGCATGTCAAACGTTGCTAAATTATATATGTATGTTATTATTATTGTATATTTGTTATTGTTATTCAATGTCAATATCAATAACAATGGTAAGAATTAGAATATGAATGACACGACATTGAATAACAATATCAAAGATACAATAACAATAACGAAACATAGAATAACAATAATGACCTTTACCATAAGAATATCGAACATACAATTAAAATAACGACATATACAATAGCAATAGCAAATTTTAGAATATGAATGACACGACATTGAATAACAATAACAAACATACAATAATAATAACATACATATATAATCTAGCAACGTTTGACATGCCATGCAGGAAACCATTTACTAGTATTAAGTGTTTACTTTTATGACATCGGTGATAAAGTGCCATATTTTTCTTGCCTTTAGTCCAGAAAAAAAGGAAGTGTTGAGCTATTAGAACAGGAAACAGCACAAACTATGTAGGAAATAAGGAGTAGTTTAATAATAACTTTTGGTAATTAAATGCAATTCATTTTTTGTTGGGTATCTGGATATATATGTGCAGTCAAGCCTTTCTGATAAGACCACCCTTTGTTTATCTTTGTTGTCGGATGGTATATCAACACAGGTAAAATTACAATTATTTTGTTTTGGTTAAACTTGAGGAGAGAAAATAGTAATTAAACTTTGAAACAGGTTTGAATTAATTGCCTTAGCAAATAGCAAGGTACTTGCTATAGTCAGGGCGTGGGACTAAAAAGACTAGCGGGGTGGGGTGAAATTTAAGAGACATAATGGCGGAGTCGCTAATAAGCGCTCTCTTTTTGACGAATTACCTTTGCCCATCTTACTTACCATCTACTAACAACTAACCATCATGATTTTGCAGAGCTATTTAATTACTTTTTCTTCGCACGCCGGGGTCGCAAGGCAAAAACACAATATCTAAGACGTTTGAAAGGCGGGCCAAAAGTCTAGATTTATAACGGAGGGACCGGGACACAAGGTGAAAACTTTCTGAATAGCGAAGCTGGGGGCGGTGAACAAAGGCATTTTAACATCTTGACGGGATCGCACAGCGAAAAGACGCTTTTTAGCGTTTTAATACCCACGACCCCGCAAATATGTGGAGTTTCATTCTACGACCCTGCTGTTTAGTGAGTCTTTGCTCTTCGCCTCCCCACAAGCCCCACCCCTTAAACGTTGTGTTTTTCGCGCCCCCCCCCACCCCCCAACGCCCCAAACTACTCCCACCCCAAACGTTGTTGTTTTTTTCGCTTGGCAAGGTCAGGGTGAAAATAACTAAAACTTTATAAAGAGACGCAATTACAAACAATAAACCATTTACTTGTTTTTATTTAAAATGTAATAAAAATACACACAATTAACCCTTTTTGTCGATGTTGGATCTCTTAATTATATTGAAATTATTCTTCAAAACAAAAAAAATATCAAACAAGAAATCCATCACAAAGACAATTTGATCAAAATTAAAATGTTGTTAAAAATAGATATG